>NC_071988.2:102525000-103125000 GCF_028885655.2 Pongo abelii | reverse complement strand
TATATACCTAGCAGTGGGATTGCTGGATCATATGAGATAGCTCTATTTTTAGTTTTTTGAGTAACCTCCAAACTCTTCTCCATAGTGCTTTTACTAATTTACATTCCCACCAACAGTGTACAAGGATTCCCTTTTCTCCATATTCTCACCAGCATTCATTATATCCTGTCTTTTGGATAAAAGACATTTTAACTAGGGTGAGATGATACATAATTGTAGTTTTGATTTGCATTTTTCTGATGATTAATGATGTTGAGCATTTTTTCAGATACCTTTTGACCATTCATATGTCTTCTTTTGAGAAATGTCCATTCGGGTCTTTTGTCCATTAAAAAAATTGGATTATTAGATTTTTTTTTCTATGGAGTTGTTTGAGCTCTTTATATATTCTGGTTATTAATCCCTTGTCAGATGGATGGTTTACACATATTCTCTCCCATTCTGTGGGTTCTCTCTTTATTTATTGTTTCCTTTGCTGTACAGAAGCTTTTTAACTTGATATAATTCCATTTGTCTATTTGTGCTTTGGTTGCCTGTGCTTATGGGGTATTACTCAAGAAATCTTTGCCCAGACCAATGTCCTGGAGAGTTTCCCCAATGTTTTCTTGTAGTTGCTTCATAGTTTGAGGTCTTAGATTTAAATCTTTAATCCATTTTGATTTGAGTTTTGTATATGGTGAGAGATATTGGGTCTAGTTTCATTCTATATATGGATATCCAGTTTTCCCGGCATCATTTATTAAAGACACTGTCCTTTTTCCAATGTATGTTTTTGGCACCTTTGTCCAAAATAAGCCAACTGTAAATGTATGGATTTATTTCTGGGTTCTTTATTCTTTTCATTGGTCTACATGTCTGTTTTTATGCCACCCAGTACCATGCTGTTTTGTTACTGTAGTTCTGTAGTATAATTTGAAGTCAGGTAATGTGATTCCTCCAGTTTTGTTCTTTTTGCTCAGGATAGTTTTGATTATTGTGAGTGTTTGTGGTTTCATATAAATTTTAGGATCATTCTTCTATTTATTTAAAAAATGTCATTGGTATTTTGATAGCAATTGCATTGAATCTGTAGATTGCTTTGGATAGTGTGGACATTTTAATAATATTGTTTCTTCCAATCCATGAACATGGGATATCTTTCCCTTTATTTGGTATGTCCTCTTCAATTTCTTTTATCAGTGTTTTATGGTTTTCATTGTAGAGACCTGTCACTTCTTTAAGTTTATTCCTAGGTATTTTATTTTACTTACAGCTATTGTAAATGGAATTACTTTCTTGGTTTATTTTTCAGATTATTTGCTGCTGGCATATAGAAATGCTATGGACTTTTGTACATTGATTTTGTATCCCGTAATTTTACTAATTTTTTTTTACCTGGTATAATAGTTTTTGGTGGAATCTTTAGTTTTTTTCAAAATATAATATTATTCATCTCCAAAGAAGGATAATTTGACCTCTTCCTTTTCAATTTAAATGCACTTTATTTCTTTTTCTTGTCTGACTGCTTTAGCCAGGGCTTTCACAACTATGTTGAATAACAGTGATGCAAGTGAGGATCCTTATCTTGTTCCAGATCTTAGAGGAAGGGCTTTCAGTTTTTCCCCATTCAGTATGATACTAGTTAGGGGGTCTGTAATATATGACTTTTATTGTGTTAAGGTACGTTCCTTCTATACTCAGTTTTTTGAGGGTTTTTATCAGGAAGCAGTGTTGAATTTTATCAAATGCTTTTTCAGCATCAATTAAAATGAATGTTTTTGTCCTTTACTCTGTCAATATGATATATCACATTGATTTGCATATGTTGAACCATCTTTGCATCCTTGGGATAAATCTCACTTGATCATAGTGAATAATCTTTCTAATGTGTTGCTGAATTCTGTTTGCTAGTGTTTTGTCGAGGATTTTTTGCATCAGTGTTCAGCAGGGATATTGGCCTGTAGTTTTCTTTTTTTGATTTTTTTTTTTTTAAATCAGGGTAATACTAGCCTTGTAGAATGAGTTTGGGAGTATTCCCTCCTACTCTATTTTTTCTGGAATAGTTTGAGTAGGATTGGCGTTGGTTCTTTAAATGTTTGCTAACATTCAGCCATGAAGTCATTGGGTCCCAGGCTTTTCTTTGCTGGGAGACTTTTTATTACAGCTTTGATATTGGTCTATTACTTGTTATTGGTCTATTCAGGTTTTGGATTTATTATGGTTCATTCTTAGTAGTTTGTATGTGTCTAGGAATTCATGTTTCTTGTGGGTTTTCCACTTTATTGGCATGTAGTTGCTCATAGTAGCTTCTAATGATCCTTTGAATTTCTATGGTTTCAGTTGTAATATTTCTGTTTTCATCTCTGATTTTATATTTTTGTATTGTTTCTCTTTTTTTTTTTTTCTTTGCTAATCTGGCTAGAGCTTTGTCAGTTTTCCTTCTTAGGTGCCAAGCTTCTCTGGCTGAATATCAGCATGGGGACATCCCTGTGTGTTGGTAATCTCTAGCTAATTTACCAGTAGTCCAGAGACTCTCCAACTCAGGGCAGGTCCAGAAATGCTGTCCAGGAGCTAAGGACTGGAATCAGGGACCCCAGGAGCCCACTTGGTACTCTCTTCCTCTGTGGCTGAGCTGGTTCCCAAGCTGCAAAACAAAGTCCCTTTTATTCTTCCTTCTTCTTTTCTTAAGGTGAAGGGACCTCTCCCATAGCCATCACAGCTGGGAGTGTGCTGGGACACACCTGAAGCCAGCACAGCTCTGAGTCTTACCCAAGGCCCATAAGGAGTACTGTCTGCCTACCACTGCTGATTATTTAGAACTTAAGGGCTTTTTAGTCAGCAGATAATGGATTCTGCCAGAACTGAGTCCTTGCCTTCAAGGCAGTGGGTTCCCTTCTGAGCCAGGGTGTCTAGAAATATTGTCCAAGAGCTAGGGCCTGGAATGAGGGCCAAAGGACTCTACCCTATTCTAGTGCCTATTTCTACTGTGGCTGAGCTGGTATCCAAGTTGCAAAACAAAGTCCTCTTTACATTACCCTTTCTTCTCATCAAGCCAATGGAAGGAATTGCTCCCAGAGCTGTGTTTACATAAGGCTTAATGAAAGAAAACAACCACAGATTCTTCCTATCTTCATGCAGATTTGCATAGTTTGCATATGATTTGCATAATTTAATGTCAACTGAAGAGAATCTTCAATCTTTGCAACTTTCTTACCAGTGTCTTTTAGTCTTTATTTTTTCCTCCAAATAACTGTAACTGTGTTTCTTGATTTACTTGCTCTTAATTTCCAGGATAAAACAACTATAGTTTTAAGAAATTCAGTCTTCACTTTGTCTAATAATATTCTTTTTATCTGTGTATGTTTCAATGATCAGTTGGCTTAAAAGTTGTTGTTTTTCTTATTATATTAGGCTTTTGGGTGTATATCTGCTTACTGAAGTATACGGCATAAAGTCGTAGTATAATTGACTTTATTTATGTGGAAGAGTAATAAGTGGCTTCCTTTTATGGAAAACATGGTGTATTTTTAAAGTGTGAGGGAGTAGAATATGGCAATTAAAAACATGGACGCTAGATCCAGAATGACTGCATGTGAATCCCAGCTCTGCCACTTATTGGTTACATAAGCTTGGGCAATTACTAAGCTCACTATGTTCAATAGTGATAATAAACTCTATCTTCTTACAGAGTTGTTGTAAAAATTAAATGAGTTCATTCATTTTAAAAACCTTAAGTCAAAGTGTTAAAAAATATTAGATATTATCATTATTTGGGGTCTCCACTAATGCTTTTTTCAACTTGATACCAGAAAGGGAGATGAGGCATCTGAAAAATCTGTATTTTTTAATGTTGAAGAAAGTTCTAGGTAGTTAAATATAACTGTGTAAAACTGAGCTGCCTTTAAGTTAATCTCTGCACTTAGTCACTTGAAAACAAGCAAAAAACACAAAAGCCCCAAACACCTGTTTAATATCCTATTAAAAACTGCTAAAAACAATAAAAAAATTACAAGTTTCTTAAAAATTCCTTTAAAATGCCTATAGTCTCTTTTATACAGTACAAAGCAGGAAATAAAAATCTTTTCCCCATCTCTTTTTCTTTCAATTCTATATTTTATCAATAGATAAAATAATAATGTCCCTTATGAGAAACAGCATCCTAGATTCAATGAAATAGGATATCTCAGGTGACACACTGAGGAGGACTTCTCACATGCCTTGCTCAAAGAAGGGCACTGAGGAATCACAAAACATCCGCCTCAAAGGACTCCTCCACCACAAAACATCCCAGTTGGCTCTTGTCTCTCACACTGTCTTCTCTGGATCTCTTCTCTCCTCTCCTCACCTACCTCCTGTTCTTTCTTCCCCTAGTACAGATTCCATTAGCTGTTGTGATTCTTCTTGTTCTTCAACTCATCCAGTACCTCAAATCAGTGCAACAAAAGACCCAGGCCTGGTGACTCGCCTAGTCACAAAGACCTATTTCTCTGGCAAAGTAGAGGAAGGGGGAAAGTTGTGATTACATTAATTTGGGGGTCACTGTTGTGCAAGGATAGCTGCAGAGACGTATTTCCAATACAATTCTCACCTCTCTACCTTATTTATCTGAGCCCATTACCACTATCTTTATTCTCATGTTTCCTAGGCCTCACCAAAATTAGAGACTGTGTTGGGAGCAGGCCCCCAAAAATCTGGCCAAAAACTGGCTCCCAAACTGGCCATAAACAGAATCTCTGCAGCACTGTGACATATTCATGATAGCCATAATGCCCATGCTGGAAGATTGTGGGTTTATGGAAATGATGGCAAGGAACACCTGGCCCGCCCAGGGCGGAAGACCACTTAAAGGCATTCTTAAGCTACAAACAATAGCATGAGCTATCTGTGCCTTAAGAACATGTTCCTGTTGCAGTTAACTAGCCCAACCTATTCCTTTAATTCAGTCCATCCCTTCATTTCCCATAAGGGATACTTTTAGTTAATTTAATATCTGTAGAAACAATGTTAATGACTGGCTTGCTGTTAATAAATACATGCGTAGATCTCTGTTTGGGGCTGTCAGCCCTGAAGGCTGTGAGACCCCTGATTTCCCACTTCACACCTCTATATTTCTGTGTGTGTGTCTTTAATTCCTCTAGTGCCACTGGGTTAGGGTCTCCCCGACCAGCTGGTCTTGGCAGACTGTATGCATACCTCAGTCTACTGTTGATGGGTAGTGTGACTCAAGAGGTTAACATGATGGTAGATCCAGGAGTTCCTGAGATTTCTTTTGGAGTTGAAAATGGCTTGTGGTTTTCTAAAGTCTTTTAACCCATATAGGTATAATAATAATCTCTGCTTCATTGCAGAAGTGTTTGGAACATGTAGAAATCAGTGGGAACTCAAAAGAAAGGTGGCCAGTCTGCCTTGGTGTGGAAGGGATTGCTTGAAATGTAATCAAGAAGAGGTAGTAAGAGGTAATACTTGAAATGTGTCTTGAGAGATGAGTAAGTGTTGAGTGGGCATGTTTCTGGAGGAGAATTGGGAAGGAATTCGGTAGAAATGTGGGATGTAAGTTCAGGCAAAGATATTAGCAAATACATAGGAGAGATTCAGAAGAGCCCATTCAGTGGACAATAGTTTGGCCTGTGTGAAGCACAGGGTTCAAGGAGAAGGCAGGGTTTGTAGAAAAATATAAAGTTAATTTAGACATACTGAGTTTGTATGTCTGTAAATCATTCAGGTGAAGAGATCTAAGAGGATTGTGTATGGGTTTGGAGTAGTAGCAAGTTTATGAATGGAAATATGGATTTGGGAGTTTAGAACACAGAACAGGAACAGTTAGGAGAAATGGAATACTAAAGCTGGAGGGGTAGATGGTTGTGGCAGTAGACTATTATAATAGTTTAGGGTTTTAAAAGTAGAGCAGTCCTGAGTTATAACAAAGTCTAGTATAAAAAATTCATATTAAGGTGGTGCAAAATTGTATACATTGTAGCATTTATAATCACATTTAAAAATGACTTTGAGCTGGGTGTACCACACCCAGGATTACAGGCATGAGCCTGTGATCCTAGCACTTCAGGAAGACAAGGCAGGAGGATTGCTTAAGCCCAGGAGTTCGAGATTAGCCTGGGCAAAATAGTGAGACCCCATCTCTGGAAAAAATATAAAAATTAGCCTAGGATGGTGGCATGTGGCTGTTCCAGCTACTTGGTAGGCTGAGGCAGGAGGATCACTTGAACCCAGGAGTTAGAGGTTACAGTGAGCAGTGATTGCACCAGTGCACTCCAGCCTGGGCGACAGAGCAAGGGCCAGTCAAAAAAAGCAAGAAAGCAAGCAAGAAAGAAATGACTTTACTGTTTGCAGAATTCTTTTCACATAAAATAATAATGAAGTGCATCATGAGAACAGTATTAGGAGTTTGAATGTCTTCTTTTCCAACTGCCCTGTCTAATTTTACATATAACTTAGTCTGTAATGGAAAGGAACCACTCCTGGGCTCTATAAGCTTTGACTTTTCTTAGACTTCTCTAAAAGATGGGATAGAATTAAAAATTTGGCAACTATAAAGCTTCTTTACATGCAAAGTTAGTTGCCAGTAGGGATATAATAAAAATATTAGAGATTAGCTATTCTAATATATATTAATTTGTCCCCAAGAAAGAAGGGTAATAATAGATCAAGGCAGGTCTGGAAGGGGCTACAGCTATAGATGAGGTTGAGGCCTTTGAGGACAGCCTTTAGGCTCTGCCCCTACTTGTAGGTGACTTGGATATGTCTTTGTCATTCTATTGAGGATGTGAATGAACTTTATGCTATTGCTTCTTCAGAGGCTGTATGTGTTATTGTCTTATTCTTAGGCCTTTGAGAGGGACTGAATCCTTCCCTCTCCCACATTTTACCCTGTGTAGTTTTACAGTGATGCCCTATAGATATTGTATTGTATTTACCACTCTGAAGTCTTTGGGGGAGGTTATGGATTAATTCCATTTGTTGAAGGCAGTTCTTGCTGATCTATTTATTTATGTGTTATTTCAAGATGATTTTTACCATGATCAAGCTCTAAACCTTTAACCAGCCATTTACCAAAAATTAAGCTTTTTTCTAAAGAGATATATGTACAAAAGGCAAGGCCAGACAAATCTATTCTCTTTATCACTATTGGGGTTTTTGGTCACAAACCATCCTGTGATTTGTGACTAGGTCTTCTGGATGCTCCCATGTATGACACCTTTCCTCAAGGTAGCCCTGAGGCTCAGACTGAACTGCTTCCTTAGTCTTTTTCCTTGAGTTTCATTCTGTTCTGTTGTGTTCATCCTGTGGTCACAGGAAGCAAGAAAAGATGGCTAAAGGAAAAGGAGGACATGTCTCTAGCCTAACACAGAAGGACTAAAGCTGTTTCTACAGGCCTTATTTATCCTGTGGCTAGCCCTAGTGATATGGTTTGGCTCTGTCTCTACCCAAATCTCATCCTGAATTCCCATGTGATATGGGAGGGACCTGGTGGGAGGTATTTGAATCATGGGGGCGGGTCTTTCCTGTGCTATTCTTGTGATAGTGAATAAGTCTCACATGATCTGATGGTTTAAAAAACACGAGTTTCAGCCAGGTGTGGTGGCTCACACCTATAATCCCAGCACTTTGGGGAGGCTGAGGCAGGTGGATCACAAGGTCAAAAGATCGAGACCATCCTGGCCAACATGGTGAAACCCTGTCTCTACTAAAAATACAAAATTTAGCTGGGCGTGGTGGTGTGCACCTGTAGTCCCAGCTACTCGGGAGGCTGAGGCAGGAGAATCACTTGAACCCAGGAGGCAGAGGTTGCAGTGAGCCAGGATTGCATCACTGCACTTCAGCCTGGCAACAGAGTGAGACTCTGTCTCAAAAAAAGAAAAATCAACAACAACAACGAAAAACCAATGGGAGTTTCCCTGCACAAGCTCTCTTTCTTCTCTTGTCTGCCCCAATGTGAGATGTGCCTTTCACCTTCTGCAATGATTGTGAGGCCTCCTCAGCCACGTGGAACTGTAAGTCCATTAAACCTCTTTATTTTGTAAATTACCCAGTCTTGGGTATGTCTTTATCAGCAGCATGACAATAGACTAATACAATAAATTGGTACTGGGAGTGCTGTTGAAAAGATACTCGAAAATGTGTAAGCAACTTTGGAACTGAGTAACAGGCAGACGTTAGAACAGTTTGGAGGGCTTGGAAGAAGACAGGAAAATGTGGGACAGTTTGGAACTTCCTAGAGACTTGTTGAATGGCTTTGACCAAAAAGCTGATAATCATATGGACAATGAAATTCAGGCTGAGGTGATCTCAGATAGAGATGAAGAACTTGTTGGGAACTGGAGCAAAGGTGACTCTTGTTATGTTTTAGCAAAGAGACAGGCAGCACTTTGCCCCTTCCCTAGAGATTTGTGGACCTTTGAACTTGAGAGAGATGATTTAGGGTACCTGGTGGAATAAATTTCTAAGCAGCAAAGCATTCAAGGGTGACTTGGGTGCTGTTACAGGCATTCATTTTAAAAGGGAAAGAGAACATAAAAGTTTGAAAAATTGCAGCCTGACAATGCGATAGAAAAGAAAATCTCATTTTTTGGGAGAAATTCAAGCTGGCTGTAGAAATTTGCATAACTAATGAGGAGCCAAATGTTGATCACCAAGACAATGGAGAAAATGTCTCCAGGGCATGTCAGAGACCTTTGTGGCAACCCCTTCCTTCACAGGCCCATAGGTTTAGGAGGAAAAAATGGTTTTGAGGGCCAGGCCCAGGGTCCCTCTGCTGTGTGCAGTCTAGGGACTTGGTGCCCTGCACCTCAGCCATTCCAGCTGTGACTAAAAGGGGCCAAGGTACAGCTTGGGCTATTGCTTCAGTGGGTGGAAGCCCTGAGCCTTGGCAGCTTCCATGTGATGTTGAGCCTGTGGGTGCCCAGAAGTCAAGAATTGAGGTTTGGGAACCTCTGCCTAGATTTCAGAGGATGTATGGAAATGCATGGATGCCCAGGCAGAAGTTTGCTGCAGGGGCAGGGCCCTCATGGAGAACCTCTACTAGGGCAATGCAAAAGGGAAATGTGGGGTTGGAGCCCCCACAGAGAGTCCCTACTAGAGCACTGCCTGGTGGAGCTGTGAGAAGAGGGCCACCATCCTCCAGGCCCCAGAATGGTAGATCCACCATGCTTGCACCATGCATCTGGAAAAGTGGCAGACACTTAACACCAGTTTGGGAAGGCAGCCAGGAGGGCAGCTATACCCTGCAAAGCCATGGGGGAGGAGCTGCCCAAGGCCGTGGGAGCCCACCTTTTGGATCAGAGTGACTTGGATGTGAGACATGGAGTCAAAGGAGATCATTTTGGAGCTTTAAGATTTGACTGCCCCACTGGATTTTGGGCTTGCATGGGGCCTGTAGCCCCTTTGTTTTGGCTAATTTCTCCCATTTGGAATGGCTGTATTTACACAATGCTTGTTCCCCCATTGTATCCAGGCAGTGACTAATTTGCTTTTGATTTTACAGGCTCGTAGGCAGAAGGGACTTGCCTTGACTCAGATGAGACTTTGGACTATGGACTTTTGAGTTAATGCTGAAATGAGTTAAGATTTTGAGGGACTGTTAGGAAGGCGTGATTGGTTTTGAAATGTGAGGTCATGAGATTTGGGAGGGGCCAGGGGCAGAATGATATGGTTTGGCTGTGTCCCCACCCAAATCTCATTTTGAATTCCCATGTGTTGTAGGAGGGACCTGGTGGGAGGTAGCTGAATCATGGGGACAGGTCGTTCCCTTGCTGTTCTCGTGACAATGAATAATTCTGCTGAGATCTGATGGTTTTAAAAATGGGAGTTCCCCTACACAAGCTCTTTCTCTTCTCTTGTCTGCTGCTGTGTGAGATGTACCTTTCACTTTCTGCCATGATTGAGAGGCCTCCTCAGCCACATGGTACTGTAAGTACATTAAACCTCTTTCTTTTGTAAATTGCCCAGTTTAGGGTATGTCTTTATCGGCAGCGTGAAGATGGACTAATACACCTGGTTTCTGCTTGCCTTTCTATAGAGGGGCTGTGGAGGCAATGAAGGAAAGGAGGAAAAGGAGAAGGAGAGTGACAGTGTTGTTTCCTCCTGCTGTGGGTAGGGTGGGAGTTGGGGGAGTGGAGTACAGGAGAGAGAATTCAAAAGGAAGTCAGGATTCCAGTGATCAAATCCAAAGGAAATGCTATGGCCCCAGATCTTTAACCTTTATCACACCAAAAATGTGACCCAATATTGTCCTTGCCACCATCATACCCACCATATATGTTCTCCTTAGGAGTGGGTTAGGAGAATGGGGGAGAGGGCCTTGAGCTCTTTCTAGAGATTAACATTTGGTTTTTTGTTCATTTAATACATATTAATATTTACTGAGTATTGTTCTAGGCACTGTGTACAAATATATGAAAAGTGAGAGGGAGAAATTGAGAGAGAAACTGAAATTTTGGTGGTTAGCTCTGGATTTAAACAAAATAAAAACACTCTTTATCACTCTGATATATTTAAACTACCTTAAGAACGACTGTCATATAGCCTATGAGTGGGTAGTTTCTACACCATCACCTGTGAGATTTTAAAGTTTTTCACTCCTTTCCTTCTATATATTTGTAAAAAAACATGTGATACTGAATTACTGAAGATTGAGAAATTATCCAAGTCCGCTTTCATCCTGAGTTAAGAAATTGGGAGGTTTATCAATTTATTGTCTTGGCAGGTTACTTACCATGGCTCTATGGTTTTTGGTCTTCTGAAAGCCAGAGTGAAGAGTGCCAGGTTATTTGGCAAGATTTCTGTCCCACTGTGCAGTCAGACAGACATATGCTGACATGTGGAATAAACCCAAACCTTTTTTTGAACTAGGGACCAGTCGACTTTCTGCAGATGTGGGTCGTGGTTACTCATGTAGAACTTTACATTGAAGACCTGCCTGTAGATAGAGAAGATAGTAAGTTTATGGCTCTCTGTTGGTTGGGAACAGACATGAGCCATTTTGACTGAACATGGAGTCTCTGGCTGCTGGTAAATTAGCTAGAGATTACCAACACATAGGGATGTCCTCATGCTGATATTTGGCCCAAGAAACTTGGCACCTAAGAAGGCTTTTCTAGCCAACCCCTATGAACAAACTGGCTCAGAGTCTGGCACTGGGAGCTGAAAATAATCCCAATTCCAAGGCTAAGGTACATCTTTTGGAGAAGGTATAAAGTCCTGTTTTTACCCATCTTGTCCTTATTTATTTTCATAATTAATTTCTCTATAAATAGGTACAATTGAAAGTTAACATTTTCTTTACAAATTTCTCTAATTGGGCCAGGTGTGGTAGCTCACACCTGTAATCCCAGCACTTTGGGAGGCCAAGGTGGGCAGATCACGAGGTCAGGAGTTTGAGACCAGCCTGACCAACATGGTGAAACCCCATCTCTACTAAAATACAAAAATTAGCTGGGCGTGGTGGTGCACACCTGTAATCCCAGCTACTCAGGAGGCTGAGGCAGAAGAATTGCTTGAACCTGGGAGATGGAAGTTGCAGTGAGTGGAGATCGTGCCACTGAACTCCAGCCTGGGCGACAGACCGAGACTCAGCCTCAAAAAAAAAAAAAAAAAAAGAAAAAAAAATCTCTAATTACATTTGAATTCAGCCAAAGTACTCTTCTGTAATACTTTCCAAGTGAAAATATCAGTTCGTTCATTCGTTCTCTTTCTTTCTTTCTTTCTTTTTCTTTTTTTGACAGGGTTTTACTCTTGTTGTCCAGGCTAGGGTGTAATGGCGTGATCTTGGCTCACTGGAACCTCTGCCTCCCAGGTTCGATTGATTTTCTTCTTTTAGCCTCCCAAGTAGCTGGGATTACAGGTGTGTGCCACCACTCTCAGCTAATTTTTGTAGTTTTAGTAGAGACAAGGTTTCACCATGTTGGCCAAGCTGGTCTTGAGCTCCTGACCTCAAGTGATCCACCCGCCTTGGCCTCCCAAAGTGCTGGGATTACAGGCGTGAGCCAGAGAATTGGTAGAGTCTCTCTGTGTTTTCAGTTAAGTTTAAGAAGTTGAACTCTGTATTTTGGGGGCAGTTTAGAAGGTTCCACACATTTCTGATGATGGGGTTTGGAAACTTCTTCCTAAGTCCTAGGAGTAAAGAGTCTGGTAGGAATAACTGGATGTGAAAATATAAAATTAATGACCAATTTATCATCTCATAGGTTTCTTAGTCCCAATGGTGAACCTCTCTGTAAAGTCAGAGAACTTGAACAGCAACAGGTTATTCCCTTCACTTGCACAATTAATTAAAAGCCCTTGATTCTTCCTTGGTGAAAAATGAGGGAGATTTCCAACAGGAGAGCAAATTCTGTAATGTTGGCATGGAATGCTGGAAGGTGAATAGCTCTGTCATCAGACCAAACCTGGTCCAATCTTTCTGCTACCTGCTTCATGTTTTGAATAGATTAGTGTCCCTCTTGAGTGCACATGTATTTAATCATTCACTCACGTTTGACTTTCTTTCTCTAGGTCCTCGTTTTTGTCTTGCTTATTTCAGGTTTTTATAGAACTGCATTATATGGAGGCATGATTCATATGTCTTATTTCTCCTCCAGTTATGAAATTCTGTTTTCTTTCACAGAGATTAATGAGTCTGCTCTAAATTTCAAATAATGATAGCTTTTGTTTTTTGGTAACTAGCCATGAGCTTTATAACATAAATGTTTTCTTATAAATAATGTCCTTATTTGAATATCTGCCTATACTGCTATGTTGAAATAAGATTAGCTCTGAATTAGCGTGTTTGCCAATTTCCAGGCATAACACATTCTTAAAAATGTGCATGAAAGATGAATGCATAAAAGATGGTCAATGGACTTGAAAATTTCAAGGTGCCATGGGGTGGGATGGATAGCTAGTGCCAGAGAGCTAAAAATGTATTCTAAAATCCTAATTACTCCTTTTAGATATCCTATTCATTGATATATTTGTCTCATTTCATATACATTCTTTAATTTTTTTCTTTCCCATTAAATACATGATTGACAAGTTTAAGTTCCATCATGTCTTGATTGAAAGTTAGGAGTTTCCACTTTTGGGAGAGCTAAGAATTTGCTTCTTTGTCTCTCTTGTATGATTTTGATGAGATCTTCATTTATTATCATTAATTTTAGCATATGAATTTATTTTTGTCTCATTTTGGCTTTACAAAAAAAGGACAAAATAAAATATCCAAAAAATTGCCCACAAAAGATACTGTGACACAGGCAATGAAGGTGTCACTGCTGGAACTGAACTGTTAGCCAGATGGTAGTATCACTATGCAGTGGTCTGAAATGGTCACTAGGCAGTTTATGTTCAGAAGTTTAGGATGGAAAAGGTTTGTTTTGGGGTATACTTATGCAATTGTGAATGTACCAAAGCCTAAAATTATACAAATATGACATCTTCATATAATAAATATGGCTGTGACTTAAAAAGTGGTCAGATATTTAAGAAAAACACAGAACACTGATTGATTGTTAATTAGACCACTAATTATCAGGAAGGGAAGAGAGTTTGACTCCCTCCTCCCCACTGCCTTGTAAATAAAAGGTGGAACATGGTTTTCCAAGTCAGTGGATTTGGGCTGAAGTTGGTAGAAATGTAAAATTAAAAGGAGGGCACTGAATAAAAAGAATATTCATTCACAGTGAATTAAACAGCTTTTGTTCAGTTAAATTATGGAGATCTTTACAAAAGAGTACATTTAGAAAAATAGATGATCAAAATATTCTATGAGAAATTTATGATAGCAAATACTAAAAGATACTTTGTAGAAATTTGAAATTTGGCTGATAAAAAAGTTTAATTTTTTTTTTTCCTGGAGAGATGTTGTGTTAAACAACTATTAACCTCAACAGGAAAGGCACCAGGTTCAAGAGGCTGAAGAAGAGACCTAGAACCAGCAAATGAGATATGGGGTTTTATGAGGGGATTACATACAGGGGAGAGAGTTCAGTGGTGGCGGCTAGACAGGAGAACCCCACCTTACATACAGAAATAGTCCAGTGGTGGTGGACCGGACAACATATCCACTTGACTCAGTGGTGGCGGGCTGGGTAGGAAAACCACAATGCTTGCAAACAGCATGCAGTCGATACAGCATTTTCACAGAACATTCCTGCTAATGATCTCCCCCTGCAACCTTCATCAAGGCCAAAACTCAGGGCCTCAATTCTCTGTATGGTCTGTGTTCCACAGAATGGGACTTGGGGGCTCCTGTGTTTCTCATAGACAGGGAACTAATGTCCAGGTTGGCCACTCCCTAATTCCCTAGCTTGGAACACAGATTCAGGTGCATCTGCCATACAGGGTCATTCTAAAAGTATGCTTCAGTTATTGCTGTCATGTGCATTTACCCTACAAGAGGCTATTTAAGTGATAATGTAATAGTGTATTAAAAGCAATTCTTTGGCAAACGTTTGAATGAGAATCCCTCTGGGACTTTGGCAATAGCTCAATGGAAAAGCAAATGCATCTGTAGTGGGCAGGAGCCTCACAGCTGCCCAGATGGCCTGGAACCCAGGGGGGGCAGTCCCCAGCCTTCCTAATGACACATTGAAAGGCGATGATCTTTGGCTTGGTCAAAGCCACTGTTCCTGTCCTAGAATGTCTGATTGGGTGGGTATGACAGAAGAAGATCTGCCTGATTTGGTGGTTGTAACAGAAGAAGAGGATACATTTCTAGACAGATTCCCCCTTCTAGCATTCACTTTGCTTGTCTGTTTTGTATCTACAGTGCTCCAGTTAAACTCTGTTAGTGTAATAGTTATTCCCCAAACACCACCACCCTTTGTAACCTCTAAGCCTTTACTCTTGTCTGTTACATCTGTCTTAAATCACTTTTCTGCCTTTTTCATCCACCGAACTCCAATCTAGTGTTGAAAGGCTAGCTGATGTGAAGTAGGTTAAGAAGGGAAATTTTAACAACCTTTCACTTCTTCCACCCTAACCAAATACAAAACCAACAAAATTATCTTCTCTCTGAACTTACATAGCACTTTTTACTTCTTTGTTACATTCCAGTGATTACAGTAATTAGTGTACATTTTTATCTCTTCTACCAAATTATAAACTCTTCAAGGAGGGAAAAAATCACATTTGATTCATTTGCTTACTCATTGTGGATTCTTCTGCCCTCCCCTTCCTCACTTTTCACTGTACTTTGTATATAGTAGACATTCAAATAGTAAATTATGTTAAATATTAAATAAGTTTAATATTTATCTTAAACATTAAAGATAAATTTCACTCTGCTATGTAAGATGAGATTAATGCACATGGCATGCACCATTTAAAACTCTGAAAAAGGAAGTTAAATAAAGGAAGGTAAAAGAGTCAAGAGACTTTGTCTTTAATATCTCTTAAACTAAAATAATAATATTATTGTACCTAGTAGAACAGTAGAAAGGCTCTTACTGGACTGTCTTACTTCAGATTCCCTGGAAACACACACTGACATGGGGATTTGTGTGCAAGAAGTTTATTGAGGAGTGCTCTGAGGATGAGATCAACACCTGTAGAAAAGAGGGAGCAGGAAGCAGGCTGAGCGGCTCCAAGGGAGGCCCCAGCTGATCCGTGGGAGAGTTCTGAAGCTGAGCGGCACCTCAGAGTTGCTCTGCCTTGGGTCAAGAGGACTGAGTATTTATACCACTATTATTGGAAAGGTCTGGTGACCTTGGGCTAGGCAGGATGCTGGCTAAAGGCAATCACTAGAAAATAACTCAGCTGAGAGCTGTCTTCTACTAACAGTCCCAGCAGCTGAAGGAGTGAGTGCTCCAGTCCTGAGGAGGAGATGTGGGCAGGGCACTGCAGCAGCCAAGGCTACACTAATGCCATTGGGGTGTTGGTAGGTGATTTCAAAAAGTCGGTCAATGAGGAGAATCATAAAAAATGATACATACACCCACAAATACTCTATTTCAACTTAAAATACAGGAATGTGAGTTGATTTGCCTTTTACTTATAGGAATAAGGCCTTTGAGTATGGGCCACTGGTTGATGTTTTACATCTTGTGCAGACAACATAAATAGATCATTGTGTAAAATGTTCTGTTTCAGCTTATTTAGAGATGCTTGTGAAACATGGTTGTCTTTTTTACACATAATTTGAAAGCAATATTTTTAGTGATTTGCCTGTATGATGTTTTAGTTTTTAAATTTGATTTTATATTTTCTCATATCATAAAAATACGTATTTCAAAGCATCAAACAGTCCTACAAACCTTATAATTAAAAACAGTAGTATTTCATTCCACCTCTCCCTGCTCTTAATACCTACTATTCTCTGTAGGCAATCACTTCAACTCCCTTTTCCGTTTTTCATTTGGATTCACCTCTATACAAACATCCCTGTGCTTATGTTATTTTTTGTGTTAATTTTTCAGTTTTGGATATTTTCTTTTTTTGAGACAGGGTCTTGCTCTGTCACTCAGACTGGAGTGCAGTGGCATGATCATGGCTCACTGAAGCCTCAACCTCCTGGGCTCAAGCAATCCTCCCACCTCAGCCTCCCGCCGAGTAGTTGGGATTATGCCTGTGCCACCATGCCTGGCTTATTTTTTAGTTTTTTGTTGAGTTTAGGGTCTTGCTGTGTGGCCCAGGCTGATCTCAAACTCCTGGGCTCAAGTGATTCTCCTGGCTCGGCCTCCCAAAGTGCCGGAATTACAGGCATGAGCCACCATGTCCAGCTAGTTTTAGATGTCTATTCATGCCTTCTACAGAAACCAATGAGTTTTCTTACATCCCCTGTCTCTGTCTCCCTCGCCCTGTTCTTCAACACATACTTCCCCTCTTGTCTTCCAAACATGATTGTTTGAAAGTTGTAGCTTCTATCATTGAGCCTGTGTTACTATCACTTAACAGCTGAGCCATGTATTACAATATGATTGTATTTACTTTTCTATGTAACTTTATAGTTTTTTTCTTTTTTTGGACTTAGTGGTTACCAATTATACCTTGTATCTATTTCTTGAACTGTAAAATGGTCATAGTAACTGTACCTATCTCATAGAGTTGTCAAAACTATATAAGTTTAACTATTAGTTTTCATGGACTTTGTTTTTTATTTACTAATCCCTAATTCATCTCAAACTTTCTAACAGAGCTGTAAATATCTTTTTAATATACTTGATTTTATATTAAGTGCTTAATGAATAAGTGTTGAAAACTATAGCCAATACTCTAATCTGCGCTGTATGAATGACAAAGCCATTTAATTGCAAGAGCAATGCATTTAGAATTCTTGGCAAAGCCTGGAACTGCCCTTTCCTAGCTGTGTGACCTTTGGCTAGCATATTTGAGTCACAGCTTTATCATCTGCAAATGGGAGAATTGGATTAGATAGTCCCTAGGGTCCTTCCAGCACTATGATTCTATTATGGAGAAAAGCGTATGCAGAAAATACCAAACTGTGTAAAATATATCAATGAAAAGAGTCAAACTCTAAAATATTTTGAAGGAATTTATTCTGAGCCAGATATCAAAGACCAGTGACGTGTGACATAGCCCTCAGGAGATCCTGAGAACATGTGCCCAAGGTGGTCAGGATACAGTTTGGTTTTGTACATTTTAGGGAGACACAAGGCGTCAGCCAGTATTTGTAAGAGATATATTGGTTTGGTCCGGAAAGGCAGGACGACTGGAATCGAGGGCTTCCAGGTCATAGGTAGATTCAAGGATTTTCTGATTGGCAATTGGTTTAAAGAGTTAAAGAGTTTAAAGACCTTGACTCAATAGAAAAGAATGTCTTGGTTAAGATAAGGAGTTGTGGAGACCAACCACCCCTTATCTTATGCAGAGGAGGTCTCCAGGTAGCTGACTTTAGAGATAATAGATTATAAATATTTCTTATCAGAGTTGATTTCTTTCTCCTAGATCAGGAAAAAGGAAGGAAAAGCAAGGGGATTCTCTTCAGAATGTAGATTTTCCCCAAATCAGTCAGCTTTGCAGGACTATTTCAGGACATGACAAATAAAACATATTTGGGCTTAAACTACTTTGATTTCCTTCTTTGTAATGTGATGTTATGCCAGAGTCAGGTTGGAAAGTGAGCCACATTATATAGGGTTAAGTAAAACCCCTTTGATGAGACAGTTTGGATTGTAGGGTATAACCCCCCAGGCCCCTTAGATACAAATTTGGGCAAGAGAAGAAAAAGGTCAGTGTTTAGTTCTCAAATGTAAGATTGCAATGACATCGCTTCTACCACCTCTAGCACCACCTCCAGAAGACCTCTTAATAAACTTTTGGGCAGGATTATGCGACATCACTCCACACTATGATAAAGGAGAATTTTGCTGAGTCATTTTATACAAACAATTGTCCTACCCCTTTGGGACACCTAGTTGTAATTTGCGGGCACCACCACTAAATGTCGCTATAGGTTACATAACTAAGTGGTCAGGAGTGCTCTATGTGTGTGTTGTTCTACAAGCTTTGAAAACTACCATTTAATCTCCTTATAGATTTAGAACTACATACCTCAAGTACTTAAACCAAAGTATTAAAAAACCTTGAAATTAAGATTTTTAAAGAAGGCGGTAAAACACAAAATGCTCTTTATTTCTTCCTTCCATATGCCTTTTCCCTCAAATGTTGTTTCTGTGTATCTAGTCACTGGTATAAACCAAGTAAACTGGTATTTAATAAGGAACTCTTAACTGAGCAATTGCTTGACTCTCAGGCCTGCACCTTAATGATTTTTCTTTCCTCCAAAGATAAGAGATTAAGCAATAGAAGGAAATATGGGTCTCTTTGTTTTCTATTTCTTGTGTCTGTTGTATTTCCAAGCTTATCCAAAATCCTAGACACTTTAATGTATTTTATTGATTTTATAAAAATATGCACATATTTTCATACTTTAATGTTTCTGGAATTATGATGCTTTATATAATTAATAGCAACATACAATTATATTGGTAGCACTTCTCTTTCTTAGTGATATCTCATAATCAACTTTTAATTTGATAAAATATTGTATCTGATATTATAATGTATCCATCTGAATTTATTAGAGTTCAGGGCTGTCTTAAAGAGTTGTTTGACAGGGGAACTTCGTTTTCTAATCAATTTTTAAATTTTTTTTCATTTTATTTTATTGTATTTTTAGATAGAGTCTTGCTCTGTTGCCCAGGCTGGAGTTCAATGGTGTGATCTCGACTCACTGCAACCTCCACCTCCCGGGTTCAAGTGATTCTTGTGCCTCAGCCTCTTGAGTAGCTGGGATTACAGGCATGTGTCATCACACCTGGCTAATTTTTGTATTTTTAGTAGAAACGGGGTTTTGCCATGTTGGCCAGGCTGGTCTTGAACTCTTGGCCTCAAGTGATCCTCCCAAAGTGCTGGGATAACAGGCATGAGCTAACGTGCCTGGCCTCTGATAAAATTTTGTAGGGAGTTAAGAGTGGAAGAGATAATAACATTTATTGAATGTCCAGTATAGTCTGGACCTATGCACTTTGCGAGTATGATGTATTTAATACTCATATGCTGGAAAATGGGCTTTTTTTGTTTCTATTTTATGGGTGAGAAAACCGAGGCCTAGAAAGGTCAGTAACTTGTACGACTTGTAACTTGTCATACTACTAGTACGGGTCACTGTTTGAAATGGTGTATTTCTGATTATAAATCTTACACTTTTCCTACCCTGTTACATTGATATTTTTTACAGTTCTCTTTAACACCAGAACGTTTTTCTAACATATAGAACTCAGCCCTCTTTGAATAATGTAGTTTTCTGACAACCCTTTAAAAATATTGATTAAAAATCTCTGATTAAACAACCTAAGAATGATTTTTCTGAACTCTAGTCTCAATCTTTGTGATCAAAAGGGTAGAACCAGATTCAATGTCTCTGAGAGGTGAATTGCTTCTCCAGAGAGTAATGGTGCTCTGCAAGAGACAGCATGGGGTGTGTCAAACTCATGTAGAGTGTTTGGATCCCCTTAGTCTTCTGGTAGACCACTTGAGGAGACAGTTTTCAAAATGCCTTGAATTGAAACAAAAAACCCCCAACCAAAAAAATTTAAAAAACCCACGGAGTATTTCCTCCAAGTCTCTTCCTTAGAGAAAGCTAGTTTATCAACTCTATGTTATGGTTTCTATCAGACTCCATAAGTATCCTGGAGATCCAGGCTATAGGCAAGATGCAGTTGATAGGAAACGCTTAGTCAATGTCCCTTTACTTCCCAAGGGGCAAGGCTGAGAAATGAAGAGCAACTTCCTTTCGTACATCTTTGCTTTGACAGTCCTCTGCGTGGAAATGGCACTCGCTGGTAAAGACAAGAAGGGCAGAGAGAGAAGAAAACAGCTTACTGATTGTCACTGTGTTTGCACAGGCCAGAGGTACCTAAATTTCAATTCCCAGCAACTCTCAGAAACTGCTGAAATGCATTGCCTTTTAATTCTCTACCTCATATCCTGAAGGGCACTTGTTGTCTACAGGATGTACTTATGTTTTCCATTTTCAATCCTCCTTTTACAGGTTCCCCTCATTTGTAAATCTAAAAATGAAACATTAGCAATCTGTCAGCGGTTCTGTTCCATTCATTTGTCTAGGGGTTTATTATAGAAATACTTTTTATATCAGCAATTTAGGATCTTATGATGATAAATATTCTGTTGTCCCATTTCACAATGATTTCTCAAATAGTGGGCATATGACTACAACATGTACAGGAAATAATAGCTAAAAATTTGAGATCACTAAGGCATGAGTTGATTACCATTGTTTAAAATTTCTTTGGCTTAAAGATGATACTATATATGCTGAAGCAATTTTGAAATGATATATTTAACTTTCAATCTCTTAAGGGACATAATGACTCTAGTATGTGTTATCTGGTTGAAAACCATTGAATGAAAACTATTTGCACCTATTCAGAGCCATCCATCCATCGTCAAAGTGATCACTCTGGGAAGGAAGGCCAAGTGACAGGCCATGAGGCTTTTTATTTTATTTCAAATTCTTGGACATTCCAATGTGAAACCAATGAGAGTATGGGTATATGTGGCAAAACGTTAGGACCAGAGTCACCCAATATCTTTCTGAATACTAAAATTGGGGACCTCTTTCAGTTCTTATGTGATTTCTTAGTTGCATCTCACTCGTTTATTTAATCATTTATCCCTTCAATCATTCTACAAATATTTATTGAACACTGGCTATGTGTCATGTACTATGCCAAGTACAGAGGATACGCTGTCAATATGACAGAGTCCGTGTCTTTGAGGAACTAATATTCTATGAGAGTTACAGGTAAGTAGACAGTTAAGTGTATGGTGATAATCACTATGATAGGGATAAGTATGATGTGAGGTGGGAGGAGATAGAAAATTTTAGTCCTGATTTGGGAGACTGGGAGGGATTGTTTCCTGGGCTTGTTCTGTGACAACATTCTCGTCTGGCTCTTTTCCTACTCCTCCAACTACCTTTTCTCAATTTCCTTGGCTGGCTCTTCTTTCTATTCATCTTAATAAATATCAGTGTTTTCTGGGGCTTCCTTCGGTTCCTTATTTCTTATAATTAAACACTTTCCTAGGCAATCTGAGTCATATCTGTGGCTTTGACTATCCTTATACACAGTTGGTGCCTAACTATATCTCTAATCAGCCTTACACTATTAAACTAGTGATTCATTCATTATTTTATCAAACATCCATTGGCTATGTATCATGCATCTGGAGTGACAGAGATGAATAAAATTGCCTTCATTAGCACTCACTGAGTTTTCAGTCTAGCTAGCAAGAACTGCATAAGATATTATAAAATACATGAGAATAAAGGACTTTAGGAACACAGAGGGAAACCACTAACTAACTACTCTTCGGGGAATCAGAGAAATCCTTTCAGAGGGAAGTGGCCATTGACCAGTTGATTAGGTGAAGGGATTTTTAGGCAGAGGAAATACAATAGTATGTGCAAGGACTTGGCAGTCTCCTTGGCTTGTCCAGAGAACAATCTATGGGTTTGTGGCTAGTTTATAGGATTCTTACACTGTAAGGATCTAGTGTAAGAATATAGCCTGACAAAATAAGGTGTAGTTGGATTGTCAACAGACACCATCCTTAGATGCAAGTACAGTAGGCACTGAGGGGCCGGCAGAGATCACTAAACTGGCAAATTGCAGAATCACATTTGGTTTAGGTAGACATTGTGGTAGGAATGTAGAGGATGGACTGGTAGCATGGAAATCTGGTAGAAAATGAAATAGGAGGTGACTAGGGTCTGAACTAAGGCAGTGGCAAGGGCAATGACAAAAGGAAGCTTTATGATTTGAGAGTCTTCTATAGTAGCATCAATAGGATAGGATGATTTGAGAGAAAGGTAAGGAAGGGAGAGGAGTCAAAAAAGACACTGTGGTTGAAAGAGTGAATAGATGGTCTCACCATTAACCAAGAAATGAGCAACTGGAGACAGATTTGGCGTAGAGGACTATAATATGTTCAGTTCTGGACAAGTCGACTTATAGATGCTTATGGGACATTTGAATGGAGATATGTAATAGACAATTAGAAATAAAGAATTTGAAGCTTGGGAGGGGCACCAGGGATGGACAAACACATTTAAAATGAATATCATTTAGTTAGTAGTTGAAGCCATAAAAGTGGATGGTTATGTTTATATTCAACAAATCTTTCGAAATATCTACTATTTAAATATCTTTTTAAAATATCAATACATTAAAAAAATCTATAGCTGTTGTGTCATTTACAGTAGCAGAGTATGGCTGGGTGTGGTGGCTCACGCTTGTAATCCTAACACTTTGGGAGGCTGAGGTGGGCAGATCACTTGAGTCCAGGAATTCCAGACTAGCCTGGGCAATGTGGCAAAACCCAATCTCTACAAAAAATACAAACAAATTAGCTGGGTGTGGTGGTGTGCGCCTATAGTCCAGCTACTTGGGAGGCTGTGGTGGGAGGATCACCTGAGCCCGGGGAGACTGAGGCTGCAGTGAGCTATGATCGTGCCACTGGACTCCATCCTGAATGACAGAGTGAGACCCAGTCTCAAAAAGAATAAAACAAAAAGTAGAATAGGAGAAGTATGGCTTATGGCATGGTCACTGCTTCCAAAGAGTTCTCTTGAGATAAGGAACATAAAAAATGCAACATAAAATGAAAAAGGTTATAGAAGTGTGTACAAGCATAGAATTGGCACAAAGAGAAACGAGATCGCAGGAAGGATGGGGAAGACAAGGAAGAGAAAAGAGAACCAAAACAGAACTTAGTCAAACTTCTCAAAGAATAAGCTTCACAGCTTCATCATCTCTTGAAGGCACACATATATCTCATTCTTCTCTATCCTCCCAGCAGTACCCAGCCTAATCCTGGAACATGAATACTCAGTATTGTTTGTTTAATAAATGGGCCCAGGGCAGTTGGTAAAGAATGAAAGACAAAAAGAAGCATGGGATTTCCCCAAGCCCTGGGGAACACATGAATCATTTCTTGTTATCCTTTAACTTGGAGTGCTTGTGCAGGTGGAACTCAAAATAAACC
This sequence comes from Pongo abelii, assembly GCF_028885655.2. Classification (NCBI taxonomy): domain Eukaryota; kingdom Metazoa; phylum Chordata; class Mammalia; order Primates; family Hominidae; genus Pongo; species Pongo abelii. The sequence goes on along the minus strand of NC_071988.2, from coordinate 103,101,501 downwards.
CTGAAGAAATGAAGATGCAGCAATTTAGAACCAGAATAAGGACTCCATCTGTCAGTACTCTAATTATGAAATGTGTTTATGGCAAACCAGACCTTTTTATTTTTATTTCTGGTATGCAGTAAAATTGTGTAGCCATCGATTTTCTGTCAAACCATCACTTAGAGAGTCTGAGATAATGCCACATCACTATTCATTTACTAATGACAGTGCTGAGCTTTTAAACAGGAACCCATCACACTGGGCCTGGCAACCTCCATTCTTGTTGTTTAAATTATTTGTAATAGCTGGTAATTATGAAAATGTCTTTCTTCCTTGACCTTCTCCCTCCTTTCTTCCCCACCTGCCAGATTTGCAGGTTAGTATTTCATCAGCTTAGATTACAAATGAACATAGTTTGGTGTTTTTGTTTTTTTTTAAAGATGGATCTATTTAGGTGTATGTTAATATGCAGAATTACTATGAAAAAGAAAAAGGAAGAAAACATTGTGGTAAAAGCCTTATGGTAAAATATGTTCCCCTATCCCACTCCCCTACTCCAACATGAAGGATCTTTCTTGGGGTTCAGCACTTTCAACTTCATTGCCTGACTGGTCATCTGTTTCATTCTCATCTTTCCTGAGAATTTTGAAGGAAGGGATCCTATTATCAAGCACGCACAGCCAAGTTTGAGACTAATGTACGTTTTAACCCTCCTCACACCCATCCCCACAAATAATTGCAATTATGGTATAATGTTTTTCATTGTTTTATCTAGTTGACATTTAGTTTTTCAGTTTAAAAATTTTTTTTTTCCTGATTATATTCTATCTCTTGCTGCAGAAAAGATAATGGTTTCTGGAGAGTGAGCTTTGGGAACTCCTTGAGTGTTTTTCTCAATAATTCAAACTTGCAAGCATAACCACATGTGCATGTGTGTGCGTGTATGTGTATGTGTGTGTATGTGTGGGTGTGTGTTGAAAATGATCATCCACAGCACTTTTCTTTCCTCTCAGGCACTGCATAGTATTCACTGTATAAGTTATTCAGGTAGTTCAACCAGGAGCATGAGAATTTACCAGTATATACTAATTCAAAGATCAGGCTGGGCAAGGTGGCTTACACTTGTGGTGCCAGCACTTTGGGAGGCTGAGGTGGGCAGGTCACTTGAGGTCAGGAGTTCAAAACCAGCCTGGTCAACATCGTGAAACCCCTTCTCTACTAAAAATACAAAAGTTAGCCTGGCGTGGTGGCGCATGCCTGTAATCCCAGCTACTTGAGAGGTTGGGGCATGAGAATTGCTTGAATTTGGCAGGTCAAAGTTGCAGTGAGCCAAGATCGCTCCAGTGCACTTCTGCCCCAAACAACCCCACAAAGATCATTTGAGGAAGAGAAGGCCAGTCCCTCCTCCCTGCTGTCATCCAGTTGTTCTATAGCCTGGGCTTTAAGTAAGTATGTAGCTGTTTCCTTGCTTCCCAAGCCACCACTGTGTGCTTTAGTGGCACAGATATATCCCTATAAATAGGCATTTGTGAACTCTGTAGAGTAAGTGTGGTTGGAGACAGAGATGTAGAAGATACTGAGAATTCTCAGAAATTCTTATTATAAGAATCACTATTATTTGTACAATACATATCACCTTAAATTCTTACAAAATACTCTAAAGTAGATGGTTTTGTTCCCATTTTACAGATAGGGAGTTCAGGCTCAGAGAATTTCAATGATAAGTCCCAGTGCACATAACAAGGGGCAGAGCTGGGGTTGATCCATTTCCCTTCCATTAGGCTACCCTGTTTCCTAGAGGGAGTCCTTTGGCCCACCCTCACTTTTATGCGAGCATCTTTGAGGAGGATGTCAAGTTGCTAAGAGACATTTGGTAACCATGGCTTTCTTCTCAGTTCTTTTGAAAGTAGGTGGTGATGATGTGCCAGGGTGGAGGGAATGGAGAAGGAGGTGACAGAAGATGAGACTCTGGAGAGAGTAACAGCCAAGAGCTGGCTAAGGCTATGGATTTTCTCTGTTCACCTCAAACTTGAGTATGAAGAGTCAGGAACTGAGAATAAGGTTAATGTAACACTTCTGTGTACATCAAGGAAACACACAGTCTTAAGGATGAAGGGGAATTGGGATAATTAATTTGGAGAAAAATCCCTGCTGTCTAAGAACTTATGACCATGGTGGGTTACACCGGTAATTTGGAAGGAGTTACTCTCCTCAAGGGCATTAACTTTAGTTCCAGGGGATCTATAACCTCATGCAGTGTTAGCAAATGATATTTCTTCCTGTGAACTATTTTCTTTATTCCTTGCTGCTTTCTTTGGCTTTACCTTGTGCCAGACCTGAAAATCTGGAGCTGTCCGCCCAAGTCCAGCCCCCTCCAGAGCACAGTGGCAGGGTTCCATTTCCTTATGGCAGTGAGTGTGAAGACATTTCTGCATGCAGGGTAATATTTATGGCTTTTTCAGCTGTTGGCACCATAGACATGAGCTCAAGATGGTCAAAGAAGCTTTAGTGGAAGATGAATGTTTATTTAGAATGATGATCTAAGGACCCACGTTACAGTGTAGCCTCTGGGAAGTAGTCCCCTTCTAGTCCAGAACATTGCCTGAGAGAAGGAATTTTTGGTTCAGCAGTACCCAAGGGTCAAATGTGACCAAAGATAGTGACCGTTTGCCTTTAGAGTTGCTGTTTACCTCAGAAGGCCTTCTGGCTGCTCACACTTTTGTGTGTGGTATGTATCTTCTTGTCCTCTTTACTGATTCCTTCTGAAGATGTGGTGATTGACAGGCTTATGTGTTTGTTTCCACCCCCACACTGACTCCATGACTCAGAATCAATTGACCATCATCCTGGCCTTAGTGTTAGTATTTATTTCTGGAAGAGTAAGAGCTAGATCTTTCAAGCTTTCAATACTATTACTTTATACAACATATTTAAAACTTATGATGTTTGTCTCATCCTCATAATAAACTTCCAGGTGGGCAGAAAAAAATATTATGCTCCTTTGAACACCAAATGTGGTAATTCAATCAAATTTATGAGAATAATTGATGGAACCAGGACTATAGCGAGGTTTTTCTGATTTCTAAATCTATATCCAGGGGTAGACAAATTATAGCTTGCAGGCCAAATCTGGCCGATTGCCGGTTTTTATTTATTTATTTATTTTTAATGGTCTGTGAGCTAAGAGTGGTTTTCCCATTTTTAAATAGTTGTAAAAAAGAAAACAAAAAAGTGCATAATATTTCATAACACATGAAAATTATAAGAAATTCAAATTTCAATGTCTGTAAGGCTTTATCAGAACATGGCCAAGCTTATTCATTCACATATTGCCTATACCCTCTTTCAAGCTACAGTGACAGAGTTGAGTAGTTGTCACAGAGACCTTACGGACATTAAAGCCTAAAATATTTACTATCTGGCCCTTTACAGTGAACGTTTACCAACCACTGAAATAGAAGATCAAGAGAGACCCCTGTATTAGTTTGCTAGGACTGCTGGAAAATGTTGTTTGTTTGTTTGTTTCTGTTTGTTTTTTGAGATGGAGTCTTGCTGTGTCACCCAGGCTGGAGTGCAGTGGCGTGATCTCGGCTCACTGCAACCTCTGCCTCCCGGGTTCAAGCAATCCTCCTTCCTCAGCCTCCCAAGTAGCTGGGATTACAGACCTGTGCCACCATGCCCAGCTAATTTTTGTATTTTTAGTAGAGATGGGGTTTCACCATGTTGCCCAGGCTGCTCTTGAACTCTTGATTTCAGGTGATCCACCCGTCTTGGCCTCCCAAAGTGCTGGGATTACAGGTGTGTGCCACTGTGCCTGGCTATTTTGTTTGTTTTTGATTGACTCTCGCTGTGTTGCCCAGGCTGGAGTATGGTGGCACGATCTTGGCTCACTGCAACCTCTGCCTCCTGGGTTCAAGCAATTCTCCTACCTCAGCCTCCCGAGTATCTGGGATTACAGGTGCCTACCATGAAGCCTGGCTAATTTTTGTATTTTCAGTGGAGACAGGGTTTTACCATGTTGGCCAGGCTGGTCTCAAACTCCTGACCTCAGGTAATCAGCCCACCTCAGCCTCCCAAAGTGCTGGGATTACAGGCATGAGCCACTGCACCCAGCCTGGACTGCTGGAAAATGTACTGCAAACTGGGTGGCTTAAAATACCAGAATCTTATTGTCTCATGGTTCTGGGGTCTAAATGTCCAAAAATCAAGGTACCAGCAGGGATGGGCTTTCCCTGAGACCCTGGGCAGAATTCTTCCTTACCTTGTCCTGGCTCCTGGTGGTGGCCACAATCCTTGGCCTTCTTTGTTTGTAGGTGCATCTGTCCAATCTCTGCATCTGTCCTCGCATGGTTGTCTTCACCTCATTTTCCCTGTGTGTGTGTCTGTCTTCAAATTCCCCCTTTCTGTAAGGATGCCAGTGTTATTGGATTAGCACTCACTCTAATTACTTCATCTTAACTGGGTCATCTGCCAAGATCCTATTTCTAAATAAGGTCACATTCACAGGTACCAGGGATTAGGACATCGACATCTCTTTTTTAGGGGACACAATTCAACTCATAAGACTCTTTCCACAGTAGCGTGTTCTCCCCTTGTTATCATTTATCATTTGTCTTTTCCTGCCTTCCTCCCTCTGTTCCTCTTTTCCCCTTCTTGCTTTCTCCTTCCTCTTGCCTCCCTTGCCCTATTCACTATATATTTGACAAATATTGATAACATCCCTACTGTGTTCTCATTCTTATGCCCAACACTGTGCTCACGTATACGGTAGAAAGATGACTAACAGTTGGTCTCTGGTCCTGGTGAGCTTACAGTGCAATGCACAAGATAAATCACCTGTGGTGAGTTTTGTAAAAGGGGTTTGTATAAAGTACAGTGGAAATTTGAAGGGATCTTAAAGATTTAAATTCCTAAATATTTAGTAATAATATTTTGAAATCATTGACAGTTCCTATTCTTTAATGTACCACAGCTGTGACTAAAAAATTATAGATGCTAATATACATTGAATTTTAATTTTTATAGATTTAGGGGGTACAAGTGCAGTTTTCTTATGTGGACATATTGCACAGTGGTGAAGTCTGGGGTTTTATTATGTACCCATCGCCCAAATAGTGTACATTGTACCAATAGGTAGTATTTCATCCTTTAGCCCCCTTCCTCCCTCCCCCACTCCCTCGAACCTTTTGGAGTCTCCAGTGTCTATTATTCCACTCTGTATGTCCGTGTGTACACATTGTTTAGCTCCCACTTATAAGTGATAACATGTAGTTTTTGGCTTTCTGTTACTGAGTCATTTCACTTAAGATAATGGCTTCCAGTTCCAGTATAGAGTTTCCTTACCATTCCTTTTTTTTTTTTTTTCTTTGAGACAGAGTCTCACTCTGTCACTCAGGCTGGAGTGCAGTGGCACGATCTCGGCTCACTGCAACCTCTGTCTCCTGGGTTCAAGCGATTCTCCTGCCTCAGCCTCCCGAGTAGCTGGGACTACAGGTGCCCACCACAATGCCTGACTAATTTTTGTATTTTTAGTAGAGACAGAGTTACACCATATTGGCCAACGTGGTCTTGAACTCTTGACCTCGTGATCCGCCTGCCTTGGCCTCCCAAAGTGCTGGGATTACAGGCATGAGCCACCACGCCCAGCCCCTTATTATTCTTTTAAAGTCAAAATGTATAGAAATGTTCTACTTTCTTCTCTGCTTCAATTCTTTCAACCCTTCTTCCTTGTAGCATTTACAGTGTCAGATTAGGATACCCAGCATTGGGATGACAGCCTGAGTACAGGCCTTGTGCCTGGTTTGTTATATTAATGTTGATGGCTTTAGAGAGACTTGGTCTGCAGCTTTGTGGGATGGAGCCCATCACCATTCAGGGCTTTTTGTCCAAATATGTTGCTTTTTGTTGTGTCTTCTTTGAGGCTCTTTGTTGCTCTGCTTTCTGCTCCTGGCACTAATTGGCCACATTCAAACACTGTTGTGAAGTGCGTGAAATGTGTTTTGACAGCTTCTTGTCCCCTAGCCCCAGAGCTTAGTGTCCTGCTGGTCTTGCAGGACCTCCTTGCCAGGGTCAGGGGTACTTATTAGTTAAGAAAATTTAGGCAAGTCACTTAATCTCTCTGTTTCTTAGTGTCCTAAAATAAGATTAATAACTACTTTATAGGATTGTTTGGAAGTCCAAGTTTAACAATGTGTGTCTGGCCGGGCACAGTGGCTCACATTTGTAATCCCAGCCCTTTGGGAGGCCGAGGTGGGTGGATCACCTGAGGTCAGGAGTTTGAGACCAGCCTGGGCAACATGGTAAAACCCCTTATCTACTAAAAATACAAAAATTAGCCTGGCATGGTGGTGGGTGTTTGTAATCCCAGCTACTCAGGATGCTGAGGCAGGAGAATCACTGGAACCCAGAAGGCGGAGGTTGCAGTAAGCCAAGATCGCGCCATTGCACTCCAGCCTGGGTGACAAGAGTAAGACTCCATCTCAAAAAAAAAAAAAAAAAAAAAAAGTGTGTCAAGGGGCTTTAGACATGAAAAGTATTATATGAATGATAAATGTCAGGAGGTATCATTAGGATTGTTACTAATTAAAATTATGCTCTGGAAATTCCAGAGACATTTTCTTCTTTTGTGAGGTCGTAAAAGGCATAGTTACCATTGATGTTAACTTGCTTTGGGCATAGCTTAGACTACTGGTTCTCAAAGTAAGGTTCCAGGACTGGCAGCATCAGCTATACCTAGAAATGTGTTACAAATGCAAATCCTTTGGCCTCACCCCATCCCTTCTAAGTTGGAACCTCCAGGGGAGGGGCTTAGCAATCTGTGTTTTAATAAGCTCTCCAGGTGATTCTTATGCCTCTGAAGGTTGAGCTCCATTGGCTTACAGCTATGCCCAGCTAGATATGGGTAAGCTCTGATGTGCTGATGTTTTTCCACCTGAGCTTCCTTTCCCATATGGAAGAGGTTCTGTAGGCATAAATGTGTGCCCCTAAGGTTGAGCTGTCACAACATGCCTGCCACTGATGTTTGCCATTTTTCAGCATAGGAAAAGATCCTAGGATTGTAGGTTCTTGAAGCACCATCTTTGCTAAACACAAATGAATCAGGGATTTTGGTAGGGGTCCAGAGAGGGGGTTTTAAGGTGCTCCCTAAGTGAGAAAATAACAGTTGGATAAGATGACTGGTAAACTATTCTGTGAAATTCAGTAGAGCTGCTCTGAGCTTGGTTCCTGTTCTGGCTACTTCTGAATACCAGGTTTTTGTCTTTTTTCTAACATCCTTAGTCTTCCTCACATGAACACCCATCTATTAATCAGACTGGGGCCTGCCCCTGCTCTGCCAGGTCTGAGAAAAAGCCGGGTGTTTGCTGTGCACCTTGTGTTTCCCATCATACCCCTGGATTGCAGCCATGCCATGTCTGTTATGATAGGTGGACAATAGTTACATGGGTAAAGTGAAAACCAGAGCGGTGCATTTAATGAAGGTGGAAAAGGGGAAGTTGTGGGAAAAACATTAGGCGGATCATGGTACTGTCATGTTGATTCACAAGGGAAGAGGCACATGGTAGGTATTCAATAGATGGATATTGAATGAATGAAGGAAGAATGAATTTGGAGTTTGGGGAGCTAACCAAGCTACTTAACTTCTGAGCATCTATCTTATCCCAGATGAACAGACATTATGGCTTGATTGAGTGAACTATTAGATATGTTTAGTTTTAAATGCAGACATAAATAGATTTGATCTTTCAGTAGTCTGAATTTCCTCCCATCAGCTTTCCCTTAATTATCCACAAGTGTTCCAAGCCTTCATTAGCTAAATAGGATGCAGATGATGGTCATTAGTCTGGGATATAAATCCTGCTGGCACATTCAATGGCTTTTCACTTGGTTAATTGAAATTTTCAGTATTCATGGACTACAAGAAAACACTGTAATTTTATCATTTATTTGGTGGTATGTTTTTTCCTTTGGCTGATGTTTTATAATTATGCAGTTTTTTAAAAAAATAAATGTGAATGCCATACTTTGCCTGGAGGGAATACCACTGTATCCAGTGTGTATCTATCAATACTAGTCTACTAAAGCATGAAGACCTAATGAAAATTCATACTTTGTCTAGAAATCTGAGAATTGGCTGGCTAAACTGTCTAAGAAAGCATCCAAGTAGTGTGCACTTTGGGACTCATTGATTCAAGTGTAAGAGACTTCCAAATTGTTAGTAATGTGATAGGTCCAGTCTTGACATCTACCAATGAGTAAGAAATCATCCATTGTGTCTGTGAGGGGCAAGGTATCAAATGGAGATGCTTTATGCAGACATCATTCCTTTACATGGCTGTTAGCTTTCAACTGTATTTGCCATTCATCAAATCTACCTGGCCTCTGTCTGGTGGTATCTGGCTGAGAGTGAAAAACACACCCAAACACAGATACATACATACATAAAGGAACAAATAATACTTGAAATAAAATTTCATAATATTACTATCTTAGAGATTCAGTTTCTGAATTTCTTAATTTTATAATTCAATATTTAAGCAATTCTCTTGCACATGACCATTCCAATTTAATGAAGTGTCAGATGTTTGCTCTTTTAAAAATGTAAATCTTAGTTATAAGCATTACGTAACAGAAACTGACACAGTAGAGATAGAATAGATCTATTTCTGTTTCTTTCTCTAAATTGAGTTTAATGGGAATAAACAGAATTGTAATAACTTTCAGAGGTAAACTCTCTCTTAGAAAAACGAGTATAGGACATATGGATTTGGCTGGTTGTGGTGGCTCACACTTGCAATCAAAAGTGCTCAGCACTTTGGGAGGCTGAGGTGAGAGGATCACTTGGCCCAGGAGTTGGAGACCAGCCTGGGCGACATAGTGAGACTCCATCTCTACAAAAAATTTTTTAAAAATTAGCCAGGCATGGTGATGCATGCCTCTGGTCCCAGCTACTTGGGAGGCTGAGGTGGGAGGATTGCTTGAGCTCGGGAAATCAAGGCTGCAGTGAGTTGTGATTGAGCCACTGCACTTCTTTCTGGGTGACAGAATGAGACTCTATCTCAAAATAAACAAATTAATTAATTTTTGGAATATATGAGGTCTCTTTTCAGTGCTCAATCACTTTGCAAAAACATTTCCACCACTGAGAATTGGGTAAGCAACACACCTTCTGGAAGTCTCTTTCTGTAGCCTGGACTAAATGAGCCACCAACTACTGATCTCCTATCTGTGGGCTCTCTGTCTAAGGACTTATTAGGGACATTTTTTTTAAAAAATCCCTAAAATTCCTTTTAGGTCAGTTTTCCCTTTCTGCCCACTTGGAATATTTCTACAAACAGTTATTAATGTTAATTTAGGGAAGATATGTTGAAGTACCGGTCTTCTAAATTAACCACAAATGTATCTCAAAGTCAAATGTAAAGGCATTTTATAAATTACGCTTTTGTGAATCACCCGTTGTGATGGTTAACTTTACATGTCAACTTAACTGGGCTAAGGGATGCCCTAGTAGCTGGTAAAACATTATTTCTAGCTATATCTGTGAAGTTGTTTATGGAAGAGATGAGCATTTGAATCAGAAGACTGAGTGAAGATCTGCCCTCACCAAGGTGGGTGGGCATCATCCAATCCATTGAAGGCCCAAATAGAACACAAATGCAGAGGAAGGCGGAATTCGTTTCTGTTTGGGCTTGGACATCTGTTTTCTCCAGCCCTGAGATATTGGAGCTCCTGATTCTTGGGCCTTCAGACTTATGCTGGTGGCCTCCCTCCCGCTTCCTCTGGGTTCTCAGGCCTCCAGGCAGGGGCTGAATTACACCACTGGCTTCCCTGTGTCTCCAGGCTGCAGATGGCACATTGTGGGAGTCCTCAGCTGCCATGATCACACAAACTAATTCTCATAAGAAATCTCCTCTTATATATCTCTATATATCCTATTGGTTCTGTTTCTCTGGAGAACCCAAATTCATCTGTGAAATTCTCTTCCCTTCTGTAGATAATCAGGAGCTGACCATGTTATTTAGTCAGATATGTTCTTTTATCAGAGGATGAAGAAAGAACTAAGCGGTATGCTCATTGATTTCCAAACAATGTGTCTGATAAAATCAGGTCCACTTTCTTCAAATTGGCCAAGGCTGTCATGACTTAAAAGGAAATGAATATGGGTTTCCTCACTTCATAGTGAAGAATTCAAGACCCCAAGGCCAGTGATCCACTTTAAGCTCACAAGGACGTCTGTTAAGAAGGGACAAGAATTAGGCCCTAGACTCCTGAGCAAATTTGCTTTTCTGTCCAAAGATTCTATCATAAAAGGCCAGCAAACTTTTAACTATAATATGGGGTCATTTTCAACTAGAGTCAATCAGCTACAGCGAGGATCTGCCCTTGGTAAAAGTGTGTCAAAGTAGATTGTAGTGGACTTGGCAATGCTGTGCACAGAGCTCCCTGCTGCCAGGAGTCCTGCCAGCTGACTGCCCTCAGCTATCAGTCCTCCCAGGAAATTGCCCTTGGCTGGAAACAGTCATGTTGCCCAGGATCACGCTGCCTTCCCAGGGCAGGCCTCTGTCTCACTCCAGCTTGGGATGAGTTTAACCTGCTTCTGAGCTCTCCATTTTGTTGGATGAGATCTTTGTTGAGTCTGCACCATGGTCCAACTTCTTTATCTTCTCTATCCCACATCCTTCCCTATCCTCCTATAAGTGGTGATCTCAGGAACACTTCTTAATAAAGCTTCTGCTTGCTAATTTCCATCTCACAGTGTGCTTTTTAGGGAACCTAACCTTTGACCTATGTCTTTAGATTGCTTACCATCACTATGAGCATCCAGTATCCTCATGACTTAAGTCTTCATTTCTCTCCTATCAAAATCTGCTTTTGAAATTATTTAAAAAACAAGCTGGGTGTGTTGGCTCACACCTGTAATCCCAGCACTTGGGGAGGCCTAGGCGGGCAGATCACCTGAGGTCAGGAGTTCGAGACCAGCCTGTCCAACATGGCGAAACCCATCTCTACTAAAAATACAAAAATTAGCCGGGTGTGGTGGTGGGTGCCTGTAATCCCAGCTACTCGGGAGGCTGAGGCAGAAGAATCGCTTGAAACCAGGAGGCGGAGGTTGCAGTGAGTCAAGATTGTGACACTGCACTCCAGCCTGGGTGACAGAACGAGACTCTGTCTCAAAAAAAAAAAAAAAAAAAAAAAAAGGAATTATTTTTAAAAACCCCAAAACTCCAAGATATAACAATATGCTTTTAGAAGGGATCTGATAAACTCATTCCCTTTCAGATGTAATAGACCAATGAACTATAATACATGAAGTGTCCAATTTTCCCTTCTGCCGTGACAACCCCCCCATATCTTAACATCCCTCATGAGTTTGTCTGTTATGAATCAAAGCCTTATGCTAAAAACAGGGCCCTAATAAGTGAAATTTCAGGCATTAGTTTATAAATGGTCAAAAGAGAGGTCTCACCTATCTAAATTCTTTTTGGGAAATTGCTAAAACTGTCCATGTATAATACTGTTCACTTCATGCTGGTCACCCCACTAACAAGGTTAGGAGTCAATGCTCCAAAAAAGTCACTTGTGCTTTATTGTGCTTGTGCCCCTGTGACAAACCCAGCATCATGCCAACTTTGGTGGAGGTGACTCATTAGGAGTTTCCTTTTTAGTAGAAAAATATTGATATAATCATCAAGAAAGTCACAGCATGGCCAAGTCACCATTTTTTGTCTTTCATTTTCAGTAATTAAGGTGAACATGTTATTGGAAGGTTTAGAAAGCCCACCCAAGGTCACTCACAATAGCTGCAATTAGTAAACTGGAATGCCAGTTAAAGTCTTTTGAAGCAGAGAATGAAATGAGACTGACCAAGCGTATACGTAAACTCCCCTTAGAAAACGGCTAAAGTAAGGAGATGACTCTCATTGACCCGTGCCACCCCTCTTTCACACTCATTCCAAGTCTTGAGATTTTGCATACGTTTGCCCTTTGGCTAAAGTGTTTCCTTTCTACAAATGCAACATTTAAAATTACCTAGGTATATATATATATTTTTACTGAAGCTAATTTCACCCATCTCTGACTCTAAATTTTCCTCCAAACATGTTTCTTAGGTCACTTGAGACTGTTCTCAAAGGTTGAATGGTATTGTTTAATTGAAGATCATTTCCCCTGGGGCTATGGCGCTAATGTCTGAATTCTTAGACATGTTCCTTAATTTACTCTCCCCAGGGTGGCAGTGCTCGTGCATCTTAAAGCTTACTTAAAAATGCAGTTATGGTCTCTTGAGTTGCCCCCACATGGACTCTTCAGTAGCTGGAGAGTGGATCCTCCCTATGTTCTGAATACCATTTCAGACAGAGAATGAATCTTGAATTCAGGGTTGAGCAGAGAAATTTTCACGGCTAGACTTGCATTTCCTGGAAAAAATTTTAGTTGCATTAGCCATGGAATCAGGATCATTTCTAAATGATCCTTTAGGATCCTTTAGGATCACCCCTTTAGGGTTTAGACGAGTTTTCTCAACTGTGGGCAGTTTTTCCCCCTAGAGAACATTTAGCAATGTCTGGAGACATTTTTGTTTATCATGACTGAGGTAGGTGGAGATTGTCAGTAGCATCTGGTGGGTAGAGGCCACACATGCTACAGAACCCCCTACAGTGCACAGTGTGTCCCCACATGCCCTCAAAACAAAGAGTTATCTAGTCCAAAAACATTCACAGGGCCATCACTGAAAAAGCCTGGTTTAGCCAAACCAAGCAGATAATAGACAACAGCTTTAAGCTAAATATAAGGTATATTTTACCATTATTTAGAAGTCTTTTATCTCTCTTCTTTCCTATATCCCTGAGCTTCACTTTATAATAGTGTTTTGTGTGAGCCTGCTTTTCCAGCACAGTGCTTCCAAAGAAGTGTTTTGGGATAAGGACTGCGGTTTTGCCAGATGTTATTTTCTTTTGCATCTACTCAGTTCATATTTATTGGTTATCTTCTTTGTACCAAGCACTGGGCTAGTAATGGGACTACTGCAATGACCACATTTCAGTGGGTCTTTACCTTCTTGGAGCAGAAATCTGGGAATCAACACTGAGGCCTCTCTCATGACACAGTGCTCATGTATACAAATGAGCAAAGGCGATGAAAAGTCATGAGGAAGACATCTGATGGGAAGATTGTGGGTGGGGTAGTTCACGGTGGCATGTGGAATGCTGCCTGGTTCTTTGGCTTTTCTCTGTGTCCTGCCCTAATCTTTGAACAGCCAGCAAGAATACTATTTCTTACATCCTCATTGCAATACAGAAATGAGAGAAACTAAGATATACCTGGCGGCACAAAGAGCAAGAGGATATGAAATTTGCAGGGCTATACCTGTCCTTTCACCACCTGCTGCTGTGTTTCAGGGCTGAAATTAGGTCAACAGGATAGATCATGGTAACTAGAAGGCATCACGTGCCCTTATGCTCTTTGAGCGAAGGTGACTGCTTCTCTATGGAAACCATTTTCTTCTTTTTTAATTTTTTGACAATTCTGCTTTTTGTGCCTGTTTTTTATGAACTTTTCATTTTGTCCTTCTTTTCGTCTTTTGCGTTTCCTCTCTTCTTCTGCCACCAGAATTCTTCCTTTCTTTCTGTTTTCCTTTTTTAATTCAAACTGTCTCAGTAACATTTATCCCTTCCGTCTCAAATGAAATAAAACTGGCCAGCAAACCAAACTTGGAGATTACATCTAACCTAAACCTTGAACTTAATTTTTTTAATTAAAGATGCACTTTTGTATGTGTATTCACATTCTGTCTTTTCTGTCCGTTAATACTGCATGTTGTTTTGACCCAGAATATGTGCTGACTTAGATTCTTAGCTTTCTCACATGCTTATTGCAAAACAGACAAACAAACAAACGGAAAATAAAGCAAACCAAAACCTTAGGTGAGTTGGTAAATATTTTTATGATATTATATGAGCAGAGAGTAGGAGACAGTTTATATACACTAGATTTTCCAGCCATATACAAGCATGTTTATTGCAGCATACTTTGTAATAGCTAACAAAAGAAAACAGGAAACAACAACAATGAAAGAACCAAAACCTGTTGATCAATAAAGGAAAGCATAAAAATATGATATATTCATATTATGACATGTTATATAGGTATTAAGAAGAATGAATTAATCTGCATGGGCTGAACTGGAAAGATGTTGATAATATATTCTTAATTAAGATGGTATGATCATAAGAACGAGACTTCTATATAATATGTGCAGACATATTTGCATGGGAATAGAGAAAGTGTGGAAGGATGAATACAAATTTGTATTATTGGTTACCTCAGGAGGATAGGGTATAAAAGAGACTAACTCATTAAGAATAAATATTAGTTTTATAATTAAAGAAAATGTAAAAAAGTTTACTGAAAAAAATCTCAATACTGTTTGTATGGCTGACCGTGGCTATGTATTTATTCATAGGATTGTCCAAAGGGAACATACTTGCATGTAAATCCCAATACAGCCTTGAATGTTGCAGTGCCTTTTGAGTGGTTCATCAGGCCAAGCAAGTATATATACAAATGTGTGAGAAGTCAACCACAGGGAGAGTGAGTGCATTGAAGATAGTAGAAAGGAGATAGCAAGCCCTGGTATTGTTCAGACTCACAAATCTCTTACATAGGCAGAAGCTCCATTCTCCCACTTGGGCTCATAACAGCTGTCATTTGAAAGATTGGGCATAGCTGACTCTAACATTATGCACATATCTCTTCAAGATAGAAGATCATGTGTGTTTGGAGGTGGGTTCTGGAGTTAGATGGCTTTGCCTCCTGACCTAACTATGTCCAAGGTATATAGCAATTAACCTAATTGTGCTTTCGTTACCTTGTTTGTAAAATGAAGATAACAAAATCCTTACCTCACTGAATGGTTCTTGGCCCATAATGAATGTTCCAGCTTGGGTAGAGAAGCTTTGGGAATAGTGAAGGCAGACACATTTTAAAATTCACAGAAATCAGTGGGGGACACAGAAGGTAGTGCCTACCTTGGATTGGAAATGAACATGGAAGGGTCAATATCATTATATGTTAACAGTTCTAAAGTGTTTTCCATCTTCCTATTTTGTAGAGCACCATTTTCAGCACATTGGCCAGTGAGAAGTCCTTATCTGACTGCAAAAAGGTAAGTCAGCATCCAAGAATTCCAGCATACTATCAGAGTAATAAAGGCTTCAGAGTTGGTGATATTCGAATGAAAAGCTGTGATATCAGTGAGGATGTTCTGATGGAATATTATGGCTCTCTTTCTTTAGAGATGGAAATGTGAATGGTTTACTTTAAGGATGTGGGAAACTCCATTACTTGACAGTATTTTGTTATAGAGAAGCTCTGGTTCCATATATTTACATCTCACTATTATCTGATAATTTATCCTGGCAGATGAGCATCAGGGGAGTTCAGAGAATGCTGTATAAACTGCATTGCAGGCTTCTATATCTTTGTTTGTAAATTTAAATATAATAAATGTAAACCTAATATAATGTAAAAATAATTTTGTATTTTGAAAGCTGATCATATAGCATAAAAATCTGGTTTGGATTCACCACAGTCAAGCTTGAGAAGTTGTCATGCTTTGCAAAAGGATTAGCTTCACTAGCGTCTGATGGAAGACATCCCTGTGATAGATCAACTTTGAAGACTCCCTGCTATAGCCTCGTGTCTAATTCCTGGCTTTTGCAGGCCAGGGGTCACAATTATCTACCTCTTTAATTTCAGATTTAGCTAGATATTCTCCTTTTAGGGGGAAGAGAAGTGGCTTCATAGTCCAAACAACTCAAATTCTTTGACACTATCTATTGATACAGAAAACCAGCTGCATATAGAGTTGATCTGTGCATAATATATAATTCCTTGGCATTTCTTAAGATTTCATATTATGGCATTGTCTGCTGTGCTGCTTCTGTTTCTAATGTTGCTTGATGTGGAAGTAGGTGGCAGAGTCACTTACCTTTAAAGGTGATGTGAGGGCCTACTGCTGTAAGTAACATTCATTTAATTATTTTGATAATTTTAAAATCTATTTTATTACATCTCCATCTTCACTGAATTATGCTATATTTGTCTTGTTCTCTGCATTGAATTGTGTGCTGCCTGAGAATGAAGACCATGTATTATTTTTAGAATTATAGATCTTGGCTAGGTGTGATGACTCACGCTTATAATCCCAGCACTTTGGGAGGCCGAAGTGGGTGGATCACGAGGTCAGGAGTTCAAGATCAGCCTGACCAACATGGTGAAACCCCATCTCTACTAAAAAAAATACAAACATTAGCCAGGTGTGGTGGTGCATGCCTGTAATCCCAGCTACTCAGGAGGCTGAGGCAGGAGAATTGCTTGAACCCAGGTGGCGGAGGTTGCAGTGAGCTGAGATCGCGCCACTGCACTCCAGCCTGGATGACAGAGTGAGTGAGACTCTGTCTCAAAAAAAAAAAAAAAAAAAAAAAAAGAATTATAGATCTTAGAGAATGAGAAGGACTTCTGTGGGACTTCTAGTCTCACCTTTTTGCTGGGGTGGGACTGCCACTGATATCATTTATAGATGGACCTCTACCTCTTAACTGAATATTCTATTGTCAGGGAACCCAATGAGCCTGACTATGTGTCAGGCACACTAATGTGCACTAAGGAGACAGTCCAAAGTGTTAGCAAGTTCTTTATTCTACTGAGCCAATAGCTGCCTCCTTTAGATTCCTTCCTAGATATTTAAGTATGAAGCCAGTTAATATGTTTTTCTGAATCTCTTTTCTACCCCATCTCCAGGCTAACAATTTTCCTTTTTCATTTCAATGGGACATTGATATGATTGACTTCCAGGAGCATGGACTATGAGATCATGTTGTCTGGTTTTGAAACCTGGCTCTGCTCCTCACTACTTATGTGATTTTGGGTTGGTTGTATAACCTACTGGTTCCTTACTTTTATCATCTGTAAAATGGGCATAATAATTGTGCCTATCTCATATAGTATATGAATTCATACATATAAAATGATTATAAAACTACCCAACACATAGTGAATGCTGTATTAGCTATTATTATTATTGCTTCTAGACAAGATTATCCTTTTTTTTTTTTTTTTTTGGCTCACACAATCTTTGTTATTGATGTCAGGAATTGTGTGTCACCTCCAGATGTGGTCTGTCTGGCAGAAAGCATCATGGGACTTCTCACTCTACATTCAACAAGCTTTGTTTACACACCTGGTGTATGCCAGGTACATTGTAAGGTGTGAGTTATGATGTGAAGGCAAGCTATAGGTTTTCTTAAGTGTAGCACCACTGCAGTGTGAGATGGCATCAGTTTCTACTTATGAGCCGTATCTTTCTGTTGGCTATGTGAAGTTTGAAGTCCTTATACATGGCCTTAAGGCATTTTCATGTGAACTGCTGTTAAAACAGGACTTTCTTTTATATTTATGTAAATGATTCCTTGAATATTAAGATAGGACATTTAGCTATTCCTATCGGTTTTTAAAAATTTTGATCAATTAATTTTCTGAATTATCCAATTCTGTTATTGGGCTTATTCACTATTTCTCCCAGTTCGATGTCATGCACAAATCAACATAGCATAGTCAGTTTCTATGACTTCAATTTTATCCATCTAATCAGTTAACAAGTGTTCACAGAACATCTGCTATGTGACATGCATTGGACTGACATGATGAACAAATCACATACGTATGATCTTTACCCTCATAGGACTTATAGATATTCATTAATAAAGTAATTAGCAAAATTGTGATGGATGATATAATTTTTTTTAAGTTGAGAGTTCATGGGATCCCATGCCAGGAGAACCTAACCTAATCAAGGGGTCATGGAAAATTTCCCTGAAGAAATGATGTTCAAGCAGAGATCCAAAGAATGAATGAGATTTGGCTCCATGAGCACAAAATGGTGGCAGAACAGCAGGTATGAATGTCTATAGGTGAGGAGGAGAACTATACAAAATTCAGAGTGCCTGAAAAATGACAACTTGAATTGGAAAAGATGAGCAATGAGGTCCTGGTACAACTATATTAAGAGTTTAAATTATTCTCAGGGTAATGAGAAATTTTTAAAGGACTTGAATTTGGGAAAGTAGGTATATGTGCCATGATATGATTTTTAAGATCACTTGGTTACTGAAGGACAGAAGAAGAAGGATTTAGATGTGAAGTCTAATTATAAGGCTACTGCTATAATCTAGGCAAGAGATGATAGTGGCCAGGATCAGAATAATGGCACAGGGGAATCAAGAAACATTTGAGTATTTCTCAAAATCAACAGTATATGATAGTTTGGTTATGGGAAAGGAAGTAGCTAAGGACAATTCTTAGATTTCTGACATCGGCTAGTGTCAGAATGTTGGTGCTATTTTCTGAGACAGGAACCACTAGCAGAGGACCACATTTAGGGAGGAAGTTGATGAGTTCACAATGGTATATGTCATTTTGGTGGTATGTGTAAGATCTAGTAAGGATGACTAGCAGACAGCTGGACATTTTGATTTATAATTGAGGAAAGCATTCTGAGCTGGATATATGGATATGAGAGGAATATGCATAGAGAGAATGATTGAAAGAGTGGGAATGGATGAGATTACCCAGAGACAGTGTGTAAGGTGAAAAGGAGGAGGGTTTTCAAGAGTCTTGAGGAAAGTTAACATGTAAGAACTGGGAGAAGACTATGGATTTTGGAGGGAAGAGGGAAACTGAGAGGCCACGGAGGTTGGAAGACACCAGAAGAATGTGATGTCTGAGAAATCAAGTCAATAAAAACATTATCTATAAAAAGGTAGTCGTAAATATCAAAACTTGCTAAGTGATTAAATACAATAAAGACTGAAAAGTATCCATTGGCTTTCTTAATACCATAGGCTTTTTGGTTTTATTGAGATCAAAGTGATGGACACAGAAGCCAGATTGTAGTGGGACTGGGACTTAGCTGGGATAAAGAAATAAAAATGTCTCCCTGCTTTGACAATTGTTACTCACATGAATTCTATCCCTTCTTCCTTCCTTCCTATTGCAGTGCAAGATGGACTTAGTAGGGATAAAGAAATAAAAGTGGTAAAATAGAGTCTTCTAAAAGCAATTTGTTGCAAGAGGAAGGAGAGAATTGAGTAGTTGGGTAGGGTTATGGGTTGAGATATGGTATCTTACAATGAGGCATTTGAGTGTGTTTAAATGCTGTAAGAAAGAAAACAATAGGAAGGGAAAGGGGTAAGGATCCACAAAGAAGGTGGGGAATATTCTCTGAGTGAGAGCATTGAGAGGATTGAAGACTTTGGATCCTAAAGCATGGAATTATCCCTTGGATGGAGGGACACATCTTGCCCTGCAATAGGAAGGAAGGAAGAAGCGATAGAATTCATGTGTTAATATGGAAGGCCAGGCGCTGTGGCTCATGCCTGTAATCCCAGCACTTTGGGAGGCCGAGGCGAGCGGATCACGAGGTCAGGAGATGGAGCCCATCCTGGCTAACACGGAGAAACCCCGTCTCTACTAAAAATAGAAAAAAATTAGCAGGGTGTGGTGGCACGTGCCTGTAGTCCCACCTACTCGGGAGGCTGAGGCAGGAGAATCACTTGAACCCAGTAGGCAGAGGTTGCAGTGAGCCAAGATTGGGCCGCTGCACTCCAGCCTGGGTGACAGAACGAGACACCATCTAAAAAAAAGAAAACAACAACAACAAAAGAGTTTTGGAAGCAGGGAGCCAAGATGTGGCCATACCATCAGATGACTCTGATCAATTTATCTTTTTTTTTTTTTTTTTTTTTTGCACGGAAGTGGGATTATTGTTCAACCTCTTTTGAGCCTGCACAACTATATTATCCATTAATGAGGTAGAACGTTTAAAAAAGAAACATGTAAAGTTGTTTACACAAATACTATTTTTTTTCTATTTTATAGGCAGAAAAATCAAGAGGGACTTTGGTAAATATATTATTAATGTCAAGTTACACTATTTTCACAATATTTATTTAGTCTACAGCTACTCCCCCATAATATTTTATATAGATAGCACCATTCACATGATCAGCAATCTCTGGACAATCTAGTTTGTTCAAATGAGATCTATCTTAAGAAAATTATTCTAGAGTCTGTGTCACAAATAATGAAATCTCTTCTGATCCATGCTGCTGACTAACTAGAGGTCTTTTCCATGGTCCACAGACCATGTCCAATGTACATGAATTTTTTCTACATTCTGAACATTCTTCTTGTATATTCACCACCTTGATTAATGGCTTCACCACACTTTTTTTTTTGAGACGGAGTCTCGCTCTGTCACCCAGGCTGGAGGGCAGTGGCGTGATCTCGGCTCACTGCAAGCTCCGCCTCCCGGGTTCACGCCATTCTCCTGCCTCAGCCTTCCGAGTAGCTGGGAGTACAGGCACCCGCCACCACACCTGGCTAATTTTTTGTATTTTTAGTAGAGACGGGGTTTCACCGTGTTAGCCAGGATGGTCTCGATCTCCTGACCTCGTGATCCGCCCGCCTCGGCCTCCCAAAGTGCTGGGATTACAGGCGTGAGACACCGCGCCCAGCCAGCTTCAGCATACTTTAATATTATCCCTGGTTTCTTCCTTTCTTTTACTTCTCACATCCAACTAACTGTCAAATCTCGTGAATTCCATTGTGAAACATTCCTGGGATCTTCCTGTCATTTCTTCCCTTTCCTGCTCATCTCTCCTTTAGAAGGTTCCAACAACTCCCTTCTCACTCTCTTCTTATACCACGTTTCCCATATCCACTCCATTTTCCAAAACACTATGAAAGTTACTTTCTGGAAAACAAATAAACAACAAACACATCCGCTTATGTCAAATCTGTAAACCAAAAATAAAATTCTAAGATCCCCCAATCATCTGAAGGGACTTCCTCCTCAGCCAGAGCTCTTAAAACTTAACCCGAAAGACTGGTACAGGCCATGAAGCGAACTGGGGTGGGACATGGCTCATTATATCACTCCAGCATTAACATCAACACAGACTTTAAGTCTGATCAGAAATATTTTACAGCCTGTTCCCTTTGAAGCCTGTTAGCTAAAAGCTTCACCTGCGTGATAAAACTTTGGTCTCCCGCACCTCTTATCGCAACCCAAACATTCCTTTCTATTGATCCCAGGTCTTTAGACAAACTCAACCAATTGTCAGAAAATGTTTAAATTTATCTATAGCCTGGAAGCCCTGCCATCCCTTGAGTTGTCCCGCCTTTCAAACCAATGTATTTCTTAAATGTACTTGATTGATGCCTCATGTCTCCCTGACATGCATAAAACCAGGCTGCATCCCAACCACCTTGGGCACAGGTCCTTAGGACTTCCTGAGGCTGGGTCACAGGCATGCATCCTCAACCTTGGGAAAATAAACTTTCTAAGTTAACTGAGACCTGTCTCAGATTTTCTGGATTCACAAACGTGTACTTAAGAAACATCTGAGGGATTTTAATTTTATTCAAAATAAATCCCAACTCCTCTTGAGAAGTCGTTAACATTCCCGTTGTCTCCAGTCTCAACTCAACTTGAGAAGTCATTCCCATTCTCTCCACCCTCATCTCCTGGTACTGCACTGGAAGCTGGAGTCTAAAGGCGTTGAGCAGATTGCTCCTGAACGTGAAAATCTTGGATAACTGTGCCTGGTGTACAAACTTTTTCTTCTTTCTGGAATGCTTTTCTCTCCCTCTGGTCTGTCTGGAAAACTTTTACACTTTCCTGGAGAAGTCCCTTATATTGTCTGTTTCTTTTCAAAGACTATTTCAATTTCTCCAGTAAAGATGAGAGGTTTTACCTAATGGATTCATAATATTTTGTACTTAATATAACATCTAACAACAGTCACACACTTTGTCTAAAGTTTAGCATGTCCTTAGCCCTGTGAGAAGTGCTTTACATGGACTATTTCATTTGATTTTTATAACAACCCTCTAAGGTAGGCAATTACTATTACCATTTTACAGATAAAGCAATTGGGGCCTTCAAACATTATGGAACTTGCTTGAGGACACTCCAGTAGTAAGTGTTGGAGCCACGATGTGAATCCAGGCAGTCTGTCGCCACAAACATTGCTTTTAGTGTTTTGCTGCTTCCTTTCCCCTTTGGATTTTAAATATTTATGGATCTGGCTTCCCCCTAAACTATCAGCTCTTAGAGGAAAGGAACAATGACTGATTCTGTTAGGTATAGTAAAACAATACCTCACAGGTAGTGAGAACTCAGTAAACATTTATTTAATGAATGGATTTGCTATACACATGATTATCAATTGGTGTGCAATTATTCTAATATCATTTTGTTTGTTATTAGAAACAATCCTGCTATATACATGATTATCAATTGGTATGAGATTATTCTAATATCATTTTGTTATTAGAAACAATCTTGCTATACACTTGATTATCAATTAGTATGAGATTATTCTAATATCATTTTGTTTGTTATTAGAAAAATCTTTTTTTCCCTTTCCATAGGAGTTGAGAAAAGAATATTTATACTCAGCATTTACTCGTGAAGGGAATTTCCACGCTAAAATAAGGTGTTAATGGATAGCTGGGGAGATTGAAGTGTTTTGTTTGGCCTGAGGTAGCAAATCCCCAAGGCTTGCCTCCAAACACCACTTTATAGAGTTATAAGAACCCTTGTTGTTATTTTCAGTCAAAGACCAGTTTATTCCTTAATTTGGAAAACCTAGGAACATCTAGGGGACATACATGAATTCACTCATTCATTAATAATTATTTATTGAGTGCCTCCCATTGCAAGACCGTCGTTATTGTTAACATGTTGCAGAGGAAAAAAACTAATGTGCTGAAACATGAAATGACTTATTCCAGGGCACATAATAAGCTTTAGTCAGATTCTTAGAGGATAGGCCTAATTCCTATTTTCTCATTTATTCCCTGTACAACCTCTGCATCCTATGCTATTTAACTAAAACTCACATCTAGAAGATGTGTGTTGCGTTGATGAGCACCAGAGATTACTCCTCAAGCCTGCTCCATAGTGTCTCATGCCACCTGTTTTATGTTACTGATGTTTATATCTTTGTATCTTGATATTTTTACATCTCTTGGTGCGGGACATTTGGACCCAGTTATTTTGACTCAGCAGTTTTTGTGCAGGAACATTCTGACATAGCACTGTTGAACCTCCAACGTTTTAATTATCTGAAAGTACAGGGAAAGTGCAAAAGGGATATCCTCACCCCTTCTCCGAGGTCTTGTGACTCCCACCCCTAGGGCATATTTTAGAGGTAGGATAGGAGTGATAGACAGGTAAGTGTGATAGATGGGGTGAGGGTCATGGAAAGGATGAATCCCAGGGATGGATTAAAGTTTAGGGATGTCTGTTTCCCAAATTACTTGAAATGAAAAAAATAGTGGTGTTTCCAGTTTGGCATCAAAATGCTGTGCTTCATCCTGCTGTAATTTCTGTCTACATATGGTAACCTAGAATTCCATCTGGAGTCCCTGTATGTAGTCATAGAAATAGGTTCCTGAGGTTGGAAACTTATTTTTAAACTTCAGCTACCATTTTGATGGTTTATTTTACTTTTTTTGGGGGGAAGGGGCTCTGTTTCTCTCTCTGTATGTCTTCCCTGCTCTCTCTCCCTGAACTTCTGATATCTTAATCCATATAAATGACAACTTTTAAAAAATAGCTTAAAAATTTCGTTTAAAAGACGGTTTTCTAAATACATATTTAGAAAATGTATTTCTATCATTAAAAGAGTGTTGGTTTTAGAATATCTGGGATTTCCTAAAGAAAATCTGTCTGTTGGCCACTGTAATGGCAGTATTGGTGGCTATGTTATCTCTTCCTTTCAGATGTTGGCTTTGACTTGGGTTCCCTTTGCTGTTACTAATGATGTGAGTGTGTAAGTGTGCGGAGAATGTGCCCATGTGGTCCGTTGGCCCACTAGATGAAGTTTTCATTTTTACTAGACATCAGTAATGCTTCATTCACATAGACAAAGTAATTTTCCTTCAGGAAGAGGTAACTAAGAATAGAGAATATAATGGGCTATTGGAAGACTCAACCTTTTCATCAATGTTGATGAATAGGTCTCTAGGTAATCACAACTCAAGGTAATAATATCAGTGGTTAAGACATTTACTGTCACAGTCCTTTGAAACTATATTGTGTCTGGCTTCCTCTTTTAATGTCTAGATGGTGTTCAGTGACCTCCACAAAGCTGGTTGGGCAGATTCCCATGACTCAGCCTCTTGGCAGAATTTTCAGGCTGGTAGGTCACAGAGACTTCTTCCCATGCCCTGAGAAAAGGCATGAAGACAAAGTCAGCCGTGTCAGCGGGAGGAAATTCCTCAGTTCTCCTCTGGTATGATAGAATGCCATGTTCTGGAGCAGTCACAGCAAAGAATATCATTTCCAGCAAATTTAAACACTGTTTACTTCTAAAATAGATTTTTGGAAGCAGTGAAGGTTCATTTTTGGCAGAGTGCTGTTTTTGCTGACTTGCTGTAGGGCTCTCTGCTGGATACAGGATGTTATATACACATTGCAAAGTTCCTATCTTTTTTCATATGTGCCAATACAGGCCACTAATTTATGGGAAGGGAAGTTGCATCACTGTTAAGAGAAGGGAGTTGCTACACTCTTCTCCCCTCCCTTCACCCCCACCACATCCCTCCTTTTCTCTCTCTTCTCCTGTCACTGTCTCTGCAAAGAGAGAGCTCCTAGTAGTGTTTGGGAAAAGGATTTGTGGTTCTGGATTCCATGTCCTGTCCTTTCAGGTCTTATTGCCTGGCTTTGGTTTTTATTGTTGCATTTTTCCATCCTGCTCTCCTGAGAGGCAGTATGGTGTGGGGGTTAAGAACACAGGCTTGAGGACTTTATTTCTGAGACTCTACTACCCATGAGCTCTACAGCTCTAGCCATGTTACTTAGCTTCTTTTGTCCTCACTTGTTTCATCAGTAAAATGAGACAAAGAATGATATTAACCTACAGAATTGTTGTAAGGATTGAATTTCTGTTTGGATCCATGTAAAACTCTTAGAACAGTGTATCAGTGGGTGTTCGCCATTATTATTTCATCCCTGTGCTCTGAGAGAATGATCTGAGCCTTGGTAGCTTTGAGTCCAACTTTATCTTTTTGCTCTAACAGAGCAACAATATCAAGGAAAGTACATCAGTAGACTTGGGCCAACATTAGCATTTGGAAAAAACTTGGACTATAGTTGCACTGGATAAATACCCTCAGATGGTTCTTTAAATCTTAAGATAATTCTTAATAATTGAAATAGACTCAAGTTCAGTTTTGTTATAAGTTCCAGTTCTATAGAAGCAATGCATTTCTTAATAAATGAAGCATAAAACCTTCCAAACAGTACTGTACAATGAATCTACTTTTCTGTATCTCCAACATCTAACACAATTATGAGCACATAGTAGACATTCAATAACGCTCGTTAATTCCTAACTTTGGCATGATATTATTTCTCCAAAGGCCTCCAGAGTAAGGCTTGAGGTAGAAAAGAAAGGAAGGGGAAGAGGCCCCTCTTGGTATGTCTTCATATGCCAGCACCTGGAACATTCACAGGGAGGAAAAAAGTACCTTATTACCTGCTTAGAGGTACAGAATGAAATACAAAATATTCCTCTCCCTCATATAAATATCCATTGCTTTTTCTAAATGTTCATCTCTTTTGACCATTAGCATTATAATATGTTAGAGGAGGTGTCATTTATTAATGTGGTATGGGCTAGGTAGAGTCAATACTGTGGGTGGAGTGTATTTGTGGGCTTTTCTTTGGATTGAAAGGAAGCATTTCAACATATGGATGATATGGGCTGATGAATATGAAGTGCTATGGAAATGTGCACTTTTTTGCTTGCAGTGTAGTAGCCATGGAGATAATTGAGTAGAGTGAATACTGGTGAGTTCCTCCATGTGATAGCGTTACATCCCTAGGCTAGGAATTTTTTATTCTTAAGCTTATGATAATGAAATTTTCATATGGAAAGCCACATATACCCAAGGTCAAACCAAGTAGTCATAGTTCATAGGATTAAAATTCATTGTGGAAAATAGTCTCATGGCCAGAAGAAATGCATTGCGTTTTTATGTGTAACACCCTAAGCCAGAATCAAGAAATAAATAATAATCATATTTTGTTAAGGTATAATTTACATTCAGTAAAATGTAGTGATCTTAAGTGTACAGTTTAATGACTTCAATTTTTAAAGTTTAGCAGTAGAATCACATCAGTAGCATTACCTGGAGCCTTTTGGGGTGTGGGATTTTTTTGTGAATTGGCATTACTGCTAACCACACCACTGCCAATGCTAGAGTATACCCATTATTCCTTCCTGGCAGCTGCTATAATTGTCACTGTCACTTCAGAATAAACAGCACGTTTAGATCCATGGATGTATAATATAGTCATTGTCTGTAGCAGTATCATTGCTAATAAGAAAGGTAGTTAAGGGCAAATGTCATGGAATATGTTGCTCTGATCCTCTTTGAGCTATAATTATTGTGGCTGCATCTGCCTGAAAACAAGTTTCAAGAATATGACCTTTGTAGTCTCTGGTTCAGGGATATATTGGAAACAGTAATAATTAGCAGTACAAACCCCTCTTCCCCATACATACACCTTAAAAAAGCTATTTTAAGCTACCAATAAAACACAGGTTTTCCTCACAGCAATTCCAGACAGCCAAATAGTTTAAAGGGGGAACAGAAATAAAAGAGTCTTGCTAATCTTGCAAACTGTGCATGCAAAGGGCATTTAATAATAGTACTTTTTCTTGCATTTTTTTTTTTGTGAGCAAATGCCGCAAACTACTAAGTTCAGCTGTGTAATCACTAACTTGATTTCACTCATTTCTTTGTTAAGTACTAAAGATATTATGGTGTGCTTTTGGCTGTAAATTGTGTTTCCCTTGTGATTCTAGAGTTTTTCTGCTTGGTTCCTATATTATTGAGCTTCAAGGGCACTGTAGCAACTTTTTCTCCTTCCTTTTACCTATTTTCCTTTCAGATTTTCCAGAATCTTACATAATCAAAACTGGGCAGTAGTTATTAAAGTACATGCACGTATACACATGCATGCATTTAATTTTACATAATGTATTCTAGAGGGTGAGCTTTCATAGAGATACAGTCATCCCTCAATATTGGTTGCAGGACCTCTGTAGATATCAAAATTCACTGAGGTTCAAGTTCCACAGTCCACCCTGAGGAAACCATGGCTATGAAAATTGACCCTTAGAATCCAGGGTTCTACATCCCTCAGATACTGTGTTTTCAATCCACTGTTGATGGAATCTGTGGATGCAGAACCCTTGTTTTCTTAGTCTACAGCAAAATGTGCTAGATGTGAAAAGAAGCAGAAAAAAACGTAAAAGATGAGTCAGTATGAGAAATGGAGGAGAGTTCATGTAAATTGGATCTCTGTAATGGCTGGCAACTCTTTTTCATAAAAGTGGAGTAATCAGAATACTTAATTTACCTCAATTAAGAGTGATCACTCTGGCTATTGTTGCTCAAAATGGCACCAAGTCACTCTACAATTGAGCTAATTGCAACCTCTGATTTAGTGGCTTAGCTCTGTGATTTTTCTTTTGTTTACATAGATGATCTGTGGAGCAAAAGCAATCCCTCCTTCTGTCCTCCAGTTTATTGTTTTTCTTTATTATTTTAATTCCACCCTTTGATGATTGCTATAATCTCCTAAATCATTGCTCATGTTAACCACTAGATAGAACAGCTATGTAATGGTGACCTCAGAGCTGCTAGACTAAGCAGCCAGTGTGGTGGGTGCACCATGAGACCCAGACTTACCTGCCACGGACTGTGCACCTGGTCCTGTGAATTCTCCTGCAGGCTCAGGTAAGGCAGAGTCAACAGGATGCAGTGTTTCAGGGAGAGGGCTATTTCTGTGTTTACAAAGGGAGTTGTCCTAGAGATGACCTCTGTGGTCATGTCTAGTTCTAAAACTCTATGGTTTCATTACTTGCTATGATGGAAAATAGTGGTGGTGGTAACAGTAGTGCCAGTAATTCCTTTAACAGGGGTGTGTGTGTGTGTGTGTGTGTGTGTGTGTGTGTGTTTAAGAGATGGAGTATGTTGCCCAGGCTGGCCTCAGACTCCTTGGCTCAAGCCATCCTCCAGTCTCAGCCTCCTGAGTAGCTGAGTCTACATACATGTCACCGAGCTGGCTTTCAGTGTATAGTTTTTGAGGAGCTACTGTGTTCAAGTACCAGTTCACATCAGTGACTAAAAGAGATTAAAAAAAAATCCTGTCACCTCAGAATGTATTCTATTGGCAGAAGAGACATAATATACAAAACACAAATTAATTAATTACATAGTATCTTAGAATGTGAAGAGAAAAAATAGGAGATTTGGAGGCTCTTGGGGAGGCACATGTTACAGTTTTAAATAGGGTGGTCATTGAGAAGGTATCATTTGATCAAACGGGATGGAGACTTAGTTACACAGATCTTTGGAGGAAGAGCACTCCAGGCAGTGGGAACAACCAGTGCAAAACACTAAGACCAGAATGTGCCTGGGGCATATACAGAAGACTAAGGAGGCCAGTGTGGCTGGGTGGATAAAAATAATGAAGGCTAACATTTATTGAAGGTTTATTATGTGCCAGTGACTGTAATAGACTCTTTTTAGGGATTAATATATTTCATACTCACAACAGCCTTATGAGGCATGTTCTTCTGTTCCTGTCTTTATTTTCAGATAATGGAATGGAGGCACAAAGAGGTTAATTAACCTGTTAAAGGTCACCCAGTAGGCAGATGCAGACTGCCAGATTCAAATCTAGGCTGACTGACTCCAGAGTTCACGTTATTTTTTTAACCACTTGTAAAGAACACAAGAGGGTAACAAAAGTAGTTTTCACTTATGGTTAATAGCATTCCAGGTCAATGTGAGAGCTCTTTGTTATTTATTGATCAACTCATTAGTGAATACTCATTAATTATATTAATATTACTTATTAATTCATTTGGAAATATATGTTATGTGGCAGGAATTGAATCAAACACCGCCTGGCAGAGGTTTGCTCAGGTTAGTCCCTTTTCTTTTTTCTTTTGCTCAGGCAGATTGAAGGAAGTGCCTGGTATTGTGAGATGGGATTTGCTTATTAGAAACCAAATGTCCAACTTTATGGCTGAATCTGGTGAAAGTGGTGAGGGCTGAGATTTTTGCCTATCATGGCATTATTTTATTTTGTTAGGTCGTGTGTTTTGCCTGGAGTTTTTTTTTTTGAGACAGTCTTACTCTGTCACCAGGCTGGAGTGCAGTGGCACGATCTCAGCTTACTGCAACCTCCGCCTCCTGGGTTCAAGTGATTCTCCTGCCTTAGCCTCCTGACTAGCTTGGATTACAGGTGTGTGTCACCACACCTGGCTAATTTTTTGTATTTTTAGTAGAGATGACATTTCACCATGTTGGCCAGGCTGGTCTCCAACTCCTGGTCTCAAGTGACCCACCCACCTCCCAAAGTGTTGGGATTACAGGTGTAAGCCACCACACCCGGACTGAAAACAATTTTTGAAGAAAAATGTACAGTATTTTATAGAGCTTCATGTGTGTCATTTCAATATATTGTCTTACAAAGCTCCCATAGAGACTGGGCCTTTGTTATGGAAAAGCATGCAAAGTATTTAACATATATCACATTTTGCATACTGTTGGTCTTCAAATATTGATAATAAATTGGGTAAGGGGCAATTGCAAAGTGCTTTGAGAATATGGGATTGCTGAAATATGTATAGAAAATGGGCGGGCCCTGTTAGATTAAGTAATGATATTTTAAAAGTGTTTCTGACTCCAGTAAAATGCATTGGCAAAAGTATACTCTGAACTGTATATGTGATGTTTCCTGCTTGGGCTATATTTCATGTTGCCTTTTCTTAATTCTGTCAGTAACAATAACAGTATCAAAAAGGTGGAGGATTTTAGCACATACCCTAAAGTCACAAAAGCATTTTTAATTTTGCTATTTTATTTTAAAAGTCTGGGCAGCTAGAGGCAAATTTTGTGACATTTTGTGAAGTTTGAAGCCTCCAGAGATCCTTAAGTTCTACCCTCATTTTGGACAAGCTCTGAACCTATTACCAAATTCTTATGCAAACTGTTTTTGATAGTTTAAGTTTTATATTTCTACTCAGCTCAAGCAAAGATAAGTGTCAGATTAGGCAAATTTAGTGTGACACCAGAAGCCTGCTTATATTTGTGGAGATTGTAGTTGCTTAAAAACATCAATTTCAAGTATTAACAAAAAGATTTGGCATTTTATCATTTCACTATTACTGTGGCTTTGACCACAAAATGTTCATTGTGTTGGGGAAAGAGCCTGTATTTGGCTTTTTAAAATAGATATAACCTATTACAAGATATTTTTGCAATTACAGTTTCTAGGTTGTGCATCTCAATAACTTCAATCTCTTTTTTCTCTTTTCTTTCTTTCTTTTTTGCTTTTTCTTCATTTCTCTATTGAGCTTTTTCTACTCGCTCTTTCCTTTCTTCCTTTGTTTTTGATTTAATACATCAAGTAATAAGGTAAAAGTTGTTTTCATGTCCCCACCTGACCCCTCACAGATACACCAAATTTATTCAAATCTTCTTTGAAGGCCCTGATTGAGAGGATGGTTTGGATTCATTTAGACTCCATAAATTAATTAATTAATACATATTGATGGCCTCTCATGGGTTATTTGGAAGATAAAAGACAAATGACTCCCTGTCATAAATGAGCTCAAGGTTTAGTTTGGGGGAGATAAAGCTGCTTGGATCAATGAATCACAATAGGGTAAACTCTATAATAAATGTATAAATAAAATGCTTTGATAGCAGAGAAAATGTTGTGAATAACCCTCCCTGGCAGAGCCACTAACTTGTTCTACCTGTTTCATTTAAACTCTTACCGGGACAACATCTAAATGCATTCCTGGGTTACTGAATAGGTTTTGGCTGCTTGGTGGACTATTTATATTCTGAGTCAGGGGCTTGAGGGAGGTCTTCTTAAAGACTTGCCTGCCCCTTGGAAATGAATGGAATAATTCACCAAGTTGCTAGTGCTTTAAATATTGTCACAAAAGGTCTTGAGCTCTGTCCTGCTCTGTTTGGGGTTGAGCCTAAATTTAATGCTATCTTTTAAAACCACAGACCATGCAGACTGCCTACATATGTTGAAAAAAAAAATGGTGCTGCTGGTGTAGAATTGCAAGATAAGCAGAGAACCCAGTAAATGACTCAGTGGGAGTTTTCCTCAAGGGAAGGATAAAGAAAAGAGTGCACTGTTTTTTTGGCAAAGGAAACTGGTACTTAACATGATTATTGCAACTCTGGGCACTTAGCTTTTCCCACTGGGGAGATCAAACGTGATAAAGGCAGAGCTGCTCTTCCAAAGCTGAACCTTCATGAGCTCAAGTGTCCAACTGAGATGTCAAAATGGCCGATATCTCTAGCACGGAGAGCCCTTCAATTAATTAGCCCTTTGGGCTGGCAGCTTGCCACGAAAGCACCTGAACAGAGTTGCCTGTGGAAAGAACTGCAGAGGGCCGTTGCCAGCGACCTGCTGCTTCCCCAAATCCTGCCTCAAGCATCCACCTGTCTCCATGGAAAAGACAGGTGCCATGTCCTTTTGATGAGGAGTCTGTTTCCACTTGGTGTTCTTTGCAAAGATGTTCCTGGCAAAGTCTTTTCTTCCCTGCAGTCCTAGAGGTGGAAAAAGGATGAAAACGAAAGTACTGTTTTACATTTGTTTTGGAGAGCCATGAAAGTCAGCACCTAGAGCAAGCAGAAGGTGTCTAACAAAGGCGGCACTCCTTGCTGAATCAGAGCCTGTCATTGTGCATTAGCTCTGGAAATCTCAAGATTGTTCAGGTAGGAAGAGATCTTGAGGCTCTCTAGTGTTATCAAGGTGATCTGGTGTTTTGAGGGAGGTCTTCTCTTATTACCTCTTAAGGTGATTTAGGACTCAGTTGTTACAAGTGCTGTTGCCAGGTGTCTCAGAGGAAGCAACCTGTAGGTTTGCAAATGTTTTGCATGCCCTCGTTATACTTCCATGCAGAAGGAAGCACTGCTTCTGTTGCTGCAAGGGATGCCCTTTGGATGATGTGCTTTGGTTTACTCGGAAAGGACAGAAAACATGCTCACCTTCCTTTACAGAGTTGTACTGGGAAAGAAGTCATAGGACTGCAACGAGGGCTGTGAAGCTTCTAGTCCTATCCACCCCAGGGCATCTGGCTTTCTTCCTCTGGCCTTAATCCTGGGCCACTCTTCATCTTGGTGGGCAAAATTCTTTTTATGATCATTTCCTCAATGATTCTCCTAGGTCTCTCAAGTATTTTGAAAAATCTTTAAAGCTTCTAAAGAACATGATGATGTACTTTCACACATCAAATGGGGTTATTAGTTATGTATTTACTGGTGAACATAAGTTATGTAATATTTATTAATATTTATATATAATGTAATATTAATTTTAATATTTAATTGTTACATAATATATAATATTATTATTTAAAGCACCAGATGATAAAATTTCCAGTTCTTCTATAACCACTAGATGACTCTGCAGCCAAACTGCCTGTATAAAATGCTGCCTCCAGCACTCATTAGCTCTGTAATGCTGGGTGAAATTACTAAACCTCTCTGAGCCTTCGTCTCTTCATTCTTAAAATGGAGATAATAATAGTATCCATCTCACAGAGTTACTATCCAGTCATGACATCGAACCCAAAGATGAGGACCTTATGAGAGTATGTACATCATTTCTGGATGTAGCTTCTCTGAAGATGGAGACAGATGTACCTACCCTCTCCATGGCAAATTACCCTGCATACGTGCCACATATAATGGTGGAATTACTCCCATCAGAAAGGGGAAATTTAGACATTTGCAGCAGCTGCTGGTTGTACAGTCCTGATACCTGTGCAGGCCAATGACCCTTGATTAGGTCTCACTTCTGTTTCCAGGAGATAATTTCCCAGGCCACTGGTTCTTCCTCTGAGAGGGCTTGCTCTTACTGTTCTTCTCCTTGGCCACATGTGAAGATGGCACTGGAGAATATGCCCTTCCTAGGGGAGGAGCTACTTTCCTAGCCTACTACCTGCCATTGAACAGCCGTAGTCCATTTCATCTTAGGCTCTCTAGCTCTCTCAAAAACTTAGTTGGCTTTCTTCTTTGGTTTCCAGTCAGTTTCATATGTTGATAGGTATACTCATAATTATCTTATTTAAAAAAATTTACATCCTTTTTTCTTTAAATTAAAGTATAACCTACATATGGAAAATATACAGCTTTTAAGTATACTAGTTCAATACATTTTGTATATTCCCATGTATTCACCATCCATATCTGATCTAGAACTTTCCAAGTACCGTGGCAGACTCCTTCATGCCCCCCAGTAAGACAACCACTTTTCAGACCTCTTATCACCATAGATTAGTTTTGCCTGCTTTTGAACTTTAAATAAATGGAATCATACCATATTTACTTTTTTGCTTCTGATTTCTTTTGTCCAACATTATGCCTGTGAGAGTCTCTGTGGTCTTGCATGTAGCAATGGTTGTTTTTCTTTCCAGGGCTGTTTGGTATTCTTTTGCCAGAACATACCACAATTATTAATCCATTCAACTGTTGGTATACTTTTTAGTTGCTTCTCATGAGACTATTGTAAATAACACTACGATGATTATTCTTGTACTTTTTTTTTGGTGGCCACAAGCACTCTTTCACTTGGGCATTTGTACAGGAGTGGAATTTCTGGGTCATCTGGCATAGATATTTATGTTTAGCTTTAGTAGAGCCTTTCTAATTTTTTTCCAAAATGGTGTATCACTTCTTTTCATAGCCTGTAAGAGATAAGTACTATAATCTAGAGCTCTGAGGTTGCAAGCTCTATACCAATTATAATAAGTTTTGCCCCATTCTCCACTGTGGTTCATAGAACCCGGATAAAGAATCTTTTTGACCAGAGCCCCTTGTTGGCATGAGCTATTTCCGCTTCTAGAATGCTCTCCTCCGTTCAGGGAAGGGGAAGGCAAAGTCTCCTGAGGGTTCCATGGGGTGTGTTGGCTTCCTGGTCCTTTTTCTTGGGGGTTTTGATTGAGCTGCACCTCCTCAATGGTTACCAGTACCTCTTGGACTGAATCTGCCCTCAGCTCTTGAAAGACCACCAGCTCCCCTTGCATGCTCTAGACATTATCAGTGAGAGCCTGGGAGTCCCTGTCCTAACTGAACAGTGATTCTGGAACTTCTACCGAAACACTCCTTACAGATAAGCTGCCTCTTTGTTCAGAGACCCCTTGGTAGAAAGCAGGACACTGCATTCCCTCTTCTTTGGAGCTGGCTTCTTCATAAGCTCTAGGGACCAGCAGCACTGACCTTGTGCCCAGGCAGGGTGACTGGAATTTTACCTCATCCTTTGCTCATTCAAGGATTTCCTTGGGGAAGGAAGCAGTCAGAGTGCCACATCTATCCTCAAGTTTATTCTCATTAAGCACTGGATTGATTGGATTTAGCTCCAAGGTCAAAGTATCTGAGGAATCCTGGCTGGGATTCTGGTCTTCTGCCTGTGCCAAGGGCCTGGGAGTCCCGGGGATGGAGCTAAACAAAGGTAAGGAAGCAGATGGTGCTGGTCTATCAAGTGACTTCTGCTGGACTGTGGTCTACCTGGAGCTTTTACAAATGCAGCTTCAGTTTTGTGTGATACAGTTGGGTTAATCTTACTTAAAGGCAGAAGGGGTGGATAAATGTGTCCAAAGAAATTTTGAAGAGTGACCTTGAATTTCTTAAGGCAGCCTGATTGAGAGGAAGGTCAGAACCCAGAATCCTTGTGCTATTAAGCAGGACTACATTTACTCCTTTCATTCACTCTTCTTTTATTTGAGTTGAATTCTTCCTGTTAATTTATAAAATAATCAACTATGGAATTTCTGGCTTTATCCAGTGTGTTTTACCTGAGTGTCCCAGGTCTCACCGGGCTCTCACAAAAATATCAAGAATATTATATTTTGCCAACTCCTAGCACCCACCTGCTGAAGTAGTCAACTCTGTTTTTGGCCATGTTTCTCACATCATGTATTTCTGGAAGCCTCCAAGAGTTTTTCACATCTACTTTTCAGGCTTCCTCATGGAAATCTGCTAACTAAAATTACCTGAAGGAAGATTGTCACTGCCTTGGCCTTTGGCTTTCTGTGAAAATACTGCTCCCCTGTTGGTCTGGTGGGTAAGTGGGCACCACCACTGCACGGCTGTGCTCTGTAATCCTGCAAAGTGCTGCTATGCTTCAGTGATGAAATGGGAGAACACGTTGCTCACCAGCTCTACCAAGAACTTGGGCCTTTAGGCCTCAAACCAGCACTGCTTGTGCTCAGAGTTTCACAAACCCTTCATGAACACAGTGCTGTCAGTGTCTGTTCTTACTACCCTCCCCAGTGGGTCTCAAGACCTGTTTTCAAATCTAAGGGGAAAGATATTTGCCATAGCATTCCCCGCCATTGTGCTTGTCTGCTCCTTCCTTGTCTATATTGTTCTTTTCTCCTGAACTTCCTTGCACCAAAATTTCTACTCTCTCTTTCATCCAAAAACAGCTTTTAGGTATCTTGGTTTTTAAATGTATATGCTCAGATGGTCAGTGGTCCAGTTTCATAAACAGGGAGCCTGGGAATCCTAATCTTGACTAGCTAGGATGTTCTGATAACCTACCCAAAGTTGGTGCTTATAAGACTTCCAGTTCTAGAAAAGTGTGAGGGTGAATTAAGTAAAATTTTGGTCTTTTTGTTCCTCCAGACACCAATGAGCTGGTAGAGGAAATTCATTCTGTTTTCAATGCTCCTTATCTCTGTAATGTTGTTCATTTCAACAATGTCTGGATCGAAAGGGTTGAGAGAGCCAGAGTGTTTATAGATTCATAAAAAAGGAAGCTAGTTCACTTATTGAACAACCCATTCAGCATCCTTGAAACCAAGCCTGCTACCTCAGCATTTAAAAAGTTGTCTTTTGTCTGCAGACTCCTTCTAGTGGGATCAGCAAATACCAGGTAAATTCATGGCCTGGTCAGGAAAACCTGCCAATTTGGCTTAATGTTTTATTGCTATTTGTAGCAGAATTTTAAAAATGTATATACTTTATGTGAAGAAATAGACAACTCCAGAGAAAAAGAAAGACTGAAATCAGATTGATTCTATGAAAATTAGCTACTTGTAACTATGTTTGCTCTCTCAAACTAATATTGATCGATCAAGGGAAATCATGTTTGAGTCACGATGATGTAGTAAAAAGATCAAGATCAAGATCTTGAATCTGGTTTCATCATGGACTTGTGTGGTTTGGAGGAAGTATCTTAATTTCAGCATCTGTTTTCTTATGTGGCAAATGATTGTAATAGGATTTAGGTCCAACATACAGTTTTTTGTGAGGGTTACCTGTATATCTGCTGGAGGGGCACTAATGTGGTTGCTTCCAGTGAGGGTGGGGAAGAGGAGAAAAAGGAGGAGGCAGAAAGAAGACCTTTCTGTGAGATCTATGGGAGAACAGGAGGGGAAGATTTAAAAAGTTGTTCCGATTTTGTGAAGGGAAGAACAGAGCAGAAAGAGCCAGTTGGGGAAAATTTGTTGTGATGTTTCATCCCTTTCTAATGAGAGAAGCTGAGGCAGTGCCCCTCTTCACGAATTACACTATGATGAACCCTATATACTGCTAACTCTTCAAGAGCAGGAATGGCAATACTCTTATTTCTGTCTTCCCAGCATACCCAGACCAGACCCTGGAACAGAGCAGGTTTTTGATGAATGCCTGTTGAATGATGAATAAACGAATGAAGGGAACCAACGTATAACATAATCACATGAGGATACAAAGCAATCTCTAGATGAATGATTACTGAATGAATAAGTGAATGCACAATTTTTATCTGATGATTGTGCAATTTAGGTTAATTTGAAGACTGTAGGGCACACAAATAGGAGGGTACAAAATACAAAGTGCAAAACACTGGTGAAACAGCAGGCAGACTGTTTTGAACCCCTGCTGCTGCTGCAGCTGCAAGGGATGGTTAGGAATTTGTTCGTGTGATAAACGAAAGGACTATATATGTACAGTTTTGAGACTTCCAAGTAATAAAGGTATCGTTTGCACTTTCAGTCTGAAGATTTGTCTTCCAAAAATGAGGCAATGGGAAAAACCCCTGTTGTTGCCATACAATGTTATGCAAAATGTGCATTGGAAAAGAAGAGCAGCCCCTGTAAAATTGGGTGAATGTGTGGAAATGCTCACAGCTGTGTTAATAAAGTATTTAAAAGTCTGACCTTGAAGCATTTGCCAAAAATTTAGATGCTAAAGAACTGTAAACCCACTAGGGCCTCCTTTGCACACTGTCAACACTCTGCTTACGTTTATTGCATGCATGAGTGAATCAAGGGAAATTGGATCAGGACTTTTAGAACCTTCATTCTTCTGTTTTGTTTACCAAAACACTAGCTTCTAGAGAGATTGGAAAAATAGTAGGTCATCTAGATGGAAGAAAATGTGGCATTTAAACAAATTTATTCACAGATAGGTTTAGGACTTGGCAAGGGAGAATGAGGTTATCTGTAGGCCTATATTTTTCATTTCAGAACAAAGAATTGTATCTGGCATAGGAAACAGCCAAAGAATAAAAAATGACTCTGAAAATTATTTGAGAAAGAGTATTCTGTCATGAAATGTGCTTTAGGGATAAAGAAGGAGAATAGTTGAATTTCTTGAATCACCTGTGGGGGAGGATACTTTTATGCAAAAAAGCTTGCCACCGTAAGGTAGACAAATACCAAAAGCTTAGCTAGCTTTAGGAGCTTAGAGTAAAGGGGAAAGAGGAGCAATAATACTGGTAGTGCCAAGTCACTTGAATTAGCTGAGATATCTTGCTGCTCTGTGTCTTTCAACATGCTGTTCCTTCTACCTTTCCCTCCAACTTTGCCAGGAAGTGCTTCAGCAGGCCCCTATCACATGTTACCTTGGCAGCAGAGACTTCCACCACTCTCCAAACTGCTTTCTGTCCTTTGTTTCCCAGAACAATTGGACATTTTTTGTTTCTGCAGCACTCATTCACGTATACTTCATGAGCACCTGTCATGTGCCAAGCACTGTGAACACAAAAATGCATAAGACAAAATTGCTGTCTGCAAGAGGCTCACAGTCCAGTAAAGGAAGTAACATTTGCAGCAAAAAAAACTACCCAAAGGGTATGGAAGATGTGCTGTGGAGGGTGACTTGGTGGGGAGAGGAAATACCATTTCACATGGAGAGAACAGCTCAGGTAAGCCTGGGGAGACTTGAGATGCCTGTGGTTGCATTTCTGGCATCACCGGTAGTTCAATGTGTAACTGTCAACCTCATTTTCAGTTCTTGGAATTAAACTGATTCATCTGTCATATAAACCAGGGGTCCCCCAACCCCCAGGCCATGGACCGGTATTGGTCTGTGGCCTGTTAGGAACCAGGACACATGGTAGGAGATGAGCAGCAGGTGAGTGAATGAAGCTTCATCTGTATTTACAGCTAATCCTCACTTGCATTACTACCTGAGCTCCACCTCCTGTCACATCAGTGGCAGCATTAGATTCCTATAGGAGCACAAACCCTATTGTGAACTGTGCATGTGAAGGATCTAGGTTGTGAGCTCCTTATGACAATCTAATGCCTGATGATCTGAGATGGAGCTGAGGTGGTGATGCTAGCACTGGGGAGTGGCTGCAAATACAGATTAACATTAGCTGAGAGGTTTGACTGTACAGAGACTATCATAAATCAAGTGCTTGCAAACTCATGTCAAAACCCTATCATTGAGTGGCAAGTGACAATTAAGCTGGTGGCAGGCTTTACAGTGGCAAGCAAGTTGATGTGTTTCAATTGTACAGCTGCATCTGGTGGACTTAAAAGTATGTTTGAGACAGCTTCAAATCTCCATACATTCTGAATTCAAGTCAAGATGGAATATTCTGAGATTGCCACAAAAGTACTGGAAAGCCTGCTTCTATTTCCAACATCCTATCTTTGTGAAGCCGGGTTTTCTGCAGTGACAGCAACCAGAACGAGATTATGGAGTAGACTGGACATAAGCAACACACTTTGGGTGTCACTGTCTCCCATCACCTCCAGATGGGACCACCTAGTTGCAGGAAAACAAGCCCAGGGCTCTCATTGATTCTACATCATGGTGAGTTGCATAACTATTTCATTATATATTACAATACAATAATAATAGAAATAAAGTGCATGATAAATGTAATGCACTTGAATCATCCTGAAACCATTCCTCCCCACGCCCTGGTCCATGGAAAAATTGTCTTCCACAAAACTGGTCCCTGGAGCCAAAAAGGTTGGGGACCATTGATATAAACCATACATGCTGGATGGCATTAAAGAAAATCGTGTGGAACCCTGGCCAACCCTATCCCAACTCACTTCTGTTTGACCCAGACCCATTTGGTTTACTGATTGCTCTTATATTCCAGATTTAAATTCCTGACTCTGTATCCCCTAAGATAGATGTCTGCCTCTGGGGCGTCTCTTGGATCATCAACACTTCCTGACTGTCCTTTCCTCTGCTGCTGCTGGCTTAGCTTTCTCTTCAGGCCCTGGCCTCTTCCAGGTGAACTCATTCCCCTTTAGGCCCTAACATGACAGGTGGCCACAATTGCCTGGTTCCTCAGGTGGTATCACAATCCTCCTAAGAGATTGGGCTTTCCATCACCCACTTGGATGGAGCTGCTGCCACTGTCTTTTATGGTCTGCACCTGGGAAACACAGGCCTGGGTGAGAACAGACTTAGGCACACAGCAGCAGATAGCTCTGCTGATGGCCACGGAGGCTGAAGAGGTCAAGTAAGGAGGCAGAATGGTATGAGTTTCTACTCCTGAGGTTAGAAGCTAAGGCAACAGTAAGTCCTTATTGTGCCTCAGAAACACCTGAGGAAATTTAATAAATTGGAGATTCCTAAGCTTACGTCTTCTCGCTGAGATTCTGATTCATTTGTTCTGGCATGTGGTTTGGGCAGTGGCAAATTTGAGAGCTCTTTGGAGGATTCTCACCTGCAGCCAGAGTTAAGAACCAGTGAATTAAGGGAGTGAGTGGTTTCTCATGTCTAAGTGTATTTTCTGAGGCAATGGCCCTGGTTAAGTGGATCCAGCTTGCTACCAACCTGATCTCCTCCATGGCATGGGTACTGCTTCCAGGTCCCCACTGCTAGGAGATCTGGAAAGCTGTGGCACTTCCCTCATTGATCTTTGTTTGACACCACCTGTAATGTGGCCTCAGTGTTGTCACTCTCTGGGATTCTTTGAACTAGACTCGCATCTCTTAGATCTGCTCCTTAGAAAGCTTGAGTCATGAAGTTGTCTCTCTAAAACCAGCTCATCTGGGCTTCACAGACTGACAGCTTGCAGTCGTGTGTTTGGTTCACAATACCCTGAGGAATATTGTCTAAATACACATGCTAATACACATATCCATCCTTACTTAAACTCTCAAGAAAAATATAGGGTCTGTCATTGTATCTGGTAGGATTCATGCATACGTGGTTAGGAAGAACTTCCCAGATGATTCTAATAGGTCAGACTCTGATTGAGATCCTCTGCTAAATGATCTGAATTTTACCTGGAAGACATCAATAAATATTTGGACTTCCGACCTGTATTTGTTCTATGATAGAAACTGCTAGGCTATCTGCCCACCAAACCTTTTCATCCCTTTTTCCCTAGTAATAGAGTGTGCTGGGCACATGTCTACCTAGACAGGAGTTAAATTTCCCACTCCTCCTGTAGTTAGTTGTGGTTCATGAGACTGAGGTTTCGCTAATAAAAAGTAGAAGTGATGTTTACTGCTTCTGGGCTGGGGCTCTTAGGATAGTGAACAGCCTTCTCCGTGGCCTCTCTGTACCCTTCCTGCTAGCTGACCAGG
This sequence comes from Pongo abelii, assembly GCF_028885655.2. NCBI lineage: Eukaryota > Metazoa > Chordata > Mammalia > Primates > Hominidae > Pongo > Pongo abelii. The sequence goes on along the minus strand of NC_071988.2, from coordinate 103,060,570 downwards.
GCAGCTTTGGAAGCCACATGTTGAAGCTGGCAGAACCATGGTCAGCACAAGGCTCTGAAAGAACAAATAAAGCAGAGCTGATAGCCAGCCTGAAACACTCACCCCAGACTGGTACACGAGAGAAAAATGAGCTTCTGTTCCTAAGTTATATACAATTTTTGCCTGATCTTGTCTTACCTTGATTGTTTTGATTGAAATTCATGCTGCCAACAATGCAGGGCAACATTTTTGTCCCCAAAGCAAATAGTTCCAGGTTATGTTAACTTTTCCAAAGGTTGGCAACACTACCTAGGAGAGGTCTATCAAATATGACTATTCCAGGATACAAATAGAGCATGGAGCAGACAGGTGGCTTGACTAAGCTGGGCCAGTAGGGCTTCAGTCTTCCAGCATGGCGCTTTACATCCACTCTCTATCTGACACCTGAATAGTCAACTGCCTTTTCTTATAAACCAGAATATCAGGGAGTGTCAGAAGTTTCAAACTCTGGAAGATGCACTGAAGATCAAAGATGTGACTTATGTCTTTGAATTCATTTAGCAGCTGCCAAATCTGCCATTAAACAGACTTTAAAATCATATATTTATTGTGTGCAACATGATGTATTGAAGTACATATACATTGAGGAATAGTTAAATCTAGGTAATTAACAAATGCATTACCTCACATACTTACTACTACCTCTGCTTTTTTTTTTCAAGAATTCAATATATCATCATTAATCGTCACCATGCTTCACAGTACATCTCTTGAACTTATTCTTCCTATCTAACTGTAATTATATGTCCCTTGACCAACATCTCCCCATTCCCCCTCTCCCTAAGTACCCTGGCCTCTGATAACCACCATTTTGCTTTCCACTTCCATGAGACCAACTTTTTCAGATTCCACATATGAGTGAGATCATGCAGTGTTTGTCTTTCTGTGTCTGACTTAGTTCACTTACCATAATGTCCTCCAGGTTCATCCAAGTTGTTGAAAATGATAAGATTTTGTTCTTTATTATGGTGGAGTAGTATTCTGTATATGTGTATATATACCACATTTTCATTATCCATTCATCTGTTGATGGACATTTAGGTTGATTCCATGTTTTGGTTATTGTGACTAGTGCTACAATAAACATGGGAGTACAGCTGTCTCTTCAGCATACTGATTTCATTCATTTCCTTTGAATGTATACCCAGTAGTGGGATTGCTGGATCTTATGGTAGTTCTATTTTTAATATTTTGAGGAACCTCCATATTGTTTTCTGTAATGGCTGCACTAATTTACATTCCCACCGACAGTGTGCAAGAGTTCCCTTTTCTCCACATCCTCACCAACACTTGTTATCTTTGTCTTTCTTATAATAGCCATTCTAACAGGAGTGAAATAATATCTCATTGTGGTTTAGATTTGCATTTCCCTGATGATTAGTGATGTTGAGCAGTTTTTTTCACAAACTTATTGACTATTTGTATGTCTTCTTTTGAGAAATATCTGTTTGGGTCTTTCGCACATTTTTAAATTGGGTTGTTTTCTTCTTATTGAGTTGAGTTCCTTATATATTTCCATATTAATCCCTTATCAGATGTATGGTTTACAAATACTTTCTTTCATTCTGTAGGCTGTCTCTTCACTCTCTTGATTGTTTCCTTTGCTGTGCAGAAGCTTTTCGGTTTGATGTGATCCCATTTGTCTACTTTTGCTTTTGTTCTCTGTGCTTTTGGGGTTATAGCCCAGAACAGTGTTATTTCCCCTGTATTTTCTTCTAGTAGCTTCATGGTTTCAGTTCTTATGTTTAAGTCTTTAATCTATTTTAAGTTGATTTTTGTATGTGATGAGAAATGAGGGTCTACTTTCATTTTCCTGCCTGTGGATATCTAGTTTTCCCAATATTGTTTATTGAAGAGACTGTCCTTTTTCCCATTGTATTTTCTTGGTGTCTGTTGAAATCAGTTGACTATAAATGCATGGATTTACTTCTGGAATCTCTATTCTGTTCCCTTGGTGTATGTATTGCTTTTCATAGCAGATTTTTGTTTTTGGAGGAAATCAGGTAGATTTCCCAGCAGCCAGAAGATGCTGAGAACTTGCTGAAATTCAGACTTACCCAAGAATGGCCCCCAAAAGATATTAAATAAAGAGATGAGAGGATCTTGTTTAATGAATTCTCTGTCACCTAATTATCTGTGTATATGAGCAGGTAACTCAAATACTACAGCTCTGCCTTATTGCCATATTACTACTGGCTGACCTTTAATAACCATTCAAGACCCTGAACATGATTATACGGACTTTTGGTAGCCCTATTAATGATAAGACCCATTCCTACACACACCAGCCATTGGAACAAATGTGCATGGACCAGATACATCCAAAATCCCAAAGTGGAGAATAGATTTGCTCCTAATCCACAAGGACTGATAGATTGCCATTATGATGGATTTCACCATGAACCTGCCTCCATCCCACAGCTACAATGGGTCTGCCCTTACTAAGACGATAGAACACAGAGAAGCACATAATAGTTACAGAGTTTTCGTACTCTGTTCATTAGGGAAATTCCTCCCTATACAATTAATGCTTGAACTCTGATTCCAGGTATCAATTTATATGATGAACCTAGAAGGCACAGTTCAAAATCTTCTGTGTCCAGAATCATCCATCCTGGGATCCTAATCTTCATGCTGATTGTCCAATGTAACATGTTAGTAGAATCCTGGCACCTTGTACATATAACCTGCCATTCCATGTATCTCAACACTGTTAAACCTAACATATAATGATTTAAAACCCTCCTCAATACAGAAAATCCTACAGCTTCTTTCTCTATTTTTTATTGCACCTCCAAATACTACAACTTCAATATCTGGCAGGTACCTGGAAAAACTGCCAGTTATTCAAGAAGATTTGTAAAATACCCTTTTTATGTCAAGAGGCAATTTGGTGCTAATTCTTATAGACCTGGTCATCAGGAAAGCAGTCTGAATGGAAGAAACCTTATTTTCCAAGCACGAATATAGAATCTTTTCTATAAAAGGATCTGGGGACCACTCTTTTGAACTATTTTAATCTGGGGACCACTCTTTTGAACTATTTTAAAACAAGCAAACGAAAATGATGGCATTCCGTTTCTAATATCCTGTGCTTGTAGGCTCACCCTGGCTTTCACTGCTCCCCATCACATCTTCACATCTGCCCCTCAGAAATTCTGCCCCCACATCCATTCTCAGCCTAGTCCTCACAGCCTTAGGCAGACACAGAGTATATAGGAGTGGACTTTACCATCCCAGAGGGCAACAATCCTTTCCAACACCTGATTCAAGGGAAAGGTATGGGCCTTAGCCTACCTCTCACCTGGACAATTCCTTGGCCATTCTAGTGTATACCATCTGATAAATCCAGAATGGCCTTGAGACCCACTGAACAGGGAAGGATTACAGGAGAAGGCCATGCACCAACCTTCACCTTATTCTAGCCTTTTTAAATGTAGACAACTGTGAACACAAGCTGCAAAGGCTAGCTGATAGAATTCAGGGATTTCACTAGCACTCTATGCATTGATTCTGACCCACTTGCCTTCACTCTGTCTCCAAAATCTGGCTCATACTTGATTTCAGTAACCACCTGCACCCACTTCCAAATTTGGTCATGTTTTCTACCTCTCCCCCTAGGCTTTCAGATTTTATTTTCCTTTAAGCCTTCTGGCCTAGGTCACCCACCCCACTGCCCACCTGTACCTGAACATGCACATGTATACACAGAGACATAGGCCAATGGAAGTATGGCACAAGATGGGGCACAAGTAGTAGTCGAAGACCAGAGGACGAATGACCTCCTAAGTAGTTTGGATTCTATCCTTCAGACTGAAGATTAACTGAAGAATTTTAAGCAGGAGAATGACATTTTAAAAAGATCTTTTCTGTAATAAATGCAGCATGCAAGATATTTAGAACTGGTTAGCACTAAAAGCAAGATGCTACTGTATTAGCTGAAGCCAGAACTAAAAGCTTGCTTTGTGACTTAGTTGTTCCTAGGCCTTTCCTTACTCTTAGCTCTTTAAATAACAAGACACTTTTTATCTACCTCTGTGTTCTGTCTGCCATATAATGGTTACTTGATCAACAGTTTTAAAACTAAGCCAAGCAAGCCAGCTTGATCTGCACAACAAATGCAAATTGGAACTATTAGAAGAGGCAGCAAAAGGGAACCAAGGAAGAGAGAGGGGAAATATAATAATAGAAAAGTAGGCTTTTACCTAGAACATGGGGATATGGGAGTGGATAAAACACATTCTTAGGAAAGAATATATGTGCAAGTTACAGTAGGCACATATCATACAAAAATAATAAAGTATGTGGCTTTTCTAGAATGTAAGGGAAAAACAAGAATAAATTGTGGAAGACTAACAGTGCAGTTTATGTGGCTGGAAAGAAGATGACATGGTTTGGATATTTGTTCCTGCCCAAATCTCATGTTGAATTGTAATCCCCAATGTTGGAGGTGGGGTCTGGTGGGAGGTGGTTGGTCTTGGGAGCAGATCCCTCATGGCTTGGTACTAAACTCATGATAGCGAGTTCTCATGAAATCTGCTTGTTCTGCGAGTTCTCATGAAATTGCTGTGGCAATTTCCTGTCCCCCCCCGGCCCCCCCGCCCCCCCGTCGCCTTGTGATGTGCCTGCTCCCTCTTCGCCTTCCACCATGATTGTAAGATTCCTGAGGCCCTCACCAGAAGTGGATGCTGGCACCCTGCTTCTTGGACTGTCTGCAGAACCATGAGCCAATTAGACCTCTTTTCATTGTAAATTACTCAGCCTCAGGTATTTCTTTATAGCAATGCAAGAATGGCCTAATGCAGAAGAGAAACTTGATATAATTTTAGTTCCAACAATGAAACGAGATACAAAATGGAAACCCATTGTTGATGAAGGAGGAAAGGAGAGCTGTACATAGGTGAGATTTCTCTTGCATGGAATCTGAGTTGGAAGATGTTCATAAAAAATAAATTGTGAATGCACATCCTCCTCAAAAGATATGTGGAATGGAAAAATTATTTAAGGACATACATCTTTCTGTATTGTAAGAATGACAGTTTGAGGGAAGAATTTATATCTTGAGAAAAAACGGTGGAGCCCACAGCAACTGATATCTGATATATGAAGCCAGCTACTTGGAATAAATCAGCCAGAAGATGAGATTGAAGCACAACATTCAGATGAAGTTTACAACATGGATATAAAATGACGAAGCTGGTAAATGGCATTAACAATAGTTACATGCCACAAAAATGACGATAGATGTGAAATGTAAAGTAAATAAAATACCCCTTAAAAGTTCAGCTACAGCAACCACAGAGTGATCTAACTTTCTTGCAATAAATCTCTTAATCTGTGTCTCCTACTGGTTCTGCTTTCTTTGGGTGAACCCTGACTGATACACAGATTAACAGTTGGCTATACATAGAATCAAGCCTTGTATTGGCTGCTCCATTCATTATACAGTCGTGGGTCTGGCTAGTCAATTCTGAAATCCATAGGTCAGGCTGTCCAGAAAGGAAAGCTAGAACTCTCATGCTTGGGCTGAAGCTGCTACCCACAGTGGGAATCTCTTCTTTTTCTCAGTCCTGCTCTTAATGACTTTCAGCAGATTGAATCAGTACCACCCAGATAATCTAGGAAAATCTCTGTTAAAGTCAACTGATTATGGCCTTTAATCACAACTACAAAATACCTTCACAGCAATAACTAGATTAATGTTTAATTGAATGACTGGGACTGTAGCCTGGCCAGATTGACACATCAAAAGATCATCATACTCTCTTAAGAAAACTTGGTAAGAATAGGATGTTAAATGAAAAAGGATATAATTATAGAAGCTCAGTTAGAGAGCATGCTAGTCATTTATTCTGATAAAAAAGAAAGGGAGAACACATTTAAAATATAGGACTGGACTATCAGAAATGTTAGATGGAGCAAAGCTATTTGTTCATTCACTTACTCATACACTTGTCCATTCATCAAACATTTGTTTCTAGTCAATGTATGAGATACTAAGATTATAGCAATTAAGGCACAGCCTTTTCCGGTAAGTAGCTTTCAGCCTGGTGGGAGAGATAAGAGAATTAAAAATACATAGTAACTTGTGTGTTTTAGAATACAATATCATAGAAGCATATACACTGTGGGAACAGCAAGGAAGAGCCATGATGATGGCAGAGAACTGGAAATGAACCATTTATTAAAGGTATAGAAATAGATGACGGACCAATAAGAATTTTCGGCATGTATGAGAAAATTAACAAAGACAATGAGAATAAAAATAAAGTTTAAAAGTAGGCAAACATGGGAGGGTAACCTTGTTTCCTCTTACGTATTCATGATGGGTGGCTCCCCCCAAGAATATATATGATCCCACCAACAGTAGTGAATATTCTTTTATGGCCTGTAAAAAATAGTACAGTCTCAGAGGGCAACTGTGCATCTACTAGGCTAAAGGAAAAATAATATGCTGTATAGAATTTATTCACACTTCGGGGTTACTGTATTTCAGCTTTAAGAAGCCAGAAGATGATAATGATGGGTTGTGTATGTGGTTAACTGAAATACCAGATGCCTGAGTTGGCTCAAAGGGCTCCACTGAAAAGAAATAATTTTTTATTATAAATTTATCTGTCCAAAAAGGCACCAGGTTATGTTTTCTTCTTCTTTTCCCCTTTGCCTTCCAGAATAGATGGATCCCCATTGTATCAACTTGGACTCTTGGTTGTAATAAACAGAAATCAATTCAAACTGGCTGAACAAAAAATAACTTACTTGTAAGAATGCATGAATGAATCATAGGCCCAAAGGCAGGAAGGTAGGCAGACCTCAGAAAGGAGCTAGGCCTAGACACTGGGATTTTCATCATCTCTCTCCTTTTCTCCTTTCTGCCCAGTAGCTTCATTCTCTTTGGGACCAGCTTTCTTTGCTCACTAATACACCTAGTGGAATATCTGCTGCATTGTGGAATGTTGATCCCAGAGTTAATTATTGCTGCAGCCACACAGAGAGACCATCCCAGTTTCAAGTCTGATTGCCTGGTTTAAATCAAGTGTCTTCCCTATTCATTTGGCTATGGCCCAGGGCTGGGCATAGAAGGCTTTGAGGTCCATAGTGGGAGAGATGGGTCATGGGCTAGTTAGAGCACTCCAGGGAAGCACACAGAAAGAGAAAGGGGATGTGGAGCATATCATAAACCTGTAGCCGCACGTGTGAAATTCTTAATTGCCACCCTTTTTTCCCTAACCTGTGGAGTGGGTCTTATTTTCACAACCCTAGAATATTATGATGCCTGAGATCCACAGTGAAATGTTCAGTAAAAAACAGGCAATATGCTTCACTGGTTTTTCCACTGTAGTAAAACCACCCAACATCTTGGGAGGCTGAGGCAGGAGGATCACTTGAACCCAGCAGTTTGAAACCAGCCTGGGCAACATAGCAAGACCTCGTCTCTACTAAACATAAAAAATAAAAAATTAGGCTTGGCGTCTTGTACCTGTAGTCCCAGCTACTCAGGAGGCTGGGGTGAAAGGATTGCTTGAGCTCGGGAGGTCAAGGCTGCAGCGAGCTGTGACTGTGCCACTGCACTCCAGCCTGGGTGACAGAGTGAGACCCCCGTCTCTAAAAACAATTCCAAAAAAACCCCAAACCAGTCAACCAAACAAAAACCATAATAACACATTGAATTAAGCATCCACCTTTTCCTCTTTCACTTCAATCTGCCTACCCCAGAAATTTAAAAAAAAAAAAAACAGTAGATTATTACATGTTCATTTAGTCCTTGTATGTGCTCATCTTTGTGGAAATCAATATCAAGGAAACAAAGGAAGCATAAGAAATAGATCTGGAGAAAAAGGGCTTGTTATTTATTGGAAGAATAAAATGCAAGATTGAGGATTAGACTATACCAGGTTAATTTTTAAATACAACCTATCAGCATGATACATATAATATCACAAAGTTCTTGATGAGTAAAATACTTGGGGTGCTGTTCTCTCTTGGGCCTCATGTGCACCTGCTGAGTCAGTCTTCCAGATGCAGAGAGGGGATAAGTCTCACCCTATGTAACTCTCTTCCTTCCCCAGAGAGATAGGAGAAAGGCCAATGAGATTGGGGCAGAAACCCTAAGAAACGCCTGGCTAGGAAGAAGGTGGATATGGTTTTTGAAATCAAATTTATTATACTTCTTTCTCCATTATGCCATACTGCTCTCCATGGATCTATGAGTGATGATAATTGCTCTATTTTTCTGAGCTTTAGCCTTTGTAATAGTCCTATAATGATAATATATTTTACATGGTAATACCCTAATAAGAATACTACATATAAGATTAGGTGAATTGTATTTGACAAATTTAATTTTAAAAAGCCAACAGGAAAAACCACATCCCAATGAGATTAAACGCTGACTTAAGTCCTCAAAGCGAGAAATTGCTAGAAGTTTAATTTTGCCTTTATCTCTGCCCTGCTCCCTACTCCCAGAGGGCTTTGCAGCTGCTCTTAGAGCTTGTACCCCAGAGCCTCTGAAGCACTGTGAGCTCCTGGGTGAGGACAGGTGGACTTCAAAGTGAGTTTTTTCCTAGTTACTGTTATTATTCATCTCTCAATAGGTCCTATAAAGATCAGTTAAGCAGATGGACTCTAAATGAATGAGTTTAGAGGTTTGTGGGGAAAGTTGATCAATAGGTTTAAAAATAATTCCTTGTTTCCTAGCTCTGGGTCATTTTCTCCTTCTTTTATATGTAGCTCAACAGAGCAAAATCTCTACTGGTTTTTGACAGGAAGAGGCTGTGTGATTTTTTCAGTGTATTGGTGGTTTCCAAGCTTGGTTATGTAAGAAAAATTATCTCAAGATGTTTGATATGATTCTCAAAGCTGAATTTGAATGTTGAAGGTAAACATGTCACATCTAGCTTTTGAGGAGGTGGAATGGAGTCTCCTTCAGAAATATTACCAGAAAGGGAGACCATTCTGCTTGCTGTCTGCCTGCCATACTTCTTAAGGGTGTGAAGGAAGCAACTTCTGTTTTAAAGATTCACTGGAAAAACAGCCACAATTTTATTATAAAGTGCATATAAAATATAAATTTAATGCTACTAGGAAATGTAGTATTTTTCCTCTTAACTGTAATTATACCCTGTATTGTACATAGAATATCCTGTCTGACATTGGAATGATTAATTTTATGTGTCAATTTGGCTGGGCCACCATGCCCATATATTTGGTCAAACACTACTCTGGATGTTTCTGTGAGGGTGCTTTTGAGTAAGATCAACATTTAAATTAATGGGACTTTGAGTAAAGCAGATGGCCTTCTATAATGTGGGTGGGCCTTATCCAAGCAGTGAAGACTGGAGTAGAACAAAAGGCTGACTTCTCCCAAACAGGAGGGAATTCTAGAGCAGATGGCCTTTGGGCTTGAAGTGCAATATTAGCTCCTCCCTGGGACTCCAGTAGGATGTCCTCCCTTGCAGATTCTGGACTTACCAGCCTCAATAATAGATTAACCAATTAATGAAATAAATCCCTCCCTCTCTCTCTCTCTCTCTCTATATATATATATATACACACACACACACACACATATATATACATACATACTCCTTGTACTCAAAAGCAAAGCCGAAATTTCAAGATTTGATGAAAAATACAAAATAGAATCCATCACCCTGCCCAAGTTTGTATACCCTTCACATAAAGTATCTTATTACCGCCACCTTACAGTTACCTTACTGGACCTAGAATAACTGATGCTAGATCAAGAAAACTATTTGTGTGGGAAGTAATCTAAAAATGTTCTTTCTTGACTATTACATAAAAAAGTAATATATTCCTATTAGATTGAACCAAATGAAAATGCTCCTTTAAAATAAGTCAGACACATTCAAGTATCAGCAATTTCATACGGTTCAGTCTGACAGATCAGAGATTGAACTAAATATGGTACAAGGAACCTTGTCTGCCACAAATTTACAATCTAATACTTACTAAAATGTGTCCCATGTAATCTACTTCTTATCACAGCTTTTGTTCTAATTTATTAAGTGCTTGCTTAAATAAAGCACCTTTTAAATTATTTATAAACTTGTACACTTAAGACACAGTATTTTAAAGGAAATAATACAGTCTCTACCATTTAAATAAAATTTTAAGGGGAGCTATCTTAAAGGTGCCTCTTTTTTTTTTCATTTTCTCCTTCTTTGTATTTTCCTTTAAATAATGGAACTCAACCTCTCTATTTGTCAGGGTTCTCCAGAGAAACAGACCAATAGGAGGTATATATATATGTGTGTCTATGTGTGTGTGTATATATATATATAATATGTATATATATGTGTGTATATATACACACGTATATACATATACATACGTATATATACACACGTATATACGTATACATACGTATATATACACACGTATATACGTATACATACGTATATATACACGTATATACGTATACATACGTATATATACACACGTATATACGTATACATACGTGTATATATACGTATATACATGTACATACGTATATACATGTACATACGTATATACATATACATACGTATATATACGTATATACATATACATACGTATATATACGTATATACATATACATACGTATATATACGTATATACATATACATACGTATATATACGTATATACATATACATACGTATATATACGTATATACATATACATACGTATATATACGTATATACATATACATACGTATATATACGTATATACACACAGACACACACAAATAGGAGGTATGTGTGTGTGTGTATGTCTATATATGTGAAATGAAATCTCTCTTTATATATATATAATGTTAAATATCTCTTTTTCCAAAACACACCACACACACACACACACACACACACACACACACATATATATAAAAATAGATAGATGTATCGAAATTAACACATAAAATTAATCATTCCAACCTCAGACAGGATATTCTATGTATAATACAGGGTATAATTGCAGTTAAGAGGAAAAGTACTATATTTTTAGTTTACTTCCCACACAAATAGTTTCCTTAATCTAGTGTCAGTTATTCTAGGCCTGGTAAGGTAACTATACAATGGCGGTAATAAAATACTTTATGTGAAGGATATGGAAACGTGTGCAGGGCGATTGATTCTATTTTGTATTTTTCATCAAATCTTGAAATTTCAGCTCTTCTTTTGAGTACAAGGAAACACTCTGAAACCAGAGACGCACTCTCTTTTCCCTCTTAATTCCATGGTTTGGTGACTGGCTGTGGGCCAGGTGTTTACACTGATGCTATTGAAGTGCCAGTTGATGTTCAATATGTCTCTGAGGTGGTATTGATAAACTTGCACAAGAATAATTTATGACATCCCTAGTGATTCATAGTAAAGCGAGATCTGTAACTATGTAACAGTTCCTGACATTTGGATAGCATTTCACAGTTTAGAAAACTCATTCTCCTTTCATCTTTGCACAAACATCATAGAATACATTGTCTTTCCCATATTTATAATGGAGAAGAGGCAGTCCAGAGAGCTGAACTTACTTGCCGAGGTAACATAACTTAATGGCAGGGGCTGGAACTATAACCCACTCCAGGAATTGCTGCTTACCACCTTGGAATTGATTGCCAACTTTCTTACAACTTGCCCTTCTTCTTCCAATTCAGCTCTACCCATTTTGTGGATCAACTCATTACTGGACCACAAGTTGCAGAGGTTAGCAGGATTCTGTGAACATTTTCAGGGATGTGTTTCCAAAGAAAATTTTAGCAGCTCACTACTGTGTTCTAGTAAATGGGCTTGGCTGTCTCCGGGCTTGTTCTTTTTCCAAAACACAGTGCTAACTTTGCAAACTGCCCATAACATGCAGGCACTTGGAAAACCCAGCCATCTGCATGCATCTGAGCTCACACCAAGGCCTCACAGCAGCCAGCTGTTTGCATGCAACCTCACTTGCCTAGTGCATTCAAAGAGGAGACAACATCAGGATACCCCTGTAGCTGTAGTATAGAAAGCTGTATTTGGAAACTGGAAAATGTGGGAAGAAAGATTTGTGAGGGCCTTGCTAAAGCTCTGCCTCAAGTGCTGAAGAACAACAGGGAGTAAGTGGGCAATATGTGGCTATTAACCAGCCTGGCTCTTAACTAATGTGAATGGAAGAGTCCTTTACCGGCAAAGGTGCACACTGATGTAAGTCTCAGAGAACATGCACTGGAGTTCCAGAGCTATGCCTGACTTTGCTTTGTGTCTGCCTGAGGGCTATGCATAGAGCTCAGCACGTAGATGAGAGGAAAAATGGTCAAGGTCAGCAGAATGTTCTTTGTGGTCACAGGATGACGTTGCCTCTATAGTTAAGGAAAAATTACCAACCTCTTCCTTTCAATATGCTTCAGCACTCTTCCTGGTGTCTTTCTTTGCAGGAAAAAAAGTACAATTCTCCTTTGCTGTTTGGTATCTGAATCTCTCTTCACTACTACAAAACTCACAGAGCTTGTGAATATCTTCAAATTTAGTTCACAAGTTTCCTAATTATATATTTTCTTTCTTGTAATTTATTTTTCAGGCCTCTGCCTAGACATTTATAGCTGTTTCATTCTTTTTGGCTCAGTGCCACAGGGACAATTCTGGCACAAAACAAACATTAGCAGACTAGAATACAAGATCAATCTCTTATCTTACTAATTACCACCCATTTCTGCTGACAAAATCTTCAGGTCTTAAAGAGAAAACAAACAATTTACCTGAAAAGCAGAGGAAAGATTTGTCTGTAATTTTGCCTCTCTGGGTTTGCACTATCAGGAGAATTTTTAGTACTGACTTTTCTCTTTGGTGTACACTTTAAACAGCAGTTGTGGTAACAAAGTCATCTCTGGGCTTCAGTCTCACAGCTAATACACTAAGCCTTGGTTTCCCATCTGTAAAGTTGGGATAATCATAGCCACCTCATGGTGTTGGAAGATCAAATGAGATAATAAATGAGAACATGCTTTATAAGCTGTAAAGTGCTATATGAGTTTTAGCTATTAGCTGTGGTGATGGGGATTATAATTTTTGGAAGTTAGAGAGTCTCTGCACTGTCAGTTTTAAGTTGCCCTTTCCTTTTTTTGCTCACTTATGATGAATGAATTTGTTTGTAGGTTTTACAATAAGAACATACACATGCACACACACACACGATTCTTTGTAGATTTCTAAGAATGTGAAAATCTTCATTTTTAAAATGTAAGACCACATAGTTCTGAGAGGTTTTGGCAAACTATAGCCCATGGACCAAATGTGGCCAGCTTCCTGTTTTTGTAAATAAAGTTCTATTAGAACACAGTTTATTGGAATAAGTATACCCACTTGTTTACTTGTGGTCTATAGTTGCTTTCAATGCGCAGTGGCAAGAGTTGAGAACTTGCAATAAAAACTGGATGGCAGTTGGGCGCAGTGGCTCATGCCTGTAATCCCAGCACTTTCAGAGGCCAAGGTGGGTGGATTGCTTGAGCTCAGGAGTTGGAGACTAGCCTGGGCAACATGGTGAAACCCCATCTCTACAAAAAATAAAAATAAAAACTTGCCAGGCATTGTGGCGTGTGCCTGTTGTACCAGCTACTTGGGAGGTGGGAGGATCACTTGAGCCAGGGAGGTTGAGGCTACAGTGAGCCACAATCTTACCACTGTACTTCAGCCTGGGAGACAGAGGGAGACCTTGTCTCAAAAAAAGACTCATGGCTTACAAAGCCAAAAATATTCACTATCTGGCTTTTTATAGAAAATCATGACCTCTCAATTAGATCAAAGGATTTTGGTAAAATAAAAGAGTTCAGTGAAATGGACATTTTGATATACTGGTGATATGAAAGGTATGACCTTTCTAAAGGACAATGTGGAAATATGTGCCAAGAGTTTGGAACCTTTATAACCATTTTTATTCACTGAATACGAGTACAATGAATGTTAATAGTGTTTACTTCTGAGATATGGACTTCAAATGCTTTTGAAAACAAACAAAAGCTTTCCTAACTTTTAAAATTATCTGCTGACATTTTAAAATTTTCATAAAGACCAGATAAAAACACAAACATGTAAACTTATATGATGTTGGTGGGAAAATATGGTCCTAGTTCAATGCCGTTTTAGTGGTAGTTGTTTAAGGAGCCATAGAGTAAAGCCTTTTGGTATGTGGATGAGCATCCTGTAATTTATTTACTTATTTTTCAGCTATAGAGCCTGTTTAGTTTTCTTTCAAGTTGAACAGATGCTAGGTGTTAAGTTCCTCTGTGTTCCTTGCTATGAAATGCTTCTGCTTCCCTTGTAATTGATTACACACCCACGCCCACACACACACACACACACACACACACACAATCACACCTTCCATAGACCCAAAAGGACAATTCAATATTAGTACCAATTTTTTTTAAATCTGTGCGGTCAACTTTTCTTTTTCTGGAGCAATTCATTTCATGTTGAAAGTCCTGATGTTTAACTAACAGTCTTTTCTTTGATAGACAAGAATTATGGTGGTTGGATGAGTTATTTTAAAGATTCAGCAAAATTGTTTCTGATAGAACAGCTACAACTACAGTAGCAAAACTTTGCCCCCAAAAAGAAAAAAGAAATTAAAAAAGAAAAAGAAAAGGAATACAAGTTAAGAGCCCTTGCTATGGCTTAAAAATGACTTTAAACTGGAATCTATTTGCATTTATTATTCTTTTGTAGTCGGTATACACTATAGTCAGTGTAGTCAGTGATAGATCCCTTCATTGGTATCTTACATTCTTCCTCCAGAGATAAATGCATCTGGGAAGGTGGTAACCCATAGCAACCAGGCACTATGTGAGAGTGGCAAACTAACTTGGAGGTGTGCTTAATATTTTCTTGGTGAGGAAAACTTATGTAAATGACTTCTTTTTTTTTAGTAATTCTCTAGGAATGCACTGTGTCAAGTTTCATAATGAATGCACTGTAAGAAATGCTACTAGTCGAAGGCACTTACTCAACCTTTGAAGTTCAGTTTCAAGTCTGCACAACTGTATTAGAGGTCTGGGGGCTTCTAAATACAAAACATGAAGTGAGTGCTATGCAAAAACCTATGTTTTCTCACATTTAGAGGGGCAATTTTGGTGATTACAAAGTGACTTTTGCTTCAAGAGTCAGCAACTAGGCTCATTAAAAAAAGACTCTATTCTGTGTGTATACTGATGGAGATAAGCACGCATGCATAACATGATTTATAGATAAATATGTCCCTGAATAGTGATGGAGTGTTACTGTCTTGGCTGGACTGGATACCTTAATGAAAAATTTTGAGAAAGGCCTGTCTTTCTCACCTACAACACAAGCACAGCACAAGATGGTATTTGCTTCAGTATAGAAATGGAATGGCTATTGTTTCTATTTTTACTGTTAAATTTTTCTGCAAAATAGGAAAGCTCACTAAACTGATGATTAAATCAGAGAATATAGACAAAGCATGAACTAGTTAGCATGTAGGAGAAAGGTCTCATTGTACTTCATTCTCTAGAACAAAACCCAATGGCAACTCTTCTCAAATAAAAAGAAGCCATTCAATTTTTAAGGATAAAACATTAATGGTGACTCTTCACATTTGCAAAATGTAGCACCTTCATTCCAAGGATCATAACACATGGTAGCTTTGTTGCTAATTATACCTTGCCCTGTGAATTAAATAACAGAGCAGATTTTACCAGATGGGGAAAAATGTCATTGTAATACCTAAAAGGGTATACGTGCGTGTGTGTGTCTGTGTGTGTGTGTGTGTGTGTGTGTGTGAGAGAGAGAGAGATATGTAGATACTTTGTGTGTGTGGTTGTGATATACATGTATGTATATATTTTGAGATCCCTATGTATGTGTGCTTGTGATATGTATGTATGTTTACATATGTGCATATATAACATACATATATACACATACACACTACAGAATTATTTGCAATAGCAGAAAACCATGAACACAAATGTTTATTAATAAGGAATGGGCTATGTAAATGATGAGACTATACAGCTTTTTAAAAGAATGAAATAAATCTCTGTGTTAATATGAATGTTTTACAAGTTATAAAATTAAGTAAAAAGAAAAAAGTGCCGAAGAGTATGAATGATTCCATTGATATAAATAAAAGGATATATACACAGACATACATATACTAGTCGATTTCAACTTTTTGGTTTTGGAAGGATACATAAAAATTTTTGTTAATAGTTAAATGTGGGGAGAAGGAGTGGAATTTGGTGGAGAAAGAATTCTACATCTCACCTTATATCTTTCTAAATTACATGGATTTCTATGATGTGTGTGTAAGACTTTTGTTATTTAAAAACATTAAGGCTTAACTAAGGGGTAGAACTTATGTTTTGTCCTATACACTTCTAGGCATTTGAAAATCTCTAATGTGTGTTATTAAAAACAACATTTGTGAAGTATAGTGACAATTGACAGACTTTTTAGCTATATGAAATAGGAAGAGAATGCTAGTTTTCCTCCCTTTTTGTTCTGCAGTTAATAATGAAGTCAAAGGAAATGCAGTGCCATCCTGAGCCCTGCAGTCATTTCTGTTATCCAGGCTGCCTACCTGTAGAGAGTAAATCCAGCAGAGAATGCTCTCTGCAGTTATATTTGACAAATGTATTTAACCACCGCAGTCCCTGGTTATAATTTCACATCCTGACGATGCACAGAGTTGAACAGATCTAATACCCAGTAGTCTGATAATTGAAGGCTTACAGTTCAGGGCTTAAATTTTCTAGTGTCTTCAAATTCCATAATTAAGAGAGCCCAGAATTAAGAGAGCTGTGAATTCTCTCACAAAGAAGAAAGCAGAGAAGGAATGAAAAGATTGGTGTAAGATCCAGTTTCAAGTAGGGACCACCTATAACATTTGATTTCTAAATTGTATATAGATAGTATGTCTCCAATAAGTATATCAGTACAGCACTAACCAATATATAAACATTTATTTTAAGTCATGTTATGAGACAAATCAGAAGGAAATATTACTAATACCTCCTACTTAGGGGCTTGTGATTTAGACAACTTTGGAGTTAGCTCATTTTTACCTTATCCATAGAATCAATATTGTGAGAGAGATTAACCCCAAGTCTCTAGGACTCCCCTATTTGGGAATTCAGTGGTGGACTGCAGACATGTCAAATGGCTAAAACTGGAGGCTCAAACAATGTTGTCTTTATCTACTTATTTCTCTCCCACTTTACATGTTCATGTAATTCTCTCTTACAGCATACATGCCTTTTTTCTGTGTAATAAACAATGGTTCCTGCAAAGCCTCAGATCATAGTTATACTTCTCTGTCAAACAGATAAGGAGAGTCTTTTTTCCAATGGGCATTATTAGAATGGTCCAGGGAGGATCTCTTGGGCTCTTGAGGATCATGTGGCAGTTCCATAGCTAACTGTTGGTTTTAGAGCATGTGGTTCTGTGACTGGCCTGGCTTGGTTGCCCACTTCTGTAGCTGAGACTAGTGACTGAGGTGATATCATGATTGTCAGCCCAATGAAGTTCTCCTAGGGAAACAAGAATAACTGTCTCTGTGAAGAAACAGCATTTAGGAAATGAAAAAACTATAGCTTTCATGGTCTACTATTGGTGACGTCAGAAGCCATTTTTTCCCCTTCATGCTTACCTTAAATGTAACTCTGTTCAATCCTGCTTATATCTACAAGTGGACTGAGGCAAGGATTAACAGAGAATTTGGGAACTCGAGTTTTCTAGTATCTCTTGTTAATACAATACATTCTTAAATCTATTGCCTCCTCCGAGAAGTTTCTCTCATATTTTGAAGTATTGAGAATCTTCAAAGCCATGACTATTCTATCGTAATTATTTTTAAAAGATCTTTGTCCTCCTAACCCTGATATTAATAAAGATTGTTGAGAAACATAATTAAAACAAAAAGAGGCTTCATAAGTTACTTAGGTGGCACATCAAGCAAAAGCCAGAGCTTAATCATGAACATAGAGTTTATATCTTACAGGTTTACTTTTATTATTTTAAGAAGGTGAAGGGAAACCCCAAACTCAAGTAGAACAAACCCCAGTGGGAGATTTGGCTTTTAGGACCAATTATTATATAATCAGAGACCACTATTACTTTATGGCATGGCATTGGTTACAGATGAATGGAAGACATCTGAAAAGTCTATTTCTTTTCCTTTCTTTCTTTCTTTTTTTTTTTTTTTTTTTTTTGAGACAGGGTCTCACTCTGTTGTCCAGGCTAGAATGCAGTGGTACAATCTTGGCTCACTGCAACTTCCACCTCCTGGTTTCAACAATTCTCCCATCTCAGCCTGCCAAGTAGCTGGGACTACCAGCCTGTGCTATCACTCCCAGCTAATTTTTGTATTTTTAGTAGAGATGGGATTTTGCTATGTTGACCAGGCTGGTCTTGAACTCCTGGCCTCAAGTGATCCACCCATCTTGGCCTCCCAATGTGCTGGGATTACAGGCATGAACCACCACGCCCGGCCTGAAAAGTCTTTTTCTTATCTGAGAAATTATTAAAATTTTTTAGACACTGAGTTCTTTTTTGAATGGGGTATTATAATCAACCCTTTGTGTAGCAATTCAACTAATAATCTTGTTTAGAGTTCTAGGTGCATATTTCTTATTTCCAGAATTGTTTCAAGGATCATTCTCACTAGAAAGCTCTGATCCAGGACAAATTCCTTCAAGTTGTTCCTCAGGTACAATGCCATCTAAACGGCCTCAAAGCATAGTTTAGACAATAAATTATAGAATATCAAAGCTATAGAATCATCACTTTTTAAAATATACTTTCAACAGTTTATTTCATCTTTTTTCTTCTAAAAAACGCATATTTGAGTCTCTTAGTCCAATATTTACGAGAAGAAACAAGTGGGTTTCAGGCATCATTATCTTACTACAGGAGGCAGTAGTTAGGATCATACTAGTTAGAAGTCAGAGAATCCTAAGATTTAATTCTGACTTTGCTGTGTGACATGATTATCTCAATAGATGCAGAAAAGGCCTTTGATAATATTCAACATCTCTTCATGCTGAAAACTCTCAATAAACTAGTTAGTGGTGGAACACATCTCAAATTGTCTCTGTTTGCAGACAGCATGATTCTATATTTAGAAAATCCCATTGTCTCAGCCCCAATATTCCTTAAGCTAATAAGCAACTTCAGCAAAGTCTCAGGATACAAAATCAATGTGCAAAAATCACAAGCATTCCTATACACCAACAACAGACAAGCAGAGAGCCAAATCATGAATAAACTCTCATTCACAATTGCTACAAAGAGAATAAAATACCTAGGAATACAGCTAACAAGGGACTTGAAGAACCTCTTCAAGGATAACTACAAACTGCTATTCAAGGAAATAAGAGATGACGCAAACAAATGGAAAAACCTTCCATCCTGATGGATAGGAAGAATCAGTATCATGAAAATGGCCATACTGCCCAAACTAATTTATAGATTCAATGCTATTCCCATCAAACTACCACTGACATTCTTCGCAGAATTATAAAAAACTACTTTAAATTTCACATGGAACCAAAAAAGAGCCCATATAGCCCGGACAGCCCCAAGCAAAAAGAACAAAGCTGGAAGCATAACGCTACCTGACTTCAAACTTACAAGGCTACAGTAACCAAAACAGCATGGTACTGGTACCAAAACAGACATATAGACCAATGGAACTGAACAGAGGCCTCGGAAATAATACCACACATCTACAACCATCTGATCTTTGACAAATCTGACAAAAACAAGCAATGGGGAAAGGATTTCCTATTTAATAAATGGTGTTTGGAAACTGGTGAGCCATATGCAGAAAACTGAAACTGGACCCCTTCCTTATACCTTATACAAAAATTAACTAAAGATGGATTAAAGACTTAAATGTAAAACCCCAAACCATAAAAACCCTAGAAGAAAACCTAGGCAATACTATTCAGGACATAGGCATGGGCAAAGATCTCATGATAAAAATGCCAAAAGCAATTGTGACAAAGCTAAAATTGACAAATGGGATCAAATTAAACTAAAGAGCTTCTACACAGCAAAAGAAACTATCATCAGGGTGAATAGGCAACCTACAGAATGGGAGAAAATTTTTGCAATCTACCCATCCAACAAAGGTCTAATATCTAGAATCTACAAGGACCTTAAACAAATTCAGAAGAAAAAAACAACCCCATCAAAATGTGGGCAAAGGATATGAACAGACACTTCTCAAAAGAAGACATTTATGCGACCAACAAATATATGAAAAAGAAGCTCAACATCACTGATCATTAGAGAAATGCAAATCAAAACCACAATGAGATACCATCTCACACCAGTCAGAATGGCGATTATGAAAAAGTCAAGAAACAACAGATACTGGCGAGGCTGTGGAAAAATAGGAACATTTTTATATCATTGGTGGCAATGTAAGTTCAACTATTAAGGAAGACAGTGTGGCGATTCCTCAAGGATCTAGAACCAGAAATATCATTTGACCCAGCATTCCCATTAATGGGTATATACCCAAAGGAATATAAATCATTCTACTATAAAGATAAATGCACACTTATGTTTATGGCAGTTCTATTTACAATAGCAAAGACATGGAACAAACCCAAATGTCCATCAATGATAGAATGAATAAAGAAAATGTGGCACATATACCATGGAATACTATGCAGCCATAAAAAGGAATGAGTTAATGTTCTTTGCAGGGACATGGATGAAGCTGGAAGCCATCATCCTCAGCAAACTAACACCAGAACAGGAAACCAAACATCACATGTTCTCACTCATAAGTGGGAGCTGAACAATGAGAACACATGGACACAGGGAGGGGAACAACACATACCTGGGCTTGTCCAGGGGAGGTGGAGTGGAACGGGAGGGAGAGCATCAGGACAAATAGCTAACACATACAGGGCTTAAAACCTAGTTGATGGGTTGATAGGTTCAGCAAACCACCATGGCACATGTATACCTATGTAACAAACCTGCATGTTCTGCACATGTATCCCAGAACTTAAAATAAGATAAAAAAAGATTATACTACTTAAAAGTCAGAGAATCCTATGATTTAATTCTGACTTTGCTATGTGACAAGTTTCTTGGACAAAGTTTCTTTACCTTTCTGAGTCTGTTTCTTTCTCAGTAAACAACAGATGATAGTGCTTAGATAGTATTGTTGCAAATGCTAGTGAGTAATATTTGTAAAGGACTTATGTAAGAACCATGTATGTAGTAAATTCTCATAAATGTACATTTGTTTACATTGTTATTTTGGCCATTATTATACTTTTTATGTCACAGGAAAAAAACCTGTGAAAATCTATGTAAGATTGTGGTGTTGTCTTCTTTGTCAACTTCTGGTTCTATGTACTCATTTATGGAACAAGCTATGTGAACCTGTCTGGAATAATTGATTGTAGAAAATTTTTTGTGGTATGTAAGGTGACTACTTTAAGTTTTGCTTAAACCTCATCAGGTATCTCTTTTCAGATGTTTCTGTACTTGCTCTGAAATTGTAAACATGTTGTCATTATGTCATTGAGTGATCCCTGCTCCCTCCTTGCATGGGAAATTTTTATCAGAGCTTGGTTCTAGGAAAAGCTTTATCTCCCTTGGGAAAGTAGTGGGTTTCCTCTTCTCATATCAAAATGACTTATACAACTTATCACATTTTCCTTAGTCTTGTTTGTCAGGAAGATTGTAGTTGGTCTTTTCACTCAATCACAACCACCTGACTCATTGTTATATTTTGGATATTTACTTTTTCCTCTTCTTTCCAATTAAAAATCTTATTTTAGTAATTTATTTTTCCTTACTTTTGCCGTGCCTCATATAGTTTTAGGAAAGTGGTGAGGCAGAAAAAATATATATGCATATGTATATACATCCTCATATAGATCTATTTTGTTAATTTTTATTTGAAAGTTTGACACACAAGTTTAAGTTTTGATATCAGCAACCCCCTTAACCCAACTAGCTCTCTTTTGCCTTCGTTCATTTCTTTCATATTTGTCCAGCAAATATTTCTTGTGTCCAATTGATGGGATTTTTATTTTTATTTTTAAATTGACACATAAAAATTTTTATGGGGTAAATAGTCATGCTTCAATACCTATAATGAATAGTGATCCACCAGGGTAATTAGCATATTACCCTGGATTTCATCACCTGGCACATGTATTATTTCTTTGTGTTGGGAACATTCAATATCCTACTTCTAGCTGTTTGAAACTTCATAATATGTTATTGTTAACTATAGTCATCTCACAGTGCTATAAAACACTAGAACTTATTCCTCCTATCTGGCTGTAGTTTTGTATCCTTTAACAAATCTCTACCCATCCTCACCCTCACCCTCTCCCTACCCTTCCCAGACTCTAGTATCCTCTGTTCTTTTTACTTCTATGTGATCGACCTTTTTTAGCTTTTACATATGAGTGAGAACATGTGGTGTTTAACTTTCTGTTCTTGGTTTGTTTCACTTAGCAAAATGTCTGCCACTTCTATCCATGTTGCTGCAAATGACAGCATTTCACTCTTTTTAATGGATGAATAGTATTTCCCGGTATATGTATACCACATTTTCTTTATCATTTATCTATTCTTGGACACCTAGGTTGATTCCATATGTTGGCTATTGTGAATAGTATTGCAGTAAAACATAGGGGTGCAGATGTCTCTTTGATGTACCGATTTCTTCCTCTTCCTTAGAGAAACGCTCAGTAATGGGAAAGCTTCTGTACAGCAAAGTAAACAATCAATGGAGTGAAAAGGCAACCTATGGAATGGGAGAAAATATTTGTAAACTATTCATCGAACAGGGGATTAATATCCAGGATATACTAGGAACTCAAACATCTCAACAGCAAAAAACCAAACAGCTTGATTAAAAAATGGGAAAATGATCTGAACAGACACTTCTCAAAAGAAGACATACAAATGGCCAACAAATGTATGAAAAAAATTATCAATATCCACTAATCATCAGGGAAATGCAAATGAAAACCACAGTGAGTTATTATCTGACTCCAGCTGAGGATGGCTGTTATCAAAAAAACAAAAAGTAATAAGTTCTGGCAAGGATGGGGAGACAGGG
Source organism: Pongo abelii (assembly GCF_028885655.2). Taxonomy (NCBI): domain Eukaryota; kingdom Metazoa; phylum Chordata; class Mammalia; order Primates; family Hominidae; genus Pongo; species Pongo abelii. The sequence continues at coordinate 103,037,436 of NC_071988.2, read as the reverse complement.
CAGCTCTTACACACGGTTGGTGGGATGTAAACTAGTACAGCCATTGTGAGGCGGTTCCTCAAAAAAGCCACAGATGGGCTGGATTTCAGGCAGGCGAGGTTTCCATAAAAAGGAATCAAAGTATCATCAGTGAGCTTATGTCCTACTAGAGGATATGGACTCTTGAAAGGAAGTACAGACCTAAGGAGGTCAGAGTTGCTTCCATTTAAAAAGTTTAAAATTTGATAACCATGCTGTTAATTTTGATGGAAAAATGATAGCCTAGGAGAAAGACCTGGGCTTTTTGTTGTTGTTATTGACATTATTGCTGAATCTGATGGGATTCCACTAGCTTGCCCACAGCCTCAGGTGAAATTGGTTTTTCTGTTCGTTATCTTGGTGCCTTTTCTACAGTAGCTACAAATAAGATATCCTTTCACATCTGTGAGGAAAGGGAATGAATTTTATTTTGTCACATCCCTGACTATGCTCTTAAAGACAGGGAGAAAATATAGCTTAAGAACCTCTGGTTGTTGAATCCCATTTTCTTGTCATTTTGTACCATACTTTCGGGATGTTTCTCAGGGCAACTTACTATCAGTGCTTAATGTTGTCCTATTTTCCTTCCTGTGGTTTTTTTAAAAAGACAACAAGAGGCCTTTTATCCTATTTCATGAGGAAATGCAATGTATTATTAATCATGATTATTTTATTTATAAGCCAACACTGCTTTGGAAGGGCGAGAGCCCCACTAAGGATGATTCTTCCTGCTTTCAGGTCAGGAGCCTCTTTAGGGTTGTTTCTTTTCACCTCAGAGAATGTTTCTTTACTTGAACATAATAGTATATTTTCTTTAGGAAAGCTGTTCCTTTGTGTTAGGGATAATTGTACTCCTTTGGATTTATTTTCTCAATGTCTGTTGAACTACCACTGTGAGTTTTATGCCATGTTGGGCCCTGGACTGAATGTAGCTGCCTTATGCTGTGCTTTTAAACTCAGTAAAGCCTAGAAGTAGGAATATACGATAGTTAAGGAAGTTTTATCATTTTTGTTGATCTCTTAAACTTTGAGTCTAAGAACAGGTACTACATATGGGAGGGACTTCAGTATTTGCTGTTGATCCTGATTATTAAAGTTGGGGTGACCAATTGTCTCGGTTTTAGCACTGAAAGTCCTGGGTCCCAGGAAACCGCTTAGTCTCGGACAGATTAGGATATTTAGTCACCCTAACTTTGAAGCTTAAACAGAACCTGTGCCATAAAATAGCCATAATGTGGTTTTAGACAGTTGGATCCTAATTTCTAGTGAGGCTATCTTAAGCACAGTATTTTACTTGCAAAGAACAGACACCTACTTATCAGCTTAAGAAAAGAGAGTTTATTATAAGAAGTCTTACTGAAATCAAAGAAAACTGAGCAATCACACTCTAGGAAAGGTGAGACTCACGGTGACTCTGAGGATCTCAGCAGCTCAAGTTCAAGGAATTTTAATCTAGTATTCTGCCATTAATATGAGCTAGCTCCAAACTCCCTCAGGTTCTAAGTCCCTTAGTTCAGATTTTAGAGAACAAGAATATCATTGACTCAGACGTGCCTGTGGATTGGTTCCTCTGAAGTTTTTACCCAAATTTGGTTCATTTAGTAGTGGATGGGGGCCCAAGTAGGAATCACTGCAATTGACTGCCCAGCATCTAGCTCACCCCAGGTACCATGGTAATTCCATTTCCTTTGCCTGTAGTTGGTTTGGGAATGGACATGTGACCCAATTCTGGCCAATGAGACCTGAGGGGGGATTTTCTGGAGAACTTCTAGAAATAGTTCCTCAGTCCTCGGACTCAGACACGATGTCCTCTTGGATACTGCTATATCTACTTGTATTGTCTGGAATTGTGGCACCTATTGGCTATTGTGAATAGTGCTGCAGCCTGAGGATGAAAGCAACACAAGAAGGGCAGAACAGAGAGAGAGAAAAATCTTGAGTCTTGAATGGCATCTTTGAGCCACTGAATCAACCCAGTCTGCCCCACCTCTGGATTCCTTGTAATTAGAAAAATTTAGAAAATTTATTATTTAAGCCATTTTAAGACATGTATAATGTATCCTGTATCCTAAAATATATAACGCATCCTAACAAACACCAGCTGGGTTGTGGGTTGGCAGGGCTTCTCCTTTGGATGGAATATATTTGTTAGGAAAGCAGGAAAAGAAAGAAAATGAGAAGTATAATATCTACATGGGTAAACCAGAAATGTACTACAGCTCTTCTTTTGAACCTCTGCCTTAATGAATTGATGCTTGTTTTGAGTGTGCTGGGTACATTCCCTCTATCCTTAAAGAGAATAAAATATCCTATGACCTTTTACCCACAAATATCTTGGCTTTAGTAATAATCTAAGGAGGGCCCAATAGTCAATGAGCCCTGCTACCTATTAGCTGCCAGAAGGAAGGACCTCAAAAATAGGATCATCGTGATAGATTAGACATCTAGTATTAACTGAATTATAATTAACCCCATTCAGGAATGTAACTTATCTGGTTACTCAGGATACACTCAGTAAGCAGTTCATTTTAGAGCATATGCACAGAAGTTTATTAATCAAGGGTAAATATTTTTCAGGTGTTTCACTGATATATATATATATTTTTAGTGGCCAAGTAGTCATTTGATAATATCTATTTTTATAACTGTCCAGGCTTAAAATATTGGGGCCATGTTTTCATGTTTGTGCCATTGAGATTGTTGATTAATCTGTGTGTTAGAATGGGAGAATCTTGGACTTCCCCAAGGGAGCAGGGAAGCTCTATCTAAAGGAGAATATTTTTTCCAGATCATCCAAGAGCCTGTCTCAGAAAAATATGACTGGCTGTTAAAGCATATGGTCAGCACTAGCTTCACAGATGTGTGATCTATGCAATCATGCACACCCCCACTCTCAGAGGGACCTCTCTGGGTTAAATATTCTTCTATAGCCATTTTGAAATTCTTAATGATTGTGAACAAGGAGTCCCATAGTTTCATTTTTCACGAGATCCCACGCATTGTGTAGCTGGTCCTGTATAAGATTCTGTAGTTATTTGGATCTGGTAGCATCAAGTAGTTATATTCTTGGTCCAGGTCAGGAAACAGAGTTTTGAACATTTCCCTTAGTTCTCATCAAAAGCTCATAGAACAGCACTTGAAGAAACTGTCTGAAGGGTTTGTGGCCTCTCCAAACTCTTCTAAACATGCTAAAATCAATTTCTGGATTAAGCCAGACTGGGTACCAATAGTGTCTGGACCTCATCATTTGCTACTCTCATTCTCTATCTCCCATTGCTTTATTGAATTGCTCTTTGGGAACCAGCCCTCATACTGAAGGATGTCTAAAAAAGACTATATGACACTCATAGTGTATTTGGAAAGATGTTGAGGGTATTTATACCGTTATCCACTATTCTTACTATGAAGATCAATAAAAGACATTTCTCTTTGTTCTAGTACCAAAAATAGCTGTGTTTTCTTGACCAGTTTAACTGGTTTATCTCTCAGAATCGCTTGATTGTGTTGCCCTATTTGTCTTGGTTGCTAGGAAGGTTGGAAACATAACTAACTACTGAATTCGCAAACCTCATATTTTGCATTTTGTGTAATAACTTAATCTTTGCTTTCATCTTCTACACCTCATTCTCCCCCTGCCTTCATTTTCTTACCTACTAATTTTTTTAATAGCATTCTATTTTTGTCCTAGTGTACAATTTTATAAGCTTCCTTAAGTTTTTTTCTGGAATATGGTAATACCCGTATATTACCTATTAAAAAAGTTACTTCTTATTTATATCATGTTCCCACCTGGGAACATATAAGGGAAACATTTTTAAAGTAATGGTAAGATTAGAGGAATGAAGAACAATGATGGTGGTTTATTATGTAGAAATACAAAAGAGTACTTTTACAACGGTGTTAATGTGAAATATGATAAGAAAAATATTTGGTAATAATAAACTATGACTTGAAATGGATAGACTCTTACCCTGTGTAATCAATTGTATTTGAGTTTCAATTCACAAAGACTGTTGAAAAAAAATTCCTCCATCTCTTTGTGTCTCCTTCTCATCTCTGGAGTCGATATTGACATAAGATATGTCTCCAAATATTTATGAGAGGTGTCTAATATTACTAAAGTTAAAAAAGAATTCCTTCAGTATAGCTATTTTTGTAAGCACAAATAATTATTGTTGATTTTTAATAAAGCTACTATTATTTCAATGTTTCTTCCATTTATTTTTGGTAAAGAATGGAAGATTGTTAGCGTAGTGGATATAAAGTAACTTTAGGAAGAAATACATGAAACTGTGATATGTAGCTGTATTTTCTTTTTCTGTTTTTTTTTTTTTTTTTGAGACAGAGTCTCTGTCACCAGGCTGGAATGCAGTGGTGCGATCCCGGCTCACTGCAACCTCTGACTCCCCGGTTCAAGTGATTCTCCTGCCTCAGCCCCCTGAGTAGCTAGGATAACAGGCATACACCACCACGTCCAGCTAATTTTTGCATTTTTTTTAGTAGAGCCGGGGTTTCACCATGTTGGCCAGGATGATCTCGATCTCCTGACCTCGTGATTCACCCGCCTTGGCCTCCCAAAGTGATGGGATTACAGACGTGAGCCACTGCGTCTGGCCTGTAACTGTACTTTCTTATTTTGAAACTTGCATTGTCTTGTTTTTCTCATGACATTTTTGTTCTTATAATTCATTCAGTATTCATTCAAAAATATTTATTCAGGATCTATTCTGTACCAGACATTATTCTAGGTGATAGGAATATATCAGTTAACAAAAAGCTCCCTGCCCTCATGATGCTCACACTCTAGCGATTTCCTCCCAAGTCATCTACATTTATTTCTTGAGTGTATGTCCTTTTTCCAATGCTATATTTTCTTACTAGTATGTTAAAATTATCGTTACCTGAGACATAACAGTTGTCCATGTTTAGGGTTTTCATCCTCCTTCTTTACTGATCGGATAGTTAGAAGTTTCACCCAATTTGCTAGTGAACTACATGTTTTACTGATTATGGGGGTTATGTGGTGTGCTTGATTTGTGCTAATTTACATAATTTTCTGATTAATCTACGTATTAGCCTTTTGACCTTTGCACTTCTTCAAATGTAGAGGATAATTAGTCTGCACAATTTGATAGGAAAGAATCCACATCTGCTATTTTTTTTCTTTTGCCTCAATTAACACACTTCCGATAATATATAGATTTTCTTCCCAGCTAAGTATGAATAAGTTACTTTCATTCTGGTAGGCACTGAACCATTGAGCATTGTCCATATTAAAAAAAAAAAAAAACTATGCCACTTTTTGTTCAAAGCAAGTAGAAAAAATATTTTAAAGAATCTGTTAAACAAAGATAGAAATTTCTTAGCCTCAATAGCCTCCTTGTTTAACTATTTACAGGGAAACAAAAGGGTGATGCTATTTGCAAAAATTCAGGAGTTTGCAGTTAGGATTCAAATGAATATGTAGCACAATGCCTGGTTAGATGAGGATATGAAATTTCTTTTCTTGAAGCAATGATATTTAACTAAGTCATTTCTCTGATGAGAGAGGGAAAAGCCACCAAGAAATAGCTTTGTTCCAGGATAATTATCCTGGAGGGAAGGAATTCTGACCTTTCTTTGGGTGGCTTGACAAAGGCCAAGGAGATGTTAAGCTTTGACCTTATACTTTTGAGGCTCACTGTTCTCAGAAGCTCTGGTGGATTACGATGGCTCTAGGATGCCACTTTCTTTTCCCAGCCTAAGGGAAACTCATGAGGAAAAGAGAAGTCTCAATTGGCAAAATGGGTTCAACAGCTGGACTTATAGGTCTGGGTGGAGAGCTGATATTAACGGGTTTAATCTATCTACTACCCTGACGTTGCTTTAGGAACAATGGCTGGTTTTGTTACTGTAGCTAAGGAACAAAGACCCTGGGCTTCAAGGGGTTAACCTGAAGAGAGCAGAATCTCATTCCTTGGGAAAACCGGCTTGGCCCATGCAAGGATCTGAGCTAGCTGGCGTAGCCCTCAAACAATGGGGAATGGCCTTGTGGGCTGGGAGAATTTTCAATAGCCATGTTGTGTGGCTACCACTAGAGCAACATCAACTGAGGAATGAAAATGACTAGTGGGCTGAGTGGGCTGAGCAGAGTTTTTGACTTCTTGATGCAAAGCATTTGGAATATGAATTTTTAGTAAACTTCTAGAGTGGGTGGTGGGTGCTAGAGAGACATATTTTAAAATTTGACAAAAGAAATGAAGTCACATAATCTGATTATATGTATATTAGTCCATGTGAAGATGTTTGCAAGTGCATTGGCTGCAACCACTTTTCTAAAGCAGCAAAACATAGTTGTGGACACTGTAACAAGGAACATTTCAGCTAGGCAGCATTTGCAGATCAATTGGTGAAATAGCTAATCAGGTCTTTCCCATAATTAATGTGAGTGGTATCATTTTGAACTAAATTGTTACCACTTGATTGCGTCTATACATCTTTGTGTAGTTCTTCTTACTGTTGGAGAAAGTCTGTGTATTGTTTTAAATCCAAACAGTTCTATAATTTTACAATTCCTCATGAACTGTGGAAAAAAGTATTTGGTCTCTTCAAAAACTACCTCAAACCACTTCAATCTATGACCTTTTTCTATTCTTTTCTATACATAGAAATAGTTTTCTTAGGATCTAAGAGGGACTTTATTTGGCTCTCTTGGCCTAAGTTTTCTCATCATAAGGTTTTAGTGTAGAGCTCTTGTTTTTTCTGTGCCCTTAACATTCCAGTAGACATTATGGACTTTTTTTTTTCCCCCATCTCTGTTAAGATTGGTTGTAATGCCCATGGGCCCCAGCAAACTTCCCAAGGGCATGCATGTTACACAAGAGTGGCTCAGCAAGGTGTGAGGACTGATTTCTCATGGAGCTGAAGGGTGACCTAGAGCACATTTCTCTTTTCTGTTTCAAGATACGTATACAATATTTTGAAAACTAAACATTTAATGGCCATAAAAAATTCTGGTGATAGGGTAGATTAGATTATCAGAAAAAAACTTTCCTGAAACACATTTTAAAATACTGAAATAAGATATTAAAACTTATATACATTTATATTATATATGTAATTGAGTGGGAGGCAGAATAATGGAATTCTTCGGATTAAGGTGTGATACAGAAGTTTGACTGCATACAATTAAGCCAAGTTTCAAAGCTGGCCTTGATCTGAAGTATCTGCTGATCACAGGTGGTCCAAAGCTTGGGTTTTAATAGGCCACATATACATGGAAGTAGGAAACAGCCTAGGAGCCCAAGCAGGTTGGAAGGTCAGATCAGGGTTTGAATGTAAACCCACAACCCCCAAAAGGCAATATGCTTAGTGGATGTGCCAGAAAATTTTCTGCCCCGGAGATGATGTGAATATGCACCTACTTTAGTTTTGGCTCGAGTTTGGAACAAAAAAATAAAAATTGCCTCCTCTGATAATTCCTTAGCACAAGCCTCCATTCACATAGGATTGGGACTTGAATACACACTATGTTGGAGGTGTCAAAACACTCCAAACTGTGTATTTAGTGTGAGATGGCCCTGGCTGGTATGGCCTCCGGGTGGCAAGTGGAAGCAAAATGAATTCTCCCTGAAGGTATGCACTTTAAACAGGACCTCAAACGTTCCCACAGATGATGTTCCAAGTAAGATGAACTCATTCATAATTTAAAAAGTCCTTATAGACATGAGAAAATAAGCCACTATGAGAAATAACAGTAATGGAGAACTGTAGAAGCAAATCTGTAAAAACTACAGCACTGAAATGATCAGATATTAAATATATATAATTAAAAAGTTGAGGGTATTCATTTTACTATCAACAGTAAGATGAAGATGCCCACTATTATTGCTCTGTATTCTCCACTGGGTCAGGAATGAATCAACTGTGGTTTATGTTTGTATTTTTCTAACTAATAAACAAATAATTAAAAACACGACATGTCTGTATTTGTTTTTAGGGCCTCCATGACAAAGTACTAGAGAATTGGTGGCTTAAAGAACAGAAATTTATTTCCCCATGGTTCTGGAGGCTAAGTCTAAGATGAAGGTATTGGCAGGGTAGGTTTCTTCTGAGGCCTTTCTGCTTGTGAGATGGTCATTTTCTTTCTGTGTCTTCACATAATTTTCCTCTGTGTGTCTCTATGTCCAAATGTCTTCTTATAAGGATATCAGTCAATTGAATTAAGGCCTCATTTTTACCTAATTACCTTTAAAAAAACTTATCGGTAAGTACAGTCACATTCTGAATGATGAAGGGTTAGGATTTCAGTATGCGAATTTGGGGGCTGGGGGGACATAATTCGTCCCATAATACTGTCCAAAAGTGATAAGAGCTGTAGGAAAAGTAAAGTGAGAAAGGGGATTAGAAATATCTAGGGGCTGCAATTTTAAATTGGATTGTTAGGAAAGATCTCACTGAGAAAGTGATACAAGGGAAGACCTCAAGGAGGCGAAGAAGCAGTCCCTACAGAGGTCAGGTGGTTTCTGGTGTCTTCCAGAAAAGCAACAAGATACCATTTCACATCCACAATATCAGCAATAACTAACAGATCTGAAGATACCAATTTTTGGCAAGGATGTGAAGAAATGGGAACTCACATACTGTTGGTGGGAAGGATATAAATTGCTATAAATGCTTTGGAAAATATTTAGGCATTTCCAAGTAAGATTGAAGATGATGACATAACAGTTCCATTTTCAGGTATACACACAAAGAAACTTGTACCTAAATATCAGGAGAAAAGTGTAAGAATATTCATGGCAACATGGCAACAATTCATAGCAGCAGAAAATTGAAAACAACCCAAATGTCAATCAACAGAAGAATAAATACATAAATTTTATAATTAACAAACTACTATATAGCAGTAGAGGTAAGTGAAATATACTTACATGTATCAACATGGATGATTATCAAAAACATAATGTTAGGCATTTATACTATGAGCTTCTATGTAAGTAAAGCTCAAAAGCAAAGCTAAACAATTTCATTTAGGGACACACACATACACACACACACACACACACACACACACACACCCCTCTTTGTGGTAAAAAGCCCCCTTAAAAGCAAAGGAATGATTAACAAAAATTCAAGACGGAGTTCGCTCTGATGAGGAGGGAGGGAGATGGGTTGAGAAAGAGTGTACAGGGAAACTTAAAGAGGTTCTTATTCTATTTCATAAGCTGGTTTGTTACTATATAGGTACTTAGATATTCAAATATGAAAATCTTTGGCATGTTAAAGTTAGTATAGCTGAAGTATATAAATTAGGACTTACAGGAATTAGCACATAGAAGATGGGTTAAGAACAGATTTTTGTTTTCGACATCTGGTGATTGGGAACGTATATCCCCCTAAAATCAGTGTGAGAAAATAGTGTTTTCTTTAAACACAGCCTGAAGTCTACATGTTGTTTTGTTTTGTTTTTTCCATTTAAGCAGATATTTTCTATGAGAATTGGGGAAATGCTACATAATTCTTTATTGCAACATTAATGCTGTATTTATTAATGTACTTTTTCATACATTAAAACACTAACATTTTATGTCTTAAAAATGGAGAAGCAGATTCAGCACTAGGCAGAATCCAGACCACAGTCTAATTCAAAGCAGGCAAAGTTTCAAGTACTGGGCGGGCATGATTAACCCTTATAACCCTTATTTAGACATCTGTTTCTTTTTTTTTTTTTTTTTGTGACAGAGTCTTGCTCTGTCACCCAGGCTGGAGTGCAGTGGCGTGATCTCGGCTCACTGCAACTTCCGCTTCCCAGGTTCAAATGATTCTCCTGCCTCAGCCTCCTGAGTAGCTGGGATTATAGGCATGCACCACCATGCCCAGCTAATTTTTGTATTTTTAGTAGAGATGGAGTTTCACCATGTTGGCCAGGCTGGTCTCGAACTCCTGACCCCAGATGATCTACCTGCCTCGGCCTCCCAAAGTGCTGGGATTACAGGTGTGAGCCAACACAACTGGTGGACATCCATTTCTTTTCTTTTGGCTAATAGGGATGTTTAGCTTCTCTGACCAGCTGTGCCTGTTGATGACCCAATACACTACCAAAAAAGAGAAAATAAAATAAACTCTGTTTCCTCACAATGGAGTATTATAAATGTGTGATTTAAAATTGAAATCATTTTTCTTGGTGGCATGTCTTTAATCATAGTTCTACATAAGCTTTGTAGTTTATCTGTGAGCATGTTCACATTTGTTTCCTAACTTGAGCCTTAAATAACCCTCAGGGGTAGGTAAACACTTGGAATTACAGAGGAGGCAAATGATGTTAATGCCGTTAAGTCCTCTTGTTGATAAATGAAAGGGTCGGAATTTGAGTCCAGATCTTTTCATGTCTAGTCCTGCACCCTTTCTCTTACAACATGTTGCCTTTCCCTAGTTCCCCAGTTTGCTGTTTGGGGAATACATCATTTAGGAAGGATTTTTGTTAGAGGTAAGAGATAACACCAACAGCAGATAAAGAGTGGTTTATTCTTTGCACATCAAGTCCAGGGCAGAGGTAGGCACTGCTGGTGTTGGTTTAGATTAAAGACTCAAAATGATTCTCACTGATGTCTCTGTTCTCTTGTGATCACAATAGTTGTGGCAGCTTGAGATACTGTGTCTATTCAGGGCAAAAAGATAAAAATTGGAAAGGTGATGCCAACAGCTTTTCTTTGCATCTTTTTGTCCAGAGTTGTGACATATAAATATCTCTTATTCAAAGAGATGCTGGAAAATTATATTGTGTTGTTTGTTTTCCAATATCTATAGCAGAGGCAGGCAAAGGAGAATAAAGTTGAACTAAAGCTGCGTTTTATGTAAGCCAGCCTACAGTGTGCACCAGAAGAAATTGGAGACATAGCTTAGATGCTGATGTTGAGGGCTTTGATTAGTTAATATCTGTGTAACTATTTTGTTTTTAAGCTTAAGAAATTCTTTGTAAATCCTTTTTCTATGGATTGTTCCACCAGTGGACCATAAGTAATTACTGAGATTCTGTCAATTAAAAAAGAGATTGCTAGGAAAGTTAACACAACCATCAGCAGTGTTCCTCTGTGTTCAGGTGACTTCCTGATCAATCTTATGTAGATGTAGCAGCTCATCTTGTCCTTGGCACTGACAGCTTTGCCTTTTGCTTTTACATAACATCAGACAACTTGAGGCCTAAGAGATCAAACCAGGGTCCAGATGCTAAGAGCTATATTTTTTTTCTTTTATAAATTCAGCTAGACATAAAGAGCCATCCTTGCTCTCTTTGTACATACATCTATATATACCTTTGGGATATACTGTAAAACAATGGTTGGCAAACTTTTTCTGTAAAGTGACACATAGTACACATTTTAAGGTTTTGTTTTTTTTTTGATACAGAGTTTCACTCTTGTTGCCCAGGCTGGAGTGCAATGGCGCCATCTTGGCTCACTGCAACCTCTGCCTCCTGGGTTCAAGTGATTCTCCTGCCTCACCCTCCTGAGTAGCTGGGATTACAGGCATGTGCCACCATGCCCAGCTAATTTTGTATTTTTAGTAGATACGGTATATCTCCACGTCGGTCAGGCTGGTCTCAAACTCCCGACTTCATGTGATCCACCTGCCTCGGCCTCCCAAAGTGCTGGGATTACAGGCGTGGGCCACTGTGCCCGGCCTATATTTTAAGTTTTAAGTACTATTATTGCTTTTCTGTTGCAATGAATGAAACACTCTGCTTTTTTTTTTTTTTTTTTTTTGAGACAAGGTCTCACTATGTTGGCCAGGGCTCAAGTGATTCTTCCACCTCAGCCTCCCAAGTAGCTGGGACTAGGCATGCACCATCACCCCCAGCCTATCAACTTTGCCATTATCAAGTAAAAACAGCCATGAAAAATATATAAATGAATGAGTGTGACTGAATTCCAATAAAATTTTATTTACAAAAGCAGGTGGAGGACCAGATTTGACACCTGGGCCATAATTTACCCACTCCTGCTCTGGAGAGGGGCTCTGGAATAATTATCAGAGAATATGAAATAATAGTAAAACCTAGACAGTGTTCATTGTGTGCTAGACCCTGCTCTAAGGCCCTTTGAAATATTCTTTCATTTAGTTCTCATAGTAATTATGTGAGGTAGATACTATTAGTAATTCAGTGCACAGATGAGAAATAGACACAGGAATATTATTTGTTTTGTTCATGGCCCCTGACTAGTAGAATCCTAGTGGGTCTTCCAACTCAGAGAGTCAGCTTCATTGTGTGCATGCTTCCAAGGTAGTTTTTGTAAACGTCTTTTCAGCAAAATTAAACAGTTAATAAAGCCAAAGAGTACTTCTCCATAGCCATCTGTCCACCCTTAGATCCATTCATCCATTCATTCAACCAAGTTAACAAATATTTACTTATTGCCTCCCCTGTAGTAAGCAGTGGTCTAGGAAGTGGTAACGCAGCAGTTAACAAGGCTGGCATGACCCTGCCCTCCTGGGGCTTGTCGTCTAGTAAGCACAGCCAGCTGGGTAAGTAAGAAAGTAACAAAGACCACATCAGCAAGTGAAGGAGGTAAGACTAGACCATGTGATAATGACTGAGTTGGCCCGTGAAGGCCTCTGTGAGGAGGTGATGCTCAAGTTGAGACACAAATAATGGGAGAAACCAACCAAAGAAAGTTTTAGAAGGATGGGAGTCCCTGGCAGAGAGGAAAACAAGTGTGGCACCCTGAGGTGGGAATGAGCCTGGCCTGAGGGATATGCAGCCAAGCGTGGAGAAGGCCAGGCAGGCAGCTGCAGAGTCAGCCAGGGTGCTGAGCACTGAGGACATTTTAGGCCAAGACCTAAGATTTAAGTCTTGTTCTAGGTTTGATGAGAGGTGCTTGGGGGGTTTTATGCAGGAAAGAGAATGATCTGATTTGCGGTTTGACATAATTACTCTAGCTGCTCTGAGGAGATTACAAGAGGGACTAGAGGGGAAGCAGGAGGCTGGTTTGGAGGCCAGTACATGAGTCCAAGTGAGAGAACGTGGTAGTTTGGCCTAGAAATTAGGAGTAGAGAGAAAAAGAGTGTGAAGACTTGGGTTTTTATTTTTGTAGGTAGGGTAGACAGAAGTGGTGGGTAGCTTGGATATGGCTGAGAGGAAGAGGATAGGTTGAGGACAACCCGTGTGACTTGGCTTGAGCATATGGTAACATTTACAGAGGTGGGGAAGCCCAGGAGAGAAGCAGATTTGGGAGGAAAGGGGGCAATCAGGAGCTCTTTTTTGGACAAATAAGTTTTGTCTGAACATTATATAATCAGGTGGAGATGTCAAGTAGACAGATATCTAAATCTGGATTATAAGGCGGAAGTTATGGCTGAGATAAAAATTTTGGTTATATGCATGTAGGTAATTGTATCAGTTAGGTTATTTCCTGCTACATGTAACAGGAAACCCAAATCCAACTAGGTTAAATGATAATGGCATTTATTATTTCACATAAGAGGAAACCTGGCCATACATAAGCTTCTGGATGGGTTTATCCAGTACTTCCTTTTTTTTGTTTTTGAGACAGAGTTTCACTCTGTTGCCCAGGCTGGAGTGCAGTGGTGTGATCTCGGCTCACTGCAACCTCCGCCACCCAGGTTCAAGCGATTCTCCTGCCTCAGTCTCTCGAGTAGCTAGGATTACAGGCGCCCACCACCACATCAGGCTAATTTTTGGAGTTTTAGTAGAGACAGGGTTTCACCATGTTGGCCAGCCTAGTCTCAAACTCCTGACCTCAAGTGATCTGCCTGCCTCGGCCTCCCAAAGTGCTAGGATTACATGTGTGAGCCACTGTGCCCAGCCTCATCCAGTACTTCAATGAGATCTTCAAAGACCTAAATATTCCCTTCTCTTCATTGTACTGCAGTAGTGTCTTCTGTATCCCAAAGTTTGTTGTTTCATAGCTGAAGTCAGAGCTACAGGTTTCCTCATTCATATTGGAAGGGAGGGAGAGGAGAAGGAGGAGGAGGAAGAAAAACAGAGAGAGAGAGAGACTGGTTAACTATGGCTTTCTCTAAAGAAAAGAAGGCTAACTGTGGGCTTCCTTATTCATATCAAAAGGGAGGGAGAAGAAGAGGAGGAGTAAGAGAGTGGACTGTCTAACTATGGCTCTCCTTTAAGAACAAAAAAAGCTTATTCTCCAGAAACCCCCAGCAAACCTTTGCTTATGTCTTATTGACCCAAATTGGCTTAGGCCTGACCATCCCTGAACCAGTCACTGACAATGATCATAGGATTTCCACTATTGACTTAGATAATGTATTTTGTACCTGGAGTACAACCAATTTGGGAAGTCAATCTCAATATCCATTATTTAAACCCATGAAATCATATGGGAAAAGGTAGAGATACAGAATAAAAAAGAGCCCAGGCCTGTGCCCTAAAGAATTCTAATAAAGCAAAATTAAAATCTGATCTTTTTATCCTTCTTCTTGGATTCTACTTCTTGGATTCTTTTTTATACCCACATGTCTGAGTAGAGCACAGCTGTACAGAGTACAGGTGGGTCAAAATCTACCCGTGACTATACATGTGAAATTTGCATAAATGCCAATGCCAATTCCATACTCCATATGCTGAGAAATAAAATCATGGATGATGGATGGATAGAATGCTGGAATGCTGAATCTTCAAAACCTCTGAATAGTCAGAACTTTAGGTGGGGACCAAAAGGGAGGGGATATGGAGGAATGATAATATAGCAAGTTTGGCAGGGCATTTGGGCTTTCTTGTATTTATTTGTTTACAAGTCTGTTTCTTCCTCAAAATTTTGAACTCCTTTGGTGAAGGAACTGTATTTTATTTACTTTTGTATTCTCAGGGCTTAAATGGCATGCTGTGTCTGTAAAATGTGAAGTAAATGTAAGAAGGAAAGGCAGGGAGGAACATTAGATGGAATGAAATAGGTTGACATAGGACTGTAGTTACATGAAAGAAATGAATAGTTTTGCATTTTTGTTTGAGGCTGTTAGCTATGTTGTGAAACCTGGCTAGAGGTCCCCCATGTTAAAAAATAAAAAGTTTCCTAAAAGTCCCCAGTAGTCTTCTTAAGCCAGTTGTTCCAGCAGGGGTGATTTTGCTCCCAGGGTACATGTGACAACATCTAGAAACATTTGGGGTTGTCACAACTTGGGTATGGGGGTGTGCTATTGGCATCTAGAGTGTAGAAGCCAGGGATATTACAGAAACATCCTACAAGGCATAGGACAGCCCCCACAATCAAGAATTATCCAGCCCCCAAAGTGTTAATAGGGCCGAGGTTGAGAAACCCCATCTTAATTACACATTGATATGGTTTTCTGCTTAATGATTGTGAATTTACTTTCCATTTCCTTTTAGAATAGAGTCTATAGTCATCCAGGTAATGATGCCTGGAGAGGAGCAGAACCAATCCTGAATTTCAGGGTCATGTGGAACTTTTAAAAATACAGTCAGCCCTCTGTATCTGTGGGTTCCACATCCGAGGATTCAACCAAGTGAGGATGGAAGATATTCAGTCAATCAATCAATCAATCAATCAACAATACAATAGAACAATAAAAATAATCCAAATGAAAAGCAATACAGTATAACAACTATTTACATGGTGTTTACATTGTATTAGGTATTATAAGTAATCTAGAGATTATTTAATGTATGCAGGGGCATGTGCATAGGTTATATGCAAATGCTACTTCATTTTATATGAGGGACTTGAGTATCTGCAGATTTTGTTTTCTGTGGGGTACTGGAGCCAATCCCCTGTGGATGCTGAGGGACTACTAGAATCCATGTGGTGTGTTTGCGGAGAATTTACAGAGATACCTTGGTTATAAATAAGTTGAGCTTTACCTGCTTATATCCATTTCTTTCGAAAATAGAGACTACATCATTCTTTCCACGAGGCCCTAATTTGGAACAGCGAGAGTGTACAGTATACATTAACCAATGATCAGATGAATGAAAAGCTGTGTAATGAAACGTGCCCTGTTTTCCATCTCCCCACTCCCCAAATGAGGAGTACTCAAACGGCACAGCACTAAAGCTTGTAACAAAGCTATCCTGTCCTCTAGAGCTTTGTATTTGGAGATGATCAGTAGGCTTATGTCCCACGAGCTGAAGGATGCTGAAAAAGGGCTCCACACAGCTGTAAATATCCTGGGAGATCCCTAGGATAAGGCAGGGAGTGTTTGGATGGTTCCAAATCCGGCAGACTTCTGTGCAATCACATCTGCATGCATAGTTGTGATATCTCTCATTACAATTTTAAATGATGAGCTTGTTTTTTAATGAACATAAATTGCGTTCAATAGATGTGGTGATTGAACACAGTAAATATTTTTCTGTGACACTAAAAATAGTAAGAACTCTAGAAAGCACTTCTCCTTTCTGTTCTGCAAAAGCTTATCTTCCTATAGCACATAACCTCTTGATGGTGGTTACTTACACACATACATCCTTCTCACTGCCTCTATGGCAATCTTCTTTACTAGAGAGAGTTATTTCTGGGCCTAGTCAGATCCCACTGCCCTTAGTAAGGCCGAGCTGGCCTGGGAGATCTGTCACCCTTGGAATGTGCCACCATGTTGGGGGTTGAAGAGTGCCTTTGGGAAAAGCTGCTGGGTTTGGGACAGAAAGGGCCCTTTTACAACAGACTGCCTTGGCACATGTCTGGGCTTCTGCACCTCTGTTCCTTATGGCAAACAAACAGCTTGTTCTTTCCGCACATTTTCCAGGGCCTACCATCCCCTCAGGAGCTGCTCATGCAAATTATTTGTGGCAAAGGTTGTCTTTCTCCGTCTTATTGTCCTTCTCTGTCATATTTTTCTGTGAGCGCTCATCTTTGCATTGCTATGTCAGCAGTCTTGGTGTAAGAATAAGAATTCCCCACCATCCAGGCTACAAGAATGTATTCCTGTACCATGCCCTTGGTGGGGGAGAGGGGACTTGTGTTAAAAAAAAAAAAAAAATCTGTGCTTGTGGTTCCAGGTCTGATGATTTATAGTAGCACTGAAAAAATAGCTTTTTTTTTTTTCAAATTCATATTGAGGACAAGTGGATTAAAAAAGGAAAATAAAAATCAACAGCTCAGAATTTCACAGATATTCACAGATATTCAAGAGGGCAGCTTTTAAACATTTCGCTTTAAGGTCACTCCATATTTCCAGAATACTAGTGCATTTCTACCTTGCTTAATCATTTCAGAAAAATAAAGTGTTATTGCGCAGGAAGAATGGGTTTCTGTTGATTCTGCCACTTTGTTTTCTCACATTATCCCCTTGAAGTCAATACATTCATACTTTGGTAATCTCAGAGAAAATGTAGAAAATATTGCTAACATCTTTCCTTAACATTTGAGATAGTTTTCATTATGTGGATAAATCTCCCTTTGGGGGGCTGGAGCAGGAAAAGGGCTTTGGGGATTCCTAGCTCTAAAATGTGGCTCTCCTCGCTGTTGTTACAGTGCCACAGGCAACGGCTTGCCCTCAAATAGGCTGCTCAGGAGCAAAGAGGGTTCTTGTCAGAGAGGCTGCTGCTTGGGAAGGAAAGGAGAAGAGCTGTGAATCCATCACCCTGTTGGCAGTGAGCCTGGTAGTTACAAAGGGGAAGGCTCCATACACAAAGCAAAAGGGCTACACTTTGATTTCTGAATGGAACCTTTCTGGCAGCACTTCCCTGGAGCTAGATCCTCAGGAGCTAATGACATAGACTTTCAAGTGTTTTGTAAATACACGCCTACTATTAATGCATTTAAATAAAATAAATTCATTATTCAGATTGCTAAGAAAATGACATCCACATAATTATCTTTTATTTCTCTGTAAATGTGCAAAACACTCTATGGTGTTTTTAAAATTTTTGACCTTTGTATAATGCTAAATGAAGGCCCCAGGCTTACTAACTAGCTCATTGAAAAACGTGTTCTTCATGCATTATTGTGAGGAATGCAAATGAGGATGCATCTTAAGGAAAGGGGAAGGATGGAATAGACCAAATCCTAGTACACAGCTCCACTGCATATTTACCTACCAGTTTGGTGAGAGTGATAGGAAATGAACTGCAAATAAGCCTAAAGAGTCTCCCCTCACCTGGTATGTAGAAGAAAATATGATTAGAATGGGTTCTTTCCAACCCCATCCAACCAGAACAGTGAAGAAGCAGGTCTGAGAAATACTAGCCGAAAGGTAATATTTACTCTCAGTAAAGAACAGAATCTAAAGGAGAGTTTCACAAGGAAGGAGATGCAAACTGCTGTGACACTGGGTGCAGCAAGGTCACATGAAATTAGGACTGAGAAATGTCATTAGACTGTTCGATAAAGAGGCCCTTGGTTGACCTCAGAAAGACAGTTTCAGGAAAGTGGTTAAAGTGCTAGAAGAGTTTTAAGTGAATTGAGAAATGAATGTGTGATAAAGAAATAGAGATGTGCCTATGGATTATTCTTTCTAGGGGTTGCTCAGGAGAAGAGAAGAGAGCTAGGGAAATTGGCCAGAGGAAGACACTGAATTAAAGGAAGGTTTTTACTAATTGGAAAGCAATGAGAAAATTTGGAGGTTGAGAAGAAGGAGCTATTGAAAACAAAAGGTTAAAATACAGGAAGAAAATGCATGGAGAAGCCCCAAAGAATATGGGAAAAGATAAATATTGATGCATGGAAAGAGAATGCCTAGTCCTCAGTGATTACAGGGAATGAGGTTAAAAAGAAGCATGACTATGGATAAATTTGGTGATGGTGAGGAGGAGGAAGTTGAGAAGATTAATTATCAATTGTCTCTATTTTTCTGTGATGTCAGAGGCAAACTCATCTCCTGAGAGCACCAAATAAGGAGTGGGCTAAGGGGCTCTGAGATAGGGTTGAAATATTAAAATATCCCCTTTGTGAAATACAAGAGGAAATTCACCAGCTCAGGACAAGAAATTGATAGGTGGTCTGGCAGAACTTCAAAACCACAAACTCTTAGTGGTAGCACTTGATATGATAGTATCAACTTTTTCAAAGGTGATCCATGGTCTGGGGAGAGGAACAGAGAAAGTAGGTGGAGAAAGGGTTAAAGAATTTGAAAAATAGATATAAGCAAAAAGGTTAAGTGGGTGAAGAAATTAAATATTCTAGCTGGTGAGGAGTTGAAGTAATGACTTGTTGGCTTATCCTGGAAGAACGAGCTCATGCTAAGAGGAGAAAAGTGAGAAGTCAAGCCACATGAAATCTGAGTGACATTTGAAAGCAAAGGATTCCGATTTAGGGATTTGAGAGCTGGTGAGATAGCATTTTGTGGTTAGAAAGTAAAAGTTTGGAGTTTAAGATTTTGGAGATGAAGCAGTTCCAGGTGAAGAAAAGATCATTGCCATGAGAAGTGATTATTTCAGTAAAGTGTGGGTAAAAGAAATTGATGGTTTTATGTAGAAAGCTGAAATTGGATCCCTTCCTTACACCTTATACAAAAATTAATTCAAGATGGATTAAAGACTTAAACGTTAGCCCTAAAACCATAAAAACCCTAGAAGAAAACCTAGGCAACACCATTCAGGACATAGGCATGGGCAAGGACTTCATGTCTAAAACACCAAAAGCAATGGCAACAAAAGCCAAAATTGACAAATGGGATCTAATTAAACTCAAGAGCTTCTGCACAGCAAAAGAAACTACCATCAGAGTGAACAGGCAACCTACAAAATGGGAGAAAATTTTCGCAACCTACTCATCTGACAAAGGGCTAATATCCAGATCTATAATGAACTCAAACAAATTTACAAGAAAAAAACAAACAACCCCATCAAAAAGTGGGCAAAGGATATGAACAGACACTTCTCAGAAGAAGACATTTATGCAGCCAAAAGACGCATAAAATGCTCATCATCACTGGCCATCAGAGAAATGCAAATCAAAACCACAATGAGATACCATCTCACACCAGTTAGAATGGCAGTCATTAAAAAGTCAGGAAACAACAGGTGCTGGAGAGGATGTGGAGAAATAGGAACACTTTTACACTGTTGGTGGGACTGTAAACTAGTTCAACCCTTGTGGAAGTCAGTGTGGCGATTCCTTAAGGATCTAGAACTAGAAATACCATTTGACCCAGCCATCCCATTACTGGGTATATACCCAAAGGACTATAAATCATGCTGCTATAAAGACACATGCACACGTATGTTTATTGCGGCATTATTCACAATAGCAAAGACTTGGAACCAACCCAAATGTCCAAGAGTGATAGACTGGATTAAGAAAATGTGGCACATATACACCATGGAATACTATGCAGCCATAAAAAATGATGAGTTCATGTCCTTTGTAGGGACATGGATGAAATTGGAAATCATCATTCTCAGTAAACTATCGCAAGAACAAAAAACCAAACACCACATGTTCTCACTCATAGATGGGAATTGAACAATGAGAACACATGGACACAGGAAGGGGAACATCATCACACTCTGGGGACTGTTATGGGGTGGGGGGAAGGGGGAGGGATAGCATTAGGAGATATACCTAATGCTAAATGACGAGTTAATGGGTGCAGCACACCAGCATGGCACATGTATACATATGTAACTAACCTGCACATTGTGCACACGTACCCTAAAACTTAAAGTATAATAATAATAATAATAATAATAATAAAGAAATTGATGGTTTTAAAAAAGGCAAAGGTTCTTTTTTATCACAATTTACTATGAAAAATAAAGTGAAATCTCTATGAGGAGTGACCAGCCAGGACTGAAGTTGCAGAAGATCTGCTTAATCATGATTAATTATGAAAAGCTTTCCCCATAGGAAAGAGTGTTTTCTTGTTTATTTTTGTGCATGCTTACTTAAATAAAGGGAACGGAGAGTCTGGCTTTTCTTTCATTTTTAATGTCAAATCTCTAGGAGCTGAAGAAAAAGCAACACAGATGTGATTACTGCTCTGAATAGTAAATTCTCCCTCAATGCTACCAAATTTCAAATGAGTCATGTTGCTCTTATAATTGTTCTTTTAATAAGAATGTGACATTAACATATCCTCAGCAACATAGTAAACTTTTGTTTGCTGATATACTGGGCCTTTTATTAGTCTTTTCATGCATATCATAGGATCAATTTTCTGTTCATCAAAACTTTATGCTTGAATCCCTCATAAATGTCCTAAGATATGACATTTATATATACAATACATTTAAAGAGTTTTGCCTTCCAGCACAGAGGGAAGAGAGTAGGAGGCTCTACCTTTCAGTTCCACAAGCAAGAAAGTCACTAAAAGCAAGATTGATGACTGGAACAAATTGAAATCTTGGATGACAGTTGTCATGGAAAGTTTTGAAATCTCTGTAAAGTTCTCTCTCAGTGAAATGTTGTTACCTAACTAGCTCAGATTTAGTCTTTGTTGTAGTCTGTTTTGTGCTGCTACAATAGAATACCATACCTGAAATGGGGTCATTTATAAACAATAGAAATTTATTTCTTACAGTTCTGGGGGCTGGCAAGTCCAAGACCAAGGCACTGCCAGATTAGGGCCTAGTCTGTCGGCTTCTAAAATGGTGCCTTGAATGGTAGATCTTCCAGAGGGGAGGAACAATGTGTCCTTACATGGCAGAAGAGCAGATGAACAGAAGAGGGGGATCCCACTCCCACAAGCCTTTTTTATAGCAGCATTAATCCATTCACGAGGACAGAGGCCTTGTGACCTAACACCTCTCATTATGTCCCATCTACCAACACCATTGCATTGGGGATTAAGTTTCTAACACGTGAGTTTTTGAATTTTACATTCAAACCATAGTGGTCTTTATTTACATTTTGTATTACTTCCTATTTGCTTGCTTTGAGAACAAAGTTGATAGGGACATAGAAAAGAGGTAAGACAGCTTAAAAAATAATTTATGTAAGTTAAAAAAGTCTATAAGGCTGATCTATTTGGTTTCTAAGACTCAATTATTTCACTTTTAAGTGATTTGTGAAGCATATTAGGTCTTAGATTGTGCCCTGAAAATTGTCCATTAAGAAATTTCCAAATTATTTATGGTGCAGTTTTGTTCCTTGTAGCTTTGTCTTAAATGTTATATGGAAAAAGCCATAGCAACTTTACCTGAGCATGGCTTAGGTTGGCTGATGAGGAAATGAGACTGCCAGAGTTCCATGAAACATGAATTTCTCGGAGTGAACTTTAAAGGGCTGGAAAATAGGCTGCTATTGTTTTCTTCTGCCTGGTTTCATGTTATACATTGCCAATGATGCCACTGTCAGAGATGTTTAATTGTGCTGGTCTAGATCAAAGAGTTTAGTCAAACACGGTGCACAGAAAAGACACTGGAAAGCCAATAAAATGTTGTTCGATGGAGCCAGAAATGAGTGGTGAGCAGCAAGCATGATGGTGCAGCTGACTCACAAGCTGCCAAGGGAGCAAGTTGGCCCAGCACATGTTGGCCTGCAAGCTGTGTGGAACTCTCCTCCCTCTACTCCTGCAGGTATCTTGGAATCTGGAATCTTTTCAAATAGAGTCATATTCCATATGGCTGATGCTATGGTCTGAGTGTTTGTATGCCCCCAAAATTCATATGTTGAAATACTAACCACCAAGGTGAGTTGGAGGTGGGGCCTTTGGGAACTGTTTCCACCTCCATGAATGGGATTAGTACCTTTATAAAAGGGAACCCAGAGAGCATACTAGCCCCTTCCACCAAGTGAGGACATAGTGAGAAGGTGACTTATATGGTCCTCACTGGTTGTTGAACCTGCCTGCATTTTGATCTTGGACTTTTCAGTCTCCAAACCTGGAAGAAAGAAATTTCTGTTGTTTATAAGCTACTCAGCTTATGATATTTTATTATAGCAGCACAAACAGACTAAGAAAGGTGAACTGATATTTCTTACAGCTGGCTGTTATTCTCACCACTCCCACAGACCACCATTCAATATCAAAGCATATGGATCTGCTCTTAACCAACAACACTGATGATCTAACCTCCAGTCCCTGATTTCTTTCCATCCAGTCCCTATCAAAATCTTTGTCGCAAGAAATAATTATGAAGGAGCATTTGCAGATGTTACAGTCCACACACTCCTCTAGATAGAAAAGTGTTTCCCTTTGATTAAGAAGACCATCAGAGAACTGTCTACCTCATTCCTTATGGAAGTGCTTTAGCTTAACTGCACTTCAGTTTGAACTGCTCTTGGTTCACAGCACAGGTTTTCCTAAACAACAGCTGAGCATCCTTTGCAATTGATTTTACTGTAGGATGTGTTTAATGGCTTTGTCCACCACACCCCATAATGTCCCACAAGATATTGCTTTGATGTCTCAGTACCAGGAAAACCCATGTTACTACTGAGTGGTTGGTTTATCTTCCTTTTAAGGACATGATGCGTCTTGTAACATTTTTTCCCTTTTTGCTTTAGCCGTTGGAAAGTTAGAGCTAAATTTGGGACATAGCTTTAAAGACCATAATGCTAATTTTACCCTTTATTATATTCTCATCCACTTTAACTTTTACACCAACTCTTTTAAGAATTGTATATCCTTTTGTGATCCATATATTAAGAACCCAATAAAATTTCTCTCTAACATGAAAAATATTATGTTACAAAGTCTCAAAGCTTTGCAAGTAAAATAGTAAAAATACAGCTCCTGGTGCTCAAAGACAATGAAAGTAATGAGCTCATGACTAAGGATCCCGAGTGGAACTGGCTCAGTTCAAAGTATATGGACATGGCAAAAAAATGTCATCTGTGCAGTTTGTGCCATTTATTTTAAGCCAAAAAGACATGGCTAAAATCAGTGTTCTCTGGAGTGTGCTCTACAGAACATTAGTTCTTTGTCAAGGGTTCTATGATCAAATACGTTTGGGACACTCGAGGAATATATGTAGCTTTTTTCAAATCTAAACTGCAGGATATCTAGAAGGTTTTAACATACACGCATTATGAATCTCCAAGAAGCAGACTCTATGGTACAGAGTTTCCAAATTTATTTGACAATTTATTTTTCCTGGAGCAGCTTCAAGAGCTAGTTTTATTTGACAAATGCTGGGGTAGAATAATGCCATAATAATAATTATTATTATTATTACAAAGGACTGTTTCCTCTTAAAATATACAGGGCAAAGATCTAGATATTTATTAGTGGTATTCTTAATTTCTTATTTTAAAATCAAAAGTGACAACGCACTAGGAACAAAAGCAATGAAGATTTTCATAAGCCAGGTATGGTGTTTTATGGATTTATTTAGTGGAGTCTTCTATACTCACGTTATTTCTTCTTAATGTTTGAGGTTCTTAACTATAGAACAATGTGGTGTTTAGGTGGAATCCTTGGCAACATGCTAATTTTATGATGTAGTTACACTTTAGGAGGGCACAGTAGTGAAGTGATTGGAGTCTAAAATCAGACGTGACTTTAATTTATGGCTCTGTTACTTACTGATATGTGATTTACTAGATATGTGACCTTGCAAAAAAGTTTCTTAAATTCTATAAGCCTTGGTTTCCTTTACTGTAACATTGGGATTATAATGTGTGTACCTCCTAGAGTTGTTGTGAGGATTAAATGAATTTATATGTATATATTATGTCTGTGTATGTATGTACAGTGTCTATCACAATGATTTTTGTATTGTAAATATCTAATGAATTGTAACTATGATGATATTTGTTCATTCAGCATTTATTGAGCACCTGCTAATTAAAAGGTACTACAGGATTTGCAGATACAAACATGAATGAGTCATAGTCCTGTCCTTGAAGAGCATGCAGTTTTTAAGTAGACAAATAGCAGACAGTTATGTAAGTGTGTAAAGTGAAGTGTTTATGGATTCATAATAAATATAAGTACTTAAATAGTGCAATTGCAAAAAAGAGGATTGCCAGTTTTGGGGAGATGGAGCGGGGAGGTGGCTTGCATGAGGATTCACTGTGGATGCTATTTTTGAGGTGAGTTTGAAAAGGTGGTTAGGTATTTGCCAGGAAGAGGACAGTGAGGCCAGGGGTGCTGGCAAGAGATTTATGAGCATGAACAAAGGCAGAATAAATTTAGGAAGCTGCAGGTAGCTCAGAAGAGCTGCAGATGGTACATGCAGGTCAGAGGCATGATGAGAAACCCTGTGGCAGGGCTTGGCAGTGGCTAGATCATCGAAGGTCTTAAATCGCAAAGTGAAGCCTTTGAAGTTCCCTAAGCAATAGAGAATGATTGAGGAATTTAAGCAGTAGAGTAACTGTATCAGATGGTTTTAGATCAGCACTGCTCCAGGTGTGGCTTGTATTTTTGCTGTGTTAGCATCACCTTGGAGCTTTATTAGAAGTGTAAATTATCAGACCCCACCCAGAGCTACTGAGTAAGAGTCTCCAGGAAAGGGGCCCGTGTTTTGGCAAATCAGGTTATGTTTTGGATAGCATTAAGGTTGGGGAAGCACTGTTTTAGATCCATCACTCAATGCATTTTATAGAGGGTAGACTGGATGCTCTCCAGTTACATGCAGGGAGATTAATTAGTAAAGAGCCATTGTCCAGGTGAGGAATGATGGTAGAATCTGAACTAAATTAGCAAAAGTGGAGGAAAAGAAGAAGAAGACATAATACAAATATAACAAAATTTACTTTATGGAACCTTAGTCCCCACCTGGATGTTGTATTAGATAAAGGAACGATTCAGGGATGATTCCCAGGTTTCTTGCTTTAGTAATAGAATGCAGTATTATGCATTAAAATAGGGAATACAGAAAGAGTACAAGGCATTTTGTTTTGTTTTTAGGCAGGGAGAGAGCTAAATTATGAATTTTATTTCCAACATATTAGAAGTGCCTGTGGGACATCCAGATGGAAGTGTACTTATTATTGGCTGCTGGACCTATGGACCCAGTGTTCGGCAATGAGGTCCTGACCAGTGTTATGGATTCAAGAGTCATGAACATCCAGTGGGGAGGCAAAGCAACAGGAATGGATGAAATTGGAAAGAGATCCGAGTATAGAAATGTGGGTAACAGCAGATATTTTTGTGGGCCTTTATTATCATGTTATCCCTTTTATCTTAACACTATTTCCTCTCAGCAATACATGCACCAGTCAACCTAACCCACTTGAGATTCTCCGGATACACATTCTATCTTAACCTCCAGGTTTTTCACAAGCTGTTGCTCTGCCAGGAACATTCCTTGTTCTCTCTGAGCCTAGTAGACTCCAACCGATCCTTCACAACCCACCTCTAAAGCAATCCCTTCCCCAGGAAAAGTACCCCTTCTAGATGCTTTCTTAGAGTTATTGTACTAAGTAAAACAGACTGTTTGCCTCTCTGTCCCCTTTGTGCTTAGTTCCTGCTGGTAAGGTCTGTGTCTGGTTTAGCCTTTCATCTCAGTCCTGGAAAGGTGCTTGACACATAGCAGATGCTCAATAACTAATTGCTCAATGAGTTATGAAAGAATGGTCAGAGGAAGAAGGGTTGCCAAAGGAGGAATAAGAAAGCATGGTAGTAGAAGTAGAAGGAATGTAAAGAGAGAGGGAAAGCATGGAAACCAATAAACGAAGTTTCTAGAATAGACAGTCAGTAATGTTGAGAGCTTCCAAGCAATCCTGTAAGATAAAGACTTAAAATACTCAAAAGATTTGCACATTAGGTCAGTAGTGCCCTTTATCAGGGTGGCTTCAGTAGAGTGAGCTCAAAGCAGAAATCAGACTGTAGCGTTTGAAGGACAGCTTGGAGGTAAAAGAGTGGAACCTAAAACTATGAGAAACTATCCCATGACAGGAAGGATGGAAGGAGATGTAGTTCGGGTGAGGGTTCTCCGAAGTGAGAGATGACTTAACATGCATGTGCTGTGCTGTTGAATATGGCCTGGCATAATAAAAAATCCAATGTAAAGAAGGAGGGAGAAGGAATGATAACTGAACAAGATTCCAGCATAGAGGAAAGGGATCACACTTCATGAAGTAGGATTAAGCTTGAACTGGAAGAGGGCCTAGAAGGGGCAGAGATGGGTTGGATATAGACAAGTTTATAGGGATGGGAGAAGGAAACTTAGGGCGTTGAAGATTGATGGCTTAATTTTCCCAGTGAAATAGTGAGCAAATTTATCTGGAATGAAGCTGTGTGTGTTGGAGGTGGCTCAGACAGGGAGAGATGTCTGGGGAACATACACCTGGTGGGGAATGACGTGACTTGGAAGATCCAGCAGATGGAGCTGACCAAAAATACATTATTATGTTTTTTTTCAAAAGGAAGTCCCATCATCTTAAAATTAGTGTCCCTTATATATTGATTTTGATGAGAACTCTTTATTGAGTATATAGGAAGTGCCATGAGGTCATTATTAATTTACAGTGTTATGCTTCAGTCTCTCTCACTGACGACAAATTATTTTTAAAGGACGGTCCTTCCAGAATTCAAAGAATGTTATTTGTCTCATCATCTAGCTATTTATATACTATGTAAATGACCTGAACTTCTAATAACAGTGCAATCCATGTGAGACGCCCATATTACAGAAAGAAGGGAGAAAAACCCAACCATGTTATTACTTTGGTTGAGTTTGTCATATTCCTTAGTTAAATGCATGAGCAAGCCATGCTGTGCTGTCTTGAATTAACTATTAATCAGTATAATATATAAAGAAATGCACCTTAAAATTATGGTTTTATGTGTCAAGTGGCACCATAATATTAAACATTAACACTTACTGAGTTCTTGTAAAATAGCGTAATATTTTGCTGCAAGCTTTCCTAATATAATCTCATTTAAACTTCACAATAATTCTGGGAAGTAGTAAATATTTAGATCTTATTTATAGATGAGGAAATTGAGGCTTAAAATGTGTACCTTGTTAGAACTGGAAGACCTTATGTTAAGTGAAATAAGCAAGTTACAGAAAGACAAACTTCACAGGTTACCACTTATTTGTGGGAGTTAGAATTAAAATAATTGAACTCAGGGAGATAGAGAGTAGGATGATGGTTACTAGAGGCTGGGAAGGGTGGTGGGGGTGGGGAAGGGGGAAGTGGGGATGGTTAATAGGTACAAAAATATATATAATTAGATAGAATGAATAAGATCTAGTATTTGATAGCACAACAGAGCAACTACTGTAAACAAAAATAACAGAATATATTGGATTGTTTATATAACACAAAGAAATGATAAATGCTTGAGGTGATGGATATCCACTTACCTTGATGTGATTATTATACATTGTATGCCTGTATGAAAATATGAACCCCATAAATATATACACTTACTATATACCCACAAAATTGAAAATAAAATTAAAAAAGGAGTAAAAACATGTACCGTGCTTTACTTTTAGCTTGCCATTCAAAAAGATGTCGAGTTTAGAGGCACTGATATTTAGCTAAGAGTTCTGCATTTTAACTGCAATTTTACAACATTTCGAATTTTAAAATTTAACAACACTAAATAACTTGATAGGAAGGTTAAAAGCCTAGGCTAGCATGACCTAACTACTGTGTTCATGATGGACAAATACAAGGCATGTGTGCCGTTCTATTCCCTTCTATGCCCATTGCAGACATTGATAATCAATTGTAGCACACTTTCCTGGGGGCCCAGACTTAGTCTCAAGAGATTTTCACAAGAGGGTGCTCCAGGCAGTCACTACTAATTGACTTTCCACTCAGAGGCTAATATACCCAATTACTTTGTGAATCACATCTGGTGGACAGGAATGCCAGTTCAAATCCTCCAAGAAGCAGCCAAGATGGGATAAGACCTATAAGAGTTTTATTGGAAGAAATGCTTGGGAAGATAAAGAGAAAGGGAGCAATTATAGGCAGGGAGAGTCTTCAGACTGCAAGGCAGGTCTGACACCTGTAAAAGGAGAGAGGGAAGGAAGAATTGGGTAGACAGGGTCTCAGACTGTAGCACAGCTCTGAGAAAGTTTCAGCCAGGATGATGGGTTCCCTGAGCAAAAGTGTCTCTTAGAAGAATTCTCACTGGGCAGCAATGGGCTGGCCCTCATACTTGCCCTCTTACCATGCTCACTTGCTGGCTGTGAGTAGTCTGGGGGAAGGAGAGCTTTAGAGTGGTAAATTCAAAGGGTGGCAGCTGGAACTTACAAGCTAATCATGCTCCCCACAACAGGTTCTCTTGAAGACGATTTGAGTGTACACTTCCATGACAACCATAAGACTCCTTGCAAATGTCTTAGTGGATCCTCTAAAGATCAGCTATGGATTTTGATTGTGCTATCAAAGCTGGCCATTCACAGAGCCACTGAATGTTCCTTAGCAGCTAGAAGATTAGAATGACAGTTCTCTTTCCTAGAATTGTGGCTAACCCTCCTGAGTTGTTTGTGGAGCCCTTGATCCTTTCATCATCAGTCCCTGAGGAAGAAGAGGAAGTGCCAGCTACTCTTTTTTTGTTTGCCAGTTGACCCCTGCTCTTATCACTTCATCTAGTAGGAAACAGTGTTTCACTTTCACTTAGCAAAATCTATCCTCTTTGTTATAAGGATTGTAAAATAATAAAATATGATTAAAATGGTATCTACAAGAAATATGTTTAAGATGTTCAAATATTCCTTGAAATTACAAATATAGAAATGTCTATACAGTTGACTGGCATTCTCCTAAATCATATTTTCACTGAAATATATATCTGTTTATCTTTTTCATGTGGTGCACATTTTTTTCTTAACAACAACAAAAAAAAATTTTGCCACTCAAGGGTTATTAACAATGAGTAGCAGCTCAGCAAAGTTTCTTGAGCTAGTAAGTAAGTTTATTCACTGAGTTCCTCCTGCACACCACTCTCAGAGCATGTGCAATTCAAAGTGTACTTGGGTAAGATGACATGTTATCACACATTGTAATGATGACAACAGTCACAGTTACTGACTACCTCTAGTGAATGCCCAGTGAGTGCCAGGGCACTGTATCTGAAATATATTAATATCAGATATTTATAATAACTCTGTAACATAGGTGGTACTATTGCCTTTCAGAGAGAAGGGAAAAAAGGGAGATTAGAGAGGTTAATAAGGAATAAGGTTGCCAAAGTCAGTAACTGTCAACAGCAGGATTTAAAGCCACACCGTTTGGCTCCAACTCCTAAGTTCTTAATTACTATTTGGAGTTACTCAAAGAGTCGAAATCAGTTTACACGAGGAGTCTGTTGCATGTAATATTATACCTCCCAAATTGAAGCATCAGGTTTGCCCTTAAGGCTAGACACAAATATAATTAAATACACGTAGTATACATATGGCTAAGGCAACCCTTACCATATTGCAGTTGTGCTCCACACCTTAAGGCTTGCCTCAGAAAAAGGAGTTTTTTTTTTTTTTTTTAAGGGACTTTTCTAATGGATATTAGAAGTAGAGAACAATTTCTATGTTTATCTCTTATCAAAGTTATCTTGTAGCCAAAGATAGTGTTCTAAGTTCCAGGTGAGCAGAGGCTGTGTCTAGGTTATCCCCAGCTCCTAGGCACCATTCCTGCAACATACAGGAAGCTCCATGTTGACATTGCCTGAGGGATTGCTGGCACATTCAGCTGCTGAGAAAAATATGATATTCATTTAATAGGAGATCATAGGCAAGAAATAATGTAGCAACTTCACTTAAATTAAGCTGGAAAAAAATCTAGAATGTCATGTGTCCCAAATCTGCTCAGTAGTCTGCTCTTGTTTAGGGTTGAGGGTGGTTCTTTGTGGGTCTGATTTTCCTAAAGACACAGAAAGAGGCAATGGGCTTAGTCATTAAGAAGAGAAAATGAAAAGGAAATTTGACCACTATTTTTTTTAAAAGCCTTATTATAAGGCCTAGAAAAATGTTTGTGGCAGATCAAAACAGCCAGGTGTTTGGGTAACAGCCCTCTGTGGCCACCTGGCTGAGGGCAGCTGGTCATCAGAGTAGATGAGAAAAACGTCTTCCAAAAAATGAAGAGTTAGCCTACGGGAGGTCACTGGAAAGCACCCGATGTGTGGGAGGCTGCACACAGACCATAAATTATGTGCATGAAGAAAGAATTAAAGGAGCACATTTTAGATGTTGCCAGGGTCTAATGAAAGGTCTCTTTAATACAGAAAGGCAGACATTCTTCTAAGGACTCAGTTGACCCTTCAGACACTGGTAGGTCAGAAGACACATTCAGCAGTAAAGACATGGAGAAACTTACTTCAATGCATAATCTGACAACATTGAGCACCTCCAGAAAATGAAACACCAAACTTAGGGGTCTGAGTTACAAGGCAAGTCTCTCCAGGTTAAGTGACAGGAGCGAAAGCTACTAAAATTTGGACAAATATAATATTATGGCCTTTTGGGAAAGTAATCCAAAATATATGATATGGTTTGGATTTCTGTCTCCACTCAAATCTCATGTTGAATTGGAGGAGGGGCCTGATGGGAGGTGATTGGATCATGGGGCAGATTTTCCCCTTGCTGTTCTTGTGATAGTGAGTGAGTTCTCAGGAGACCTGATTGTTTGAAAGTGTGTGGCACTTCCCTCTTTTCTCTCTCTCTCCTGCTCCACCATGGTAAGATGTGCTTGCTTCCCCTCCACCTTCTACCACGACTGTAAGTATCCTGAGGCCTCCCAGTCATGCTTCCTCTTAAGCCTGCGTAACTGTGAGTCAGTTGAACTTATTTTCTTCATAAATTATGCAGTCTCAGGTAGTTATTTATAGCAGTGTGAGAAGAGATTAATATATGTCTTGAATTTTGAACTTCTTGCCCAGTAAAATTATGTAAGAATTACTATGAACTGTATTTATCAGGTAGACATTCAAAATATTCCTGCTTTCTACTCATTTTCCACTTCTGCCACTCACCTGACCCTACTTGTATTTCCAAGCCAACAACTTACTGTAAATAAAAGTAAGTTATTTTTACTTAATGTTACTTACTGTAAATAACAGTAAGTAACATTGTTTGGCACTTATTACATACAGGCACTGTTCTAAGTGTTTTACAAAAATTAACTTGTTCATCCTTACAATAGCTCTTTATTATTATCCCTATTTTACAGATAAGAAAACTGAGTCACAGAGAGGGAATTGACCAAAAAAAAAAAAATTAAAAAGAAAAACAACAATAAAATACCCAGCACCTAACAAATAGGGGAACAAATAAATAGCACTACTGTTGTCAAAATAATGCTGATGGTTTCAATAACCAAGAGCTGGAGACAAAAAGTTGAAAGGGAAACAGAAGAAGCAGGCAGGAAACTAGACTAGAGGAACAAATTAAAGAGGATTTAAAAAGTCTAGTCTTAAGAAAGTTAAGAAGTGGGCCTAAAGTCTGTAAAATTAGGTGATTATTTGCTTACTAAAGGGACTTTAGAACTGAGGACACTCTCTGAATCCTGAAAAGAAAAGAAAATACCTTGGTGCTATATAGTCAGCCTGATGATTATAAACCTTGAACAAGCCCTGGGAATAAAAGGAAGGAAAGAGAGGGGGAAGAGGCCACAGATGAGGAGGCATAGGAGGACACAGTGCCGCGGACTGTATGGTGACGGCCATCTGTCATGGTCCAGGAGGACACAGAATGGTGCTGTGGACTGTATGGGGATGGCCATCTGTCATGGTCCATAAACCCTCAGGGCTTTGGCTCCCAAACCATCTTCTGTGGGGCCCTCAGAGAAAAATTAACCAGGCTCCCAATCCCCTGGCACAGCAGTCTATTGTTACACATATGTTCAAATTGAGACCCTGTTTTCCATGGGAAGCTGTTTTTCATTTCTGCATATGCAAGCTGAATCAGCCAACCATGAGAGGCCCAAGGCCACTCCTAGCCTGTCTCTTTCCCTGTCACTGCATTTGCTTGTCTCTCTCCCCGGCTCCTCTTGCTGCCTTTGAAGCAGGTGCCTTCACCAGGAGTCCTATGGACTGGAAGTCCATGTGCCAGGCAAAAGGCCCTCTGCTTCACTATTCTCAACCCCAGTCATGGAGGAGACTCTGTTGCCAAGAACTGGGCCAGAGAAAATACAAAAATGGTTTTCAACCAGGCAAAAATATGCAAACAAACTGGTTTGAAGGAAGGTGCCAAGCGAATCCACAGTCTTAGTTTCTAAGCTATAGCAGAGGGAGGGAAGTCAGGGATTATCTGTGATTGTCTGTGGCTCAGAAGTAGAAGTGAAGGGGATTCATTGCTTTCTGTGTCCTTGCTGAGTCTGAGAGCTGAAAAATAAAACATGAATATTCTCAACTTTATCAAGTTGGAGTCCTTAAAATACAAGTTAGATCAAAATTTATCTTCTCTCATTTCATAAGATGGCTGATGTAGCTTATCTTTTGAGTGCTTTACATAGCAAATACAGAAGGTGGGGTCCTCCTAATTTCCTTTCTGCTCTGATGTGACTTTGAGACCGCCCAGATCTACTTATTCTGCCCCTTATCTACTGGAGGCAGGAGAAAAGGTCCTTACCTGCTTATTTTCCTGTATCTCAAAGGTTACCATCTCTTTGGTGAGGAGTTAGTCTCCTAAATCATCATGTTGAGGGTATGAGATGTGTACAGACAGTAAACTTCCTGAGAAGAAAGAGGGGCAGAAATACCTCTCCCAGATGGTAATCATAACAAACTAGGGCAGGTGGAAGGGTGTGTGTGTGTGTGCACATCAATTTGATTGCCAGCAATATCTGACTTGTCAATTTATTGGGTAAATCTTCAGGATTAACTGATTACTAACCTCTATTTGGGCTTGTCTTTGTTTTCTCAATGTATTGTGAGACATAATGATATCTACATTGTTTAGCTCAACTGTGGTTTTCAACATTGGCTGCACATTGTTATTATCTGGGGAGCTTTACAACTTCCAGACGGGTGGATTCCTCCTCCAGAGAGTCAGGTTCAATTGGTCTGGGTGTGGCCTGTGCATCAGGACTTGCAAAAGCTCCCCAGGTGATTCTAATTTGCAGATGAGACTAAGAACCAGGGCTAAGAATTGAAGATTGAGTTACTTCCTAATGAGAAATTTAGGAAGATTCCTCAGGCTATTGGGCCAGATGAAAGGACATGTTATAGGGACATCATTAGTTAAAAAGAGAAGACGTTAAAAAGAAATATCTAAATGCAGGTCTTTCTGTTTACAAAACAGTAGCACCCACGGCTATGAGTCTGTTAGAGGAGCCACAGAAAACACTTGATCTCTTCCAAGTTTTCTTCTTGTCATTAATCTGTTTGCCTCCATGAAAACTATGGTCCCCTTCTCTTAAATACCCATTGATATTCAGGAAGCCTGCAGGCCAGAGGTACAGCTTTATTAGCAATGTGCCCACTGGTTTTCCCTATAGTTCAAGCAACAGAATAATCTCTACAAACAAAAACTCACTGTTCCCTGTGCACATCAAATAGACACCAAAGCCGAGAGTTCAGATTTGTTACCTCCAATCTCCAGGTGAATAGACTGTGAAGTCAGAAAATGATGCTACTGAGAATGTCAGATTCACATTGTCTTTCAGCATCTTGGGACACTTGGATAACTGTCAAGACATCTCTTGATTTTAGTTAAAGAATTCCCTTCCATGTAAATCTATCAAATACTATCAGTGGTAACATATAGCACTTGCTATGTACTAGGCATTCTACTAAGGGCTTTGTGTGGATTATTTTATTTAATCCTCATATCAGTTGTGGGAATTGGATGCTGTTTTCTCTATTTTACAGGTGAAGAAATTGAGACTTTGTGTGACCCTATGACGTGGTTATTATCTTGCTATTGGTAAATGTCAGGGCAATGATTTAAACCTACATCTGTGACTTCAAAATTCAAACTTTTATTACTGTTCCCCTTCCTTTGTAGACCTCCAGTATAAGATAATTCAATTTTGCTTGTTTCTCAGACCCTTAAATTATCCCTCCCTAAAATTTTAATTAATTTAATTTTAATGCAATTTTTTGTTGATTTATTTAAAAATTAGTCTTTCTCTAAGAGTTTGCCAGTGCATACATGAACCTCAAACAACAGCTGAGTTTATGACTGGGGACTGAGATGTTTCTTTATGCAATTCAATAAATCCCAAGAAGGAAACAACAACAATAAAATCCAAAGTAATAAATGGTTGCTGGGGTTGGGCAAAGTGGTACATGCTAGTAATCCCAGCATTTTGGGAGGTTAAGGCAGGAGGATTGCTTGAGGCCAGGAGTTTGAGACCAGCCTGGACAACACAGTGAGATCCTGTCTCTACCTTAAGAAAAATGTAAAAGAGTTGCTGAATATGCTCATGTGTTGACTCATATTATTGGTACTGCTATTTGGTCAGCATCACAGACCAAATTTAATACTTTATAAAATTTATTTTTCTGCTTTAGCTAATGGTTGTTATAACATTTTGCTCATGTGCCAGAGATACTTGAAAATCTTCTCAAAACTATTATTAGCAAGCAATATAAAACAGGGCCAGGGTTTCTCTGCCTATTAATATTTGGATATATTGGATGAAGATATGAGGTATGATGGTGTGAGCTTTTTTAACATTGACTGTATTGCTACAAAGCAAATAAACAGTTACAGAGGACAGGAGGTCAGCAAATGAAGGTTTTGTAAATCTGCATTGGACTGTGTGTGTGCATAGGTATACATGTAGAGAGGTCCCCATGTACATGTCTTTCACTAATTTCTGTCCTGCACATTTAGTGTGATGCTCTAACCTTTGAGAAGTCCTGTCATTTTTGTGTGCCCTGAGTGAATGGCTTGGGCTTCACTGCTGTCTGAGCTTGTCCTGCTTTTCTGAGGGTCCAGATGGGGAGGCTCTTCTATGACAGGGATATTTATCTTGCCATTATAGAACCACCAGGGGTTTTTGCTTGGGGCTCTGCACTTGAACTCAGTGTCAGTGGATGAAGGCTAGAGATTTATGGAATCTCTAGCACCTCTAAAATATGTTGCAGCTTCTCAGTCTTATGAGACCAGTAAGCCTAGAGTAAATCAATGTCAAGGGTAGGTTTATTTTCTTTTAAAGCTTTTTCTCCTCTGAGGCCAAGACTGCATTTTCACTTCTCCAAATAAAGCATTTAGCAACCTATCTTTTAATGCTTTGGGTTCCTCTGACTTTTGGGCTCAAGGACAGAACAGAGTTGAGGAGGTGATGGCAGGAGGAGATGCTCCTTCTCCTTTGTTGACAGAGCAGCCTGTGAATTCACTGTCCTTGAACTTTGGGGTGATACACGTGGCAGAATGCTGGGAATGTCCTTTGATGGTGGGACCAGGTTTTGTTTCATTGTGATTGTGATATATGTTATAATTTGCATCATTGCATATGTATAATTATATATAGGTGTGCTATAATATAAACTATAACTAAAATGAACTTCAGAAATAATGCAAAGATACGTGCAAAACCTAGAGAGAGGCTAGAGTGGTCAGAAAGACTTTGTGGGATTCACACGGGCACTCCACATCTCCCTGTCCTTCCAGATGTGCAGTGCAACTGCGTCCCACACTCCCTTGAATTAGGTGTGGTCTTATGACTGTTTGGGCCAATGAAGTAAGCATGGAAAAGAAACAGGTCTTTTCTGGGCAGAAGCGTTAAGAGCCAGTGTGTGCTTTGCAACACTCTCCTTTCCTGCTCGCATGGTGAATGGGGCTGCTTCATCAGCCCAGGTCCCTGATGGAATCTTCTTAGTGACCCACTACAGACCTGTAGAGAGAGAGCAAGACATAATCTTCTGTTATTTGAAGCTACTGAAGTTTGGGGTTATCAACGTAGTCTGATTGATAAGGAAATCATGTTAAAGCTCCTGTATTAAACTGTAATAGAAATGTGACAAAGGAGATTCCTCAAGAGGAAAGGACTTGAAGATTTCTTGTATGTTTGTTTTAACCTTAAGAACTGTTGGGGCCAGTAAACGTACAGAGCTTTTAAAAAGTGTTAAAATGCCGAGGGCAAGTTCCATAAAGCCTTTGTTTTATTTTGTTGTTAATTATGGTAAATGTACATAACATAACATTCACTATTTATTGTATTTTTAAGTGGACAGCTCGGTAGCAGTAAGTATATTCACATTGTTGTGTAATCATCATCACCACCCATCTCCACAACTTGTTCATCATCCCAAGCTGAAACTTCATGCCCATAAAACAATAATGCCTTGTTCCCTCTTCCCACCTTCTACTCCACCCCTGCCCGTGGCCATTCTCCTTTCAGTCTGTATGATTTTGACTACTCTATATAACTCATGTAAGTGGAATCATACAATATTTGTTCTTTTGTGTCTGGCTTATTTAAATCCTCTTGGTTTCATTTTCAGTAGAAAAGATTGGATTTCAGTTTTTTTTTCCCCTCTTTTTTTTTTATTATTACTATTATTATACTTTAAGTTTTAGGGTACATGTGCACAATGTGCAGGTTGGTTACATATGTATACATGCGCCATGCCGGTGTGCTGCACCCATCAACTTGCCATTTAGCATTAGGTATATCTCCTAATGCTATCCCTCCCCCCTCCCCCCACCCCACAACAGTCCCCAGAGTGTGATGTTCCCCCTCCTGTGTCCATGTGTTCTCATTGTTCAATTCCCATCTATGAGTGAGAACACGCGGTGTTTGGTTTTTTGTCCTTGCGATAGTTTACTGAGAATGATGATTTCCAGTTTTATCCAAGTCCCTACAAAGGACATGAACTCATCATTTTTTATGGCTGCATAGTATTCCATGGTGTATATGTGCCACATTTTCTTAATCCAGTCTATCATTGTTGGACATTTGGGTTGGTTCCAAGTCTTTGCTATTGTGAATAGTGCCGCAATAAACATATGTGTGCATGTGTCTTTATAGCAGCATGATTTATAGTCCTTTGGGTATATACCCAGTAATGGGATGGCTGGATCAAATGGTATTTCTAGTTCTAGATCCCTGAGGAATCGCCACACTGACTTCCACAATGGTTGAACTAGTTTATAGTCCCACCAACAGCTCCCAAGACTAAACCAGGAAGAAGTTGAATCTCTGAATAGACCAATAACAGGAGCTGAAATTGTGGCAATAATCAATAGCTTACCAACCAAAAGGAGTCCAGGACCAGATGGATTCACAGCCGAATTCTACCAGAGGTACAAGGAGGAGCTGGTACCATTGCTTCTGAACTATTCCAATCAATAGAAAAAGAGGGAATCCTCCCTAACTCATTTTATGAGGCCAGTATCGTCCTGATACCAAAGCCGGGCAGAGACACAACCAAAAAAGAGAATTTTAGACCAATATCCTTGATGAACATTGATGCAAAAATCCTCAATAAAATACTGGCAAACCGAATCCAGCAGCACATCAAAAAGCTTATCCACCATGATCAAGTGGGCTTCATCCCTGGGATGCAAGGCTGGTTCAATATCCACAAATCAATAAATGTAATCCAGCATATAAACAGAACCAAAGACAAAAACCACATGATTATCTCAATAGATGCAGAAAAAGCCTTTGACAAAATTCAACAACCCTTCATGCTAAAAACTCTCAATAAATTTGGTATTGATGAGACGTATCTCAAAATAATAAGAGCTATTTATGACAAACCCACAGCCAATATCATACTGAATGGGCAAAAACTGGAAGCATTCCCTTTGAAAACTGGCACAAGACAGGGATGCCCTCTCTCACCACTCCTATTCAATATAGTGTTGGAAGTTCTGGCCAGGGCAATTAGGCAGGAGAAGGAAATAAAGGGTATTCAATTAGGAAAAGAAGAAGTCAAATTGTCCCTGTTTGCAGATGACATGATTGTATATCTGGATTTCAGTTTTTGCTGGCAACTCCTGTATCTATTTAGCTATTTTGAAGATAGTCTTTGCTCCAAGAAGAAAGAGGGATGACAAGAATCCATCATAAGGACTGACTCTGGCTGTGGGTCGAGGTGGCTTCATGCTTTCCAAGCCAGTGGTCAGCAACCCTTCCCAGCTGAAATGCGAGTTCCAAGCTTCCCTTGGGTCAGGGGTTAGGGGTGCTTTCAAACCCATAGTGATGAAGTTCTGCCTTCTGCTCATACAAGGAAAGGATTGCCATATTCTACAAATTGAGAGAGAGAGGGAGTTGTGATTTCTTTTAGTAGCAAAGGTTGGCCCAGTGTCAGCAGATAGTTCTAGCTTTCAGAAGGGGTTGTGACAATGGTGACAGATCCTGAAGTCATATTCAGTCATCCTGTGCCCCATCAAAGACAGAGGGAGTCTTGTTTATCATTCTTTTTGCATGAAGAAAAGTATCTTGTCAGAAGTTGTCTGGAGATGTTATTACCCTTTTGGTGATTTCTTTTCCTTTCCTTTCTTTTCTATTCATATCATGTTCATATCTATTCATATCAATAGATATACCAAGTTTAACATACACAAAGCCATGAAAACCAATGATGCCAGATGGCACTGACTTTTCCTTTTCTTTTCTTCAGAATTGCACTTGTTAGAAGCACATGTGTAGCCTAAGATGGACATCAAAGAGGTGGAGGATGGTGGTGGGAGTGGGGTCAGAGGACGACAGAGGATACAAACTCAACTGCACTGATGTCGTCCCTGAGTTCCTGTTCAGGAAGTCAGGCAGCATGTGGAGGAGATGGGTGAGTCCTGGAGGTCCCTGCTGAAATCTAGCTTTTGCGTGTTCTATCAGATTTGGCCACCTGGAGATAATGGTGAAATCCCTGCCTTCTGTTCATATTGGAGTTTTTGTTTGGAAATGAAAAGAATTGAAGGTTATTTTTTTAAGGGTCCTGGGAAATAATTGTCATAGACGTAACAAAACTGTGCTCTGGCTTAGACATTTGCTCAATAGATATTATCTCATGTGTCAGGCATTTTACTGGGTGCTGAGAATACAGTGGAAGAATAAACATGGTTTCCTCCTTCATGAGGTTCATAGTCCAATGAGGTGACAAATATTATTTACTCAATAAGCCAGTCAATAAGTATTTATTGAATGATAATTATGTTCTAGGCATAGGGGATACTACAGGAAGCTAATTAGACACGAGTTTCATAAAACAAATGTCAAATTGTAACTGTAATGAGGGCTAGGAAAGAGAGGTGCCCTGGACCACAAGAGCTATTAGGAGGGTTCAGCATGGCCAGAGAGAGCTTGTTCGGTGATCTGAGGGACAGGCAGTTCAACCAGGCGAAAGGAGATAGGAGCATTCCTGGCAGAGGGAGCAGCTTGTGCAAACGCCCTGTGGAGGAAAGGATATTGGTGATAATGATGGGGGAATGGAGACCTTTGTGGTTCAAGTTGGGAGAGAGGGGACTGGAAGACAAGTTAATTTTTAAGGAGTGGTCAGGGGTCAGTCATGAAAGGCATCCCTATAAAAATGAGAGGAGCCTGGCTTATCATTGTCTTTGTTAGAATGTGTGTATCCCCTTCTATTCCTCCTCAGCTTAGTACCATAGTTAAGAGCCTGAATTCTGGAGTCAGGCTGCCATGATTAAATACCAGCTCTCCTACTTACAAGCTTTGTGACCATAAGCAAGTTACTTAACCTC
The DNA here is from genome assembly GCF_028885655.2 of Pongo abelii. Lineage (NCBI taxonomy): Eukaryota > Metazoa > Chordata > Mammalia > Primates > Hominidae > Pongo > Pongo abelii. Next base: position 102,997,055 of record NC_071988.2, on the reverse strand, counting down.
TCTGTGCCTCAGTTGCCTTATCTGTAAAATGGGAAATATAATAGTACCTACCTCATAAACTTGAAATTAAATGAGTTTATATATGTAAAATACCCAGAATAATGCCAGGCACTGTAAGCACCATATAAATATGATCTATTATGATGATGTTGATGATAATAAAGAACATCACTATTCAGAAGATATTCCCCAATGTTTGTGCATAAGAAATGCATACCAAATCATATCCAGAATATATAAATATTTGTATTATGAGCAGAGAAAACCTAAAACAAACTGTAGTCTCTTCAGTGTTCATTTATGGTATGGAAAAATGTATTTCTCAAGTAAATCATCTTGGAAAAGTCCTCTTTAAAGCTACGAAAATTAAAATAAATTGTACTCTGCCTAGGGTGTATTTGAGATATTTGGAAGACAATGTATTCTTGATACTGATTCAGGTAATACTCTGGACTGAGGAATGGCAGAACTCAAAACCTCTTATCATTTTATCATTGATGCAACTGAACAATCGGAATAGTAGAGCCAGAAGCAACCTTAGAGATTAACTAGTCATTTGTTCTGATTTAATTGGTTGTTGGTTTCTGCATGAAGTGATCACATTAGACAAAAAGAGCTGCCAGCTTAAACATTTAATAGATAATTAATTAATTTAACTGAGACACTTCTGTGAAAATCACAAATACCACCTGCAGCTTCTCCTTTGGAAGCTGGTAATGTATTTTTGCTGAAAGGCTTTTTGTTTTTGTTTTTCACTATTCCTGAAAAAGTAATAGCAGCCTTACTTTGTACCAATAGATTTGGTAACATTGTGAGTTATCATGCCCTCTATTTGGATGGCACTATATAATCAAATGAACATTTTATTGAAAGCTCATTATGCATGAGGCCTGGTGATGGATGCTTTTATATGATGTTGTCTTTAATTCTCACAGTAATTTTATGGAGTCTTGGACAGGTCTTGGGGCTGCTGTCCTTGGATCCCACCTCACCCTCCCTCTGCTCTGTCAGTGTTACAGGGAGACTGCAGCCTCTCCTGGCCACTGGTTCTGGGTTGGGTCTGGGCATTCAGGCACTGGTGGAGGTGATGGTGGAGAGAGGAGCCAATCTGTTTCTCTGCTCCCTCTCTGCCTTGGGCTGCATCTTCTCTATGGCTTTGGCTCCCAGGACTGGCAGGCCATGATTCAAACCTCCACTTGGTGGCTCCACTGGAGGTTCCAAAATAACTAAGGTTCTCTCCTCCCTTAGTCTCTCCAGTCAAGGGACGGTGAAACTCCCTGCTCTTGCTCATGACTGGGTTACCCCATTGTCTGCTGTTTGGCTTATAATCTTCATCACCTGTATAACCAGTTCCCTGTGCTACATTCCCTCTATTAAACATATTCGAAGTAATTTCTGTGTTCTTGTTCAGACCCCAATTTATAGAGTTTCATATATTTAATTATAGCTGCTTTTTTAATAGAAGAGGAAACTGAGGATCATACTGGCTAAATGTCACAATATTAAGCTCAATATCACAAATCTACTATTTAAATCAAAAAGTCCTCATACTCCTAAGCTCATACGTACTTTTTCTACTATTATGCTTTAGTGTCTTTATAACTGTCTAGAAAGGAGAATTCTTATTATGGGGAAATCCTTCTTGGATCATTAGTATCGTGATGGGTTTTCCTATAGTCCTGTGTTAGTCCAACTGGATTGAAGACCCAGAGGATGGGTTTGAAGGTCAATATCTGACATGTCTCCGGGGAAAGAATTATTAGGCCTCAGGCAGCAGATCAGAAAGGTGCTCTTTTGTATGTCTACTGAAATTTGGTCTTTCAGGAAATCCTCCACAGATCCATGGAGCCACCAAGTTCTGGCTACTCATTTAGGACAGATGATGAAATCCTAAGATAGTTTGGGTGTTTGTCCCCTCCAAATCTCATGATGAAATGTAATCCCTAGTGTTGGAGGTGGGGCCTGGTGAGAGGTGTTTTAGTCATGGGAGTGGATCCCTTGTGAATGGCTTGGTGCTGCCCTTGTGATCATGAGTTCTTGTGAGATCTGGTTGTTTAAAAGTGTGTGACACCTCCCTCCTTCCTCTCTTGCTCCCAGTCTCACCATATGACATGCTGGCACCCCTTCGCCCTCCATGCTGATTGTAAGCTTCCTGAGGCCTCACCAGAAGCAGATGCCAGCACTTTGTTTTGTGTACAGCCGGCAGGACCATGAGCCAATTAAACCTCTTTATAAATTACCCAGCCTCAGGTATTTCTTTTTAGCAACACAAAAATGGCCTGATACAATTCCCTTTGTTCCAATGTGAATAGAAAATTGAGATGTTTCTGGCCGGGCGCAGTGGCTCATGCCTGTAATCCCAGCACTTTGGGAGGCTGAGGCAGGAGGATCACGAGGTCAAGAGATTAAGACCATCCTGGCCAACATGGTGTAACCCTGTCTCTACTAAAAATACAAAAATTAGCTAGGCGTGGTGGCGCATGCCTGTAGTCCCAGCTACTCAGGAGGCTGAGGCAGGAGAATCGCTTGAACTGGGCAGGCAGAGGTTGCAGTGAGCTGAGATCACGCCACTGCATTCCAGCCTGGTGACAGATTGAGACTCTACCTCAAAAAAAAAAAAAAAAAAAAAAAAAAAAAAAAAAATTGAGGTGTTTCTGACCTTGAATTCTTGAATTTGATCAAAATTTGGAGAGAGATACTCTTAAATTATCATGAAATCCCACCCACAATCAAATACTTTGGACTTTATCATAATTTTAGGCTTAATTTTTAGACTCCTTTCATAAGAATAAATCATAGGCTAAAATGTTTTTAGTCTGAACAACTGAAGGAATGAGCATAGCATTACTTTACTTGTGGGGACTCTTGTGAAGAAGTTGGCAGTCAAAGAAGAACAAATAAAATGTTGAACCAGCAGTAGAAGAATACCTCCAATTTCTCTCTTTTTGCTAAATAGTAAGAATGATAGTGGAGAATGTTGAAGTCTAGGGGAAGGGGTGTCTGTGTGTGGGTGTGTGTGCGTATGTGTAGAGGGAAGGGATACAATGAGGAGCCATCAAAGGGTGAATGACTTAATCATGTGTTAAGGAAAATAGGTAAAAATGTGTTGGTTGAACATAGTGATAAGGAAGAGGATCTGGATGAAGGATGCTTTTATGATGCTATTAATATATTTTATATATATAAAATATATAATATATATATTATAATGCTATTATATAGTTAAGAAAGGTAACAAAAACTTGAACTACCTTACTTTGGAATAGTAGCTACTAGTAGATGCACAAGATGATGAAGATGTAGGATTGATAAGATTTGCTAATTTATTGGGATAGAAATGAGGGAGGAGAAAACAATTGAAGATGATTCTGAGACTTGAAGTCTTCATGACTTTCCTTTTTTCATATAATATTCAACCCAAGTAACTTTTTATACTGTTATGGAATTTTCATATTGCTATGGGAACCTGGTTGGTCCTCAGTCTTCCCTTTGTTGAGCAAAGAGCCCGGTGCTGTAGTTCCATCTGTAGTACAAAGAGCACCCAAGAGCTTCTGAAGTCATCAGGACTGCTGGCCCTGTAGGGAGACCACAGCATGGCAAGTAAATGGGGCACTTTACTTAGCATACTCCTCCACTTCAGTCATACTTGTCTATGCACTGCCCTGGGGGCAGACCATGCTCTTTCTGCCCTTTGAGTCTTTGCCTCAGTCACACACATCTGCCGATACGTAAACTATGGCTAAATCATTTGGTATCTACGTGCCAACGAGGTTTCAATATCCTCTATCTGCCTATATTTACATGTAGAATGAGGCCTATATTATGGATCCTACACCTTCCTGGAAACTTGAAACATTAACAACATTCTAATAGCAACAGTGGGCATAGGTTATGTAATAGCAACAGCGTTCATAGGTTATGTCCTTCCATGGGGTCAAATATCTTCCTGGGAAACAGTAATTACAAACCTGTTATCAGCTATTCTGTACATTGGAACAGACCTAGTACAATGGATCTGACGTGGCTTTTCAGTTGACAAAGCCACCCTCACAGGATTCTTTGTTTTCCATTTTATTCTATCTTTCATTATTACAGCCCTACTAGCTGTTCACCCCCTACTCCTACATGAAACAGGATCCACCAACCCTTTGAAAATTTCATCAGACTCTGATAAAATCCCATTTCACCCTTATTGCATGATTAAAGATATTTTAGGGCTAGTCCTACTTGTCCTGCTCCTTCTAATACTAGTGTATTCTCACCTGACCTACTAGGAGACCCAGACAACTACATCCCAGCAAACCCTCTCAACACTCCACCCCATATTAAGCCAGAATAATACTCCTTATTTGCCTATTCATCACACAGTGAATGGCTACAAATCCATGGGAGTTTACAGATATTTTTAGATTTCTGGTACATCCTTATAAGGTAAGAATTTTGTACAAGGTCAGGCAAGGGATGAGGAAATTATCTCTCCTTAGGTGATGGGTAAGCCTTGAAGGATGGTTCTCATACCTAGCATATTCCTCTACTTCAGTCAGACTGGTCTGTGCACCACCCTGGGGGCAGACCACGCTCCTTCTGCCTTTTGGGTCTTAGTCCTCTCACCTGCAGGACCTGCTGCTCCTCCCCACCAGTCAAATCTCCCCAAGCCTGCAGAGCCTGAGTGCTTCCTGCTTGCTGCCCCACACCCTCTTAAATAATTCATTTTCCTTTAAACAATCACAGTGTACATATTTCACTTTTATACTTTATTATATATTACATTTTATTATACTTTAATTTCTCCAGTTGTGTTAGTCTTATCTTTCAAACTAGATCACAAACTCTTTGAAGGAAGAACTATTTCTTACTCTTTATTATCCCCCATGATGCCTAGGACGGAGTGAATACTTGTTGAATAATTAATTTAGTGTGAAAAATTTGCCCCATCTTCTCCTAGCCACTTTATCTACTTGATTACCTTCTTCTTTAGCTACTGGATTGCAACCAAGCATATGGACATGCAGTACAGGTTCTGAATACTGAAACATTTCTTCCAGGCAAAAGAATGCTGTGACCAAAGAGAACTCCAGATATGGTAGTGAGCAGGGAGGGGAAAGAAAGAAAAATGCATTTAGAAACACAACTTCTTCTTTGACCTGAGTGAACTTGTTTGCTACAAGTTACCAAAAAGCAAAGGTGCTCAGAACAATGATCAGTCCGTCTTCAGACTCTGGTATGTTTTAGAACAATAGAAAATGACATAGGCCAAGAAATTCTTAGTGGGACATTTGGGTAAAAAGTGTTTTCTGCTTTAAGAATTTAGATTTAAGAATATTAGCTTCTATATAAGTACAAGAAACCAGCAGGTTTATTGAGCTGGGAATGTTATGGCAACTTCTACCCACATGTTGAATTTTTCATCATAAGTGTAGATGTAGGTATTTTAAATTACACTACAAAAATGAGGAAACTGATACCTAGAGAGTTTAAGTAACTTAACATCAATAAATCATCTTTTTCAAGAAGTCTTCTCTAAACTTCAGGATAAATTAAGCATTGTTATATCTCCCATAGTAATTTGTGACTATTGTACTACATATTTTTTAAATTATTTTTAATTATTATAGATAAATAGTAGCTGTACATACCTATGAGATACATGTGTTATTTTGATACAACCATACGATGTGTAATGATCACATCAGAGTAATTAGTATTCACTCCGTACTAGGCATCATGGGGGATAATAAAGAGTAAGAAATAGTTCTTCCTTCAAAGAGTTTGTGATCAAGTATTTGGCATTTCTTTGGGTTAGGAACATTCCAATTCTATAGTTTTTGTTATTTTGAAATATACAATAAATTATTAACTGTAGTCATCCTATTGTGCTACCTAACACTAGATATTTTTTCTATTTAACTGTGTTTTTGTACTCATTAACCATCCCCTTTCTACCCCTCGTCCCTTCCAACTACCCTTTCCAGACTCTGGTAAGCATCATTCTACTCTCTCTTTCCATGAGTTTAATTTGGTTTTTTTTTTTTAGCTCCCATATTAGTGAGAACATAGGATATTTGTCTTTTTGTGCCTGACTTATTTCACCTAACATACTGTCTCTAGTTCCATCCATGTTGTTACAAATGACAAGATTTTATTCTCTCTAGTGGCTGTAAAATATTATATTGTGTATATGTAACACATTTTCGTTATCCATTCATCTGCCAATTTACACTTAGATTGATTATGTACCTTGGCTATTGTGAATAGTGCTGCAATAAACATGGGAATACAGATATCTCTTCCATATATTGATTTCCTTTCTTTTGGATATATACCCAGTAGTGGGATTGCTGTATCACGTGATAGTTATATTTTTAGCTTTTTGAGGAACCTGCATACTGTTCTCCATAGTGGCTGTACTAATTTATGTTTCCACCAACACCCTTCTCTACATCCTCACAAGTATTCATTATTGCCTGTATTTTGGATAAAAGCCAATTAACTTGGGTGAGATGATATCTCAGTATAGTTTTAATTTGCATTTCTCAAGTAGTGTTGTTGAATATTTTTTCATGTAACTATTGGCCATGTGTATGTCTTCTTTTGAGAAATGTCTATTCAGACCTTTTGTCCATTTTTTTCTTTTTTCTTTTTTTAAAAATGTGGCAAAAGGATCTTTTTTTTAATCTTCAACTTTTATTTTAAGGTCAGGGGTACGTGTGCAGGATGTGCAGGTTTGTTACACAGGTAAACATGTGCCATGGTGGTTTGCTGCACAGGTTATCCCATCAGCTAGGCATTAAGCCACATGCATTAGCTATTCTTAATGATGCTCTCTGTCGTCTTTGACCAACAGGTGCCGGTGTATGTTGTTCCCCTACATGTGTCCATGTGTTCTCATCATTCATCTTCCAGCTTTAAGTGAGAACATATGGTGTTTAGTTTTCTGTTCCTGCATTAGTTTGCTGAGGATAACAGCTTCCAGCTCCATCCACATCTCTGCAAAGGACATGATCTTCTTTCATTTTATGGCTGCATAGTGTTCCATGGTGTATATATACCACATTTTCTTTATCCAGTCTATCATTGATGGGCATTTGGGTTGAGTCCATGACTGCTATTGTGAATAGTACTGCAGTGAACATACACGTGCATGTATCTTTATAATAGAATGATTCACATTCTTTGGGGTATATACCCAGTAATGGGATTGCTGGGTCAAATGATATTTCTGCCTCTAGATACTTGAGGAATTGCTACACTGTCTTCCACAATAGTTGAACTAATTTATACTCCCACCAGCAGTGTAAAAGCGTTCCTTTTTCTCCACAACCTCACGAGCATCTGTTGTTTTTTCACTTTTTAATAACTGCCATTCTGACTGGTATGAGATGGTATCTCATTGTGGTTTTGATTTGCATTTCTCTAATGATCAGTGATGTTGAGCTTTTTTTCAGATGTTTGTTGGCTGCATAAATGTCTTCTTTGGAGAAGTGTCCATTCATATCATTTGTCCACTTTTTTTATGGGGTTGGGGTGTTTTTGTAAATTTGTTTAAGTTCCTTGAAGACTCTGCTTAGACCTTTGTCAGGTGGCTAGATTGCAAAAATTTTCTCCAATTCTGTAGGGTGTCTGTTCACTCTGATGATAGTTTCTTTTCCTGTGCAGAAGCTCTTTAGTTTAATTAGCTCCTATTTGACAATTTTTGCTTTTGTTGCAATTGCTTTTGGTGTTTTCATCACGAAATCTTTGCCCATACCTGTATCCCGAATGGTATTGCCTAGATTTTCTTTTGGAGTTTTTATAGTTTTGGGTTTTACATTTAAGTCTTTAGTCCATTTTGAGTTAATTTTTATATAAGATGTAAGCAAGGGGTCCAGCTTCAATTTTTTGTATGTTTGCCTATTTTTAATTCGATTTTTTTTCTATTGAGTTCTTTATTCTGGTTATTAATCCCTTGTCAGATGCGTAGTTTGAAAATATTCATATTTTCTCCCATTCTGTGTGTTGTCTCCTCACCTCACTGATGGCTTCTTTTGCTGTATAAAAGCTTTTTAGCTTGATGTAATCTCATTTGTCCATTTTTTGCTTTGGTTGCCTGTGCTTTTGATTTCTTATTCCAGAAATCTCTGACCAGAGCAATGTCCTGGAAAATTTCTCCAATGTTTTCTTGTAGTAGTTTCATAGTTTGAGGTCTTATATGTAAGTATTTACTCCACTTCTATATGCTTTTTGTGTATGGTGAGGGGTAGGGGTCTAGTTTCATTCTTCTGCACATGGGTATTCAATTTTCCCAGCACCATTTATTGATGAGGCTGTCCTTTCCCCAATGTATGCCCTTGGCATCTTTTGTCGAAAATGAGTTGACTGTAAATGCATGGATTTCTGGATTCTCTATTCTGTTCCATTGGTCTACATGTCTGTTTTTATGCCAGTACCATGCTATTTTGATTGCTATAGCTTTGTAGTGGTATTTGAAGTGAGGAAATTGATGTGATTCCCCCAGTTTTGTTCTTTTTGTTCAGGATTGGTTTGGCTATTCTGGATCTTTATGGTTCTATATACATGTTAAGATTTTTTCCTTCTATTTCTGTGAAGAATGCCATTGGTACTTTGATGGGGATTGCATTGAATCTGTAGATTGTGTTGGGTAGTATGGACATTTTAAAAATAGTGATTCTTCCAATCCACGAACATTGAATATCTTTCCTTTTTTGTGTCCTCATCAATTTATTTCATCAGTGTTTATAGTTCTTGTTGTAGATAACTTTCACTTCTTTGGTTAGATTTATTCTTAGGTATATATTTTTATTTGTAGCTATTCTAAATAAGATTACTTTCTTGGTTTCTTTTTCAGATTGTTTGCTGTTGGCATATAGAAATTCTGCTGACTTTTGTATGTTGATTTTGCATCCTGAAACTTTACTGAATTTGCTTATTAGTTCTAATAGTTTTTTGGTGGAATCTTCAGGTTTTTCTAAATATAAGATCATATCATCTCAAACAAGGATGATTTTAACTTCTTCCTTTCCAATGTGGTGCCTTTTGTTTATTTCTGTTGCCTAATTGCCCTGGCTAGGACTTACAGTACTGTGTTGAATAAAAGTGATTAAAGTGGACATTCTTGTCTCATTCCAGATTTCAGAGGAAAGGCTTTCAGTGTTTTCCCCATTCAGTATGACACTAACTGTGGGTTTATTGTATGTGGCTTTTATCATCTTGAGGTATGTTCCTTCTATACCCAGTTGTCTGAGAGATTTTATCATGAAGGATGTTGAACTTTATTGGATGCCTTTTCAGCATTTATTGAAATGATCGTATGGTGTTTGTTTGTTATGGGACAGGGTCTCAGTCTGTTATCTGGGCTAGAGTGGAGTGGTGTGATCACAACTCACGACAGCCTTGACCTACTGGTTTGAAGCGATGCTCCCACCTCAGCCTCCAAGTATCTGGGACTACAGGCACGCACCACCATGCCTGGCTAATTTTTGTATTTTTTTTTTCTAGACACAAAGTTTGAAACCAAGCTGGTTTCAAACTCCTGGGTTCAAGTGATCTGCCTGACTTGATATCCCAAAGTGTTGTTACTACAAGCATGAGTCATTGCACCCGGTCTATCATATGTTTTTTGTCCTTTATTCTGTTGATATGATGTGTCACGTTGATTGATCTGCTTATGTTGAACTATCCTTGCATCCTTGGGATGAATCCCACTTGATCATGATGAATGATGTTTTCACTGTGTTGCTCAATTTAGTTTGCTAGTATTTTGTTGAGGATGTTTGCATCTATGTTCATCAGAGATATTGACCTCTAGTTTTCTTTTATTGTTGTGCTTTTGTCTGGTTTTGGTATTAAGGTAATACAACCTTGTAGAATGAGTTTGGATAGATTTCCCTCCTCCTCGATTTTTTTTTGAATAGTTTGAGTAGGATTGGTGTAAATAATTCTTTAAATGTTTGTTAGAATTCAATGGTGAAGCCATAAAATCCTGGGCTTTACTTTGATGGGAGACTTTTTTTATTATTGCTTGTATCTCATTACTTGTTATTTGTCTATTCAGGTTTTGGATTTCTTTATGGTTCAATCTTGGTTGGTTGTATGTGTCTAGGAATTTATCCATTTCTTATAGACGTTCCCATGTATTGCCATATAGTTTCTCATAATAGTCTGTAATGATACTTCAAATTTCTGTGGTATCAGTTGTAATGTCTTTTTTTTCATTTCGATTTTATTTACTTGGGTCTGCTCTCTTTTTTTCTTAGTTAATCTTGCTAAAGGTTTGTCAAGTTTCCTTATGTTTTCAAAAAAACAATTTTTCATTTTGTGGGTGTTTAGTATTTTTTTAGTCTCAATTTTATTTATTTTTACTCTGATCATCTTTATTTCTTTATTTCTAATGATCTTGAATTTGGTTTGCTATTGCTTTTCTAGTTCTTCATTAAGGTGCATTACTAGGTTATTTAAAGCTTTTCTCCCTTTTTGATGTAGATGTTTATTGCTATAAGCTTCCCTCTTACCACTGCTTTTGCTATATCCCATAGATTTTGGTACATTGTGTTTTCATTTTTCATTTGATTCAAAAAATTTTCTAAATTTTCTTTTTAATTTCTTCATTGACCTAATGGTTGATCAGGATCATATTATTTGATTTCCATGTGTTTATACAGTTTCCAAAGTTCCACTTGTTATTGATTTCTAGTTTTATTTTATCATATTTAGAAAACAAATGATTTTGTTTTGAATTTTTTTAGACTTGTTTTGTGGCTTAACATATGATCTATCCTTGAGAATGTTCAATGTACCAATGAGAAGAATGAATATTTTGTAGCTATTGGATGAAATATTCTGTAAATAGCTATTAGGTTCATTTGGTCCATAGTGTAGATAAAGTTCAGTGTTTCTTTGTTGATTTTCTGTATATATGATTATCCAATGCTGAAAGTTGGGTGTTGAAATTCTCAGCTAATTTTGCATTGGGGTATATGCCTCTCTTTAGCTCTAATAATATTTGCTTTGTATATCTGAGTGCTCCAGCATTTGGCTTATATATAATTAGAACTGTTATATCTTCTTGCTGGATTGACCCCTTTATCATTTAATAATGACCTTGTCTCTTTTTACAGCTTTGGTCTGGAAATATATTTTATGTGATATACATGTAGAGCTACTCTTGCTGTTTTGTGGTTTACATTTGTATGAAATATTTTTTCTCACCTTTTATTTTCAGTCTATGCATGTCTTTATAGGTGGAGTGATTTTCTTGTAGGCAACATATGGTTGAGTCCTATTTTTATCCATTCAGCCACTCTGTCTTTGGATGGGAAAATATAGTTCATTTACGTTCAATGTTATCATTGAAGGTAAGGACTTCACTATTGCCATTTTCTTTTCTGGTTGTTTTGTTGGTCCTCTTCCTTTCTTTCTTCCTTCTTGTCTTCCTTTGTGTAACAGTGATTTTCTCTGGTAGTATTTTTTTAATTTCTTGCTTTTTATTTTTTGTGTATCTACCATAGGTTTCAGTCTTGTGGTTGCCACAAGGCTTACAAATAACATCTTATAACCAATTATTTTAAGCTGATGACAACTTAACTCTACTTACAAACAAGCAAAGAGAAAACTGAAACACTCCACATTTTAATTCCTATCCTGCTTTTAGACTTTTTCTTGTCTCTTTTTATGTCTTTTATGTTGTCTGTCACTTAAAAAGCAGTCATAGTTGTTATTTTTGATAGGTTTATCTTTTACTCTTCTTGCTGAAGTGCTTTCTTTTATGGATAATTGTTCAATTTGGTGTTCCTGTGGGGAGACAATTGCTAGAGAGTATTTTTCAGCCATCTTGCTCCACCCCTACATATTATTTTATATAACAAATATAATAATATAATTGCTTTATATTTTTGCCTCATCTGTTTGATCACAGCCTCCCTGGGGGTAAGGAAAGTTCAGGTTCTAAGTCTAGTGGGTTTTTTTTTTTTTTCTATATTACATTTACACTACCATTTCACATATGTCATGGACCTTGGATTTTAAAACACAGAATGTCCTTCTGTTATTGATAATAATTACCAGCTTTATTATATAGTAAAGGTTACTTAATGTGTCCTTCTTCTCTATGAAAGGGAGTATTTATAATTTTTTTAATGAGATAACCACCTCATTGCATTTTAATTGCCAGGGATCCTCTGTTTGTAAAAGTCAACATCAAAAGAAGATATCTTATAGTTATAATTGTTCCTTGGCAGAAAGGTTACCACGGATGCTGGAGAACATTCATGGTTAATTCTGTAAAACCATGGCTAATGGGACAAATCACTCAGCCATGGAGACTGTGCAAGCTGAAAGAATATAAAGAGCTGCAAAGGGAGAAGCAGGTCATGGGCTCTGTCCCTGGGCTTCCGAGAGGTTCATGTCAAAGAGAAAGCAGGCAGATGTGACTCACTCAGTCAGCTGTGGGTGGTGGTGGCCTCAGCTGTCACAGCTGGGCTGACATCAGCAACATGTGATTGATATCAGTGCAAAGGCAGCTCCCAGCCAGCCAGGAGTGTGTGGCAGGAACAACCAGGGTTTGAATCCTGTGAGAAGAAAATCTTCTGTTGGGGACACCAAATAGAAGCAGTGAGCACTCTCTTGCGTCCCAAAATCTGACTAGGCTCAGGGACTTGGAAAGTTCATCTCAGAGGTGTTGTGACTTGTCCTAGATCACACAGAACATTAGAGGTCAGGCTGGGACTAGCAACTGGGTCATCAAACTCCCAGGCCAATGCTGTCTTCATAGACCGCCCAGAAAAGGAAGACATGAGCAGATTTTTAAGAAGTTGTAAAATCAGGTTAAAATCAACCTGACACTTGAACAGCTTGCTTCTTCAAAACAAAAAAATGGTCTTTCAGGTATTCAGTAACTGCAGTGATTTGACACAGCAGCTTATCATTATTTCCTAGAGGTGATTCTTGTAGTTTAACCCAGAGAAATATTTCAGTAGTGCAGTCATCATGTATTTGCTGATCTTTATTGATGTATAAGAAACAACAGCAGTGATACATGCAAAAAGGAGATTTAATTGGGGAATCTTTTCCCAAGTAAGCAACACTGTGCCATTCAAACAAGAAGCAGTAGTGCATAATTAAATCTATAATCATTGAAAAAATCATTTTAAAAGATAATAAACAGCTTGAATTTGGTAAACACTTCACTTATTCAAAACACTTTGATGAATTCTATCTCATTTGATCTTCACAGCTACTTCTGTATAACTTAGGAGAAAGTAGTAGTCACCCATTTTGTAGATGAAGAATCTGAAACCAGAGCAGCTTGGCAATTTGCCGACAATTACACAGCAGTTACTACTAGAGCCAGGACTAGAATCTCGATTCTTTATTTAGTGCTTTTGTGTAACAAAGTTCACAATGTCCTATCTGAAATTTTGAAATACAAACAATAGCCTAAGTTTATTTATTTTTTTCTTTTCTAACTTATTTGGTGGTAAAACTACCTGTTCTGAATGACTTTTGGTAACAAAACCTGTTTTGAGATGACAGGAAGCTCTGTGTTGTTCTCTTTAGGGAGAAGATTCATGTTTCAGAGCAGAAATGTTAATGCGTTCAATTACAGGATGCTGCCCCAGACCAGTGTGTTCTGTTTGTTATATGAACCATATTGTCTTTCTAAAGTCCCAAAATTTTCTGAATTCAAAAGTGCATCTGAACAGAAGAGCTTTGGATAATAATTGAAGGAGACTGCCTGTGCCTTCATCTGGTGAGGAAATGAGGTGTTTACATTAATTAGATATTCTGGTTTATAGTCACCATAGGTACAATATGTGTATTTCTAATATTGAACAAATGAGACTGCGATGAAGTGCCCTTACTATTGACTCAGCAGTTGTTGTGAGGGTTAAATAAAATAATTCAGGCAAATCAATTGGCATAGTGTCTGGTTCATAGGACATATTTCATAACTAGAATGTTAACTGCCATCTTTCTTAATAAACTTTGTATCCTCGTATCGCAGATGAGGAAATGGTAATAGGCAGAGAGGTTAAGTAACATGCCCGAGGCCACACAGCTAGTAAATGACACCACCAGAACTGGACACCCAGGCTACCTCTCACACTCAAAGCATATGTATAATCAGTAGGGTATATATTTTCTTGGATCTTTCAAGAGGCTGTAGAAGTCCTTCCAGATCATCATTATGAAAATTAATTACCGAATCATTGGACTGTAGCATGTGGAAGTGCTGTTTAATAGCCTGCTGGTTAGGCCAGATTTTGCTGGCTAAGGAGAGAGAGGGGGAGAGGGAGAGAGGGGAAAAGGAAGAGGAAGGGAGAAAGAGACAGAGAAGGATTAAACTACTAGAAAATACCTTACAAACGAAAAAATTGGAATGAGCATAGAGCAAATGGGAAATCTCTATCCTAGAGAATTATTACCAGTTCAGTCACTCCCTTGGATGGAATGAATGAAGTCTTTCTGGGAATTAGATCAAAGAGAAAGCACTCTCAGGGCTTTTCCCAAAATTCTGTGGATCAGGTTGACGAAACTTATGGTTGGGGGAAAATAATTTTGTGTTTAGATAATGAGAATTTCCTCCACTCTCACTCACTCCTGGCTTCTCTCCCTGGGGCTTTTTTGCCTACTTGGTTTCCTTACTCTGAACCTAGGAACTATCTTTTTTTTAACCATGCTTTGGAGGGGAGTGCCTGCCCTTTGAAGGTGGGGGAGGCAGGTGGGCCCAGAGAGGAGAGGGCAAGCACAGAAGGCAGCAACACAGGAGATGAGAGGAGAGCAACGTTTGCCTCAAAAATGGATTCTGATCCTGAAGCAGCTTTCCTGCGACTACCCCCGTCCCAGATGGTGAGAGGAGAACTTGAGCGCCTGGTGCTTGTGGTCTGTCAGAACAGGCTGGCAAGAAAGTGAGCCCCTGGGAAGCTGAGCCTGAGATTAAAAGGACTTGGTGCTATCCTGTTGGCAGCTGCTCCAGCTCACCCTTGTGCGGTGCGCCCTCAGCGCATGTCTGGCTTTATTTGCTATTTGGGGCGCGGCACTTGAA
This sequence comes from Pongo abelii, assembly GCF_028885655.2. Taxonomy (NCBI): domain Eukaryota; kingdom Metazoa; phylum Chordata; class Mammalia; order Primates; family Hominidae; genus Pongo; species Pongo abelii. The sequence continues at coordinate 102,982,015 of NC_071988.2, read as the reverse complement.
AGGTGCCCCCTCCCCCAGACTCCTTGACATTTGTCCAGAGATTAATTGAGCTAATCCCCTTCTTGGAAGAATAGGTTGGGACGTCTGTGTTCAGGGAGGGTAGGGAGGCAGGCTGGGATTGAAGAGGCATGCATTAATAAGGGTGCTAGGGCTTGCTGGACGCTTTGAAGAAAGAAAAGAGCAAATTTCTCTGCTGTTCCTGGACGAGGCTGACAGGTGGGCAGGGAGACTGCAGTTTCTCTGTTTCGCCTGGCTTTGCCAGAAGGTCTGTGCGCACCAGCAATAACGACTCTTGACAGCACCAGCTGTCACTCAGGGATGAAGTACTCCCAGGACACCTTGGCCTGCCATTCTCATCTCTTGTACTAAGGGCAGAAGGTGAGAGCCCCAAGACAGGCTATCCTGACAGGGGAGGCACATATTACTTGAATACTTGTCTGGGATAGTTAGAAAAAGTGCATTTAAATTTTGTTTTGAATTAGGCATTAAAATTAAACATCATTTATTATTTTGTATATTTGATGGAGGGACAAAGACAGGGGAACCTGAACATTGTTTTCCTATGCTGTGTGCAACTGTCCATATTTTGGGAGGGGACACAAAGCTTTTCACCTTTCTGTATAATAATCATAGCTAGAATTGGCAGGGTACTATGGCTTCTGCCTGTAATCCCAGCATTTTGGGAGGCCAACGTGGGAGGATCATTAGAAGCCAGGAGTTCAAGACCAGTCTGGGCAACATAGTGAGAGTCTGTCCCTATAAAAAATAAAATAAACTTAGCCAGGTGTGGTGGTATGTACTTATAGTCCTAGATACTTGGGAGGCTAAGGTGGGAGGATCACTTAAGCCCAGAAGTTTGAGGCTGCGGTGAGCAGAGATTGTGCTACTACACTCTGGCCTGGGTGACAGAGTACGAACTTGTCTCTAAAAATAGTAGTAACAACAATAGCTAGCATTTATTGAGTTATCGTGTTCTAAGCATTTTATGTGTATTAATTCTTCTTTCTTTTTAAATTATACTAGAAGTTCTGGGATACGTGTGCAGAACGTGCAGGTTTGTCACATAGGTATACTCATGCCATGGTGGTGTGCTGCAGCCATCAAACTGTCATTTACATTAGGTATTTATCCTAATGCTATCCCTCCCCTAGCCCCCCACCCCTCAACAGGCCCTGGTGTGTGATGTTTCCCTCCCTGTGTCCATGTGTTCTCATTGTTTAACTCCTACTTATGAGTGAGAACATGCGGTGTTTGGTTTTCTGTTCCTGTGTTACTTTGCTTAGAATGATGGTTTTCAGCTCCATTCATGTCCCTGCAAAGGACATGAACTCATTCTTTTTTATGGCTGCATAGTATTCCATGGTGTATATGTGCCACATTTTCTTTATCCAGTCTGTCATTGATGGGCATTTGGGTTGGTTCCAAGTCTTTGCTATTGCAAATAGTGCTGCAATAAATATACATGTGCATGTGTTTTTATAGTAGAATGATTTATAATCCTTTGGGTATATACCCAGTAATGGGATTGCTGGGTCAAATGGTATTTCTGGTTCTAGATCCTCGAGAAATCGCCACATTGTCTTCCACAGTGGTTGAACTAATTTACGCTCCCACCAACAGTATAAAAGCATTCCTATTTCTCCACATCCTCTCCAGCATCTGTTGTTTCCTGACTTTTTAATGATCACCATTCTAACTGGTGTGAGATGGTATCTTATTGTGGTTTTGATTTGTATTTCTCTAATGACCAGTGATGATGAGCTTTTTTTCGTATGTTTCTTGGCTGCATAAATGTCTTCTTTTGAGAAATGTCTGTTCATATCCTTTGCCCCCTTTTCGATGGTTTTTTTGTTTGTTTGTTTTTGTTGTTGTTTTTGTTTTGAGAGAAGTCTCGCTCTTGTCCCCCGGGCTTGAGTGCAGTGGCTCGATCTTGGCTCATTGCAACCTCCACCTCCCGGGTTCAAATGATTCTCCTGCCTCTGCCTCCCAAGTAGCTGGGATTAAGGCACCCGTCACCACGCCCAGCTAATTTTTGTATTTTTTAGTAGAGATGGAGTTTCACCATGTTGGCCAGGCTGGTCTCAAACTCCTGATCTCAGGTGATCTGCCCGCCTCAGCCTCCCAAAGTGCTGGAATTATAGGCGTGAGCCACTGTTCCCGACTGGTTGTTTGTTTTTGTCTCGTAAATTTGTTTAAGTTCCTTGTAGATTCTGGATATTAGCCCTTTGTCAGATGGATAAATTGCAAAAATGTTCTCCCATTCTGTAGGTTGCCTGTTCACTCTGATGATAGTTTCTTTTGCTGTCCAGAAGCTCCTAGTTTAATTAGATCCCATTTGTCAATTTTGGCTTTTGTTGCCATTGCTTTTGGTGTTTTAGTCATGAACTCTTTGTCCACGCCTATGTCCTAGGTTTTCTTCTAGGGTTTTTATGGTGTTAGGTCTTACATTTAAGTATTTAATCTGTCTTGAGTTGATTTTTGTATAAGGTGTAAGGAAGGGATCCACTTTCAGTTTTCTGCATATGGCCAGCCAGTATTCCCAACATCATTTATTAAATAGGGAATCCTTTCCCCATTGCTTGTTTTTGTCAGATTTGTCAAAGATTAGATGGTTGTAGATGTGTGGCATTATTCCTGAGGCCTCTATCCTGTACCATTGGTCTATATATCTGTTTGGGTACCAGTACCACGGTGTTTTGGTTACTATAGCCTTGTAGTATAGCTTGAAGTCAGGTATCATGATGCCTCCAGCTTTGTTCTTTTTGCTTAGGATTTTCTTGGCTATATGGGCTCTTTTTTGGTTTCATATGAAATTTAAAGTAGTTTTTTCTAATTCTGTGAAAAAAGTCAGTGGTATCTTGATGGGGATAGCATTGAATCTATAAATTACTTTGGGCAGTATGGCCATTTTCATGATATTGATTCTTCCTATCCATGAGCATGGAATGTTTTTCCATTTGTTTCTGTCCTCTCTTATTTCCTTGAGCAGTGGTTTGTAGTTCTCCTTGAAGAGGTCCTTCACATCCCTTGTAAGTTGTATTCCTAGTATTTTATTCTCTTTTTAGCAATTGTGAGTGGGAGTTCACTCATGATTTTGCTCTCTGTTTGTCTGTTATTGGTGTATAGGAATGCTTGTGATTTTTGCACGATTTTGTATTCTGAGATTTTGCCGAAGTTGCTTATCAGCTTAAGGAGTTTTGGGGCTGAGATGATGGGTTTTCTAAATATAGAATCATGTCATCTGCAAGCAGAGACAATTTGACTTCCTCTCTTCCCGTTTGAATACCCTTTATTTCTTTCTCTTGCCTGATTTCCCTAGCCAGAACTTCCAATACTATGTTGAATAGGAGTGGTGAGAGAGGGCATCCTTGTCTTGTGCTGGTTTTCAAAGGGAATGCTTCCAGCTTTTGCCCATTCAGTATGATATTGGTTGTGGGTCTGTCATAAATATCTCTTATTGAGATATGTTCCATCAATACCTAGTTTATTGAGGGTGTTTAGCATGAAAGGGTGTTGAATTTTATCAATGGATTATGCCTTTTGTGCATCCATTAAGATAATCATGTGGTTTTTGTCATTGGTTCTGTTTATGTGATGGATTATGGTTATTGATTTGTATATGTTGAACCAGCCTTGCATCCCAGGGATGAAGCCGATTTGATTGTGGTGGATAAGCTTTTCGATGTGCTGCTGGATTCAGTTTGCCAGTATTTTATTGAGGATTTTCACATCGATGTTCAACAGGGATATTGGACTGAAATTTTCTTTTTTTGTTGTATCTCTGACAGGTTTTGGTATCAGGATGATGCTGGCCTCATAAAATGAGTTAGGGAGGAGTCCTTCTTTTGCTATTGTTTGGAATAGTTTCAGAAGGAATGATACCAGCTCCTCTTTGTACTTCTGGTAGAATTTGGCTGTGAATCTGTCTTGTCCTGTGTTTTTTTTTTTTTTTTTTTTTTTTTTTTGTTGGTAGGCTATTAATTACTGCCTCAATTTCAGAACTTGTTATTGGTCTGTTCAGTGGTTCAACTTCTTCCTGATTTAGTCTTGGGAGGGTGTATGTGTCCAGGAATCCATTTGTTCTAGATTTTCTAGTTTATTTGCATAGAGGTGCTTATAATATTCTCTGATGGTGCTTTGTATTTCTGTGGGATCAGTGGTGATCTCTTATCATTTTGTATTATGTCTATTTGATTCTTCTCTCTTTTCTTTATTAGTCTGGCTAGTGGTCTATTTTGTTAATCTCTTCAAAAAACCAGCTCCTGGATTCATTGATTTTTTGAAGGGTTTTCTGTATCTGTATCTCCTTCACTTCTTCTCTGATCTTATTTATTCCTTGTCTTCTACTAGTTTTTGAATTTGTTTGCTCTTGCTTCTCTAGTTCTTTTAATTGTGATATTAGAGTGTCGATTTTTAGATCTTTCCTGCTTTCTCCTGTGGACATTTATTGCTACAAATGTCCCTCTATACACTGCTTTAGCTGTGTCCCGGAGTTTTTGGTGCATTGTGTCTTTGTTCTCATTGGTTTCAAATAACATTGATTTCTGCCTTAATTTCGTTATTTACTCAGTAGTCATTCAGGAGCTGGTTGTTCAGTTTTCATGTAGTGCAGTTTTGAGTGAGTTTCTTCATCCTGAATTCTAATTTGATTGCACTGTGGTCTGAGAGACTGTTTGTTATGATTTCCAGTCTTTTGCATTTGCTGAGGAGTGTTTTACTTCCAATTATGTGGTCAATTTTAGAATAAGTGTGATGTGGTGCTGAGAAGAATGTATATTCTGTTGATTTGGGGTGGACATCTATTACGTCTGCTTGGTCCAGAGCTGAGTTCAAGTCCTGAATATTCTTATTAATTTTGTGTCTCGTTGATCTGTCTAATGTTGACAGTGGGGTGTTAAAGTCTCCCATTATTATTGTGTGGGAGTCTAAGTCTCTTTGTAGGTTCTAAGAACTTGCTTTATGAATCTGGGTGCCCCTGTACTGGGTGCATATATATTTAGGATCGTTAGCTCTTCTTGTTGCATTGATCCCTTTACCGTTATCTTTGTCTTTTTTGATCTTTGTTGGTTTAAAGTCCGTTCTATCGGAGACTAGGATTGCATCCCCTGCTTTTTTCTACTTTCCATTTACTTGGTAAATATTCCTCCATCCCTTTATTTTGAGCCTATGTGTGTCTTTGCACGTGAGATGGGTTTCATGAATACAGCACACTGATGGGTCTTGACCCTTTATCCAATTTGCCAATGGGCATTTAGCCCATTTACATTTAAGGTTAATGTTGTTATGTGTGGATTTGATCCTGTCATTATGATGCTAGCTGGTTATTTTGCCTGTTATTTGATGCAGTTCCTTCATAGTGTCAATGGTCTTTACAATTTGGTATGTTTTTGCAGTGGCTGGTACCAGTTTTTCCTTTCCATATTTAGTGCTTCCTTCAGGAGCTCTTGTAAGGCAGGTCTGGTGGTGACAAAATCTCTCAGCATTTGCTTGTCTATAAAGGATTTTTTTTCTCCTTCACTTATGAAGTTTAGTTTGGCTGTATATAAAATTCTGGTTTGAAAATTCTTTTCTTTAAGAATGTTGAATATTGGCCTTCACTATCTTCTGGCTTATAGGGTTTCTGCAGAGAGATCCACTGTTAGTTTGATGTGCTTCCCTTTGTGGGTAACCTGACATTTCTCTCTGGCTGCCCTCAACCTTTTTTCCTTCATTTCAACCTTGGTGGATACGACAATTATGTGTCTTAGCATTTCTCTTCTCGAGGAGTATCTTTGTGGTGTTCTGTGTATTTCCTGAATTTGAAAGTTGGCCTGTCTTTCTAGGCTGGGGAAGTTCTCCTGGATAATATCCTGAAGAGTGTTTTCCAACTTGGTTCCATTCTCCTCATCACTTTCAGGTACAGCAATCAAACGTAGATTTGGTCTTTTCACATAGTCCCATATTTCTTGGAGGCTTTGTTCATTCCTTTTCATTCTTTTTCTCTAACCTTGTCTTCATGCTTTATTTCATTAAGTTGATCTTCAATCTCTGATATTCTTTCTTCTGCTTGATCAGTTTGGCTATTGATATTTGTATATGCTTCACGACGTTCTTGTGCTGTGTTTTTCAGCTCCATTAGGTCATTTATGTTATTCTCTAAACTGGTTATTGTAGTTAGCAATTCCTCTAACCTTTTTTCAAGGTTCTTAGCTTCCTTGCATTGGGTTAAAACATGCTCCTTTAGCTCGGAGAAGTTTGTTATTACCCACCTTCTGAAGCCTACCTCTGTCAATTTGTCAAACTCATTCTCCATCCAGTTTTGTGCCCTTGTTGGCGAGGAGTTGTGATCCTTTCAAGGAGAAGAGGTGTTCTGGTTTTTGGAATTTTCAGCCTTTTTATGCTGTTTTTGCTTCATCATTGTGGATTTATCTACCTTTGGTCTTTGATGTCGGTGACCTTGGGGTGGGGTTTTTGTGTGGAAGTCCTTTTTGTTGATGTTGATGCTATTCCTTTCTGTTTGTTAGTTTTCCATGCAACAGTCAGGTCCCTCTGCTGCAGGTCTGCTTGAGTTTGCTGGAGGTCCACTCCTGACCCTGTTTTGCATGGGTATCACTGGTGGAGGCTGCAGAACAGCAAGGATTGCTGCCTGTTCCTTCCTCTGGAAGCTTCGTCCCAGAGGGGCACCTGCCAGATGCAAGCTAGAGCTCTCCTATATGAGGTGTCTGTCGACCCCTGCTGGGAGGTGTCTGCCAGTCAGGATACAAGGGGGTCGGGGACCCACTTGAGGAGGCAGTCTGACCCTTAGCAGAGCTCGAATGCTGTGCTGGGAGAACCGCTGCTCTCTTCAGAGCTGTCAGGCAGGAAAGTTCAAGTCTGCTGAAGCCGCCCCTTCCCCCAGGTGCTCTGTTCCAGGGAGATGGGAGTTTTATCTATAATCCCCTGACTGGGGCTGCTGCATTTCTTTCAGAGATGCCCTGCCCAGAGAGGAGAAATCTAGAGAGGCAGTCTGGCTACAGCGGCTTTGTGGAGCTGCAGTGGACTCCACCCCACTTGAACTTCCTGGTGGCTTTGTTTACAACGTGAGGGGAAAACCGCCTACTCAAGCCTCAGTAATGGCGGACACCCCTCCCCCCCGCCAAACTCGAGTGTCCCAGGTAGATTTCAGACTGCTGTGCTGGCAGCGAGAATTTCAAGCCAGTGTATCTTAGCTTGCTGGGCTCCATGGGGTTGGGATCTGCTGAGCTATGTGGCTCTCTGGCTTGATCCCCCTTTCCAGGGGAGTGAAGAGTTCTGTCTGGCTGGTATCCCAGGTGCTCGTGGAGTATGAAAAAACACTCCTGCTGCTAGCTCCGTGTCTGCCCAAGCGGCTGCCCAGTTTTGTGCTTGAAATCCAGGGCCCTGGTGGTGTAGGCATCTGAGGGAATCTCCTGGTCAGTGGGTTGCAAAGACCGTGGGAAAAGCATAGTATCTGGGCCAGAATGCACCCGTTCCTCAGGGCACATCCCTCAGGGCTTCTCTTGGCTGGGGGAGGGAGTTCCCTGACCCCTTGTGCTTCCCGGGTGAGTCAATGCCCCACCCTGCTTTGGCTTGCCCTCCCTGGGCTGCGCTGACTGTCTAACCAGTCCCAATGAGATGAGTCCCAATGAGATGAGCCATTTGGAAATGCAGAAATCACCTGCCTTCTGCGTTGATCTCGCTGGGAGCTGCAGAATGGAGCTGTTCCTATTTGGCCATCTTGTCAGCCACCAATTATTCTTCTTAACTCACAAAGTAGTTTAGTCTTATCTCCATTTTACAGAGTTAATAAAAATCTCCCAATAAATGCTAGTTGTGGTTGTTGTTATTATTTTTGGAGACAAGGTCTCACTCTGCCACCCAGGCCAGAGTGCAGTGGCACAATCTCAGCTCACTGTAGCCTCAAACTCCTGGGCTTAAGTGATCTTCCCATCTCAGCCTCCTGAGCAGCTAGGACTACAAGTACATGACCTGCCTGAGGTCATTTGTAAATGTGGTACCAAGACTCAAACTCAGGCAGTTTAGTTTGTGGCTCTACACTCTTAACCACTCCACTAGGCTGCGTCACTATCAGAGAGAAGAGAATAAGCATTTTGCCTGGGCTGGTCCCAGGTTAGAATATGATTTCAGTTTGATTGAAAAGTTAATTGAAGATGGTGCATCCCAAGAGAACTGAGGATAAAGAGCCACGGTAATCCTTTGAGGCCCCTGGGAACCTCTGAATGATATGTGCCTAATTGTGCATACCTTGTGGAAAATGTGGAGAATGTCCTCGAACTCATGGGATTCCAATCTTGTGCTGTGTTTCTTTGTGAATTATAGTAGACACTATTATAACAAATATGAAGGTACTGGTGGTTAACGAAATAAACTTATTAGAAGGGAGTTCTTACAAGTGGAGTTTCTATTGATGCCTGCTATGAAAACTATTAATAATAAGGAGTTTAAAAAATGTCATTGCAAGGTGAAAGGAAATCTGCAGAGGTATGAATATCAGTTCATTCTTTATCAGAGGTAAGAGAACTAGGTCACAGAGATTGCTTTTGGGGAGGGGCTGAAATGACAGATGCTAATGTCAGAACAATCACTGGAGAGTTTTTGGCATATCTTTATGGTTTTTGAACACAATGAGCAGTCTTCAATTTTGGAGCAGCTGACTTGTCCCTTCTTTGTAGCCACTGTCCCAGCAGGAAACTCACATGCAGTCTCTCTTCTTCTAGCCATTTTTTTTTCCCATTGTGAGCATGGGTCTCTCCCGGTATGAGACACCAGTAGCTATTTTCAAGTGGGTTAAGAAAAAGAAGGAAGAATAGATGCAGAGTCAACTCACTTCCTGTTTGATTTCAAAACAATCCTAAGTAGGAGTTTTATTTTAACTAAAGCTCTGAGAAGTTGCTAACTCAAGAGCATATAACAAGTGGCAAAACTGGATTTATAGACAAACTGTGACATCCAGAGCGGTGTTTTCCACAGTGCATTCTACTTGTCACCATGTCTCCAGCACCAGGTGGTAATGATGGTGAAGAAAGGGAAGGAAAAGTTTTATCCCTCTGCCTGGCTGAAGCTCCCTTCCCTCCTTTGCTTTTCTGCCATACCCAGTGCCAGTCTTCTTGACATAGGAAGGGGTGGGGGCAGGTGAAGGCAGTGAGCACTCTTGTTTCCTAATTCCCCATTCTAGATCCTTCTCCTGTGACACAGTCTCTCCCCTCCTTCCTGTGCTTTTTATCCTGCAGAGATCCTTACTACTCACTTGGATCTGAAAGCAGCTATGCCACTGTTGACTCCTTAAGATAGAAAAAGCCTTTGGTAATCTGCATTAAGCTCCACAGCCTGACAAATCTGAGGGTAAATTTTCCTAAGTACTAAGGGAGGTGTTTTTTTTTTTTTTTTCCCAGTATCTCAGTACAGGGTTACAGTTGAGACATCACTACACCCAGAGAAACTTGATGCTAGAATTTGTCAGAAAAAAATGTATTCTAAACCGAAGACTTCCAATTGAACTGTTGGGATAGGCTGTTTTTATAAACTAGGGATCACTAGCAAAATCTCTTTTTTCCCTATATATAGTCTTCAGTTTCTGATCAAATGTTCAGTGGTTTTCCAGTTGTATCAGTTTTTGCATGAAAATCAATCAACATCTTAATGATACCAGGTAAAGTCATCTACATCCATCTGACTTTATTTTAACATGGTTTCATTTGATAGGTGGCAGGAAATGAAACCAGGTTTTCCCTTCTTTGTACGGCCCCAGTGCCTGGAGCACATGCACTCCGCTGCACACACCCCACTATAGTTGTGTATTCACTCACCTGTCTCACATCAGACTGTTAACTCCTCTGTTGCATGGACCATGTTTTAACTCATCTTGACTCTTAGCACAATATCCTTCCACTCTTTCCCTGTCCAATCCATTTTCCACAGAGCAGCCAAAGAGAGCTTTTGAAAACATAGATCAGATTTTGTCATTTTCTTGCTTAAAATCTTTCAAAGTCTTCCCATTGCCTTAAAATAAACTGTACATGCCTGACCAGGGCTCACTACCCACTGTAGGCTCTGGCTCCTGTCTGCTCTCAGCCTTGCTCCAGGCCTGCTGGCCTCTGCTCAGTACCCAGTGGTGTGCTGCCCCAGGGCCTTGAGCTTGCTCTTCCCTCTGTCTGGAATGCCCCTCTCTTGGCTTTTGCATGGTTGGCTTCTCCTCATGCCTCAAGTCTTAAATGCTTAAATGTCACCTTTAATGTCAGAGAGATCTTTCCCTGAACATTCCATATGAACTATGTCTACCCTGTTGCTTTCTGTCTCTGCACCCTGCTTAATTCCTTTAAAGAAAGTCTTCACTTAACATTGTCATGAAAATTACATCTTTAAGCAAAACGATGTATAATGAAACCAATTTTACCATAGCCTAATTGATGGAAACAAGAGTTAAGTTCCCACGACGTATTTCTGGTTACAAAAACATCACCAAACTCCTAAATAAAGACCCAAAACACTTCTAATATTAAACGTTGAAATAAATGTGAGCTATACATACATTTAAGAAAAATTAATCAAAACAAGTAAGATAATTATTTATCCACATTCTGTTTGGCATGCAAGTGGCCGGAGCTGATCCTGCAGCTCAGGGCAGAAGGTGGGAACCAGCCCTGGATGGGAGCCATCCCATCGTAGGACACACTCATGCACACCCACATTCACTCAGACTGGGACCATGTAGACATGCCTGTTCACCTAATGTGCGCATCTTTGGGATGTGGGAGGAAACCTGAGTACCTGGAGAAAACATATGCAGACATGGAGAGAATGTGCAAACCCCTCACAGACAGTGGCCCTGCCAATAATTAATTTTTTTCTCAATGTCATAATGAAACAACATTGAATGAAATGATGTTATTCAAGGGCCCGCTGTACATACCACAATCAGCAAGTACTTTGTTCATTGACTTTTTGGGGGTTCTCAATTTCTCTTATTGAAATGTAAGCACCATGAGGACAGGGTCCTCATCTGTTCATAGCTGTACCCTCAGCATAGAGTGGCGCTTAGCATTTCACATGTAGCTGTGCTCCATATACATGTGCTGAATAAATGAATGCATGAATAAACAAATGAACAATCACAGAGATTTCCTTATAGTCATTATCCAGTAGGAACTATGTGTCAAGATTCTACCAATGGTTTATAACTTCTGTGTTTACACAAGTGGATAATGTGTCCCCTCACACTGGCAAACACACCAGCTACTCGGTCCCAGGAGAAAGTCAGCTCTTATTTATGACAGAGCCCTGCCTGAGAGCAGAGGTGATGTCCAAAAGTCCCAGTAGTACTCCACATATGCTGCTGTCTCTACCCAGCCTGCCTCCCTTTTCCTGCCAAGTCCTATATCGTTTCCAAGCTGGAGATGGCCAGACTGATTTTGAATGCTCTAAGTATAATGAGAAACTTGGGAGATTCTCACTTCTGAATTTGGAGATCCTCATTCATAGCTCTTTTTATCTGCTCTTACAAGAGGCTTGTGAATGAATTGGGGTGGATAATTGGAATGTAGCCCCTCTTAAGGCTGTCAACCCAATGACAGCATCACTCCCTCACAGAGCTAATCATATTTAGAAACAGGTTATTTATATTGCCATATCTAAAACCCTTTTTGGGGGCTCATTTCCAGATCTTGTCTTAGTAACCTTAGAAGCAAAGGAGTAGTCTCACCAAGTCTACAAACATTTAGGGTGACTTATATTTTGGTTCAGCCTGATAATCCCCCAACTCCTCTTAAAGGAAAGATGACCAAGATGCCAGCAGACACCAGTACCTTGATTTCCCCTTGATTTATGCAATAATGCCATAGGAGCACACTGTGGAAAATAACCCCTCCAAAAATATTCATGTTCTATCGATCACTTAAAATATGTTTTCTTAGGCTAAAGTGGTATTTTGTTTCTAATTTTATATGTGTTTATATTCACAAAGCTTGCTAGAATTTCCAGTATGGCCCTTTAGTTAAGTTCCTATAGCACCATATTACTAATAACCAACATGGAAGCAGAATAGAAAATGACAGGGAATTTTCTAATAATATTCAGGAGAATTTTCTTTTATCTTTATATCATTAGCCATTTTGAGATGGAAAAATAATTTTCTAAATTGTAGCCTAAGGTGATAATCTTCTAACTACAGTCTCCTTTCTCAGTGAAAGGGTTGGAGTCTTTGTTTTGTTTATTGCCTTTGAATCATTTATAGATTTAAAGCCACCCCACTGAGCACCAACTCATCTGCCAGATGCACCGGGCCTCAATGGGTTGGAAGTGAAATGAGGGGTCCCAAGCAGGGAAAAAGATGGAAACCATATTCACAGTTTATTTGCTCACAGATGTTCACATAATAGAAGTTGAAATTTAAGAAGTAGTTTCTTTGTATTTGGCAAGAGACAAAGGAAAACAGTTGTGTGTGTGTTGGGGGGTGAGGGGGAGGTGGGAAAGCAATGAAATCATGAGAAGGATTGGGAATATCCATGTTCACCAACTTGAGCAGGGGAAGCTCATTGACAAGGGTACTGATTTTCATTCCCAGGAACACTAACTGGCATTCGACTCTTGACAAATCCTCAGCGAGTGACTTTTACATGAGGAAGAGACTAGGGTTTGATCCTGGATGATGACTCAAAGACCTGCCTATTGATTCCTCCCCTCTCCCAGTACCCTGAGGAGTGGTAAGGAAATCACGATGCAGTGTCAGGGTCCTGACAACTCCTGATGCTTTGTGATACTGCTAAGACATTGCCTATAGACGTTCTCTCTGCTGGTGTCAGTACTGTCGGTTTTGGTCTGTGTTTATCACAGTGACCTGTCACCTTTGTGGTATAGAGATCTCTGTTCACATGCAAGATAGGGTAGGACAATGTAAGTGAAAGGAGGACATTGCTGTGACTTTATAGGTTTAGACTTTCTAGACTAGAAGGTTAGGAGCTGTGTTATTTCCTCCTCTGTGTTGTGTTCCCGTAATCATTGTCGATGACCAAATGAATAACAGGCTCTGAATTATGATCTTTATGGCCTGAACAGCTGGATTTCTTTTAGGTTTGGCTGAATAAAAGATTAAGATGCTTTTCCAATATACTGATAATTCTTCTAAAAATTATATGTAATTATATTTTAAATTGATGTTAACTGAGTTCTCAGATTGGGAAGTATCTCCCTTCTCCCTTGCCCTGGCAAACAGTGACTGTCTCTATTAAAACTGCAATGCAGACAGGACCATGCCAGATTTTCCAGACATTGTTCTATTGGCATTTTCAAGTGTCTTATTTTCACTAGAATGAAACTTAAACTTATATTTATAATTTAAATTCCATTCCTTACGTTCTTAAAACTTCTGCTTTTAAATGGTAATAATAATACTCACTAGCCAGGCAGGCTAACTACTGTATGAAAAAAACCTGCATTTCAGTAGCTTGATACAATAAAAATTTATTTTCTTGTTCAGATGGGAGGGATGAGGAGATGTTCCATTCAGAGACCCAACTTCCTTCCATCTTACAGTTCTACCCTCTTTTATATTCTTAGTGTCTTGTCCATTCAGCTGGAGAATGAAAAAACAGAGGATTTTTTTTTTAAGTTCTATAGCTCTTGGGGATAAGTGATTTTTGGTTACATGGATGAATTGTATAGTAGTGAAGTCTGATATTTTAGTGTACTGGTCAGACAAGTACTATACATTGTACCCAATATGCAGTTTTTTCTCTCCTACCATTTCCCACTTTCCCCCTTCTGAGTCTCCAAAGTCCATTATACCATTCTGTATGCCTTTGCATACCCATAGCTTAGCTCCCACTTATAAATGAGAACATGTGGTGTTTGGTTTTCCATTCCTGAGTTGCTTCACTTGGAATAATGGCCTCCAACTCCATGCAAGTTTCTGCAAAATACATTATTTTATTCTTTTTTATGGCTGAGTAGTATTCCACATGTATATATACCATATTTTCTTTATCCACTCATTGGTTGATGGGCAGACACTTAGATTGGTTACTTGTCTTTGCAATTATGAATTGTGAATTGTGCTGCAATTCCTTTATCAAATAGTAGTTCTACTTTTAGTTTTTAAAGAAATTTCCATTCTGTTTTCCATAAAGATTATGCTAATTTACATTCCCACCAGCAGTATATCAGTGTCCAAAAAGGAGAGACTTTTATGCACCAGAGATGTTTATGGGTCAGGCCAGGAGGAGTCCAGTTATTTCCACCTAACTTTACTGATTACAATTTGGTCATACAACCACACCCTAGTAAGAGGGAAGTGTAGTTTAGACATCATAGCTAGGAGGAAAAGGAGAACCCAGATATTGGTATATCCTAGCAGACTTTAAACTAGTCAGCTACATATGCCTTTAGAACATTAGTTGTCAGGTCATATCTGTCAAATGACTGGTATTTGTGAGCTTGTGAGCCCACTCATCGGCATTATCTTCAACGTCTTCATCCAGGGTTGACTCAAGAGCATCTGAAGTTGAAGCAGTAGGCAGTACAGATGTAGGAGGGTGTTTCATGCCTTCTTGATCGTGTCTCTGATAGATATTTTATTTCTGGCATAGAGTAATGACTGGCTGAAAACATTGAGTAACTTATAATCAGTAGTTGGTGACAGATTAATTTACTTAACGATTTTCTTCTTATTTTTCTATTTCTTGGAAGATTTCTGAGTTAATGACAGATTCACCTGGCCAGTTAAGAAAATTCATCCTAACAATCTGCATGTGTGACTATCAAGATTGTAAGACGTAAAGATAGTCTATATTACTTTACCTCTGACTGAAGCTGAACTATTAGGGTATCTGGGATACTAAACACTAGATCATCAGACATCTACTGCAGATTAAAATTAACTTATGACATGTCTTCTTTGCCCATTAGGTTTTCATGGCTATTAGTTTCTGGAGGCCTGGGACTTGTTTTATGCATTTTGCTCCTTTGGCACCTACCTTGTTGTCTCTGACATGGTAGATCCTCAACATATGTTCCCTGCAGTGGTTCTCAGAGTGTGGCCTCAGGACAGCCACATTAGCTAGCACTACCTGGAAACTTGTTAAACATGTACTCTTGGGCACATCACAGACCTACTGAATTAAAAACTCTGAGGGTAAAGCCCAGCAACCTGTGTTTTAACAATCCCTCTAGGGTTCTGAAATGTGTGGAAGTCCAAGAACCACTCCTTTAGTAAACTGAAATGGATAGATTTTAACTCTGCAGACCTCAACACTATTTTATACTTCATTGTTGTTCATCGTTCTCATCTGTTTAATCTTTGGTTTTAACTCAAGTTTAAATAAAGCATATTGAGAACTTTTTGTAGAATCAGATATTTCTGGAATTTACCCATAATAATGGAAGATTTTTCAGTTTCACTGTATGTCCCATAAAATCTCTGTCAATATCAAAGCTTAGCTTTAAGAACCACTTTTAAACATTCCAGATAATTACAGATTTGGAGGGAGATATTTTTATAGTTTTAAAAAACATTTTCATACTGTACTGAAACTTCATTTAGAAGATTCTTAAAACAGGTAACAAAAGTTAAGTAATGTGGTTTTAAGACAGTAAAATAAGCTTTATGGCCAGTTAAGACATAGGCTGGAGGGCCAGACACTGGTGCAAATTTAGACTCCGATGATGTGTAGCTGTGTGACCTGGGACAAATTATTTAACACTAGGTGCTTCAGTCTCCTCTGTAAAATGAGGATAATAATAGTGGCTACTTCACGGGGTGATTAGGAGAATTAAATGAGTTAATATTTGTAAGTAACTCACAATAGTGCCATGGTAAGAGCTATGTAAGTGTGTGTTAGACGAAATAATCATCTTTTAAGAAATTAAAAGCACACGATGAATACTTTATTATTCCAAATGTGGAATTGAGGGACAGTAAGAATGGGGAACAGTGGACTTTTAAAACAGTGTTTCTCTGCACATCAAAATTTTTCATCAAAATCAGCTGGTGTTTCAAAAATGCAATTTCTTAGACCCATCTGCACCCCCAATCTTACTAACTCAGTCTTTCAGTGAGACACACTTGTCTACACTTTTAGCAAGCTTCTCAGGTGATTCTTATGCCTAGTAGAGTTTTGAGGAACTTTACAATAAACAGCATGGTAGGCTGAAAAATGGCTTCCCCCTCAAAGATATTTACATCCTAATCTTGAAACCAGTGACTGTTAACTTATGTGGCAAAGAAAAAAAGCCAGGGGAAGGGGTCTTTGCAATTGTGATTAATATAAGACTTTTGAAATGGGGAGATTTTCTTCGATGGTCTGCATGGGCCCTAATGCAATCACTTGTGTGGTTTTTTTTTTTTCTTTTTGAGACGGAGTCTCGCTCTTTTGCCCAGGCTGGAGTGCAGTGGCGCAGTCTCGGCTCACTGCAAGCTCCGCCTCCTGGGTTCACGCCATTCTCCTGCCTCAGCCTCCCGAGTAGCTGGGACTACCAGGCGCCCGCCACCACGCCCGGCTAATTTTTTGTATTTTTAGTAGAGACGGGGTTTCACCGTGTTAGCCAGGACGGTCTCGATCTCCTGACTTCGCCATCCACCCGCCTTGGCCTCCCAAAATGCTGGGATTACAGACGTGAGCCACCGTGCCTGGCCTACTTGTGTTCTTATTAGAAGGAGGTATGGGGAAGGGATTTTCTTTTTTCTTAATTTTTATTTTTATTTTAAGTGCCGGGGTACATGTGCTAGGTGTACAGGTTTGTTACGTTGATAATCGTGTGCCATGGTGGGAGATTTTCACACACACTGAGAAGGAGATAGAAGATGGAGCAGAGGGAAATTTAAAGATGCTGGCCTTAAAGATTGGAGTGATACAGCGACAAGCCAAGAAATGCCACCAAAGGCTGCAAGAGGCAAGGGCAGTTCTCCCCAGAGCCTCTGGAGAGAGAGAGTTCTTGCCAACACCTTGATTTCTGGCTGGTGATTCTGGCCTTTAGAACTGTGAAAGAATAAATTTCTGTTGTTTAATATCACTAAATAATGGTAATTTGTTCCAGCAGCCACAGGAAAATAATACAAGCAGCATCCTTTAAGTTGTTTGGTTTTATATCTGTAAATAAGATATTTTGAGCACATGATCCAAAATATGTTGACTCATAAATATGTGTGCATGACACTGTACCAATTTATTTATACATTATAAGACACACAAAATAAAAATTTTTTTTTTTTTTTGTCTTTTAATTTTTATTTTACAATTCCAAGACCTGGTTGAATTTGGGTCAAATTTAGCTTTAAATTCCTCAACAAATGTTTGGATTGACAAAGAAAACACAAGCATCAATATATAGTGCAAAGCCCACCTCTGTTCCGGTTGCTGTCTGGGCTGACAGCCAGTACTTCTGGCAACTTACTCTGTCCTACAAAATAAAAATTTTAAATGAAGCACTAAGAAGGGAAATTAATATCTTAAAGTAATTTTATATTACTAACGGTATAAGAAATCTTTTACTCCTAAAAATTATTGTTTTACAGTGAAAGCAATGTGATAGAATATGCTACATTAGTTTGAAAAATCTTAGTTTAACACTTTCTTAAAGATATGCTTCAAAGTTTGGCTTACTTAGATTATTTCATTCTAACGTTTATGTGGCTAAAAAAGATACATTTTGAGGCTATGCAGATTCAAAAAGAAGTAGTACATCCTTGACTATCCTTACTAAATCAGGAAGTTATTTTATTTTCCAATTCCATTTGCAAATTATGCAAATAATTTTTAAATCACAATCAGCTAATACATTTCCACCTTAACCATCTTGTCAATCAGTTGCTTTTTTGAACTAATCAGATGATACCAAGTCAATATACTTTTTTTTTTTTTTTTTTGTGAGACAGGGTCTCACTCTGTTGCCCAGGCTGGAGTGCAGTGGCATGGTCATGGCTCACTGCAGCCTCAACCTCCCAGGCCAAAGTGATCCTCCTACCTCAGTCCTTGCTGAGTAACTGGGATGACAGGTGCATGTCACCATGCCTAGCTAATTTTTAATCTTTTGTTGAGACAGAGTCTCACAATGTTGCCCAGGCTAAGTCCATATGTTTTCAACAAATAGATTCAAACCCAATTGAATGTCTTTATTTGAAATATTTAAAAATAGCTCCAAGTTTCTAAAGGAAGCAGATAAGAGAATATTTTAAGTGAGACATAGTGTTTTCTGGCAACAAGATCACGTAATCATGGAAATATTTCCAGACATCTGTTTTCAGAATGTTCTCTTTTTAAAGTGATTTTTTGATTCATTGTAAAAACACTCCTCTCTCATGGAAGGAAATACTAAAAAGGAAAAAAAAGAATTAAATCTTTAGAAAGTTAATCGGTGGATTTATTTTTTAAAAAAATATCTTCTAGAAAGCTTCCAGGGTTGGTAATCTCTTATATTACATAAAGCTTGATAAAATTTGAATATCTGTATTTTTATAAAAGAATATGAAACTCATCTTTAAGTTTAACAACTCTTCAATACTGTCATGAGATAACTGAGGAAACTCTTTGTAGTACATGAGTTTCATATTTCATATTTCATATAATCATTCCATTGTAAAATAGTATAATTATTCTACTACTTAAGATAAAATAATTTATAAATATATTTAATGAGATAGATACTTGCACTGTGTTGAAAGCAAATCAATGGTTAAGGATGCCGCTGCTAGCTCCTCAGAGCCTGGGACTTCCATGATTCTCGGGGTACCTCATTCACCATGCCCCATATTTAACTTTTGGATATGCAGCCAATTGTGAGAATGTGCCACTGTCATTCTGTATATATGATATTAGTCAAGCTTAATTTACTTTTTAGTGTTTGGATGAAAAACAAATAGAAATAGAAATTCCAATATTTTTTCTGTCATAAACTGATGAATACTTTTCAAACTTTCTGGGATGCTGACTACTTTGAAGACTATAGATTCAAAATGAGAAGAGTTTGCTGTATGGATTATAGAGAATAGAATGGGATTTGTCAAGATGGTACAGAAAAGAAGGACCTGAGACAAAAAAAGGGAAAGGCTCAGGAGAATGGATGACAGAAAGGGATGAGAACCAACATGGGAAAATAGAAGTGGTTGTACAAATGTCCTAGTAAGGTTTCCCCCAAAATAGACTCTGAGATGGAGATTGGTATGCAGCAAGTTTATTACACAGTGCTCTTGAAGTCAAAACCTTGGACAGAGGGAGAAGTTGGGTGGTTGATTGGCCTCAGCAAACCACATGGGGTGCTCTGAAAATGGGATAGTTTTTGTGAGTTGTTTCAAGTTGGGGTGGCAGGGGGTGAGCTTTTATAGCCCACATTGACCAGTCATTGGATGCAGAGTGGCTTGGAAAGAATGTGGACTTGGGTAAGGCAGCAATTCCCTGTGAGTGTTGGGAGCTGAAGGCGTCCAGAGCCAAGGTCATCCATGAACACCCTTCCCTGTTGCTAGGACAGTGAGCCCCCTACTTCTCTAGCACTGGCTTTCCTGCAGCAAACGTTCATTGCTACCAACAAAGACTCTGAGTCTGAGGGAACTGAATAGCATTCCTATAAATCAAATAAACATTTAATTAAGATATACAGAAAGTAAAACTTAGTTTTAAAATACTACATTGATTAATTGCCCTCTCTAGGCCACAGAATCTCACCAAGGGCAATATCACCTTCTAGAGGCTGAAAATTGTTTCTTGGGGGTAAAACACACACACACATATATATATGTGTGTGTATGTGTATGTATATGAGATAGATACTTGCACTATGTATATATGTATATAATATGTGTATATGTGTGTGTGTGTGTATATATATATATATATATATATACTCACACACATATATAATGCATAAAACACAGTACATAACAGTACATAACAGTACCACCATGTATTTGTGGAATTAAAATGGCTGAGAAATGATGCTTTAGACAATTAATGGATAGTAGGATAGTAATTATGTGTGTGTGTGTGTTGGGGAAGGAGGAGGGTACTCTGAGTATTTTAAACAAAATATTTAGAACTCAGGTCAAGAAAGACATATGTAAGAAGAGGAAGATCCTTTTTTCCCCACAGAAAACCAAGAGGTCTTTAAAGAGAAGCCATTTTTCCTCTCATAATCTTTAGATCCTGTCAAAGTCCTGGGCATTTCTAAACCAAGCCCTTGAATCTTCTCCCTGATGCAGGTGATTGGTCTAAAGGGCAGGTGGCCCCTTGTTTGTAGCCCTGGGGTGGGATTATCAATTACCTATTAGGGAGAGGGAACTCAAGGCCCAGAGGAGACACTCGATCCACCAAAGGTCACAGGGGTCAATGACAGCTTAGGACCTAGAACATTAACTGAAGCTTTATTCACTTGAAAACCCAATTTTCCAGGACAGAAAGCAAGCTGGTTTCCGCTCAAAGATGGATACTTCTGTGTGGCATCTGACACTCCATTTTTCTTAATTACATAGTTTTGGTGCTCAGGAAGTTTTGTGGGACTGAAACAGAAAAGTCAGACTGTTCAAATATGAAGCATTGCATAAACTGAAAGGGATACATTATGATCAACAAACTGTTAGAAGAAATAACAAGGAAAAATTCCATTCAAAGAAAACTAATTCTTTACTGAAAAGAACCAGAGTTTCCAAATACTGTGCTGTGCTGTGCTATGTGTAAAAAAGACTGAGCCTTAACCCATATCTTCCACAGGGGTATAAATGGCACCCCTTGAGCGGTACAGTACAGAAGTCCTGATCCCCCGTGAGGACAGTGCCAGGTGCATAGTAGACGTTAAATAAATATTTTTTGAATGGGTAAATGTGCTGTCAGCTCCCTTCAGCTTCCATAATCATTTCCCTGCTAGACTCTAGCAAACCTTCCTCTAGTTGTCCTGGTTGTGACATTGAAACAGGGTGGAGTTGTGTGACATGTGTTACCTGATAGGTGCAATTATTATCCTCCTTTTAGAGAAAGTGTATGAATAAACAGTATATAGAGGCTTTAGGAGCCAAATATCTCAGGTTTAATTTTTGCCCTTTGGCCTGATTTGCTTGGTTGTCAAAATATAGTGAATTGCCCTGGACCTACAGAATGCATAGTGGCCATCCAAGTAGCCGTTCAAGAAACATTTTTTGAAAGCCTCTTTACATGCCAGGCCCTGAGCTATATTGGAGAGTTACAAAGATAAATGATATAGACTCTACCCTTAATTAGTTCATTATTTAGTAGATGGCAGCCCCTAGAAGATTGGGGTTGTAAGAAAAGGGCAAATTCACTAGTACAGAAGTTGCCCAAGGTATTTGTACTTGAGAGAAGGCTGTGCTGTTGGCATATTTTGTGGGCCTCTTGGGATACCTCCACCCCAGAGCCTACCCTTGGGGATACCCCCACCCCTGTTCCCTAAGCATAGGCCCTGGGCAGCACCCAGTTTCCCTACTTAGGGATGCTCCTAGACAGATCACTGTGGCAGCAATCTGAGAACAACAAGGAGGAAGGTGCAGTTGAAGTTTGAATTTTAAAAGATGGGCTTGGAGGCTATGGGGTAGTGGTAGTGAGGCTGGAGAGGAAAGTCTGTGTGTAAATGATGCAATTCATAGTAACAAATATTTATTGAGTGCTCGCAATTTTTTAGGCACAGTTCTCTGCACTCTGCATGTGCCGATTTCATTGAATCTTCACAATCATATGTGGTTGATATTATTATTATTATTATTATTGTGTTTTTCAGATGAAGAAACTGTGGCATAGAGTAATTAAGCTACTTGCCCAAGGACACACAGTTAGTAAGTGGCAGAGACAGGTTTTGAATTCTTAACCACCACTCTATCCTGCACTGGACTTGATAGATTGGAGGTGAGAAATGCTTTGAAGGGAGGGCACAAACCACTCCTTATGATGTACTCACTATGATGGGGAACACCAGAGGGAAAAAAGATTTGGGATGCCAGGAAGAGTGTGGTTTGGGACAATTTGGGACCTGTAGGTAGAGATGCTCGGTTAGCTGATGGTATATAGTTCTAGAATTCAGGAGAGAAACCTGAGCCTAAAAGAAATTGAACTATATCAAAACCAGTCAATCCACATGTAGCAGAGAACTAACCGGTTTAAATAACATTTGAAAATCTGATCTTGTACTTTCAGAAGCTGATCTCCAGAGTCACCAGATATCCTCATCCCTAGCATTTATACAAAATGAGCTTTTATACATAAAGTTGATTTCTCTGGCCCTTCTCATTGGGAGGCCAAGCTCTGAGTAGTAGCAGTGATGGATTTACAACTATTCATTTACAGTCTTTCACCCAGAATTTGTGACATCATTGACTGGCATTGTTGGTTTAGTTTTTGTCCATAGAACAATTTCTGTGTGAAACTAATTGACTTATATGGACATGGGATGCACGGCATTGGTCCCATTGGCACCATGTACCAATCAAAGGAGCTGACTGAGAGCAACATCAAGAGAGAGGGGAGATGCTGCTGACATTTTTATGAGTCTACAGAAAGAATGTTTCAGGGCTTATGTTCAATAAATCTACTTGCAGAACTGATGGGGAAGATAAATTATGCCTGTGCAGTTCTTTGTTCCCTGTTCACCAAAAGGGGGCTGCCCACATGCAGCTGTACTCAACAGGAAATTGCTTTTCAATCTTTAATGAAGGATGTTCTTCAAGTGCAGCAAGTGCACCCTCTCCAACCCCAAATCAGAATATGCCCCCATTTTTTGCCCTTTGTGGAATGCCTATCATGGAATCCATTATTTGGAGATCTTAGGTGACAAGTGGCTTAAAACCAAAGATCTTCAGCTTTAGTGTAGTGATGGCTTCCTGGGGCAGAAGTTATTCATGTAAACTCACAAAGCTGCTTCTCTCTGCCCTTCTGGGGATGGGAGTAGGGCAGGATGCTGGTGCTGCTGAACAGGAGAACTTGGAGCATGTTGCGTTCTCAATAGTCAGAAAATGGACAGAAACTTGAAAAAGAGACAGAAAAATAGCAACCAATGCACAGTCACTCTGAATTTGAAAAGCTGGGCCTGCAGTTTTCTGAATAAGCAGGATGATTGGTGCCTCTAATTTTCTGTCTCTAATAGCAATTGACTAAAGGACATTCCTTCTCTTCTCTTTGCAGCCAGGACGGGGTTGCTAAGTGAGTCCCCCTATGTGAGAAATGAGTGTTTCTTGACAGGAGTTAGCATTATTCTCACACTCTCTTGTTAAACCACTAGTCTTTAAACTTTCACAATTGTCTTCCCCTACCAATACTAGAAACCTCAGTAAAGACTCTTAATAAATGTATGTATTCTTAAATTATGTGTGTGCACATGTGTGTAATACTCTATTTATAACATGAACATTAAGAAATTCTGTCCCTTGCCATGCAATTTAAGCATACTGGAATGCACTTGCTTGAAAATAGCATTATTTCAGTTATTGGTTATTAGTAATTATTGGTAAAAAGAAAAATTCCTTATACCACAATAGGCCCACATGTGTCTCAATACCAAGCCAAAGAAAGCCTGGATTGGAAAGAGAAAATGACTGAAGAGACTTCTGCTAGAACCTAGCAGGGAAGGGATTATAAAAGGATGTTTGTTCAGCAAATATCCACTGAACAGCTATTTTGTGCCTTTGAACAAGACAGGCCCCTGCCCTAACAAGCCTGTGTTCTTCTGAGAGAGTCCAGCTGCCCCATTACATGACCCAAGAGGGTGCATTTACATAGGCTTCATGGCTGCCCTGTGAGGGGAGGTGTGGATGAGGGAAACCAGCGAACATATGCTGTGTCAGATAGAAGTAAATGCTATGAGAAAGAATATGCGGGGTGAAGGGGTAGAGTATGAGAGAGGCTGATCTTTCCCATGGGGGAAATCTTCTGAGAATGGGGATTTGAGACTTGACCTGAATGCTGGGAGGCAGCTAGTCCTGTGAATATTGGAGGAAGAGCATTCTGGGTATTTATTTTTGGTCTCATCCTTGCATCCTTGGTTATAGGTGACTCAAGCTCAGCAGGCCCAAGAATGACCTCCTGAAGGGCTGGCTGGCTCCTGGGGAACAGGAGGGCCCATCCTCGGCAGCTGTGAGCTGCCACATAAACAAGGCCCAGGGCTTTGTTACAGCCAGTCTGTTCCCTGTCAGGCCTGACAAGGCAGCACCCTTTGTGTTTGCTAATAATGGATTTCCTTTTTGAGGCGCCATCAGGCTCTGAAAGCACTAACTGAGTTGGTAAGCTGGGCTCCTCTTTTCCTACTTTTCCTGGTAGAAGGCTGCATCCTTAGAAGCTCTTGCAGCCATTTATGAACATAGATTGCCATTGTCTTGTACGAAATGAGTTTCTAAACCATGCAAGCAGTTAAATCACCAGCTGGCTAGACCCTAGACTTTAGCTACCAAGTATTTTAGAAAAATGATCTTTTATGACACTGCTTGTAGGGAAGTAGAAAGTTTTGTTGTAAGGGCGATGGGGAGTTTTGGGAGTCTCTTTCCCCACATATTTCTACTGAACTTCTTTTTCATTATAGAAATAACACATTGTTAAAACAAGTCCAACAAGGCAATGGTTTAAAAAAATTGAACAATCTCCAACCCTGCTCTTCTCTAGTAACATATATGGCAGAGGCCAAGAGTGTAAGCTCTATGCCAGACTGCCGGGTATAAATCCTGCTTGCCACTTGCTAGCTGTGTGATCTTGCACAAGTTATTTCACCAATTTTGTTCTCGATTTCCTTATCTGTAAAATGAGACTGTAAAGTGGAACATTCTCTTACTCACCTTATGCAGTTGTTATAGTGAATGGGTGGTGCATAATGCTCTTAAAATAATACCTGGTACAAAGTACTATTCTCATATTAGCTCTTACTAACATAGCTATCATGAGATGCTTTTTTTTTGTTTGTTTTCTCTTATGTCATTATATAGAACTTGGCAACTCTTTTTTTTTTCACTGAATCCATCAACAGGCATCCTTCTAGATTCAAATCCAAGCATATGCAGATATTATTAATTTTTAACAACTGCCTAATGCTGCTTAATAGGGATCACCAGTTGTTTGAACACTACCTTTTTAGTAGGCATTCAATTGTTTCTAAGCTTTTACTCTTACGAATAATATAGCAATAGACTATTGTACATATATCCTTTTTTATGTTGCTCTGTTTCTAAGTGATAAATTCTTTAAAGTGGGATTGCTGGATCAAAAGTCATGAGATTTTAAAATGGTAATAGATATCCCAAAATATCATAGCAATTTGCACTCATACCAGAAATATATGAGTGCTCATTTCCCCATGTGCTTACCAGCAGTGGATATTTTTAATCTTTAATTTTTTTCCAGTCCAGCAGGCAAAAAATAGAATCTCATTGTCCTTTCAATTGACATATCTCTGACTGCCAGCGAGGTTGGGTACATTGAAAGGTTCTAAGTGGGGGCATTAAATAATAAAATTTCCAGTTTGAAAGATCAGTAGGGCTACAACATGGAAAGCTGAGAAGGGTGGGAGTGGGAAAGGTTGATCTGGGAAAGGAGGATCGTTAGGAAGCTGTTTCTGTTCTTCTACCTTTACCACTATTTTGACAATAACCTGTATTCCCAAATGTCAACCTCTAACCCTTGATCTTCGTCCTGGATTTCAGCATCATGTTTCTTTTTCTGTATCCGAAATGGAATGCTAGTTTTGGAGGCAGATCAAACTCCACATACCCTGAACACATTTCTATTTTTTATGTCCTCTCTCCCAAATCTATCCTTTCTCTTATTTACTGGATTTATCTAGTGACCTCACTATCCCCTTCACTAAATATAGGGGTGTAATCTTGCCTACACTACAAAACTTGGGGTTACTTTTTAGTCCTTATCCTTTGCCTCCCACAACCAATCAATCCCTAAGTCCTATGATTTTACCGCTTGTCATTCAAATCCTCCCTGCCTGTCATTCTTTCTTTTGCTGCTGTTGATCACAACCTCATCTTTTTCTAGATTATTGTAGTAGCTTTGTGGGTTCTGGCCTGATACTGTTACTTTATTCTATTCTCTCTGCTTGGAATTTTCTTCCCTCTTTTGTCCCCTGATAGTGAAATGAAACTTTCTCCTAAGCTCAGCTTGAGTATTCCTTTTTCGGGGACGTCTCCCGTTATTCACATTCTTGCTCCAGGCAGAGCTAACACTTCCTTCTCTCCTGCTCCTGTTGCATTCTGTACATTCTTAGGTTTCAAAGCATGTTGCATATTATCATCACTTGAATGCATAGCACTTCTTTTTCCTTCAAATATCTGTGACTTCCTTGTGAACATGGTCCATTTTTTTCATATTTAAAAATATTTTTAATTGGCACATAGTAATTATACATATTTATGGAGTACACAGTGGTATTTTAATATATTGCTACTTAATATATACAATGTACACATGATCAAATCAGGGTAATTAACATATCTATTACCTCAAACATTTATCACTTTTTTGGGATGTTGGGAACATTCAAAATCCCTCATCCTTTTATCCAGCACAGCACCTGCAGAAAGGTAATATTTAACAGTTTGTTGAACAAGAAAAGCAGATTGGTTTAAATTTTTCCTGCTAAGAATTAAATTAATTAAAAATGTATTTTCTTTTAAATGTTAAAAATTGTAAAGTGGTGCTGGCTCCTTATAAAAAAATTGGGAAAAAATTGAAAAGTTGAAATCAAAAAAATGATAAAAACTCATCCATGTTCCCATTTATAATTTTATCTTGATTTTTCCTTCTTAGTTTAATGAACACATAATAACCTGTAGTGGGATGAGTTTATTCCCCTCTTCTATAAGTCCCCATTCCTATAATTTGGGAACCCCATACTAAACTAAAAAGAAAGGAGCCTGCTGTAATGTCAATTAATAGTGGGAAAGAGAAGGGTAATCCATTAATATAAGAAAACATAAAAATATCTTAACAGAAGGTTATCCTGCACTGTGTTTTGATGGATGTAATATTTTTTCACATTGAAGCCAGTATGGTACCCCTGGGGTCTAGAGTTAAGTCCTTGTGGGAATTGAATTTGGGGGTGAATTGAATAGACTGTGAGCACCCATCTTGAATCCCACCACTTGATGTGTGTGCTTTGTCACTCTCTCATTGTCATATGTATTTTTTCTTAATAGTGAAGTCTCTCTCATGAGATTCTGCTTCTCTACCTTATTCATTTTCTCTGACCACCTAAAGCAATCAACAAACCAGTATTCGTGGTCTACTTTGCATTAGAGCTTGAAAAAGATGAGGTGAGATAAGTCTTATCTCACTAGATCTTTATATCATTAGATCATTTATATCACAAACTTCCTTTGGGATTTCAGGTGTGTACTTGCTTCATCAGCTAGGGCAGTAAATCTGTTTTGCATACTGACTCTTCTTCTCTTTGCTATGATGAGATGTGGTTACAATTTTTATTTGTTATTTATAATGGCATAATTTACATACTCAATCCTATATTGAATTTATATAAGTTTTTTAAATTTTTAACTATTATAATTGTTGTAATTAATAAATATTTGCAGCATTAAGCATTTTTCCTCTTCCTTTTGGACAAAGTGTGCAAAAAAGAAAAAAAACCTTTTCCCTGTATTTTAGTCCTATATCCTTAAGCCATTTCTAGATGTAGAATTACTGGATCAAAGTATAATAATAATTGGAGGCTCTTCAAACATTTTGCCAAGAGTTTTTCAAATTTACACTCTTTCCTGTTATATATGAAAGTGACCATTTTGTTACATCATTTCCAACAGTGAAGATTAACAAAAAGTAAGTCCCCACTAATTTGCTAGGTGATAGGCAGTTATAGAATTTTTACAAATTGTTTCCTCACATCTTCAGGAAATCAAGATTGACAGAGACTGTTCATCTGTCTGGAAAGGTTTTAACTGTACTAAAGTCTGTTATGGATGACTTTAAGCGTTCTGATGGTTCTGTAATTCTAGGCTACCCTGAGTATGATTCCCATCTACAAGATGCAGGATTGTGTTTCAAAAATGGACAGTTATAAATAATATGTGCTGTGTCATCTTTATGTAGGAGGAATGACAGACATCTTATAAGAGATATGGCAGTTGGGGCCCCCAGGGAGAAAGGAAAGGAAAGATTTAATTAAAGATTAGGTTGGGTGGTCTGGAGAGGGAGGAGCTCACTAAAATTTGCTAACTATGCATTATAGTTTTATGAGCAAAGGACTGTTAGAGAATGTTACATGGAGCTTACTGTCTTTTTCAGTTAAAACACACACACACAGATACACACACACGCACACACAGATATGTGCATACTCATCTAGGTTAAGGCAGAAGATGGGAAACAGATGGAAAGGCACAACAAAAACTTCAGGAGTCTCAACTACCTTTAAATCAGAACATTCTGCTTATTGAGAGTTCCTGTCTTTCATGACATTTGGTTGCCTTTGTATAGCCATCTGCCTTTCTTGAGCTTATAAACTGCAAAATGCAAGACTTGGATTTCAAATCACTATTTGGAAATCATAATTTCAACGTCCCCAGAGGAGGAAGTGCTATTTGTAGCAAATGCTCCTCAAAGTATTTCTAGCACTTCACAGATATTTTCTCACTAGTCATCATATATTTTTATTGTTGTTGTTCCTTAATAGAGAAATGGGACAGGTGATATGAGCTTCTGCTGCTCATCCTTATTCATTCTCATTGCTCAACTAAAGAAACTGACAAATATATATTTGTTGTCTACTTCATATAGAGCCTTGAAAAAGACAAAGAAAGCTAGCTAAATCTTGTCCCACCAAATATTTCTGTTTAGAAAAAAAAGACTTGAGGTGATTAGTGATGAAATGAAGATCTGTTTTCAAATACATCGCAGTCAAGTTTGGTGGAGATACATGTTCATCAATAGTAGCATGGTTTCATTGGGTAGTGATTGGGGTGAATGCAAGACCAAGGTTAATAAATAGCTGAACTTCTATAGAGTCTAACAATTTAGAAAGAACTTGCAAATGAATTATTCTTCCTTGAGCCTTACCAAAGCCCCATTTAGGACCAGAATCTTCATTTTACAGCTAAGGAAATTGAGGTTCCTAAATGTTAAATAAATAACTTAAGCAGAACCCCATGAGTCCAAACATAAACAGTGATAGACATCACAAGTTCACGATTCAGTGAGGAGATTCACCTGCTTGGATCCGAAGATTCTACAAAGTAATTTGCAAGGGATAAGATTTCAGAGGTAGGGTAGAGCCTTTGGAACTAAATTAGATGAATAGATTTTTTTTTAAGTTGTGAGCAGGAATGTAATACATTAAAAATGATGCCTGGCCTAGGATGGAGGTTAAACTAGGATGGGGAGAAGTTTGGAGAGGCTGACTAAATTGTGTTGTGATAGCCAATGTGTGAATTTAAATGTTGGATAAGAGGACGATGTAAAATGGAGAGGAAAAGGTCCAAATGAAGGACATATCAATAATCCTAGCAAGTTGGGAGGCTGAGGCAGGAGGATTGCTTGACCCAGGAATTGAAGACCAGCCTGGGCAAGATGACAAAACCCCATCTGTGTAGAATAATCTTTAAAAATTTAGCTGAGCATGGTGGTGCATGCCTGTAGTCCTAGCTACTCAAGAGGCTAAGGCAGGAGAATCACTTGAGCCCAGGAATTCGAGGCTGCAGTGAGCTATGATCATGCCATTGCACTCCAGTCTGGGAGACAGAGTGAGACCCTATCTCTAAAAAACAAAACAAAACAAGAAAACACAGAGGTCTTAGTAATTAAATGGACATGGTTGATGATAAACAAGGGGAGATTCGGTTTTGAGGCTGGATGGCAATTTAGTTGACACAGACATGGCTCCTTGAATTCTCAGACAGCCAGACAATTTTCTGAAAGCGTTCGCAGTGCTGGAGGAACACAGAGCTAGAGCGTGGTTACATAGCAGGAGTTTTCTGGCTTGTGTATAATTATCAAGTTAATTTGATGAGGTGAGCTATCAAATAAGAGATAGGGAGACTACACACCTGATGAGTGGCTTTTATCAAAGTGACGTTTCCAGTGTTGATCAGTGTGTTTCTCTGCTATAAGAACAGCAGTGCCAAACCACTGGATCTAGTTTTCTGCCTTGTTTGGTGATGGTGTTTTTTTCAAGCTGTGCCATGGGACAGGTAGGGACTAGAGTTCTTTAGTAATGAAGATTTCCATTATGAGGATGTGTAAAGTTTTCCATCACCTTGCAGAAAAGTAGATATCACTATTATGACAATTTGTACTGCTCCATCTTAGCCTGACTAGCACCATTTCTGAAGGTACCTTTCAAACCTATTACTGCTATTGTAGAAATGCAAGCTTTGACCAAGTCACATCTGTGTGTGTGTGTTTGTGTGTTTGTATCAGATCTATTGTTAAAGAGACAGAGACAGGATGTAGTGAAGAGGCCTGAACTTAGGATTTTCACCGGAATTTTCCCAATCTGCTGTGAGGCTTTGTCCTGGTTGTCTGACTTTGGGCAAATCCTTTGGTTTCTGTATACTTGTTTTCCCATCTATGAATTGACAATTGGGCTACAGGCTGCTTATAATCTGTGCCCTTCCACCCAGTTCCAGCATTCTATTGTTACATTCTATTTAACATTTGCTAGGGAAAAGTAGTAACTCCTATACCTTCGGTGTGCCTAATAAATTGGTGTAACTATATTAAATTGATAACATTAGCAAAAGATAGTTTGCTAGCCACTCAGAAACACACTTTTCCCCATCATTGGAAAATAAACAAACTTGAATAGATGATTTGTGTAATATTCCCTTCCCAACTCTTTTAACTTAGGAGTTTCATGTGAGGAAAATAAGTGTAACTTTTTTCAAAAGAAATAAAGCTCCAGAGTTTAAACTCACTGTTTTATTACATCTGCTATCTGGAGGCAAAAGAAGTTTTTTTTATTATTTTATGGAAAAGTGATGTCTTTTATTCAATAGGTTAATATGGGCACCAAATATTTCCATGGTGGGAATGGGGTGGTTAGGTTGGGCAGTAGAGTTGAAGGAATACAGTGCAGAGAGAACCAGGTAGAAGCAAAAAAGATGCTAATCAAGTCCATATTTCTTTTAGGGGGGAAAAAGACACAGTTGCTCCAATGAATCTAAAATCAGTAAATAAAGAATTGTTTAATTATTCAGCTACATTCTTCCCGTAAGTGATGAGAGTGAAGGGAACTGAATAATCTATTTAAATTACATTGTCACCCTGCATTTTTGGGGGTCTTGGCTACTTTGTCTCGCCCTGGAAAGTTTACTCTCTGTATTGGCATCAGCCCACTCCTGAGGATCACATTGTCCTTGATGGTAGCAGTATACTTTAGGTATAGCCAGTGAATGCTAGGTGGCGAGGGATGGAGGGAGGCTTGAGACACCTGTGTGTATCCTCCCAGACTCCATCAGGGAAGCACATGCCTTGTGAGAGGGCAAACCCATGCCTTCCCCTGTAATATATTGTACCCTATAATTCTAAGGCAAAATCACAACTCCTTTGGTTGCTTTTGAGACCTGCGCTTTTGAACCAAAGTTGGACTGTTCCGTAAGATTCCCTACCCAGAGTTTAAAGCTCACTCTGATCTATCCCCAATTCACTGCAATCTTTTGTTCCATTGCCTGGGTTCTGTAGCCTTCAGTTACAGGATGCAGGTGCAATTTTGCTAGCAGCTAAATCTGGTCCCTTGATAACTACCAAAGGCAGTGGCTTCCAACAGGGGCTGCACTGGCCTTGGGCCTGCTGTGTGGTCAGACTGCTAATGACTGCATCTGATATTTGTCACAAATGCCCAGGAATGAAGATATTCTAGTCTAACATTCTTTTTCTGCCTCTCATGTGAATTTGAAGTTGCTCATAGCTGGTATAAAGAAGTGAGTTGCCTGCTACTAAGCGGGTTGCAGTTCCTCCCTGGTCTCACCTTCCTTATCTGATAAATGAGAGAGTTGTCTGAGGTCATTGTCTACTCCGACACACCAAGATATCACAATATCCACATTTTATTACTGTTTTCCTATCAGGTTCCTGCTCAAATCCTATCCACTGCAAGAGACCTCTGTGGTCAGACTATCCTGCGTCCATCAAAATTAATTTCTTTGTGATATTGTCTCATGGTGTGTCCTATGGTAACCCTTACCACAGCCTGCTTTGTATTTTAGGCCTTGGATCTGTGTCTGTCTCCCTGACTAGACTGTTAACTCCAGGGTATCAGGGCTGCTCATGTCTTATTTATCTTTTCATTTCTCTTAGTGCGTTCTGCATTGCAAGCAGGCTCTCCAGAAGTGTCTGAGTAGTACAGAACTCCTCACTTGTAGTCATAAAGAAACAATCTGTAATCAAGTCCTTAGGAATACAACAGGTAGAATCTCAATTCCTATTAACCTCTTTAGATGCTTAGCAATTGAGGAGGTAGTTAGTTTCTTCTCCCACCCCAAAGTTAATTAAAAGGACAGCTGGCTCCAAGAATTCTAGTTCCCTAATGCGTTTTTAAAGTTTTATAGCAAATAAGGTTATTTCAATTCCTGCCAGATTAATGACCTACAGAGAAGCAGCCTGTACTAATATTCTAGAGATAGCAAGTCTCGGGATCCACTGAGAACAGAGACCAATCCATGCTCTTTTTCTGCCCTGTTGGGGCAGGAAATTCAAAATGGTGTCATTCAGCATATTCATCAAGTGTTTATTGAACTCGTAGGATGTTCATGGTATGGCAGAACATACCAAGCTGAAGAGAACACAGCCTCTGTTGTGAAGAAGCTTGGGGTTTTATAGGTTCTAAGAAATCACTCACATGACTCTAATGTGAGGCTGAGTTTAATAAGTGCAATTAGCAAGTGAGAAAATGCCAGTGTGGGGTTCAGAGAAGAGAAAGCTACCATCTGACAGAAAAATTCAAAAAAAGCTTATTGGACATGTAGAATTTGAGAATGGCATTGAAGGATAAACAAGATTTTAGTAGATAGAGGAACTGCATGAGCAAAGGTGAAGAAATGGGAAATCCTGGAGCATAGCTATAAGAGTCCAGTTTATTCAGAGTGGAGAGTACCTATGTAGTCATGAGAAATAAGAGGGGAGGTGGGGAGGGCTCGGGCCATGGAGGATGCTGGATTCCAAATGTATGGCTTGTCCTGAAATTTGTAGGCATTAGGGTGCTAGGAAAGGATTTTGATTAAGGGAGTGAATATTTTAAACCAGGGGTTGGCAAACTATGGCAGGTGGCCCAAATCTGAACTGCCATAAAGTTTTATCAGAGCGCAGTGTGGCCTATTCATGTATGTATTGTCTATGGCTGCTTTTGGACTACATGGGAGAGTTGAGTAGTTGTGACAGAAACACTGTCCATAGGGCCTGCAAAGCCTTAACTATTTATTCTCTGATCTTTTACAAAAAATATTTGCGGCCCCCTGATATAAGCATCATTCATTCATATAACCATTTATTCATTTATTCTTGATTAATTTAACAAACATTCAGCATTTACAAAGTACTAGCGATATGCTTTGGTATTCTTTTCCCTGTTATTTAAAGTTATGTCTTTATTCAAGCTATCCTTTAGAATCATTCAGAGAATTTACATTTTGTGTAATTCGTTATTTGAATGCAGCTTCTTCAAATGCTATGGGAAATGTTCCTTTTTCTAACACTCTTGGCTAATTGTATCAGGGCTAAAGTTCCTATATAAAGTAATGTTTATATCGATGATTCGGGTACAAGGTGAAGTTCCTATATTGTAAATTAAAGACAGAGAGGTCAATTATACTGTATACATAAAAGTTAACTTGGCCTCTTTATCAATAACTGCTTGCCTTGCCTTTCCTATGGAAAGATGGCAACAGCAGGGAAGAGTGTGGGCAGGTTTTCCCACAGCCTTATCCCCACCATCACTTCTACCATTGCTCCCGTTCTTGTGGTGTTCAGCTATGGAGCATGAAAGTATTCCTATCATGACTATATTAGTTTTTTAGGGCTGCCAAAACAAATACCACACACTGGGGCGTAAACATAGAAATTTATTTTCTCGCAGTTTTGGAGGCTGGTGATCTGAGATCAGTGTGTGGGCAGGGCTGGTTTCTTCTGAGGCTTCACTCCTTGGCTTGTAAATGGCCATCTTCTCCACATGTCTTCACGTGGTCTTTCCCCTACGCATCTCTTTTGAGTCAGCTCTTTTCACAAGGCCACCAATCAGATTGGATTAGGACACACCCATATGACTGTATTGTACCTTAATTACCTCTTTAAAGGTTCTATGTCCAAATACAGCCACATTCTGAAGTACTAGGGGTTAGGACTTAGACATATGAATTTGGCACGGGTAACAGAATTTAGCCCATAACAATAAATAATTTGTAGAATATGTGTTTTATTTTTATATTCGAATTTAATTTAAATGATATCTCTTTATGAGAACCTCTCACATTTTAAGAACCGCACGTATCTTCGTCCCATTTATGAGCAAAAAATTGTGATGCTGTGGCTGTGGAACAGAAAGCAAGGAGTCCACATATATATCAAGCTAGGGATTCCATCTGTTTACCACCATCCTCTATCCAGCTGACCTCCAGCAGAGGGAGATCTCCAATCTCCTCACATCAGTGCTGCTGAATTCATCTTTCTAAAGGACAACTCATCATGCCTCTTCCACCACTGTGGGCATTTTAAGGGAAAGGATTGTGTTTGATTTACCTATAAACCTTAGGAGCCTAGCTCATTGCCTGGGGGAGAGCAGATACTCAGTAAATGTTTATGGAAATGAAAGTGAGATGCAAATACATAAAGCTGGTGCTGTTTCAGTTAATAATTTTCATAATAAATGATCTCAAAATGTAGTCACTCAAAGCAGTAACTATTTTCTTATTCAGTGGTTCTGTGGGTCAGAAATTCCAGTGAGGCACAATCAAAATGGTTTATATTTGCCGCACATATCCAGAGCCGTGGCTGAAAAGATTTGAAAGCTTGGAATGAGTTGATGGCTGAAATTTTTTCACTCACATACCTTGCACCTGGTGAAGGCTGCCTCAGCAATACCAACTGGAGCACCTATGTGCAGGCTTTCTATGTGACAGTCCTCACAGCTGCAGGGTCATTAGACTTCTTTGCTGCTGGCTTAAGGCTCCAACCATGACTATTTCAATGAACAGGGCAGAAGCTGTATCATATTTTATTACCCAGCCTCAGACATAACACAGCATAATAACCTATTGCATAAGCTATTATGGCATATTGTACTGACCAAGGTTTCACAGGACTGCCCAAATCCAAGAAGAAGAGCATTAGATTCCTTTACTTGTTGAGGAAGTGGTACTCATACATGTTATATAAAAAGTGTAGGATGGGAGTTATTGTTGTGGCTGTCTTTGGAGAATAAGAGCTGCCATTAAAAAAATCAACCCAATCAACAGATATTATACAGAATTATTTTTGGTCATGAAGTGTCAAAGAGGCTGGAGGATGAATACTATTATCCGTGTGATGTCAATAGAGAAATGGTTAAATAAACCATCTCCTTGGTCTTATCCAGCCATTGAGAAAGTTATTTATAATGATGTGTAATAACATGGAAATGTCAGCTACATTACTGGTTAAGCTAGATTAGAGGAAGCAGCTTGATGTATGTCTACAATCAAGCTTCCTATTAATTCCCTTCCTAAATTAAACTCCTCCACCCAGAATTATAGGCCATCCTCTTCCAGCAGTCTTTCTTCATGGAGGAGCCAGCAAACACGCTTATGCAGGCAAACAGATCCCAGAGAAAGGCGACTGTGTGATGAGGTTTTTAAACTGTAAATTTCACCCGAATAGATATGTGGACCAGTGGAACAATGGATGGCAGATTCACAATCTCCACTATCATATACATTACCCTTTCTGCCTCAGAGATAGAGTGATGCTGGAAGTGTTTCTTCTACATTCTTCCCTGTCAGGAAGAACTTCCCTCTTAAGTGAAGTATGAGTGGTGTGAGTGTGTTCCTAAACTAATATTTATGTAATAGGTGAAAAAGCATGTTACAAAAATATGTGATTTAACTATATACACATATAGCACACACACACTTAAACCTTACATATAGAAAAAAAGAGACTGAAAGAAAATATGCCAAAATAAATACTACTTATCTTTTGGTTGTGGGATTATGGATACCTTTTTCTTTTCTCTATGTTTTAGTATTTATTGAATTGTAATTAATATGAATTACCCTTTAAAGAAAAAACTGGGCTTACTAAAATTAAAAAAAATTATTAAATTGTCTATCTACAAATGATAGATCACTTCCTAATATCTCTTTTGGCATAAGCCCTGCTATAGGATTACTACAAGATTTAGTAAAGCACTTTGAGAAGAAACATTCTAAGAACGGATTTCTCTTTCTGGAAACTGAAAAAAAGGTCAAATCTAAAACTTGACCGGTCCATGAAGAAGTGAAAAAAAGATGGTAATGTAAACCACAAATAAAATTTTAAGGCCCCTCCAACCATTTGAGTGGACCCCTCCTGTCAGCCAAGGGCATTCCAAAATTAACCTGAAAAACTTGTTCAGGCCTTAATATAAGGAGGGGTGAACATTCCTCATTATACCTTCCTCCCTTTTGGAACTCAGGAAAATCCAACCAGCATTAACATCAACACAGATATTGAGTCTGATAAGAAACATTTACAAGCTATTCTCTCTGAAGTCTGCTACGTGAAGGCTTCATCTGCATGATAAAACCTAGGTCTCTACAACGCTTTATTGTAACCCAGACAGTCCTTTCTATTGATAATAACTGTTTCAACCAATTGCCAATCAGAAAATGTTTAAACCTACCTATGAACCAGAGCTCTGCTCCTTTGAGTTGTCCTGCCCTTCCAGATCAAACCAATGTAAATCTTAACTTGTATTTGATTGATGTCTCATGTCTCCTAAAATGTATAAAACTAGGCTATGCCCAAATCACCTTGGGCACATGTTCTCAGGATCTCCTAAGGGCTGTGTCATAGGCCATTGGTCATTCATATTTGGCTTAGAATAAATCTCTTCAAATATTTTACAGAGTTTGACTCTTTTTGTCAACAGTAATAAAAATATCAGAATACAGAACTGGTAAAAATTCAGAGTTCTAAACATAAATATATTTCAAGTGTTATTTATTACTAGAAGGATTATGGTAATATGGCAACATTAATTGTCTTTGGGTCATGGACTTATATGAGTGCCCTTTGTTCTCTTATTAACACTTTTCTGTATTTTCAGTTGTGGGTATAAATTACTTTAATAATCTGAAAAAAGAGAGACAGAGTGAGTTCAAGAGCTGGTGAACCAGTGAGACTAATAGACAGGTCAAGTCAGGGTATTGACTTGGACTTGGGCTTGGGCAGCATAACTTTTGCTAGCAACGTAAGGACATTTCTTCCAAAAGAAGAGGGGCATTGACACTTTTTCCTCAGCTTTGAGCTTTGTTCTGGCCTGGATTTTGGCTCAACCATCTAGAGCTTCTTGAAAGTGGATGACAGTCGTTGTCCCCACAAAGGCATAAAACAAGGTTCACCAGCAGATGCCTGTGGAATGCAGACAGTGGGTCTGAGCAATGAATTCAGCCTACTTGTGTTTTCTTTGGCATGGATAGTGTTTTAAGAAAACTGGAAGACTTAGTATAAAAATCTAGAATTTTGGCTTCTAAAAAATGTGAAAACATTTGGTATTCATTCCAGTATGGACACCAGATACCAGAAGGGGGTTGTAGCTGCCCTTGGTCCCTGTTATTTCCCCAACACTGGTATAGAGTTGTGGTTACAATTCATCATCACACCTGTACTGTTCCTTTGAATAGAAGAGAATGCCAGGTCACAAGGACCTAGTGTTTCAAGAAAAGTATTTTCTTGAGGAAGAGATGAGAAGTTAAGAAATGTTTGATATGCAAGCAATGGTCTGCTTATTCATTTAGGTCACCTGCCTGGGCTGGTAGTCCTTTGAAGTGGTGACCTTGCTGGGGACTTGGGAGAGTAGTGCTGAGAGTCTCTCCAGGCATCACAGAGTACAAAGGAAATGGATTTCACAGCCCAGGACCAGGCTGTGTGAGACTGAGGGGAGGGTGAAATTATAAGAATAACATGCACCCTCTGTCATCCTCCCAGAAGTTCTAAGGAGGTCTTTACCCTGGTAAAAATCTGTATCAGTCAGAGAGGCTTGGTTATGCAATGGTTTTCATAACAGACCCCAAATCTCAGTGTCTTAAGGCAGTGGGTTTTATTTCTTCCTTAAACTATGTGCTTGTCCATTGTACGTGAGCCAGGAGCTCTGCTTCATGGCATTATCACTCCAGCACTTCTGCCGACAAAGCAGATGCCACCTGGAACATCGCCAGTAGCTGTAGTATGGGGAAAGACAGCCATGGCACACTGCTCACTGGCTTTTCAAACTTGTGCTCGGAAATAACATACATTATTTCTGCTCACATTTTGTTGGACAAAGCAAGTCACATGACCATGCCTAACTACAAAGATTATACTTCTTATAATTAAATCATGCCTAGATGTCATAGTTGGAAATGTTTGGTAGATGGCTCTAAGGACTACAATATAAACTTCTAGAATCTCTCTTAATTTATTGGTCCTATAGAAGGAATTTGAATCAGTCTACCTTGAATTGGGCTCGTGTTGACTTGGCTGTTTATGTTAGCTGTATTAGGGTTCTCCAGAGAACAGAGCCAACAGAAGAGAGAGAGAGAGAGAGCTAGAGAGAGAGAGAGAGAGAGAGAGATAGAATATGTGTGTGTGTGTGTGACATATATATGACATAATACATCTCTTTTTTTATATATATTCTAGATACATCACTAACTCAGCATACTTGACTGGTTTGTATTTTCCTAAGGGAATGCATCAGTATTCTTCCCTGAAAGATTTTAATGGTTGCTCAAAGGTATTCAAACAGACATTTTAGTCTTTCAGGGGAGTTTTAGCTACTGAAAAGTCACATCTATTATTAACAAGACATACACTGCTTTTTATTTTTAAAGTACCTCCATATGATTTGTCTTTGTGGAGAAAGGGAGGTTATGTATTAAAAATTTTTTATGCAGATATTTCCAGGTTTGTATTGCCCCAAAATGTGACCTGCAGCTGGGAGTTGTCTGGTCTGACTGGACATTTATTTACTTTTATCAAAGAGGGATGATAAGAAATATTTCTATATATTAATTAAATAGAAGACAGGCTGGGTGTGGTGGCTCACGCCTATAATCCCAGCACTGTGGGAAGCCTAGGTTGGTGGGTCACTTGAGGCCAGAAGTTTGAAACTAGTCTGGCCAACATGGAGAAACCCCATCTCTACTAGAAATGCAAAAGTTAGCCGGGTGTGGTGGTGCATACCTGTAATTCTAGCTACTAGAGGGGCTGAGAAACAAGAATCACTTGAACCCGGGAGGCAGAGGTTGCAGTGAGCCAAGATCATACCACTGCACTCCTGCATGACACAGTAAGACTGTCTCAAAAAAAAAAAAAAGAAAAAACCCACACATAACAACAACAACAAAAAAACACATTACTAAAGTCCACATGTTGGGGGAAATAAATATAAAGCTTTTCTAAAAAGCTCTATATTGTTAGTTAATGTATGGTTTGAAGTTTTTAAAAATTTTCATCAAGGAATGCAAAACCTTTATGCAGGTCTTTTTATGTTTTACTTAGCCTGTTAAACAGGAGAAACGAAAAATATCGTTGGATATTGTAAGGATTCTTCCTTACAAATGCCTTCTCTTCTAAAATATGGAATCCATAGTGGCATAATTATTTGCTCTCTCCAAGTCAAGATCCATGAAAGACCCAGGCTCATGGCTTAGAAAAGCAAGATCCCAGCTCATTTGGCTGGTCATCTCATAATACATAAAGGGTCATACTCTGAATTGTACTTACTGGTGGATTTCTAATGACTGGTTTTGTGTAAGTGTAAACTGTCTGGATTAAGAGCAGAAATAAAGGTGGCCTCAACAAAAGAGAATAGAATCAACTGTCTCTTTGAGAAAATAAAATGTAACGCCCGAGTGCCAACAAACTGTCTTCCAAAAGTCCTCATTCTAGGAGCTTGGCTGTTCTAAGCCTTGACTTCTATAGGGCCATCCCTTCAGCGGCCTTTATGCAGGACAGCTGGTGCTTTATTTTCCCCCAGAGAAAAGCAATTCCATTCTCCCCAGGTGGCTGGAGGCTTCATTTCTTCTTGTACCAGTATGTGCCTTCTTTTCATCTAAGGATCCCTGAAGCGTTTTGCAAAGAATGAAGAAATACTTGTAGATAACAGAAAGCATGTTACCCCATTTTACAGATAGAGAAGCCAAGAAAGAAAGACTTAAAAAGCAAATGAACAAAAAGCCATTTTTCAAGTATAGCAGGTGATATTTTCAGGCAGAAGACAGAAATCATGGCTGTAGTTCTAATGGAGTGATCAGATTAAATTATTATTCATAGGCACATTTTATTGGCGTCTTCAAAATTAGACCTGCAATTAAAACATAATTATACTTTGCTCTTTAGTGGTACCTTTCACCCAGGGAACAGAAAGTGCTTTACAAACATTAATTAAGCAGCACAACACCCTATGAGGAAGGTAGGAATTATCCATCCTGCTCTTAGATATGATTTCACTGAAACTGAAGAATTTAGTAATTTATCTATGATCGCCATGGGAAGTGTCATTCAGTATTCCATAGGGCTGAAGTCTTTCTGTGGTCTTATCCTTCACTTGGAGTCTTTTAAATGCCATGATAACCTTTTATGAAAAGTATTTTTAACAACTTGTTATCAGCATTTTGTGTTTTTAAATTTTTTTATCTGTGCTTTTGTGAATCCTTTTAATTATATATCTATTATAAATTTTAAGTCAGAGATTAAACATAGGGAACTTTTGGTATTTTTATTCATTAGAGTGCTCTAAATAAGATCTCAGTGTTATCTTTTATTGAATTTTTATTGAACTATATTAAAGTAATACAGAAAAGTGCACACATCGTAAATATAAGGACTGATACATATTCACAAAGTGAACACTCCTATGTACCAGCCAGCGCAGAGCATTACAAGCACCCAGAACCCTTTCATCCTGTGTCCCCACTTCCAGTCACTGCCCTCTCATAGGTAACCACTAGCCTGCATTCTAGCAGCATAGATTAGTTTTGCCTGTTTTTTTACTTTAGGTACATGGAATTACACTATAGATGGTGGTTTTTATCTCTCTTCTTTCACTGAGCATTATGTTTGTGAGATTCATCCATTTTGTTGTCTGCAGTCATACTAAGTTCATTCTCATTGCCATAGAGTAGTCAATTGCTTAAATATTCCACAACTTCTTTCTTCTACTGTTGATGAACAACTGGGTTGTTTCCAATTTGGGGCAATTTAAGTATCATTTTTAATGGTATGTTGCTGCACACACTCTTCATCAATTAGGTTGAAATAAATCAAGGGTATTCTTTTCACATGCATTATCATTAAAACCAATGTCTCAATTGTTCATTGAGAAAAATGAATGATGTGTAATAAGGGGTTACTGGATGTCAACTATGCTTCTAATAAAGAGGATTGAGAGTCTTAAGCTGTTTCCCAATCGCAGGTTTGGGAAGAATGCTAAGCTTTTCTGAAAACCTGAAAATATCATCTGACTTTATTGGTTGATTGAATTCACAAGAGGCAGCTCTGAGAAGTGGGAAGAGCACAGGTGCCAGGTAGCCCTGGGTATGAATTCCAGCTCCAACACCTGCTAACCACGTGACCTTGGCCAACTCAGCCTTACCGAACTCCACTTTTCACAATCATCAGATGATCTCTAGGGCTGTTGAAAGACATGAAATTAAATACATAGCCCTAAATAGGAGCTCAGTGCATAGCACATATTATTAGAAATTTTCTGACCCAGTTTAACTCTAAATCCTACTGGATTACAGTATGGATTATTAAGAAAATTTATTTGAAAAATTCAATGAATATTTGTACAGTAAGTGCAGAACTATTTATATTCAAAGAGACCCCCAATAGTAAATGGACCTCCAATATTGTTTCCTTTTAAGATATATTAATGATGAATATACAGTGGTCAATTAATTCAATCTTGGCATCTCGGAAAGAGTTCATCATAGATGGAATAAAAAAGCAGATCAAATATTACAGACATGCTCCTTAAACTACTTGACTTAATGTATGGCTTAGCTTAGAAAATTGTTGGTTTTTAAAGCTCAGAATTCTGTGGAAGTCAAAGCTTGGACAGGAAATTGCTGTGAGACCTTGCATTTATTGGATGCTACATCAAGAGCTTCATCTTAAATGGTATTTTAGAGATGATAATGATTGGTGTGAACTGAATAAGAGGGGTGGATATTCTTTTGCTTGATTCTCATAGGGCTACTTACCAATTAACTACATTTCTCATATTCCTGAATTGACATTAGAAAGTCGTTTGTCTAAATCCATTATCCCTTTGTCACCACCTTTTCCTATTCTGTCTTCACCTATCTCAGGAAATGGTACACAGTTGCTCAGGCTAGTGAGCAACACTCAAGCCTGAGTATTCTTCACTCTTTATTTTCCTCACACCCAATCTATCCAAAAATTCCTGCCAATTCTATCTCCTAAATATTGTGTGAATCCACCTGCTTCTCTCCATCCCATTGCCACTATCATACTTGGGTCCACCAATATCGCCCACCTGGATCACTTCAGGAGCCTTTCACCTGATCTCCTAGCATCTCTTTCTGCCCTTTTACCATTCTACCAGTGTGTTGCAGCTAGAAGTAATCTTCTAAAACAACAAATCAGATCTATTTTGTTTCTGCTTAAAACGCTTTAATGGTTTCACATTGAATTTGAGATAAAGTCTGTAATCCTTAACTGAGCCTTAAAAATGACCTTTTTCTCTTTTGCTTCTCTGCCTTGATGGTTTCATGCTTTAGCCACACAGACCTCCTTTCTGGTCTTTGAATGCGTATGTCTTTTTTCACATGCTTTTCTCTTTACCTTCTCTTTCCTAGCAAACTCCTTCTAATTCTTCAAGTCTCAGGTTTAACATATTTCTTCAGGAAAACATGATCTCATGAGTTCATGCATTGAATAGTTGGGTTTCTCCACTGTATCGTCTCATAGCATCATCTACTTGTATTTATAATATTGTTCATACTTCACATTTTACATTTAATGATTACTTTCCCTAGTAGTCTGTAAGCTTTATGGGAGCAGTGGTTTTGTCTATTTTGTTTACTTATATATGTCTATTACTAAGTGATCAATAAATATTATTGACTGAATCATGTATTTCTATAGGATAGGATTAAGTTGTTCACATATCTCCAAAAGAAACAGTGGACAAGTTTTATCTCTTGAGAAATGGTAAAATGCTATTTTAAAATAGTGAAGTCATTGAAGGAAATTGTATGTTGTTTGTGAAACTAAGGATGGCAAGCCCCTCAAAAGAGACTATAAAGGTTTCATGCTGATACTTATTTATACCATTTTTCTTGATTTATTTTGTTATCAATAAATAAAGCTTAACTTCACAATATAATTTAAGCAAAAGCAACAATAAAATACAATGTATATGGTCTTTGATAGCTCAGTAATGACGTGCAGCAGAAAAATATACCCAAAGGAACTCCTTTTCCAGACTACCTATTCTAACCTCGTAATGACTTGTCGTCTTTATATATTGAGCATCTGCAAGATGAGAGATGATGCCTCTTTCTCACCTCTGCTGCATCAGCCGTGTGCAATATTGGTTCCTTATAGTAGTGCACAGGAATCACTTCATTTAGAATCTCCTGGGGTTTTTAGTACAAGTGCAGATTCCTGCTCCCATCAAACATTTAGTGAATTAAAATCTCTCAGGGATGAGGACTAGTGAACCACGTTTTTAAGAAGAACCAGCATTTTAAAGTTGTCAGCTTAGTGCCTAATCTTTACAGGTATAGGAACTGACAACAGGCAAAATGATGTTAACTTTGGGGAATACAGAATTACAATTTTTTCATGCCTTTGTCAGTAAGGTCACAGTGTCAGCCATAACCTTGAAATAAGCCTGAATTTCTAGCATGGTAGGAGTCATAGAAATAATGCTAAAAGGACCTCAAAAGATCATTTGGTTAAGCTTTGAGCTTCAGACATATTTATACCCAAACCACACATGACTGTTAATGGTCTGTTTCCTTGCTGGAGATGTTTAAGGACAGAGAACCCATTAATATATCTGGGTTTTATCACTGAGACAGTCAGATAATCCCTAGGTGATCCTCTTTCAAGTCAACTAAAACCTTTGGGATTTATGTAGGATTTCTTTCTTTTGCTTGATCCTTAGTAAACACGGAGAACAACTAAC
This sequence comes from Pongo abelii, assembly GCF_028885655.2. Classification (NCBI taxonomy): domain Eukaryota; kingdom Metazoa; phylum Chordata; class Mammalia; order Primates; family Hominidae; genus Pongo; species Pongo abelii. The sequence goes on along the minus strand of NC_071988.2, from coordinate 102,937,726 downwards.
ACAATCATGATCTAAAAATACTTATATATAGACATTCTTTCCTTCCTCAGGACTGATGCCGAACGGTACTTCCAAACTCAGACTCATTGAATTAGAAGAAACCTTATACGCTACTTAAGTTGAACTTTCTCATTTTACAGACAACTAAACAAATGCACAGATTAGCATCGTTCAGTTATAAATCTGATAGATTTGTAGGCATATTTCAACACCCCAAATTAATTTTTATCCTGGGTTATATTTTTTCCACCGTGCAGTTGGAAAGCATCTGGTTCAAATTCTTCTCTATCACTTACTGCCAGTATGAGTTCAGTACATGATTGGACACACCTGAGCTTCATTTTATCATATAGTAGAAGAAGATAAAATCTATTGGGTACAATTGTATTGAGAATAAAATGAGATATAGCACAGTTCCCAGAACATAATAGGTGCTCAGTTGAAAAATGCATGTGTTTGTTATTGGTACAATTTTTTGGAAGGCAGTTTGGCAACATATATCAAAATGTAAGATATGCATTCCCTGTGACTTGGCAATTTCACTTATTGTAAACCAGATTCCACGTGCAAAGTTCAGAAACCTCTTATAGAGTAGCTCACTATTGGTTACGTGTGGGACAGAACTTATTTACTCAAGGAAGAGCGCAGAGTAAAGTCTTGATATAACCCAAATACTGTAGAACAGTGATACTGTCCTTTGACAACCTTCTAGAAGAATTTAACTGCATCGAATTTAGTCATAAGAAAAGTAGTAATGATAAGTAATGAGAGGTAGGTAATAGTTTATTTAATGCATATGATGTGCCAGCTCTAAGCTTATTTACTTAATCTCTGCAATAACTGTTCAGTGCAAGTATAATATTAAACATATTTTAGAGAGATAAAGCAACTTGTGCATCTTATGGGGGAACAGTCGAGTGACAGGGATTGTCATAATTAGTGATTGAACAGATGTTGGTTTGATTCTGCAGCCAAGTGCTCAAATCTGTAACTCAATTCTGTGGAGATTTAAAATAAATATGTTTGTGCCAAGGCCCGATCCCAGACTTTCTGAGCTAAAAAGGTGAAAGACAAGCAAGGTTGAGAGCAACTGTCATAACCATTAGCTTCCTGTCACTCTGTACCCTTATTGTGGTCTGCTTATTAAAAAGATACAGTCAGCCCTCCACATTCATATGTTCTTTACCCATCAAGTCAACCAATGGCAGATTGAAAATGTTTGAAAAAAAATTCCACAAAGTTCCAAAGAGCAAAGCTTGAATTTGCCATGTGCCATCTACTGTATTGAATCCACAAAAATGAAGTGATTTATAGACATTGTATAAGGCATTATCAGTAATCTAGAGATGATTTAAATTTAGTGTGTGGAAGGGCCAGACACGGTGGCTCACTTCTGTAATCCTAGCCCTTTGGGAGGCTGAGGCGGGAGGATGATATGAGGCCCAAAGTTTGAGACCAGCCTGGCCAACATGGCAAAACCCTATCTCTAGTAAAAATACAAAAATTAGCTGGGTGTGGTGGTGCACATCTGTAATCCCAGCTGCTCAGGGGGCTGAGGTACAAGAATCGCTTGAACCTGAGAGGAAGAGGTTGCAGTGAGCCGAGATTGTACCACTGCACTCCAGCCTGGGTGACAGAGCAAAGCTCTGTTTCAATAAATAAATAAATTAATTAATTAATTAATTAATTAATAAAGTATATGGAAAGATGTGCATAGGTTATATGCAAATGCTATGCCATTTTATATAATGGACTTGAGCATCCATGGGCTTTGGTATCTGAGAGGGGTCTTGGAACCAGTCTTCCACAAATAGCAAGACAGTAGTGTACACTACTGTACATATGATGACCATCAATTAATCTTGATCTATTTTCACCCATCGAGCTCTTCATACAGCATCTTCAAACTGCCTCAGAGTGAGGTCCCCATGTGAAAGACCTTGATGAAGAAACCTAATTAACTGCATATGCACTTGAATATTTGTTTTACTTACTAATGATTGGGTGTAGGTTTTCTTCTTTCCCCTCTTCAAGAAAGCTGGGGTTTTGAGGCAGCCACAGACTGCAATATAAATATGAGGAAGAAGGGAGGGAAAATCTTGGAAAACTCCGAGGCCTGACATTTCCCAGACATGCTATAATTTGCTTTTGACCTTGCTCCAAAAGGCGTGGTTTCCATAACAGAATGTGTGTAATGTAATGTGACCCTACTGGAGCAGTTCCGCATTAGGCTTCAGCCTTTCCTTTCTTACAGCCTGGGACTGCATTTGTTGGTTCTACCTTGCTAACTGCTAAGACAGGAACTGGTGCCTGGGCCCTGCAGTCTCCGTATACTACCCGTCTTCATGGCAGCTCCAAGTTTCAATGCCGCTTCCTTCTCTACCAGTATCATAGATTGGGTGGAAATAATGTATGCCCCAGGTTATATGTGTAGTTTACAAATGTTCATGAATTATATCCTCCTTATAACCATTTCTGCCTGGTAAAGAATCAGGGACCTAGAATAGTTTTTCTTTACATTTGGTAGCAGAAAAGATTGAGCAAGATTTGGGAGGTGAAAGAATCTCCCAAAGCAGCACGGGGATGCTCACAGAGCTAGATAGAACTCAACTCTCAGCAGTTCCAATCTATCAGACATGATTACCTCCCCATTTGCCTTGTAGGCCGTCTCACTCCACATGAATCTTCTGACCCGAGCTTCCCTCCTGAAACAGACAACAAGGTTGGAAGAGGGGTCAGCTGTCTGGGTGATTTGGCAGTACCTTCCATTAGGACTGCTTCTTTCTCCATAATGATGAAATTTAATCTCACAGTTTAAATGCTTGTTCCAAAATATTTCGAAATGTGAAATACATACGAGCCAAATGACAAAAATGTTTTTTTAAAAAACAAAAACATGGGCTTCTTGTCACCCACCACACTAGCTGTTTCGATGTCTGTTCAGTCAGTACATTATTCTTTCTGATCTTCATTTCTGATGATATCCAGATGGTCTAAAAGTCAATCTTTTCTGTGTGAGAGAAATTCTCTGTGAAGTTAAAAGTGAGTAGCCGTCATGTTCAGATGGTGTGGATAGGAATTAAGTGGAATGATATAAGGGTTGTCTGTATTCAATTAATAATTGATATTTAAATAATTACAGTGACTATATATTCACGTTGGAGTTAGGCTTTATCATTAACGTTCTTAACTCTTAAATGGAAACTGTATCTTTCTCCTTAAATTATAGGATACTTGTAAAAGCCAAAATTGCTAATGTTAACATTTCTTCCTATTTTCCCTAACTCTTCTAGAATTAAAATATTGTTTTGGTGGGTTTGAAGACATTCTATAGGAAGCTTACCTCAGGTGGATTCTGAGGGCTTGAAGTGGGTCACGTTGTCAATTATGGTGTTTAAGGTTTATTCTCTTTCCTTTTAAATGTAACCTTAAAATGGCTAATTAATAATAACTTATAATGATAATATAATTTTTGTTTGTCGTCATCACTTATCACACTTTTAAAAGAAAATAATGATTTTCATTTTTAAAATGAAAATATCAGTGTTAGCCTCTATCAGTTCAGTGTCTATCCAGTGCTAAGCACTATGATAGACACTTTCATGTATTATTTCATTTAGTTCTTTTTAGAACCTATAAGATGGAACATAATTATCCATATTTTATAGATGCAGGAATAGAGGCTGAGAGAGTTTCAGTAATTTCCCTAAAGCTACACAAATTGTGAGGATGAAAACCCAGGAGAGTTGGACTCCAAATCCTGGCTCTTTCCACCTTGCTGCATAGTTTACCAGATTAAAAACCTCCATAGACTATGTTCATATGGAGCGAATGAAAGGTAAGAAGCTTTCTTACACCTGTTGCTTGTTTATTGCTAGAATCCAAGTGGAAATAGGTGATGCTTCACTTTCCCTTCCCATACACAGATATGTTCACACCATGTTCTAGAGTGGGGATCCTCAGCCCCAGGCCATGGACCAGTCCTTGGCCTGTGAGGAACCATGTCACACAGTAGGAGATGAGCAGCAGGTGAGCCAGCATTCCAACCTGAGCTCCGTCTCCTGTCAGATCAGTGGCAGTATTAGATTCTCACAGGAGTGTGAACCCTATTGGGAACTGCACATGCGAGGGATCTAGGTTGTGTGCTCCTTATGAGAATCTAATGCCTGTTGATCTGTCACTGTCTCCCATCCCCTCCAGATGGGACCATCTAGTTGCAGGAAAACAACCTTAGGACTCCTACTATGAGTTGTATAATTATTTCATTATATATTGCAATATAATAATAGTAGAAATAAAGTGCGCAATAATTGTAGTGCATTTGAATCATCCTGAAACCAACTCCCCACCCCCACCCCCAGGGAAAAATTGTCTTCCATGAAACCAGTCCTGGTGCCAAAAAAGGTTGGAGACCACTGTTCCAGAGAACAAGTGTTAAATAAAATTATAGGATGCCATTTTTTTTTGGACTGAGCTCCTGTGCCGTACCCCAACAGACCAAACTAAAATGGAGTCACTCATGCTAAGTGCCATATGACTAAACTGAAATTTCAAGGAAGCAGGAAAATCCTTCAACAGACTAGTTTTTTTTTTTGTAAAAACAGGAGATTCACAGCAAACAATCGGAAAGGGCCCAGTTAACCTGAGCCGGCAGAGTATGCCGGCTTTAACCCTTACAAGAAGCTAACCTGCTATTAACCAATCCGCTTTTAGTATTATTCTATTTCCTTGTCCCTGCTTAAGCTGCCTTATAAAAACCAACTGTTCTGCCATGCTCAATGGAGCACTGACTTTTTTATGGATGAAGTGTTGCCCAATTCATGAATCATTAATAAAAACCAATTAGATCTTTAATCTCAGTTTGTTGAAATTTTGTCTTGATATAGGTTAGTAGTTGTTGATTTTCTTAGTGGCTAGGAGAGAGCCTTACATAAGAGAGAGAACCTTACATAATTGTCTATTGTATGGCAGATACTTAGAAATGGAATTTCAGAAATGCATTTAGTTATAAAAATTGTAATATGAGGATTTGAAAAATAATCTAGGGTGAAGAAAACTGCAAAATGGATGCTGTCATATAAGAACTGACTATGAATGTCTCTAAAGACCTAAAAACTCGCACTTCGCCTTTTCTGTCTTCCCCAATCCTTCTCTCCCCTTTTCTCCCTCTCTCCCATGCTTCCATTTTTATTCTCACTCCAACTCTATAGCTTTCTCATTGTAAATATATTTTCTTTTCTAACTCACCAGAAAGATTTAACACACTCCACTGGTATAAGAACTCATGACTGCAGTAAAAGGAGGTGGCCTTGGGCAGCAATACAGAGTTTGCAGTTACTTCCTAGATCCTTCCTGCGGTCCCCGCAGTGTGGTCTATGAACCCGCAGCATTTGTCATTACCTGGAAGCCAGTTAGAAACGCAGAATCTCAGACCCCATCTTAGACCTAAAACATCAGAATTTGCCTTTTCACAAGACCCTCAAGGAATGTATATGCATATTAAGTTTGAGAAGCACCACCCTAGCTGAGTCTAATGGGTCTTTCCCTCCAGAGAAGAGTCACTACTTTAAAGGGAGAAGGGATTTGTCCGATGACATTGGTTTCAGGGTCCTTCTATAGTTAGCTATGGTTAGGACTGGGGCTGGTCTGTGGGTGGGGAGACATGTTTTACTGCAGGTTATAGAACAGGACTGACAGTGCACAGGTAAAGTGTCTGATGAGGATTCTGGTTACCATTTCACTACCACCACTGATAGGGTTGCCATAAAGCAGGTCCTTTGGGGCCTGGGCTTTTGTAGCAGTCATGTCTTCAATTCTCCATCAATAGATACACACACATACACATGCACATATACATGCATCACATATGCATGCTCCTGCCCATGTCAAAAATAGGCATGTGTGCTCCTAAGGGAAAAGGAAGAGAGAAATCAAAATCCATTATGTATCTGCTACATGCCAAGCATTGCAGTAGGTGCTTTCACTAAAAAACTAGAGAGAAAATATCAGGTTATTGTGAGCATGCACTCAATTACTAGCCACACTTCATTAAGCAGAACCTCTGCATATTTAATAGATGTTTAACTGGTATTTTTAATGATAACCTCATTAAATGATTAAATTAAATCATGAGATCCTAAAAATCTAAGTCATAGAAAAGTAATTAAATTATATTAATTAGAAGATTCATGTTTATAATATCATCTTAGAAGTCAGTTTCCAAGCAACCTCAAATGCAAAAAAATATATTCTAGCCTAAACATTATACATTTAACCCCAGCGTTAGTGGCTTGAAAGGGACCCTCTTTCCCAAGAGTGGTTTTCTGGAGTTGGAGACTGTGCTCTGAGTACTGTAATTTAAACAGTTGTTCCCTTACCAATCTCTAGGAAGCCTGTCTTTTACAGTATTTCTTTCTTACATAACAAGTAAAAGTTTCCCAGAACTTACCCTCTGCAAGAGCCAGTATTCCTAGCATGGGATTGAGTAATTCTCATATTCTAATCCTTTTACTGCTCTGACTGGCTGGGTGATTTGGGGATGTCACTGAGTCCCTTTGGGTCTCAATTTTGCCGTCTGTGAAATGTTGTAGTGGTGGGTTTGACTGGGCTCTAATTTCCTTTTCATCTCATACATATATTCTGAAGTATATGAACAGGATATTTTAAAATAGAATATGTCAAAGATTTAAATGGATTCTGCTGGGTCTTCCCACATGCTTCCAGCACTTCCATGCACCCAGACTCTTCATTTCCTAAAACACCCCTCCTCTTAGAAGCTTGGCTTGTGTTAGACATCAGCCTAGCTACTGGGCAGGAGCAAAACGGCCTTCTGGTGGTGTGGTACTAATTGGCGATCACTAAACAAAGAATCTTGTTCTCGTGATGACACCATGGCTTCATACATAGATTTGAGTGTCTATGTATAGATTTGAGTGCCTATGTAATAGGTGGCACATTCAACATGTATTTTTGTTTTTAGAATATTTACCATATATTCAGGATACAGTGTGTTCTAATTATTTGAAAATTATAAACCCATTGATGGTATAGGAGCGTAACTCTCTGCAGTACCAAATTTTTGATTGGCAACACAAGCAAGAGAAAGAACATAAGCTTTGAAGTTAGAAGGATTTGTGTTTAGATAGAGCCCCTTACTAGGTGGGCAGCTCTGGTCGTGACAATTAAATTCTCTGAAACTCAAATTCCCAATCTCTTAAGTAGGGGTAATGATATCTACTTTGTAGAGTTATGATAAGGATTCAGCATAATGTATACAATGCTCCTGTCACGTAGATGCTCAATAAATGTCCGCTATTGTTTGCAACTAGAACCATGGTTCTCAAGCGTGAGTTTGTGAGCCAGTGTGATCTTTGGCATCATTTTCACCACTCCAATAGTGTAAAATATTTGCAGGGTATGTAGTTTTTCACAAATTCAAATTTATATCTTGTTTCTTTTTACAAAATGATATTGAGAGTAGCAATTACTGTTTTTAACTTATTTAGCAAAAAAAGAGGTAGTTTTAAGACAGCTACCCATATTTTGCTTGTCTAATTTGTCTGATCTATGAATCCAAAATAATAAGACTCATTGAGTTACATCTTAATCATAGTGAATATTAAGATCTACTGAATCAGATGATTTTCACAATTGAATCATTTTTATGAGGGCAATAGAATTCCCTAGCTACTTCATGCTACAGCCAGTTACTGTCTCCTGATTTCCTATTATACCTATCATCGGGATAACAGTTCACACTTGTGTGTGTGTGTGTGTGTGTGTGTGTGTGTGTGTTGTTAGCACCAGTGCTCGGTGTAGTCTCAGGTTCTTGTATCTTCTCAAAAATATTTTGGAGTCAGACACAACAATGCAAAGAAGGCAGATATTGCTGTGATAGAGTCTGGACCCTGCAATCAAACTGCCTGGATTCAAGTCCTAGATCCACCACTGGCTAGCTGTGTGACCTCTAGTAAGTAACGTACCTTTTCTATGCCTCATTTCTATCATCTATCACATTCTGAAATTAACAGTACCTATGTAATAGGGTTGCTGTGAAGGTTTACTAATATAATCCATGTAAGCATTTAGTATAATACCTGATATATAGTAAGGACTCGATAAATAATAGCAAAAACAACAAACAGATAAAGAGAAGCAAATACAACACTTGAGAATTGGGGAGTTGGACAGGCTTAAGATCCACCCACTTCCATCACCATCCCCTCCTTTTTGATTTCATTATATGACTTTAGGCAAGGTAGTTAGCATCTTTGCATCTGATTTTCCTCATCTATATAATACCTACCTCACACGTTTATTGTTAGTCTCAAATAAGCCGTAATATGGAAATTACTTAATATTGTGCTTGACTCATAGTTTGCACAATAAAAGCTTTATCTACTCCTTTTACAAATCTGTATTTCACACAGCCCTGCCTCTGTACTTTTTACATAGTAATAATTAATAGGTATTTCTTACAGCTCTGTACCCATCGTTATCTCATTGCCTCTCACCTGCATTCTCAGTTACTCTATGAGAGAGAGGACAGCCTGATACTGGTTGCGACCAAGGTTAACTAGATCTGTTGGCCATTCCTTTGCTTTAGCCAAAATTGCTTCCTGATAGACTTCTCTGATTACAAGAGAGTTTATCAGGAAGGACTGTGGATTGGGACAGTCTGTGACAAATTGTTAAAGTTGGGAGGCTCATGGGCCCACACAGTCTTTTAAAAACATTCCATATTTTAAGAAGATTGTGTTTGAAGTCTCTCTCTTCCCTGAGAACTCCAACCTCTAATTCTTCCTTTATGTGATTCTCACATTATCTGTTCATGAGGCCAAGGTGGAGTTCCCTAGTAGACTTTACCACAAATCCTGGGATGCATGGGGAAACTTGTGAGACATATTTTTGGCCTTAAACCGATACATCCCTCAAGTTAAATAAGTTCCACGTTCTTAAGGGAAAAAAAAAGTAATGCAATTTTAAGAACCGTTTTGGAGTGAGATAAAGTTTCATTTTCCCTGCTGGAATTGAGGGAATAAAGGAATGAGTGATTATAGAATAAATAGCTAAAATAGTTTTAAATATGTTTAAAAACCTCTGCCTTCATATGATGTTCTAATACATAAGAATGCAACATTCCTTACTTCAGTCTTCTTCCTGTGCCTTTTTATTTATTTATTTATTTATTTATTTATTTATTTAATTTTTGAGACAGAGTTTCACTCTTGTCACCCACGCTGGAGTGCAATGGCGGGATCTTGGCTCACTGCAACCTCCGCCTCCTGGGTTCAAGCGATTCTTCTGCCTCAGTCTCCCAAGTAGCTGGAATTACAGGCATCCTCCACCACAACTGGCTAATTTTTTTTTTTTTTTGTATTTTTAGTAGAGACAGGGTTTCACTATGTTAGCCAGGCTGGTCTCCATCTCCTGACCTTGTGATCCACCTGCCTCAGCCTCCCAAAATGCTGGGATTACAGGCATGAGCCACTATGCCTGGCTGCCTTTTCCTTTTCTTAACCTCTTGTAACCTGGTGCCTGTTTCCTTTTCTTTTTCTTTTCAATGAAAGCAGCATTTAAGGAGAGATTCCTTCCAAATATAAGAATGTAAACAAACAGTTAAAACTCTGACTCTTTGTGAATTGTACTATAAACTCTGACTCTTTGTACTATAAAAGGTATGGGGTGAACGTGGCAAGCATTTTTTGTAGAGGGGCCAAGCAGTGGTGGGCTTCCCATCAGGCAGCAGATGACATCTTGCCAGGAACAAGAAAGGACCAAGTGCTGACTGCCATGTTCACTTGAGCACCTTTACTGCAATATGTCGCACCTCAGGACCCCTGCTTAGAATAGAACATAGAGACAGAAAGAGGAGCAAGAAAACAAACATTTGTTAATATCAGCCACACGACATAGCTTTTCCCAAACCTAACTTATTCAAAGACCATTTATGATTTTTTTCCATGTCTGTATATTACCTCTTCTATTACTTCCAGGATTTCTTCTTTAAATGAATGGACCTTAAAAAAAACATATTATAGTTTTGTCTTAAGAAAGAACATCTAAGAAATTATGGGTTTTATGTTCTAGTTTCCTAACACATAAAAAAGAAACCCATGACAACTAAAATTAAAATGTAAAATGTGTGTGTTACTTAAAATCATCTTGTGTAACACTAGTGATAAGCATAGTAAACTTTGGGAAATATTGAACTGGATTGTCCTGCTGTTGAAGTTGCAATCAGGAATTCTGGCCACATTTCTTTTTTCTTTTTTCTTTTTTTTTTTTTAAGACAGAGTTTCGCTCTGTTGCCCAGGCTGGAGTGCAGTGGCGTGATCTCGGCTCACTGCAACTTCCGCCTCCCGGGTTCAAGCAGTTCTCCTGCCTCCGCCTCCCAAGTAGCTGTGCCCAGATAATTTTTGTATTTTTTGTAGAGATGGGGTTTCACCACGTTGGCCAGGCTGGTCTCCAACTCCTGACCTCAGTTGATCTGCCTGCCTCGGCCTCCCAAAGTTCCAGGATTACAGGCGTGGGCCACTGTGCCCAGCCTTGGCCACATTTCTAATGTGGTATTAGGAATGTAGAAGATAAGTTGCAAAGCCGAGGTTGGTAGAAATACCTGTAGATGTGCCCAGACATTCAAACCCTCCTTCCCTTCATGTCTGCTCTCAACTCCTCCATTCTAATCATATATGCCTGAAAGTTAGGGCTTCTCTGTCTTTTGCCTTCCTGACCTCCATACTTAATTACCATTTCTGCTTCATCAGTGATTGTGGTCTGGGGGTTGTCAACCTCAGAATGATGAGGCCCTCATGTAGAGACTCCCTTTGCATTGGTTTCCTTTTGACTCTGGGCTTTTCCTAATTGTTATTATTATAAAGCTAGTAATAGTAAATTAGTACAAAAGGGCTAAAATAGCTCTGGGAAGAATCTTGTCTGGAGGGATTTTTTTTGTGACCAGGAATGAGGCTATTATCAGTTAAAAAGTAAATCTTGTAAGAAGAGAATTTCTGAGAAGCTTAAAACAAAACTCTGTGTCTGCCTATATCCCTCATAAACATTTTATATCTTAAATGTGAAAAATGTGGACCACCCTCACTGGTCTTTTCATTATCTCCTGAGCCAAAATAGTGTTCAATGTTGTAAGAAACTAATGATTTCCAAATATTCTTAAACATGATTTCACTATTCTTCACATGCATCCCCAGAGACCATGGACAGTTTTAGGGCTGGATAAATACAAGTTCAAAAACACTGAGGAAATTTACTAGTCTAAAACTCAATCTTCTTCCTCCTGGCTTAGTACTCTCTGCACTGATCTGTGTTTTCTCTCTTTTCTTTTTTTTGAGACGGAGTTTCGCACTTGTCATCCAGGCTACAGTGCAATGGTACGATCCTGGCTCACTGCAACCTCTGCCTCCCAGGTTCAAGTGATTCTTCTGCCTCAGCCTTCTGAGTAGCTGGGACTACAAGCGTGTGCCACTCACCCAGCTAATTTTGTATTTTTGATAGAGATGGGGTTTCACCATGTTGGCCAGGCTAGTGTCAAACTCCTGACCTCAGGTAATTCGCCCTCCTCAGCCTCAGAAATTGATGGGATTACAGGCGTGAGCCACTGTGACTGGCCTCATTTTTTTTTTTTTAGTTGAAAATAATATGCATAATCTGGCACAAAATAAAAATACCTAAAATATAAGAGGATAATGAGAAGGCCAGAGAGGCTGGTCTACCTTTTCCAAGATATTATCTGAATGAAATGTGGATTATTTTAGGGACAAAATGTGTAAAATAGCACTGGTATGTTATATTACTACTGTAGTTGGTTTATAAAATTCACAATAATTCCATTGATAAAAATGTCAACTGAATGTTATATTTATAATAAATGGGATTAATCTGGGGCCATGAGGCTGTACTGTCTACATTCATAGTTTTAACCAAGAGTCTTATTTGCAGTAATGTAACTCTTCAAGTTACCTGTTAGGTGAAGAAGAGTCACACCATCTCCTGAAGCATTAAAATGGAGGAACATGCAGAGTCCTCAATGCTTTTGAATTCTTCTTCCTCTAGAATGTCTGAATTTCAACTAGGTTTTAGAAATATGAAATTCCTGAGTCGTATTTACCCACATAAGCAAGTGTCAAAACGGCACATCCAAAATAGGCTTATGGCCAAGGGTGGAGGTAGAAACCAGGTCAGTGTCTCTGAGGCCAGAACAGGGTATATTATTCACATTGTGTAGGCAGCTGTTACATTGAAACTCCTCTCAGAGTATTGCTGTGCCTGCAATACTGACTCCTTTTCTCTGTCCCAACCACATAGTTGCATGCATCTGGTAGTTGCAGACCTTTTACAATGATATCTAAAAATTATTGCTCTTGGGTTTGCTGGATGCATGGAACTAGTCCCTCCTTATCACATATGAATGTTTTGAAACCTAAAATGGGCAAAAAAAAAAAAAAAAAGCATGTTACAGGAGAAGTAGAAATAGTAATGTCACACCAGTTGTTTCTATTGGTTGTTTTAGAATTGTTAGAAATATTGAAAGTGTTTACTAACATAGCTGAATCTGACCTTTAGATTAAGAATAACAGAATAACAGAGGCTTGGACTTTGCTGATGAAACCTACTCAAAAAAAGAACACAGATAATACTTCCAACAAAAGCAAGGCCAAATTTCCCTCTTTACTACTCTGCATTTCTGTATCGTATGATATTTCTTCCAATTCTCTCCATATCTAACTTGTGTCTTCACAACTTGAAAGGCAAGGATAAGCCTTTAAGATTAAAATGATTTGTTTATTTGTAATTATATTCATAGCTCTACTTAAGTAAATACACTAATAAATAATTGCAGAGTTTCTTAATCCTAGAGCTCTGTCTTTGGCCCATTTAATTTCTTCACTTGACTTTTGTACCATAAACACTGATAATTCATGTATGGAAAGAAAAGGATGTTGTTTGACTAAAGCTTTTTGCCAGGCAGCAACTCATTACCAGTTCCATCTACCAGATGTCTGACATTGCCTTTCAGAAAGAGTCTGCCCTGCTGTTATCCATCAACCAGATCCTTAGACCTATGGCTGGGAATTCAGCTTGCATCAGCCCACAGATCAAACCTTCTGTGCCCTCAGTAAGGTAGTACATCACAATAGAAAGAGCACTGGAAATCTTATTTTCAAATCTTGGTTTGCCACTGTGACATGAAGCAAGCTATTTAACCTCTCTTGCCCTCATTTTCAATGAAATAAAATTGGATAAGATCTGGACTTGTCTCAAGTGCCAATTCAGGTTCATTGATGGTGGTATGCTGGAGAGTGTGGAGAAAGATTATAAGACTGAATCCAGGCATAGTGGGAATGAAGAGCCTCATGGATTGATTCAGATCCAGGCTTATCCTATTTGATTAGCTATGTCTTTCCTGGACAGGCAATGACAGGAATGCCTTTTATTAACCTTAGCTAGAAATATACTCTATGGTGCATTTCAACTCTATTTTAGAGAATTGTAGTACATCTCCTTGAAGAAGCTGCAAGAGTATTCTGTAATTTTCAGAAGCAGAAATAGAAGTTCTCTTGACCAAGATAGGTTTCTAGAAACTTGAATTTTTGAATGCTTTGGCCCAGCCTCTCATAATCTGCTTTTGATTATCCATAACCAGTTGGAACAAATGGCCAGATGATACAACCTGTCTGGGGAATGAATGAAAGTACCCACACATTTCTTCTTCACTCTCATGAGACAGGACTTGGAAGGTTTACTTTGTTTACTAGTCAATCAACTCATAATACATTGGTATGAAGTGCTTAGAGCTAGTTGTAAACTGGAAACTTTATAATTTTAATTTGATGAGATCAGCTCTGAGAGGTCTTTAAATCAGGCAGAAGTCATACAATTATTCAAGGCTGTACAATCTTAAGGAGAAAGTTTGCCGTATAATTATAATGTTGACTTCTATCCTTTGGGATTTATGATAAGTGCCCTGAAGAGTTTCAGATACACAAATCTGTCTTTTGTTTGCTCATTTAAGAGAGAATTCTAAGGTCCTAAGAACCTCAGAAATTTGAAGATTTGAACCATTGTTTACTTATCCATGGGGCTAATTTGCTTGAATTAAAGCTGGGGCTTTGGAATCACTGTTCATTACCATCTGACAGTGTGCTTTACATTTGAGTAGGAGTTCGAATTTGGGGGTTCTGGACCTATTTTTGTTTTAACTGGATCTATTCCTAAATTTAGACAAGTTGCTAAAGCATAATATGTCTACTTTCCTTCCCAAACAATGGGATATTTAGTTCTGCCCTTTGACTGTACCTCAAGAATATCCCAGGAGTCATAGACACTCCAGGAGATCCTTCAAGGCCATCTGGTGAAACTCACTCATGTTATTAGCATTGTTGAAGTTAGCTAGGTTGTTACCTACCCTGTGCTTTTATGTTAAAGAGCCCTAGGTATTCTCTTAAGCACAGAGATATCAGTTATAGTGCCCAAAATCTGCAGAGACTCTGATTTTGGATGTGAAATACTAATGTGATTTTTACCTAAATCCACAAAACAAGTTCATCCACTTTGGGATTTCTCAAATATCTGGAATATCTTAAGCAACAAAAGCTGCTGCCAGGGCATAAGCGTGTGTTGGCAAGTGACCAAAGCAGACTTTATACCCTTCAGCCTTCTGTACTCTCTTCTCTGACATTCACTTGTTTTGTAAAAGGCAAAAACAAACAAAAACAGGAGTCATGTGTCGTGGTTGCACTTTCCTTAAAATCTATTAACTTCCAGAGGCCAGATCTGCACATCTTCAGAGAGAATACGATTTTATTTTGACGGATCCTCTCCTAAACTATGAATTTAGTGGACTTTCTTCATATAACTAGGTTTACTGTTTTTCTGTCAATGTCTGTTCTTTCTCCTTCTCAACCAATTTTCCCATTCTTTATTCCAAACGAGCAATGGGGTGAGGGTGCAGGTTTAACAACTAGATCTCTAAAGAAAAAAAGGAGCCCTGATTTGTAGGGTTTTCCAGTTGTGGAGTGAATACTCCCACCGTGGCTGTTTTCAAGCTACCCACATGACATCATGAAACACAAGGTTGAGAGGAGAAGCCCAGCATCACACCCTTTTATAGCCTTACCATCACGCAAAAGCAATATATGGAAGTAAACTTAAGAAACAGATAATAGTAAAATGTAGCAAAATAATTAGGAAGTGATGAGTTTTGAGTATATGTTACCTGTTTTACACATAATTCATTTGCTCATTCATACAGTTTAATTTTTAGTAACCGTTATGTTTAGCAACTGGGTCACAGAGTTCCTGAAAATTTAACAGTTGGCTCTTATGAGCTGGTATGGACTGGTTCCAGCACACCATTGCACAAGATTTTCAGGACTAAAGTTCATTAATTCCCTGGGAATTCTTGAAAAACTGGACAGGGAAATGTAAGTGATTGTAAACTCTTACCCTGTACAAAATAAATTAAAGAGCAGGGATGTATCCATTTAATGTGCTTTATTTGGTGCCAGGCGAAAGCCCTGGCATTTGAGCACTTAATGCATAGATCATATCAACAGCAAAGAGTGAGGAGACCAGGCTTGCCAGATAGGCCACTCCTGAAAACATCAAATAGACTCTAAAATTCTGAAAAGAAAATAAACACAACCGAATATGAAACCAGAAGAATTTGGAGAGATACAGTTTTGCAAAGTTAATCTAGACAATATAAAAACAGAGAGATAGTATTAAGTCTGTCTGGGAAGGCAATACTGTAGGTATCATTGTTCATTGTGTGTGAAATGAAAGAAGTAAAGAAGAAAGGCCAAATGGAAACAGAGGCTTAGGGTTTGATGTATGTAGGTAAATTAAGAAAGTATAATTTGTATTTACCCTGGCTACAAGTGAATGGATCTGAGACCACCATAAGTCAGTCTTCAAAGCCCGGCTGATTGGTGAGAATAGCTCGAGGTGCTAGGAGGGAAGATGAATTTTACTATGTCTAGCAACAATGGGATAAAAAAGTAAAAACCTTTTTCTATTCTACAGATCTTTCTTCTCTTTCTGCAGAAATTGCCTCCAATCAGCATACTTCCTTACTCCCCACATCTTTGTTGATTCTACTTTCTCTATTATAACCAAGCATTTACCTGGAAATGTCCTTATCCATTTCTTGCATAATCCCCCTCACTGTGTCGTCTCAACTTCTGCTGTCCTTGGAATTGCAGCTTGAATATCAGTTCCAGGAAACCTTCCTTAATCCCCAAGTCCTACATGGAAGAATGGAAGACATACTGAGTTGAAATTGCTCACTAGTTTGTCTCAGTAGACTTAAACTCATTGTAGACGGAAGTGTCTTATTCTGTTGTATTCTATGTGCCTAGGAAAATCCTGATTATGTAATAGGTGCTCAATAAGTGCTTTTTCTAAATTAGTAAAATAAAGAATCAATGCCCATATTGACAACATGGTCTAATACAAACCAAGATGTAACATTTAAATTTATAGTGCACCTGAGAACTTGGCAGAACAACTTGGGTGCTTCTGCTATATCTCTTTGAAACAGAACTCAAGGAACCTGAGAGTCTTTCTGTTGCTTAATATACATGGTAACATTTACATTACTAGATGATAATACTGCCTTTACTGCTCTTTCTGAATAAATGAGAGGGACAGTCAATTAAGGACCTTCTTTTGATGGACATACCTTCTGTTTGGCCTTCTTTATGCCAGTCCCTGTTACTCTTTCATCAGCTACATTAATATCCTTTTTCTTCTCCTTTCTCTAATTGCCTTTTCGGGATCCTTGCTTACCATACCAAGTATGATAGATAGTCTTTAATTATCTGGATGAAATGAAGAGGGACAGTTGATCCCAATGCTAGCACTCACCACCTTTGAGCACCTCCCTTCACTTCCATCTAAATAATTAAATGCATGCTCCTTTCTACTGCACTTTTGCACTCTGGCAACCACTGCTATCTCCATATTCATGGAGACAAAATGGAGAAAGAAAAAATTACAGGTTAGACAGGTGTCTGGTGATAACCTAAATTATTATCTGTGCAGAAAGCAAAATGTTGACATAGCCCTATTATACATTTCCAAAGACGTGAAATTCAGGTTCTAAATTAGAGGCAGAATTCCATTATGTAGCATGATAATTTATTCTCAGGTGTGTGGGAGGTGTATGGAAGTAAAATGGCTTTAGCACCTATGGAGTGGAGCTATTTAAGTTGGAAGACATGTCACATGTATGATTTTAAATGAGCAATATGCCTTGTGCTTTGAGTTTTCAGAGATTTACTTCCTGCAGTCTATTAAACTAAACATGGGTGTTTGTCATTGCCCTCTTGAAGCAATGTAGGCACAACAGATGACAATCTGTCAAGAGTGAGAACTTTTGCTTCTTTTGTGACTCCACATTCCATATGGAATGTCCCATTGGCATGGATGAGATGATCAGTCTTGATCTGCACTTTTTCTGCTTTATCTTATTACCTCTACCAAGTATGAGAGTCTCAGGTGCCCTCATTACTCGTTCAAAGCCTTTCAGAACAACATGAACAAGCCTTCAGTATTGTGTTATGTGTTATCTCCTTAGTCATTAGAAATGGCCATTTTGGAGGCCTGGGTATTTGTTAATGGTCTCTTCTCTCTTTGTTGAATTGAATAGCAACTTTTATAATAGTCAATAATTTAATACCTTGAGGTTCCAAAATAAATTTATATTCAACCTCTTTAAAAGATCAAAAATCTTAACTCTCTCTCCTATTTTTCTTAATGTAGAATTTTATCTCTGTCAATCCTTTAGGACTCCACTGAGAAGTTCAAAACAGTTTACGCACATTGTGTCCTCTTAAATCTCAGGAGTGTTGGCTCAAAATATTTTATTTGCATCAAAGTCATTAAGAAAATCTGTGGTAATTATTTTCAATGCAGCCTTTAAAACATTGTTTCTTAGAGCATGGGCCAGTCTTTTTGCATCTTACCTGGAGAACTTGCTTAAAATACAGATCCTTGGGCCTCACACTAGATATTCTGAATCAAATATCTAGAGGTAGGATCCAGGAATCTACATATTTAACAGGTTCCTGGATGACACTGATAAACTTTGTAGAAGAAGGACCATAAGTTTAGAACATTAAAAAAGTAAAATGCAAGAAACAGAGCTTTCCTCCATTGCTGCTATGAGTTGAGAAAAGTGTATTATTGGGTAGCCATGTAGGTGGGTATGTGTGGCAGAATCTGGGATGTGGTATGGAAGTTTGGGATTATCTCTAAACACTAGTAGACTTATAAATCAATAACAGAATGGCCTACAATTGAACATTTATATTGTACAGGAAATGGCCTATTGTAGAACAGTCAGACTAAATAATAGAGATGGGATGGAACAAATAAGTTTCCTGGGCCCCAAGTAATGTGTGCACTTCTTTTCATGATGTCTGATGAGTAGGTGATCTAAGGACCAGAATTTCTTAGGCCCATGCATGCATTCATTCATTGACAGATAGTTATTGGGCACTTACTTTTTCTCAGGTGCTATGCTAGAATTTGATAATATAGATGTGAACAAAACATATGTGTTCCTTGCCTTTATGGGGCTTATAGAAGCATGAGAAGGAAGATATTAAACAGGTAATCTTAGAACCTTAGAACCCTAATAGACAATCTATCTATTAAACGGATAATCTTAGAATAAGTACATAGTGACAACTTGTGGTAAAAGCTTTGAAGGAAAAGTACATGGTGCTAAGAGCTTATGACAACAGGATCTAATACAAACCAAGATACAACATGTAAATTTATAGTGCAACTGAAAACTCAACACACTAACTTGGATGGTTCTCCTACATCTCTTTTTTATATATAATAAATATCATCAAAATAATAGCTACCTTTATTGAGTGCCAACTATCTGTCATGGTACCATGGAAGATTTTACAAATGTTTTCTCAGTTATCCTTCACAATGACTTCATAAGGCTTCTAAAGCTATTAAATGCTTCAACTGGGATTCAAATCCGGTCTCTCTGATCCCAGTGCCTATATTCTATTCACTGCAATACATTAGACAAATATCACAGATTCATATAATGTTCGCACTGGATAGCACATCAGAGATCATCTAGCCCAGAACTCAACTCCTTATTTTATAGAAACCAAAACAAAGGTTGTGTAAATGGACTGAACTCTCCAATCAAAAGATGTAGACTGGCTGAATGGATGAAAAAACAAAACCCATTGATCTTTTGCCTACAAGAAACACACTTTACCTATAAAGACACACATAGAATGAAAATAAAGGGATGGAAAGAGATATTCCATGCCAATGGAAGCCAAAAAAGAGCAGGAGTCATTATACTTATATCAGAAAAAAATAGATTTCAAGATAAAAACTATAAGAAGAGACGAAGAAGGTCACTATATAATGATAAAGGGGTTGATTCAGCAAGAGGATATAACTATTTAAATACATATGCACCCAGTACTGGAGTACCCAGGTATGTAAAAGAAATATTACTAGAGCTAAAAAGAGAGATAGGCCCTAATAAAATAATAGCTGGAGACTATTATAGCTCAACATCCTACTTTCAGCTTTGGACAGACCTTCCAGACAGAAAATCAACAAAGAAGCATCAGACTTAATTTGCACTATATGGATCTAATAGATATTTACAGAACATTTCATCCACGAGCTGCAGAATACACATTCTTTTTCTTGACACATGGCTTATTCTCAAGGATAGACCTCACATTAGGTCACAAAACAAGATAAAACATTCAAAGAACTGAAATAATTTAGAATTAAGAATAAGCATCTTCTCTGACCACAAGGGAATAAAGCTAGAAATTAATGTCAAGAGGAAACTATACACATACATGTAAAGTAAACAATATGCTTCTGAATGACCAGTGGGTCAATGAAGAAATTAAGAAGGAAACTGAAACATTTCTTGAAACAAATGATAATGGAAACACAACATACAAAATCCCATGGGATACAGCAAAAGCAATACTAAGAGGGAAGCTTATAGCTACCAGTGCCTATAAAAAAAAAAGTGGAAAAACTTCAAATAAAAAATCTAGTGATGCGTCTTAAAGAATTAGAAAAACAAGAGTAAACTGAACCCAAAATAGTAGAAGAAAAATAATAAAGATCAGAACAGAAATAAATTAAATTGAAATGAAAAAAAATACAGCAGATCAATGAAACAAAAAGTTGGTTTTTTGAAAAGTTAAACAAAATTGACAAACCTTTAGCTAGACTAGGAAAAAAAAAGAGAGAAAATCCAATTAAAACCAGAAATGAAAAAGGAGACATTACAACTGAGAACTGCAGAAATTCACAGGATCATTAGTGGCTAGTATGAGCAACTATATGCCAATAAATTGGAAAATCTGGAGGAAATGGACAAATTCCTAGACACATAAAACCTTCCAAAATTGAACCAGGAAGCAATCCAAAACCTGAACAGACCAATCATAAGTAATGAGATTGAAGCCATAATAAAAAGCCTTCCAGTAAAGAAAAGCCCACGACCTGATGGCTTCACTGCTAAATCCTGCAAAACATTTGAAGAAGAACAAATACCAATCCTACTCAAACTACTCTGAAAAACAGAGGAGGAGGGAATCCTTCCAAACTCATTCTATGAGGCCATTATTACCCTGATATTAAGACCAGACCAAAGACTCGTCAAAGAAGAAAAGGAGGCCAGGCATGGTGGATCACACCTGTAATTCCAGCACTTTGGGAGGCTGAGGTAGGCAGACCACTTGAGGTCAGGAGTTCAAGACTAGCCTGGCCAACATATTGAAACCCCATCTCTTCTAAAAACACAAAAATTAGCCAAGTGTGGTGGCACATGTCTGTAATCCCAGCTACTCAGGAAGCTAAGGCATGAGAATCGCTTGAACCTGGAAGGCAGAGGTTGCAGTGAGCTGAGATCATGTCCCTGCCCTCTAGCCTGGGTGACAGAAAGAGATTCTGTTTCAAAAAAGAAAAAAAAAAAAAGAAAAGAAAACTACAGCCGGTATCTCTGACGAATATTGATGCAAAAATCCTCAACAAAATAGAGGAAACCAAATTCAACAATGTATTAGAAAGATCATTCATCATGACCAAGTAGGATTTATCCCTGGAACACAAGAATGGTTCAACATATGCAAATCAATCAACATGATACATTATATCAACAGAATGAAGGATAAAAACCCTATGATCATTTCAAATGACATTGAAAAATAACCTTCAACATCCCCTCATGATAAAAAAAAAAATACCCTCAAGAAAACTGGATATAGGTTGAGCGCAATAGCTCATGCCTATAAATCCCAGAGCTTTGGGAGGCCAAGGTGGGCAGATCACTTGAGGTCAGGAGTTAGAGACCAGCTTGGCCAACATGGTTGTGCCTCTAGTAAATTTACAAAAATTAGCTGGGCATGGTGGCGCACACCTGTAATCCCACCTATTTGGGAGGCTGAGGCCAGAGAATCACTTGAACCCAGGAGGCAAAGGTTGCAGTGAGCCGAGATCATGCTACTGCACTCCAGCCTGGGTGACAGAGCAAGAGTTTGTCTCAAAAAAAACTGGGTATAGAAGGAACATATGTCAACATAATAAAAGCTATATATGACAGATCCACAGCTAGTATCATACTGAGTGGGGAAAAACTGAAAGCCTTTCTTCTGAGATCTGGTACATGACAAGGATGTCCACTGTCACCACAGTTATCCAACATAGTACTGAATGACCTAGCTAAAGCAATCAGACAAGAGAAAGATATAAAGGGACATCTTGGAAAGGGCAAAACCAAATTATCCTTGTTTGCTGATATGATCTTATATTTGAAAAAATCTGAAGACTCCACAAGAAAACTACTAGAACTGAAAACCAAATTCAGTAAAGTTGCAGGCTACAAAATAAACATACAAAAATCAGTAGCGTTTTTATATGCCAGCAGTGAACAACGTAAAAAAGAAATTTAAAAAGTAATCTCATTTACAATAGCCACACATAAAATTAAATACCTAGGAATTAATCAAAGAAGTGAAAGATCTCTGTAATGAAAACTATAAAACACTAATGAAGGAAATTGAAGAGGACACCAAAAAATGGAAAGATATTTCCAATCTGCAGATTCAATGCAATCTCTATAAAAATACCAATGATACTCTTCACTGAAATAGAGAAAACAATTCTAAAATTAATATGGAACCACCAAACACCCAGAATAACCAAAGCTATCCTACTGAAAAAGAACAAAACTGGAGGAGTCACATTACCTGCTTTCAGACTATACTATAGAGCTGTAGTAACCAAAACAGCGGTGTACTGGCAGAGACAGACACAGAGACCAATGGAGCAGAATATAGAACCCAGAAACAAATCCACACACCTACAGTGAAGTCATTTTTGACAAAGGTGCCAAGAACATACACTGGCAAAAGACAATCTCTTCAATAAATGGTGCTGGGAAAACTGGATATCCATATACAGAAGAATGAAACTAGACCCCTATCTCTCATCATATACTAATACAAAAATCAAATCAAAATGGACTAAAAACTTAAATTTAAGAGCTCAAACCATGAAACTACTACTAAAAAAAAATTGGGGAAAATCTCTAGGACACTGGTCTGGGCAAAGATTTCTTGAACAATACCCCACAAGCACAGGCAACCAAAGCAAACATGGACAAAAGGAATCACGTCAAGTTAAAAAGCTTCTGCACAGCAAAGGAAACAATCAACAGAGTTAAGAGACAACCCACACAATGGAAGAAAACATTTGCAAACTGTCCCTCTGATAAGGGATTAATAACCAGAGTATATAAGGAACTCATACAACTCTTTAGGAAAAAAATCTAATAATCTAATCAAACAATTGGCAAAAGATTTGAATATAAAAGAAGACATAGCCAGGCACGGTGGCTCACACCTGTAATCCCAGCACTTTGGAAGGCTGAGACAAGTGGATCACCTGAGGTCAGGAGTTCAAGACCAGCCTGGGCAACATGGTGAAACCCCATCTCTACTAAAAATACAAAAATCAGCTGAGTGCAGTGGTGCATGTCTGTAAACCCAGCTACTCAGGAGGCTGAGGCAGGAGAATCGCTTGAACCCAGGAGGTGGAGGTTGCAGTGAGCCAAGATTGCGCTGTTGCACTCCAGCCTGGGCCACAGAGCAAGACTCCGTCTCAAAAAAAAAAAAAGAAAGAGAGAGAGAGACATACAAATGGCAAACAGGCATATGAAAAGGTGCTTAACATCATTGGTCGTCAGAGAAATGCAGATCAAAACTACAATGAAATATCATCTCACCTGAGTTAAAATGGCTCATATCCAAAAATAGGCAATAAAGAATGCTGGTGAGGATATGGAAAAAAAAAAAAAAAGGGAACCTTTGTACTAGATGAAACTAGACCCCTGTTGGTGGGAATGTAAATTAATACAACCACTATAGAGAATGGTATGGAGGTTCCTCAAAAAACTGAAAATAAAGCTACCAAAATACTTTATTTTACCAAAAATAAAGCAATCTTACTGCTGGGTATATACCTCAAAGAAAGGAAATCAGTATATTGAAGAGATAACTGTACTCCTATGTTTGATGCAGTACTGTTACAGTAGTCAAGATTTGGAAGCAACCTAAGTGTCCAACAGATGAATGGATAAAGAAAAACGTGGTACATATACACAATGAAGTACATTCAGCCATAAAAAAGAATGAGATCCAGTCATTTTCAACAACAGGGATGGAACTGGAGATCATTAAGTGAAATAAGCCAGGCATGGAAAGACAAATATCACATGTTCTTACTTATTTGTGGGGTCTGAAAATCAAGTCGATTGAATTCATGGACATAATAGAGTAGAAGGATGGTTACCAGAGGCTGGGAAGGAGAGTGGGGGTTTCAGGGAGGGAGGTGGTGATGGTTAATGAGTACAAAATAAATAGAAAGAATGAATAAGAACTACTATTTGACAGCACAATAGGGTAACTATAGTCAATAATAACTTAATCATATATTTAATAATAACTTCAAGAGTGTAATTCGATTATTTGTAACTCAAACAAAAAATGTATTTTCCAGGATGTGCTTATTTCACATTGCATGCCTGTATGAAAACATCTCACATAGGCTGGGCGCGGTGGCTCACGCCTGTAATCCCAGCACTTTGGGAGGCCAAGGCAGGCGGATCACGAGGTCAGGAGATCAAGACCATCCTGGCTAACACGGTGAAACCCCGTCTCTAGTAAAAATACAAAAAAAAATTAGCCGGGTGCAGTGGCGGGCACCTGTAGACCCAGCTACTCGGGAGGCTGAGACAGGAGAATGGCACGAACCCCGGAGGCGGAGCTTGCAGTGAGCAGAGATCAGGCCACTGCACTCCAGCCTGGGCCACAGAACGAGACTCCGTCTCCAAAGAAAAAAACAAAAAAACCCAAAAAACAAAAAACAACAAAAAATAGAAAACATCTCATGTACCCCATAAATATATAAGCCTACTATTTACCCACAAAAATAAAAAAAAAATACAAATATTGTTAACATATAATGAGGGAAAAAACGCAAGGGCTAAGCACCTACCAAGATTCATATCCAAACTAGCTGGTAGCATATCTGGGTCTAGAACTCAGGTCTTGAGTTCCAATCTAAAGCTCTTCTCCTGCTACCTTATTGCCTCTGCATATTTTAATTATTTGTATTCTGCTGGGAATTGAACATTTAATTGAGTCTCTGTGCTAGGTTTTGAAAACTGGTCTAAGCTGCAGAAATAATTCCCTGTCATCAACATTTTTGCTCTACTGCTCTTATTTACCATTGTCTCTGTAGTCACCTTCTAAGTATTCAAAATCTACCTTATGATCCTTAATAGTAATGTACTCCTTTTTAAGTGAAAATAATACCCTGTTGGCATACCCTTTGTAAGAAAGGTACTTTGTAGTTACATTTTCCATAGTGGAAATGGATGTATTTTTCTGTTTTTCACCCTGGGGTACAGCAATCCCAAGGGTAATGGCAAGGTGCCTAGGACCCATAGGCTAGCAGGAGAAACATGGCACATCTTCCTAGAGCATTAATTTAGTCAATGGCAAGTATTTTTAACCTTTTTCTTTAACATTATAGCAAACATCAATATTTATAGAGTACAATGCAAAATTAGAATAAAATTGTTAAGATAAATAGAAGTCTTCAAAGAAATTACCCGCTTGTAACTGAGTGCTTCAGACTAACATCCTCAAAAGCATACATCTTTTTCAGTTCTAATATGCTCATTCACCTGCCCTCCCACATACGTTCAGTCTTCTTTGCTTTTAAAGATAACTTGATGAAAACAATTAGATAAAGTGTGCCTTAACCTTTATTACACTCTCTGGCCTTTTCTCTTCCTAAAGGTGTCATGTAGAGGAAACATCTTGGGGTTTGGAATCACTGAGACATGAGTTCGACACTTAAAACCAAAACTTTCTAGATGTGGGACTTCCATACTGTGATCCTCAGGTTTTTTAGCTGTATAATGGAGATGTTATTGGGTATACCATAGGCTATGTTAATGATTAAATGGGAGACATGTGAAGTACCAAGTGTGGTATGGGGGGCATAGGCAGCACTAGAGACATGACAGTTGATTATGATCACATAAATCATAATTACTTATTTGTCAGATGGCAGGCAGAGGTTAGGGGCATGGGGTATGGCCAGGGAAAAGAGAAAGTTATTGGTCCAAGAAGGGTTGCCACATGTCTTGGCTTCTGGAACATTGAAATAAGATGTAAGAGTGAAGGACACATATGCACACACACACAAACACACAAACACACATGCATGCACACACATGCACGTATACACCCATATACACGCACTCACATACCTGCACTTGTGGGAAGAGGGGAGAAGCAAATAATAGGTGAGAAAGATTGGATCATGGGAGAGAGGCTTGAGAAGCTTGAAGCTTTTGAGACATGAGGAGTATGAATCAACCTGTCATAAGAAGACCAAGAGTCACTTTTCCATCTTGTTTTTTTCCCATCAAACACTAGTTTATGTGTAAAAAAGATAAGGAAACAATTGGGATATGATTTTTTTTCTCCCACAGACACTTTATTTTAACTCTAGTCTTTATAACTTCTCAAAACAACTGTGGCAAAACTGATTATTTGTGATGTCAATATCAGAAAATACATAGTGCCAGAATTTTCGTAACTCTTGGATTTTGCCCTAAATTTGAACTTTTTTATTTTCCAGTTTGTTTTCCCACTTCCTGTTTCCATGGCCAAGAGCTTTAAAAAGATCAGAAAATAATTATCATATAATACTAAGCTCATAGGAAAAATGGTTTTATGAGTCAGGTGCAAATTAATCAGAATTATATGTCTTAAAAAACTTTCAGGAGGCTATATATAACTTTTCAGGCAAAAAAATGGATTTGGTTCATCTGAGCTGTAGAAACTACAGTCAGTTGATGAAACCAGCCAACAAATTCCTATACTCTGTGTGCATTATGCTTGTAAGTGTCTCCCACACACACCCACAGTACAGGAGGCCCAAACAACAGTTCTATGTGGATCCCCCTTCAGTCTGCCTCTTCCAGGGAAGAATTGAAGAGAGGCCAATTGTTCTGAAGATCAGAAGAGGGTTGTGCTTGGCTGCTGGCCTGTGGAAGAGACAGAATGAATTCCATACCCTCCTCCAGAGAAGATATTCCGCCCACCTCTGTTCAGCTGCCACCTGCGGCTCATGCCACTGATCTCACCACACTTTAGGAATGAGAAAATAAGCGTCCCAGTATCACCTCCTCTAGCTATGGAGAAGATGACTTCATTCTATCTTTCAGTAACATCTCCATGAGTTTCTTGATTAAGCCTGTAAGGAATTTTGACATCTTTATACTTAAAAAATTTTTAATGTTATTTCTAAAAATAAAAATATCGAAGATAAGTGAGAACCTCCCTGAACTGCATCCCCTCATGGCTGTATCCTACTTTTCACTCAGATATACTTCTCTGGGCCTCTCCTCATTACACCTTTTGAGAATATTCAGAGATATCTACTCCTTTAAGGAACTGGAACTGGATGGAGGTGACAAAGCTCTCAGACATGCTTACTTTTTTTTTCTTCCCTGCTAAACATCTCTGAACATTGCATCACAGCCAGATCTGCCATGGTACATTCATATCTAGCTTAAAGGCATCATTGCTGGCCTGCCTTGGAGAGAAGACCCACTGATCTTCTCAATAGTGTATGACTAAAGCATAGAGGAAGGAAAATGCTGACAGTTGTGATCAAAGACAGGGGTGGTTTAAACTGGATGCAGGTAATTGTCAGGGCTAAAAGCTTAGGCTCGATGAATCATGCTTTCCTCAAAGAGAAATCATTAGTTATGGGGCCCTTAGGAACTTGTTCTACTTTGTGGAACCAGGATAAGGCGAAAAGAGAGGTATGGAAAGGGAAACTAATAAGTACCTTTTGAGCATTAGCTTCCAAAGAAACTGTGGGTATTTGGTTTCACATAGTAAAGAGTTTAGATAAATTTGCTTCTCTACTGAATTGACTGTCATTTTATAGATACAACCATAATTAGGATCATTTGTTTTCATGATATGTACTTTTAGATGACAATTGTCAGTCCAGAGGGTCAACAACTGAGGCCAAGAGAACTTGGCATGTGGAATGAATCATTGGTGCCTATCTCCCTTTTAACAGGAGAGATAAGTTGAGAATTTGAGGCTAAGTGCAGGATTTCCTAAGACTCTTCCTAGCCAGGGGCAGTGGCTTACAGAATGTGTTAAGTAGAGCATTTCCTCATTCAACAAGAATTGACCGAGTTGGGCACTGTGCTAGATGCTGGGAGTAAACCAAAGAGGCATATCCCTGACCTCATGGAGTCTCTAGATCAGCAGGAGGGAGGCACATCAAATATTTGCCCTGGCAGCTGGAACACCCAGACTTTCTATGGGCCCCCACCAGCTTCAGTAAGAGCTCTGGTTTCTCAACTGTCTGTCAAGAGTGTCTTCAAAGTCTGGCCCACTGGCAGGCTGTATCATTATCTCCTGGGAAGCTTGTTTACAATGCATATTTCTATGACTAATCCCAGTTTTAAAAAATAAAAATCTCTGGCTTTTTAGCAGGCTTTCCTAAATATTTCTGATGCCGTAAATTCTATCTTTGCACATTTTAACGGTGATAAGGCTTTACAATGTTTCTTCTGCAAGAGGGAACACATGAGAAAGTGTGTTGGTTTGTGGAGAACACTAGATTTGTGGTTTCCAGACACAACTTTAAATGTTGGTTCCTCTAGTTACAACTTTGTTTTTGAGTCTTAATTTTTTCATCTTTTAGCTTATTGAAGTGTTCATGTAATAGTGCCAAGTCCAGAGTCTGTGCTTATTTCTTTTGGCTTCTGTATTTAATTAGTAACTAGTTACTCACAAACAATGTTAAAACAGAAGCCATTGACAGGGAGAAGAAATTTGTAATATTTATAAATAATAGATAAAGTACTATTGTTCATAATATATTTTAAAAGAATTTCTACAAATCAGTAAGCAAAGACAACCACCTAGAAGAATGTGCAAAGGATGTGAACAGGCAAGTCATAAAGAAGGCAATCTGAACTGGAACAAACTCAATAATTTACAAGAAGATGAAAATTGAAACAATTTATTGTAATTGTCACCTTTTATTGTAATATGTCAGATTGGCAAAAATTAAGACATCTGACAGTATTGAGAGTTGTCAGGATGCGGGTGCAATGGTACTCTCCTGCGTTACTCTTGGGAATGTAATTTGATAGACCCACTTTCAAGATATACTGACATCATCTAGTAAAATTCAAGATTTAATACTAAAGTCTCCATAATTCTACTTCTGTGTATATACCCAACAGAAACTCTGGTATATGTGCACAGAGTCATATAATACAATGGGTATTGTAGCATTGTTTGTAAGAGTAAAGAATTGGAAACAATCTAAATGTCCATTTTTAGAGGAATATTTAAATAAAATGAACAGTTGAAAGTAATGACCTACATCAACTGGTTATATTTTAAGAACATTATGTTGAGTGAAAATAAGGAGAAAGAGCACTCAGTATGAATCATTAATATAAACAAAAAAGAACAAAAATAATATATATTGTTTTCTGATGCATGTTATATATGTATAATTTTTAAAACTGAGAATCATACAAAATTTATATTTGTTGTCCAAGAAGGATAATGGAAAAGGGATGGGCTGAAAAATATGTTTGACTATGTCTGTCATTTAATTCCATTTAAAAAAATACCAAAACCTGGAAGAAATACAGTCAAATGTTAACAGTTGTTATATCTGGACCATAGAGCTGCAACTGTTTGTTGTTATATTGTTCTTTGTTGTTTTCTGCAACATTCATGCTTTTGAAATTTTTAAAAGGAAATCAATGACCCTTCATTGTTGCATAGCTGAAGAAACTCTATTTGGGCAGATGAGATGGTGGTTGCTAACCTGGAGTGCAATGAGTGGTGCTGGTATATCTACTGGCTGGGGGTTCTGGGGTTGGCTGGGGAGTATTGGAGGTCCCCAAAAGACTTTTAGGACCCACCCATGGAGAGGAGACCCCAAGAATATGAACCATGTTGCTAGTATAATTGTATTTGTTTTTAATGCTCTCAGCTACTGTTTATGTAGACAGTGAAATTACCAGTCAGAGATCCAGAGAATAAATAGCTCTTTCTCTTCTCTTCCACATCCCCCCTTCTCACCCTACGCCTGCCTGTGGTTTGGCAGCCACAGTTGACTGCTTTACAGTTGGCTGCTCCTCTTGGTTTCTATTTTATCTTCCTGTCTGGTAGGTGGTTGCCGTGGGAGTATGAAGGAGGCAGGCAAAGAAGAAAAGAAAGAGAGAGAGAATGTAATTGACTCTAGATAAAGAAGAGCCATTTCTTGGCTTTTCGTTCAAAAGATCAAGTTTTATGATCTGAAGAAAACATGATTTTAGAGATGAAGGTACTGGGAATTCTAACGTCTAGGTGCCTGAGCAGTTTTGTAGTGACCCTTAAGTTCTTTGCAGCCCGTCCTCCAGAAATGCTGTTCATGCACACACATACATACATACACACACACACACACACGCAAATTCCACTCCTGCCTCCTACACTTTAGTAAAACCCCCAGCTTGTTTGGACAGCATCCACATCTGTGAATGGAAACCAGTGTGTTCAAAAGAGTAAAAGTAGAGGCACCACATTCATTTTAAAGTGCTTCCTCATATGTACATTTAACTTCCAACCTCCAAATGATACAACTTAAAGAAAAGAAAGGGTTTAGCTATTTGTCTTTACAATTAATATGTTGTCAAAAGACCTTTGGCATTGATATACCACATAGGTTTTTCTCTTCTTCCAAAGAAGGTAGGTGTTTCTAGATTCCGTCCTCCTAGAAAAGAGATGCCTTGGTATAGTGTAAAGCAGTGGTTTCCAAAAAGTGTGGTTCCAACACTAGCAGCATCAGTATCACCTGTGAACTTGTAAGAAAGGCATATTCTTGGGCCCTGTCTCACACTACTACTGGTTGAAGGTACAACAGTCTGTGTTTTTAACAAGCCCTGTGGGTGATTCTGATGCATATTAAAGTTTAAGAACCCCTGCTATCAAGAACCAGCACTAAGCCAGAAACTAGAAGAGAAAAATTCAGGTCTTAACTCCTATACTTAGCATCTGTGCCACCTTGAGCAAATAACTTGTTAGGATTAAGTGTTTTTTATTTAGCATAAGCCCAGCAACTATTTAGTGAATAAGTAATACCAATGAAAGTTCTCTGAAAACCATTAAGTCCTATACAATTTAAGTTATTATTGTTGTTATCTCATCTGGGGAGCAGTTTTGTTTGCTAAAATCATATGCTCCAGTTGAAGCCTCTTTTCTGCTTCTCTTTGAAGGTGTCTTTTTACCATCCAGGAAGCGTTGCCAGCTTTCATAAATACAAATAAAGGATATACAATTATACAATTAAATTTATATTTCAGATATACCACAAGTATTTGTTTAAACATACATGTCCCAAATATTGAATGGACATCGTCGTCCTAAAAAATGACTTGTTGTTTTTGACAAGTCCTATATTTAATCTGGAAACTCTACATCTCTGAGATCTTTTGTTAAGGTTAGGGACCAGGTTTTATTGATTTCCAAATGCTTATGTATAAGAAAGAATGTCTTAAACAACCAGTAACAGGAAATCTCACAGTGGTTTTAACAAATAGAATATCTTTGTCTTACACAGCAGGTAGTCTTGCCGGGAGGTGATTCTAGGAAGGATTCAGTGGCTCAAAGACATCAAGGATCTTGTTCTGGGTTCCTGTGATTCTCTTGGTCTTTCTTTCATTGTTACAAAATGGCTGCAGTGGCTCTAAGCCTCAGATTCTCACAGAACTTTCTTGTCAAACAATTTTATAATATAGTCAGAAGAATAGTTTATTTCCAAGAGTCTTTCCAACGAACTGGAAAAATGTCTAGTTTTCCCAGTCTCTAGACTGGAGTTAACCAAGGTGGAAAGGTTTGGGAAGCAATTGGGGTAGCTAATTGAAAGTGTCTTGCAGTGTTGACACTTCTATTAAGTGCCTATTATATGCCAACCCCTGTGCTTAGTGTTAGAGAGACAGAAATGTGTAATGCAAAGTTCTTGTCCTCCAGGAGTTTATAATTCTACTCAGGGAGACAGATATGAGTCAAATGAATCGATATTACTAGATACATGGATGTTAGAAATAAGTTCCTTGTGTAATGGAAACCCAGAGACCACTTTCCTCAAGCCAGGAGTTTAGGAAAGATCCCTTGAAGAAATGCTACCTAGCCTGCAGTAGGTGCTTGGGATTCTGCAAGAATTAAATCGGCTTATATGTAGTTTCTGGCACATAGTAAGGAGCAATGGATGTTAGTTCTTATAATGATTAGTATCCTTATGGAAGCCAGTGGTTGATGTGTCACTTGGGTGTTCATCTTTTATTGGATGATCTAAAGTAGGGGGTATAATCGGTGTTACCTTTCACAAGGTTAGGAAGTTGGACAAGGAGTGGTGAAAATGAGTAGAAAATAATCAGATGGTAGAACCAGGGAAACTAAAATCCATAGATCTAAAGAGCCACCGAATCAGTGCTTCTCAACACTTTTATAGTGTATGTTCCTTTATATACATGTGTGTGATCCTCATATGATTATTAATGTATTAATGCTAATTGAAATTTAAAATAAAACCAAGACTGTAACTAAAACAAGTCAAAACAATGGGGAAATATGCTGCTTTGTTTTCAACCTGTAAGACAGCTTCCTTCACTTCACAAAACCCATTCAGATACCCTCCCTTCTGCCTGCTCTGTAAATAAATTATTGCTTTGGAGATCAGATGAATTAGCAGTTTTTTTTAATTCTGTGATTTTCCAGGTCCCTCGAGGGTGCCATAAAGGCTGCTGAAGGGAAGGCCCAATTTTCTGCAATTTGATGTCTAAACAACCTCACACACCTCCTCCCCCAGTACACACACACACACACACCCCAAACAGGACTTTTATTAAGCCAAGGCAAGAGAGTCAGATTATCTGTCATCTTCTAGCTGTGTGGACTCAGGCAAGTTTCTTAACTTCTTTGTGCCTCAGTATATTTATCTGTAAAACAGGAATGACTATAACATTTCCTATTTTATAGTATTATTAAGAATGGCAATTAAATGAGGTAGTTAACCTAGAGTACTTGGCACAAAGCCTGGCAAATGCTATTTATGTAACAACTTTGAATTATTAGTAGTACCATTTTTATTATTAGATATTGGAGGTTTGAATATGATTTACCTCAACAACAAAGAGTTCCACTGCAGGGGAAAAAAATAAAAGGCTATGGTTGTAGTCAAATTTCCTTCTATTGCTGAAGCCATTGAGGTTAAAGACATGAAATGACCTAAGGTCTTTTGGTTAGTGGTAGATTTAGGTTCAAACATCAGATCCCAGACTATCACTGCAAAGCTTGTATAAACTCACAGTTCACAAGGCTTCACTGCTCAAAACAATTTTTACTTGAATTATTATAAACTAGCACCAGATAGCAACAGCCCATAAAAATATATTTCAAGCACTGGGTTCTATGCTTTGAGGTCTGATGTAAACAGTAGATATACCTACTTTAACAGCATATATTAATGTCTACCCAACAGGCCCACTGGTAGGATACCCATCCAAGTCTCTTTTCAATTGCTACCCCATTCTCAGTTTCACCATCTCATCTTAGAGAACAATCCCTCCTCCTAACAGACTGAACTCTTGCTAATCCACTAAACACATTTTGAGAAGTGGATGATATGGTTTGGCTGTGTCCCCACCCAAATCTCATCTTGAACTGTAACTCCTATAATTCCTACATGTCATGGGAGGGACCCAGTGGAAGGTAATTGAATCATAGGGATAGTTTCTTCACATGCTGTTCTTGTGATAGTGAATGAGTCTCATGAGATCCGATGGTTGTGTAAACCCTTGCACAGACTCTGTTGCCTGCCACCATGTGAGACATGACTTTACTCTTCATTTGTGTTCCGCCATGATTGTGAGGCCTTCCCAGCCATGTGTAACCATGAGTCCATTAAACGTCTTTTCTTTGTAAATTACCCAGGCTTGGGTATGTCTTTATTAGCAGCATGAGAACAGACTAATACAATGGGCTTAAAAAGCTAATAAATTCTCTCTAAAGGAGAAAGTCACCATACTCCTCATAGGTATTTCCATTCTCATGGACTCCCAGTTTAGAAATTTATCTTTAACTCTTCTTTCTCTTGCCCACGTTCCTGCATTACTTTCTACAGAATGTTCAAAGATTATTTCCTAGACCCCGGTCTGCTTGGTTTCACTAACTTAATCTTCTCCCTTAGTCAGGTCGTTCTCCTTGCTGGACCCAGCGGGTAATAATTTCATCCTAACTGGGCTTAGACAATAGGAGCGATTGTGTCACATGACAGGAACCCCAAGAGAGCAGTTATAGAGTTGATTCAGTGGCTCAATATCATTAATGGTGCTGGGGCATCTTCTCTATAATTTTCTTGTGTCTCCTTCATGGTTCAAAGTGGCTACCATAACTCCAAGGATTATGTCCTTTCAGAATAGGGACCTAGTCCTAGGGAGGACAGACCCTTGTATATTGTTCCTTATTCATGATAGAGGAAAACCTTTCTCAGAGTCCATCAGTAGCCTTATCCTTTTGTGCCAGGATGGGTGTGGTTGTCCATGCCCTGGCTTCAAAGGCAATTGGGAGACTCCATGGTGGGGGACGGGCTCTGCCATGTAGGAAAAAGGGAGGGAGGAATGGTTGTTTGGTAGGTATGTTAGTTTACTAGGGTTACCCTAGCAAAATACCACAGACTAAATGGCTTAAACAACAGAAATGTATTTTCTCACAGTTCTGGAGGCTGAAAGTCCAAGATTAAGATGCCAGCAGGGTTGGTTTCTTCTGAGACTTCTCTCCTTGGCTTGTGGGTGTTCCTCTTCTCACCCTATATGGTCATTCCTTTTTATACGGACACCAGTCAGATTGAATTAGGGCTCATGGCCTCATTTTAACTTAATCACCCATTTAAAGGCAATACCTTCACACACAGTCACATTCTGAGGTACCAAGCAAGCATTAGAGCTTCAATGTGTGAATTTTGAGAGGAGACCCAATTCAGTCCATAACAATAGGCAAACAGCTTTGCTTGTCATACAGAGACAGGTTTCCTTCTACCCACCCTTGAACCTTTGTGTGTGCCTTCCTTCCTATAGAGAATCACCTTCTCCTCTCTAGGTTTTTAAAATACACCCATTATCCAAAACGGATCCAAATGGGACTCCAGGAATCCCCGCCTTTACCTTTCCTCATCTTCCCCAAGTACTTCGATTGAACTCTGCCTCCATTCATATGCATGCATCTTTATCATTGAAGATTTGTTAGCCTAGGAAAATTTGATTAGAGCTGAATAAATTTATAGACAAATCATGACAAATCACACAGTATGAATGCTTGTTTAGACAAAACCTAGGTTTTAATTTCAGTGATCTTTGGCTGAAGTTGGGAAAAGCTTCCTCATGCTGACATGGGAATGTGATCTAAAGTCTACTAAAACCTGCATGTTAATTCATCAGTGTTACACATTGAAGTGGGAACTTGAGGAGAACTTGGAGTTCAATATGGGATCTCCTAAAGGGACTTTAGAATATGAAGCTGGAAAATGAGTCTTTAGTTCAAAGGGAGAATTGATTGGACACTTTTGTATAACGTTGGATTCCTGATTAGAAGATTCTCAACAGGCCGGGCGTGGTGGCTTATGCCTGTAATCCTAGCATTTTGAGAGTCTGAGGCACACGGATCACTTGAGCTCAGGAATTTGACACCAGCCTGGGCAACTTGGCGAAACACCATCTCTACAAAAAATAAAAAAGTAGCTGGGCATGGTGGCACTCACCTGTAGTCCCAGCTACTTGGGAGGCTGAGGTGGGATGATCACCTGAATCCAGGAGGTTGAGGCTACCATGTTCGCACCACTGCACTCCAGAGCAAGACCTTATCTAAAAAAAAAAAAAAAAAATTTCAACAGAATTATGATCACATGCTATATGCTTCCTCCTTTCTACCTATCCTCCTTATACTGTGCTAGTATGGAGATGGGAGAGTGGCAAATTCAAGATTTAAAAAAGCTCTTCTACTTTTATAGTGACAACCATGCCTCAATTTGATTTTCAACTGTATGTTTAACTTCTTAGTCTTCTATAAAAAGAGTATATTTCTCAGAGGCAAGATCTGGAGTCCCTTATTGATACAATCCTCTTGAGTATGGAATTCTTATTTGTCACAGCTTCTCTTGGTAACTTTTAAAAATTGGCTATTGCAAGGTTATTTTGAATCTGGAAGTTTTTAAAGAAAATAAGAGACTGTGACTATGTGAGCCTGCTTATTAAGGCATCATGCTTTCAAGTCCCCTCTGCCGGTGCAAAGGTCTTTTTATCTGTGATCCGTGGTGAACTTCAAAGAAAGGGACCCATTTTGCACATCTTCCCTTTCTGCCAGTTCCTTTCTATGCAGCTTTTATTGAAAGGAAGCCAGCACACACCTATGCACACGACATGCACACAAAATAACAGGTTTCTTGGGCCAGGGCCTTCGAAGGCTAGCCCCCAACCCAGTAATGTTCTGATTTGTGAAAATTGCCTTTCACATCAACAGCACTTTGTTGTCAGGCTCATAAGAAAAACAAAGTGCCAGAAGTTTTTTTTTTTTTTTGATGTTTGAATGATCCACTATTTTATAACATGCACACTTATGCTTTTTAAATTTAAAATCAAAAGAGGCCTATCAACTCTAATACATTGTGATAAGCTCTAAATGATTGGCACAAATAATGGACAATAGGAACATGAAGCGAGACACCATCAGTTCTGCCTGATAAGAGAAGAATCATAGATGAGGTAAGAACGAAGGAAGCCTTGAAAGATGAATAGAGCAGAATCTTCCTAGATTGAAGGATAGGGAAATCTGGGCAAAGGCAGCAACATGGAGGAGTGAAAATGATGGGTCTTTTGAAAGAATGACCTTTCTAGTGGCGAGAAGTTAGAGGCACCAGGACAAAGGTGAGTAGACAAGATTTCAGAGAGAGGAACACACTCACAAGTTAGGTTTTAAAGGATGCGCAAGGTACTGGGAAGTCAGAAGAGGGAAAATAGATGGCATAACAAAGTATACAGGAAAAGATCTTGGCACTAATATTTTACACAATTGGAGGGACTGTAGACCAGTACTTGTAAAGTACTTAGAGAACAAGCAAAAGTATTGTAATATGTGCCCAGCTCAACTGTCTAAACTGTAAGTGCATACTTAGATGCAGAGTTTGTTCTAAAGTTGGCAAGTTTAAAGAAGTCTTCCTGGAGTGGGTAGAGATGGGACAAGGTCTGACAGGTTAGGAGACTTGAACCATAGGAAGAAAGGAGAAGACATTCTCCCTGAGCAAAATCTTAACAGAAGGATTAGCATTGTGGGAAGAGAGGTAGATATGAAAGACAATAGAGATTAGCCCAGTAATTATGAGGGAGGTTTAAGTTGTAGTCAATTGGTTTATTTCAGTGCTTCTCAATCTTGACTGCACATTGGAATCTTTTAGGGAGGTTTAAAATTACTGATGCCTGGGTCCCACCCCTAAGGATTCTAAATTAACTGGTCTGGAGTGTGGCTTGGCAACAAGATTTTTAAAAGCTCTAGTGTACAGCCAGATTTTGAGGGTATATTAGGGAGACCCACATATTTAAAGTCAAGGAATTTAAATTTGGTTCCATAGGCATTGCCTATTCTTAAGTGATGGAGACATAGAATGGAAGTGATCTGTAAGAAAGAGAGAGAAAGCTGGTAATGGAAAGTGGATTGGAGAGAGGGTAGAGCTCCTGGAAATGAGTGGGACTAGAAATCCATAGAGAAATCTTGGCATGAATTTTCAGAGCAACAGGATAGCATTGTGCCCATGGGAAAGGAAAGGGGAGGGCAGGCCCCAAAGATGCGTTAAAGAATCATCACAAGAACCTGATAAAACAGACAGCATGATTTAGCAGAAAGAATGGGGATTCTGGAGGTGGATGGATTTGGGTTTGAATTTCAGCTCTGCCCAGCTTCCAGCGTGATGACCTGGGCAAGCACTCTAACTCCTCCTTTAAATGGGATCGCCATGCTGGGAATAGAGATAATAATACTGACCTTGCAGAGGTGTGGTAAAGAATAAATGAGATCATACCTGGCTGGCATGGAGTAAGTATTCAGTAAAAGCAATCTATGTTTTCATTCCTACAGAGAATAAAAATGCTGATTGGTTAAGAACATCCACTTTGCAGACTAGTGATCTAAGCCTAGCTCAGCCCCTTGATAACTGTAGACTTTGGATAAAGGGCACAATTTCTCTAAACATAAATTTTCCCTTCTGTAAAATGGGAATAATATTCCCTATCTCATAGGGCTCCTAGGATCGTGCTTGGTACATAATACACACTCCTTAAATGTTTGTCACATAAAATATTTAATGAATCAAGAGTTTTGAGAATAATAGAAAACACACAATGCTTATTCTGTGCCAGCCAACATTCTCAGTGCTCTCTCTATATTAGCTCCTTTAATCGTCACAAACCCATTAATATGATACTCCAACTATCCCCATTTTATAGACACAGAAACTGAGTTCAGTAACTTGCTCAAGGTCACACAGTAGGTTTATAGTGGTCCAAGACTGTTTGGCTTCAGTTCCTACTGTTAACCACTGCTTCACA
This sequence comes from Pongo abelii, assembly GCF_028885655.2. NCBI lineage: Eukaryota > Metazoa > Chordata > Mammalia > Primates > Hominidae > Pongo > Pongo abelii. The sequence goes on along the minus strand of NC_071988.2, from coordinate 102,899,430 downwards.
CATAGTTGTCTAGCTTATAGTAAGCACTAAATTTGTTATTAACACATTTCATATACAAAATTACTGTTATTGGTATTTAGGGAACAAAGAAGAAACGGAAGCATGGTGGTGCCATCTATAGAAATAGGAGAAAGAGATGAGAGGACAGAAAATCATAATTCTTCAGGAAACTCTCCCATATTAGGCCTTGCTCAAGAGCATTCTTATTTCCCTTAAGCCCATTCTGAAACTAGACTTCTAAGTGAAAGAATTTCTCAGACACCTGATTTTCTAAGCTAGAGTTCCCCTTGAGAACCTGCGTTAACCTAACCTCAGTAGGACATAGAGTCACTGAGACAGGGCTGTTGTGCATGGCTGTTCATATCGTTCACTATGCAACTGCACGCCCCATCCACACCATGATCTATGGCAACCCCTGGAGTTTTGCTGTGCCTAACTAGCAAGATCATACTCTTCCTGGGCAGGGCCAACTATGTAATTTGCTGAGCCTCGTGCAAAATGAAAATGCAAGAACTCCATATTCAAAGGGCAGGGAAAAAGTGCCAGTAAAGGCACTCATATTTTAAATGTTTAAAACTTTTTCCTTTCTTCCACGTTCTCTCCCTCATCATAATGTTTTATTATTAGTATTATTTAGTGTTGCAATCCCTTGGGCATGGGAATGAAGGGCAGTACAGAGCCTCACAGGTGCCCAGGGATCCCACCCTGCAACTCAGCTCACCAGCTGCCAGGTTTCCTCTCTCTCCAGATGCTAGGCCCGCCAACAGGCTGTGTCCTGACTGAAAGCTGGGGGTTGAGGGGTGGGAGGAGTCAGTCTTCCCTTCCCATGGACCTGCTGTCCCAAGCTACAGTGACTGGTGGCCCCAAGGAGATTGCATCCTTCAAACCAGGACATGCTGGGTTCCTGGATCCAGGAGGGTGAGAGACTTACCTCCCCTCCCCTCTCCTCCTGGCCTATCCCCTCCCTACCCCCTGCTGCCACCCAGCAAGCATGCATGATACTGCGAGTCTGGAGAGGAGACAGCAATAACCATGCCTTGTGCTGGGACTCCAGGGCCCACAGTCTCGATCAGGATCTGCCCTGTACCCGTGCCTAGTCTTTGCAGGAACAAAGGGTGACAGCAGTCACTGGGCAGGGTAGGGAGGGGCAGCCAGCAGGGCTTGGGCAGAGATAGACATTGGCAGTTAGTTTGGAGTCCCTTTAATATAACATGTATGAATACAGCCAGCCTGTATGCTCTCCCAGTATAAACCAATTGATACATTCAAGCTTTCATATATTTTCAAACTAAGACCCTGAATCCATTAGCAATCCCTTCTTATTTCCCCAACAATCTCCCCCGACCCCAGCCCTAGGAAACCACGAATCTGCTTTCCATTTCTATGAATTTTCCTATTCTGGGCATTGTTTACCACATTGAAGTTTTGGTGTGGACATGTTTTTATTTCTCTAGGAGTCTAACTGCTGGGTCATTTGGTAACTCTGTGTTTAATATTTTGTTTGCCACAGCATCTGTGCTACTTTACATTCTTACCACCAATGTATGAGGGTCTCAATTTCTCCACATCTCCAAGCTAGAGTTCTCCTTGACAACCTGAGTTAACCTAACCTCACTAGAACATAGAGTAACTGGGACAGAGCTATTGTATATGGCTGTTCATATTGCTTGCTTGCTTTTCTTAGGCATGGTTTGCCACAAAACCTATCATCAGTTCAACTGGGTGATGCATTAAGAAATGCATGCATTTCTTTCTTTTCTTTTCTTTTCTTTTTTTGAGATGGAGTCTCGTTCTGTCACCTAGGCTAGAGTGCAGTGGTGTGATCTTGGCTCACTGCAACTTCCGCCTCCTGGGTTCCAGTGATTCTCCTGCCTCAGCCTCCTGAGTAGATGGGATTACAGGCTCGTGCCACCATGCCCAGCTAATTTTTGTATTTTTAGTAGAGACGATGTTTTACCATGTTGGCCAGGTTGGTCTTGAACTCCTGACCTCAAATGATCCATCTGCCTCAGCCTCCCAAAGTGCTGGGATTACAGGTGTGAACCACTGCGCCCAGCCGGGAAGGCATACATTTCTTAATTGCTAACATTTATTGTTATCCCTGTTTTTGATTATAGCCATCCTACAATGGTGTGATGGGTGTAGTGTGGTACCTTGTTGTAGTTTTGATTTGCATTTTTCTAATAGCTAATAACATGGGACATCTTTTCATGTCCTTACTAACCATTTGTAAATCTTTCAAATCTTCTGTTTAAATTCTAAGCACATTTTACGTATATATGTAAAATATTATATAATTTAATATATATAATTAAATGTAAAATATATATAAATATATATTAAATTAAAAGTAAAATAATATATAATATATTATATTATCTATATATTATATATATAATATATTATATAATCTATATATTATATATAGATAATATATAATCTATATATTATATATAGATATATAATCTATATCTATATATTATATATAGATTATATATCTATATATTATATATCATATATATCTATATATTATAATATATATCATATATATATATATATATATTAGAGTCAGGGTCTTGCTTTGTCACCTAGGCTGGAGTGCAGTGGCACGATCATAGCTCACTGCAGCCTCAAACTCCTGGGCTCAAGCGATCCCCCTGCCTCAGCCTCCCAAAGCACTGGCTAAGCCCATATTTTAATTGGGGTATCTTTCTTTATTTTATTGAGTTGTAAGAGTTCTTCATATATTCTAGATGTAAATCTATTATCAGATATGTAACATGCAAATTTTCCCCAATTTTATAAGTCATCTTTTCATTTTCTTGTTGATGTCCTTTGAAGCATAAAAATTTTTAATTTTGATGCAGTCTAATTTATTTTTTTCTTTTGTTTCACTTGCTTTTGGTATTATATTTAAGACCTTGCTTAACCCAAAATCATTGAAGATTTACTTCTATGCTTTCTTCTATGAGTTTTATAATTTTTGTTCTTACATTTAGGTCTATGGTCCTTTTGGGGTTAATTTTCATCTATCATGTGAGAAAGGGGTCCAGTTTCATTCTTTTGCATATAGATATGCACCATTTGTTGAAAAAAAAAACTATTATTTCCCCCATGGAATTGTTTTGGTACCCTTGTCAAAAATTAATGTCTAGCCTTATGCTGCCTTATCTTGAGAGAAATGCCTTATCATGAGAAAATGACTCAAGTTTGGGAAATCTACTGATTTTGTCAGATTTATTTTATGTCTGTAAAACATTTAAAATTATCTACCATTGCCTTTTTAACAACTGAATGATTTGATTTAGTCTGTATTCATTATTTCACATAGAAAATTTGGTGGTAAGAAAATTATTATCAATTTTTTTTTAACTTTTCTAAAAAAGAAAAGCAAGCAAGCAAACCCTGGAGACCTGGCTGGAGGTCACAGCTGTGTCTGCCCACACTGCTTACTGCCACACATTTTCCCAAATGCCTCTTTCCCCTGGTGTTCATTCCTTAATGCATAACCCAGCTGGACTGATGGTAGGTTTTGTGGCTAGGTAACCATGCCTAATTCCTTCTTTACGTTAATTGCTATTAGTTTATTATACAACTCTAGCTGTCTTGTTTACCCCAATATCTCAAAATTCCTTTTCTCTGGCCTGAAGGTAAAACATAGCAACTGCTTGAAGAGCAACGCTCACATGGCTAGTGGTTCAGGAACAGAAGGATTGGTTGTCCTCCCTCTGGGTCTTATCCTCCTTTGTACAGCTAAGGGATGAGGTGCAGATGCTGAAAAGGGTGGCAGGCTGGCCAGTCAGAGCCGCTGTATATTGAAAGGTACAGCAGCACATGGGCCGCCTCTCAGGGATGTTCTGCCTGTAAAGAGTGTTTGAGAGAGGCAGGCGGCAGAGAGGTAATCTGCATCTCAGGGGCCCAGATGATTCCAGCTCTCCAAAATGCTCCAAGTAGTCTTGGGACGCTGGCCTAATAAAGCCAAGGATGATTTAAACCCAAAGAGGACAGTAGAAAGTGATTCTCAAATGGAAGTTGGTGTCCACCAATCCCTCCCCAGGCCCGAAGACTCGATGGTTATCTCCTTAGTGGTGTATGCTATGGTGCTTCATCCTTCCCTTGCAGGGAGGAGCAGGGTGGATGTGGGAAATGGACCCAGTAAGGGCACTGAATAGACAAACAAAATCTGATCAGCCTTGAATCATTTTTGTGAGATGATGTAAGGAATTAACTCTAGGTGTTGTTTTCTCTGACACTAGGTCTGAAAAACTTTAAATTGCCAGAGAAATGTATTTATTGACATTTCTGAGAGACACCTATAATTATTCCATCTACATAATTTGTGTCAACTTCTGCTTCATTCTGTGTGTGTGCCAGAGATGTAGAACTGGTTTATCCCTACTTCAGAAATCAGAACTTCCTATCCTTATAGAGGTTACTTCTTTGTAGTTGAATATAGGAAAGAAAGGCTCAAGTAACATTGAGTATTGTTTATTTAATTAGTATTTTCCTTTGAAGAACTGTGTATTTATCAATTTGAACTTGTAACGTGGATGGATTCTAGAGCACTTACCTTCACTGGAGCCTAGTACTTTGAGGTTCTAGATCCTTCTCAACCTTCTGCTAGGCTGAGAGCTTCCAACCTTCCTAGGAGATGCTTTCAAATTCAAAATATATGTGGATAATAAACTGTTGTAGTGGTTCCTAATGATGAGCGGAATTATACCTGGAGGCTGTTTAGAACAGCGTTGCTGTTACAAAGACTGAGGAGACTACTGGAATATGCTGATAGGCAAGAGATGCTATATGTCTTTCAATGTGAGACACTTCTCAACAAAGAATTTTCCCACCCAGAATGTGAAGAGGGCTCCCCGCACTGAGAAACAGTGATCATTTGCCTGAGCCTGAGTCTCATCTCTGTGCTTTTGAGTGGATCTAATAACCAGTAATGAGGAGTCACAGGATGGTCTAATGCAATTGTAGCATCACCTGGGTCTTTGGTGTTCATTTCCCTTCCTACTTCCCTGAGGATCTACATTCAGCTGAGCTCTGTCTCTAGGTACCCTCTTCCTCCCGTAGCCTCATTCCTGCCAGCTGAACCTAATGTCCATCTAGTTGTTCCCGTTAATAATAATAATTGATCTCTCATCCCAACTTCCTTTGCCTGGCTAACTCCTACTGAGTCTTTCACCTCACTTCCTTGGGGAACCCATTCTGGGTCAGGAGACTTATCTCTGTGCACCCTCTCTTTCCTCAATCACTAGGAATAATGACAATGTTATAAGTGCTGTTCATGTGTCTATGCCCCTTACAAGGTGCCAAGGGACTGTGACTTCTCAGGCACTGTGTCCTTGATGCCTAGCTGTGGCCTGGCACAATTCAGGTGTTACACAGATGCTTCTGGATGTGGAGAAGGCACCTGGTCTCACCCCTCTGGCTCTCCCCATTCCAAAAGTGGTTCCTGTGGGTACCTTCCTCTAGCTTCAGCCCTCTGTCTACAACCAGCCTTCTTGATTGAGACCCTTTGCCTGGCCAGCTCTCAGTGGGGAACTTGAGCAGAGCCTGAAGGAGAGAAAAGCACTCATGGAGAAGGGAGGCAGGTTTTCATGAGAAAGCAGGCAGGGAATTTATGGTCCTACAGCAGGATCTATAAGACAAGTAAGATGAGCTGTGGTGGTGTGGACTCCCTGGGGCCATATAAAGAATTAGAAATAGCTTCCTAAATCATTCATTCTTTTCTAACCTTAATGCAATTCAATTAGAACAAAACCTGCGTCCAGTGGGGTCCCCAACCCTCAAAATCCTCTAGCCAACTTGATGAGAAAGAATGTTGTGGGTTTTATGAGAAAAAACAATCAGGAAATAATATTTCTTGAGTAATGCTTTTGGCATTTAACATTAAAGAAAACTAGTTTATTACTTCGGAGTCAACAACTCAGGCAAATTTTTATAGGATTTTATAGATTCTCCACATAATCATTACATTGTAATGTAATGTAATCCCTACAACATGCCAGGGACACTAAACATGTGCATGTCTGGATCCATTGATTATTAATTTTCCCCTCCAATCCTTACCACAATCCTAAGAAGTGAATATTGATTTCCCTATCTTACACATAAGGAAACAAAGGTTGTGTAACTTGCCCAAGGTCATCCACCTTGTAAGTGGCTGAGATGGAATTTGAACTCAGGTTTGTCTGAATTTCAAGTTTAACACGTTGCAGTTTGCCTTTTGCAGACGTATCACCAGCCTTGTATACCAGCTTTTCTTTTGCACAGTGCTTTCACTTCCTCATTCTTACAGAGGTTGTGTTCTCTGTCATGTGGGGTGAGCCAATGGGCTGAAGAAGCATGAGGAAAAGGAGACTCAGGTATGGCAGGTGGCTGTGTGGAGAGGACACTTGGTAAGACTGCTGCCAAGTTGCAGGTGTAAATGATCCGTGAGATAAATGAGAAGCCTTCCCCTGTACGACTGCTTTTCATCAAGCAGAAATGATTGAAAAGATTCTGGGTCAAAGAATTTACCTAAGTTTATTTTTATAGAAATTTTGTGTTTTCGATCCAGAAAAATATTTAATCTGACTCAACTAGGAAACCTGTACTCATAAATAGATTCTCCTGAACATAATCAAAATGATAATTTCCTCCTCTGGGCTCAACCAGCCCTGGTTGCCCCACTGCAATTATCATCCCTCTGCCAGTCTACTATGCTATTTCATTTTGTCAATCCATACTAATTTTCAGGCAGTGCAAGGAGTTGTGTGTGTGTGTGTATGTGTGTGTTTCCCTGCAGCTCAAATCCTCTCTGTCTCTAGAGGAAAGCATGACTGCTGTAAGTCAAATCGAATTTGCAATTCCCATGGTAGCCTTTATCACTGTTGTGCAAATACTGTCCTCTTAAAAACCTGTCTGAGGGATAGCATTTGATACCTGTGCATCACCTGACTCCATGAGGCCAGTGTTGAAAAGCTTGCTGTCCTTCTCATCAGGCCAGTTGAAGTATGGCCTAGTCATAGTGTAAAATGGCTGTTCTTTTCCTCTGGAGCATTTCCTACATATGCTGCTTATCAACAGGAGTGGGTCATCACTACACAAAAGAAATGAGCAGGCAGAGGGAGGGGATTGTCAGTGTTCCCTGGAGGTTAAACATTTTAAGTGTGTACATAAGTGTGCCCAGTTATGACAGAGTCACTTCCTGTCCTGAATCCCCTCCACAAACATAGGACAATGTCATGAGATATATGATGTAGATAATCACATGGTGTGTTGCAGCAACATATTTAGAGCTTATCATCAAGAGGACTTTTGAAATAGGCAGGTGAAGACTCCATTTCCATTGTCCAGAAAGAACTGATGAGAGTGAAATTTCAGCATCATAGCCTATGTGCTATGTAATAAGCTTTTGATAATTTACAGGCTGTTTTTCTGCTCAGTGAATGATTTAGGGCCTTTTATTCTGTGATTGACAGGGCTTCTTTCACAAGGCGGGCATGGGGAGGGGAAATGACCATTTTCCAACTCATTTCCAGTGTTGCTGAAGAACTTCTTGCGGGGTGTGGAGTATAATCCCCAATAGCTGGGATGCCCTGGGATGATTTTTGGTTAAAAGTGTATTTGACATGTCAGTATCACCCTATTCCTTACAGTTGGCACTTGCAATTCCCAAGGCTACCATGGGAATTGCAAAATTTTTTTAAAAAAATATGAGATTGGAATTTCCATTTCTGTGCCCTAAAATATGAGATATAATAGCAACATCCAGGTCACTGTGATTAAAGATCTCACCCCACGTTTGATGCCGTAGTCCATGTTCTGCTTTTTGAGACTGGCTCTTCCTCTTGTTTCCCTTAGTTTGCACTCTTTCTGCTTCCACCTACCTCTCAGACATACCCACAGCCTCCTTTGCTAATTCCGAATTTTCCCACTCAGCTTCATGATGGAGGAGCTACCTTGAGATCTATAGTCACCCCACTTGTCGGCTCCATTCTCTTCCTCAGAGCTATTCCATCCACTTCTTTGTCCTCACTCACATGTAAATCTGTTAGTGCCAGAGCTGAGCTATTCAACTAGGTATCAACCTATAAACACCCAGCAGACATCTTAGACTTAACTAGTTGAAAATCAATCTAAATACTGTTCCCTTCCTTTTTCTGCTGTACTCAGGCCTCCAGTTCTCAGAGTTGCTCAGCATCAGTAAGAATTTCCATGTATCACATAAATTGCTTCACCTTCTTTGAAAAGAAATCTGGAAGACTTAGTTATAATGAAAAGTACGTATACTGGACGGACACAGTGACTCACGCCTGTAATCCCAGCACTTTGGGAGGCTGAAGCGGGTGGATCATTTGAGGTCAGGAGTTCAAGACCAGCCTGGCCAACATGGTGAAACCCTGTCTCTACTAAAAATACAAAAACTAGCTGGGCATGGTGGCAGGCACCTATAATCCCAGCTACTCGTGAGGCTGAGGCAGGAGAACCATTTGAACCCAGGAGGCAGAGGTTGCAGTGAGCTGAGATCATGCCACTGCACTCCAGCTTGGGTGATGGAGTGAGACTCTGTCTCAAAAAACAAAAAAAAAAAGTACATATACCTTTTAACCCAGCAATCCTACTTTTAGACTCTATCTTATTGAATTCAAAGCACCTCTCTAGATAAAGATATATTTGTAAGGATGCTTATTGTTAGTAGTGATAGAAAACTGAGAACAACCTGAATTCCCATCAGAGCAGAATAGATGACAATGAATTATGGCCATTTTGCAGCTCTTCAGTGTGAAAACGCATCTATGATATATTCTGAAGTGAATAAAGCAGCTTGCAAATTAATATGTACATCATCCCATTATTATAAAAACAAAAATAACAAAAAACTACCTGTGTATATGTGTTTGTGTGTTTGAATGGACATGGGAATGGAGGGATAGTCAGCTGACTTAATGTTGTTTCCCGGGGTGGGGTGTGATGGGGATGAATGAGCACGTGTTGCCTTTGTAATATTTGAAAAAATATTTAATTGCTCATCCTTCCATATTGCTTGCTAGTCACTCAAGTAGGAATCTTAGCATCATGTTAGACTCCTCCTTCCCCCTTCCTTTTGCCAATGATTCATTGTTTCTGTGTCTCAATCCTTCACTGGACTGTAAAGGCATTGAGGGCGAGGCTTGTGTATGGTAATGTTGTCTCCTGCCTAGTACCTTGCACATTTCTTTCAACATACAGTTATTGACTTGAAATAAAGATTTTAGTGTGTGATTTATCCAGTTTTCTATTATATGGATATCTCTTGGTTTTTATTTCTAATACAGAGGGATGCTAGTGCTTTTGCCAAAATCCTTAAATCATATACCACCCTCCCCCACCTGCTGTGGAAAATGTGACCTTGGGATATGCAATATTACATCATGTACTCTTCCACCCCAGTTTGAGTTACTTAGTCTTCTCCTACGCATATTTTTACCCACCTCTGCATCCTGCTTTCAGTGTCACTTAGAGTCCTTTGGATAAGAGGCAGCCAAATGGGGTAAATGGGGTAACCGTCTCTGAAGGCCTGTGTGCATATGTGCACTGAAGTAAGCATAGAACGGTACCTGTATCAAATACATGATGAAGAAGTTGGCCAAACATCCAGGTATTTCCTGAGGTCAAATATTTGGCAATGTGAAACAGACATTTTAATACCAATTGCTTAATTTTGTTTCCTCTATATTAAAGATTAAATAGAGAACTCAATCTAGGGAAACTTTCACCACACCTGTGCCTTCTTCATATACGTATGAAGACGTATATGAACGTATATGAACGTATATGACGTATATGAACGTCTTCATATACGTTCATATACATATACGTTGTGTGCACAAGACGTTTGTGCACACACGTGCACAAACACGCTGCTGCATTGCACTTTACTTGAACTTCAATTTGCTGAATCATGATTTAACTGGCTTTGCTCCTATGGCTTTCCAGGACTGATGGCTAATGTCTGAGTTGCCTGAAAGGGGAGTGGCAGCTGTTTGGTCAGATTTGATGGATGAATTGCTCCACTGATCTTTCTACCAGTTCTGCATGTGCTGTTTCATCCTGCATTCCAGAGCTTTGACCAAATTCTGACACAGAGATCTGTGATTGGCCATCCTCAGTTTGTTGGATTGCGCAGCACATTGAATAACCAGGCATGATGTCATTTTCACGCAAAGTAACAGCAACGCATGATCTCTTAAACCAGATTGAGTTAAATCATCAAGCTGCTATCTTCTCAGGCTGAGAGTGCAACAGCATAGCAGCAGGTATCAATTACAATCCTCATTTGTTCTTGGAAGTTGCTATTAGGGGAAGTAAGATGCTGTTCCTTATCCACAAGATCCCTGCTTGAAAGAGAGAGAATTTGGCATCCCAGTGGGTAATATAAACTTCACAAACAGTAAGAAATTAGTAGTTAAAAATAATTGACTGGAAACCTATGGTGGTTCCTAAAGAATGCTACCCTTTGTGATGATCTCTATATATAGTTATGAGGTTCTAGGCTGAACATAGTCAACAGACAGAATTTTATGCGGGAGTTATGCTTCTTGAACCTGCTCTCTGTGTATTTTGCCTTTTTTAAGAGTTGACGTCAAGCTAGTAACACTTAAGGGGCTTCCTTTTCCTATATTGGTAGTGAGTTCTGAATATGGCCTTCTCACTCCAATCAGTTGGCTACTCTGATTTAAGTCAAACCATTGGAAAGATATTCTTATCATCTTGCCTCTTTACTGAGCCCTCCTCTCCTACCAACCTTCTCTCCAAATAAACAGGAAAGGCAACCCCAAGCAGCAAAATATCTTTTGAATGAGCATCATCTCCTAGCATCAGAAGTTAGTGAGAGCTTTGCCCAGGGAGAGGAATTAGAAATCAGCCTATAAAAATAAATGAATCTGTTTCTATAGTGACGGGAATCTTTCTCTCCATAGTTTTTATCCTGTGTTCTCCCACAGATCCCTTAGGCAGAATAACAATAAAGTCGAAGACAACATTTTATTATCTTAATGGATCCTTAATTTAAAGCCAAAAGCCTTTAAATTATCTTCCCAAAGATACCATTGACCGTAACTTTTGGAATTAAATACCTGAACGTAGTTGCAGGAGGAATATCATCTCCTAGAACCCTAGCTGAGCAGGAGGGATGAAATGAGGAAGACCTCGTGGGTTACACATGCATTTTGCATGCAGTGTTTCCCGACGAGTAACACACCTGTCATGTTTAATATTTCATTGGTGAAGAAAATGTGCATCTGTCTGTGTTCATCTGCCGAGTGAAATTTTGCACTGATGGAGCCTGTGTGTGGTGAACACGACGGGGCTCCCTCATTACTTCCCCACAGCAAACAGGAGAAATCCATACCAGCAACAAAGCCCAAGCCACTGCTCCTTACCCACCAGCCAGCTTCAGGTGGTCCTTCACCTTTGTTTCTGCAGCTACGACTAGGTCTGCCTCTGCCATCACACGGAGAAGGCTCAGAGAGGCCCAGCAGCTGTAGTTTCAGAAGTATGGCTGCAGAGACAAAGGACCCAGAAGAATAAATTCCTGGGCAGAATTGTCCTAGGATGCAGGTAAGGAACTGGGAGCCCCATGAGGAATACCGAGCTGGTGGAAATGTCCTCTACATACATGGCAAACTCGTAAAGCAGGTGGTCCATGTGTGGAATGATGCAAATGACATGAATAGGAATTATTTCAGGATTGTTGCAAAACTGAATGTGAAAGGGCTCAATAAATATCCTTGATTTTCCACGAGAAGTCATCTCAATGGGAAAAAACGTCTTGACTCTCTTAATTCCATATAAGCATGAATATATGTCACAGTTTTCTTGGAAAAAATGGAGAGTTTCATGTCTGTTGCCCAGGATAACTTTTTTGTTTTTTGAGATGGAGTCTCGCTTTGTCACCCAGGTTATAGTGCAGTGGAGCGATCTCGGCTCACTGCAACCTTCACTTCCGAGATTCATGCAGTTCTCCTGCCTCAGCCTCCTGAGTAGCTGGCATTACAGGCGTGCACCACGATGCCCGCCTTTTTTTTTTTTTTTTTTTAACGGAGTCTCGCTCTGTCACCCTGGCTGGAGTGCAGTAGTGCAATCTTGGCACACTGCAGCCTCTGCCTCCCGGGTTCAAGCGATTCCGCTGCCTCAGCCTCCTGAGTAGCTGGGATTACAGGTGCATGCCACCAGGTCCGGCCTATTTTTTGTATTTTTTAGTAGAGATGAGGTTTTACCATGTTGGCCAGGCTGGTCTCCAGCTCCTGAACTCAAGTGATCTGCCCGCCTTGGCCTCCCAAAGTACTGGGATTGCAGGAACGAGCCACCACGCCTGGCCCCTAGGATAACTTTTAATGCCACCCTTTTCCATTCTCACAAGCATCTCAAATGTTTGGATGATAAATGCTAAGGCCACCCTACTTATAGTCCAACATTGTAGGTCTATTCTTCCACCACTGCTATTTTCTCTTTCTATGTCTTTCTGTAAATACACATGCTGTTTCAAGACAGACTTGTGTGACTTTCCGATAATGGAGCAGCTGCCAGGTATAGACCCTTTCAAATTAAAGATAAGTGGAACCATGAAGACATTTTTCTCAAGATGAAAAGTAGAGAATGAAAGCGTTCCTTCTTTCTTATGGTGTAATACCAAAGTTACGTAATAATAACCCATTAATTAGTTTGTCACGCTAGATGTGAGGTTCTTGAGGACAAAGGGAGAATATTACTTATCTTTCTATTGTCATGGGCAATTTATAGGCACGTAGCTGCAGTTGTAAATGAATGAATATAGCAATATATAAGGAGAGGGTTTATTTGAGCCTAATACCAAATAAACTTTGGAGGAGGGGGGTTGAGTATTAATACATAGCAGTGGGATAGATGAGGCAGGAAAAAAGAATTTTGGAGACTGTCATTTTTTTCTCTTTTCATCATTTAACTTTTTCCTAATTATAAAATATTACATTTTCATTGTGGAAAATTTAGAAAGAGAAATGGAAGAAGAAGAAAAAGAAGAAGAGGAGAAGGAGGGAGAGGGAGAGGGAGAAGAAAGAGAAAGTGAAGGAGAACAAGAAGGAAAAAAATCACTCACTTCCCGGAATAATCATAATTCACTTTCTGTGGTATAGATGTCTTGTGTTTCTCACTTGTATTCACATATGTCTAAATGTGTGCCTGTATAGTCACCTGATTTTTGGAATACAGTGTCTTATTAGGATCACTGTAATTATCAGCAAGCTGTTTCATAAAGTGCAGCTTTAGAATCAAGTGGAGAATTTATGTGAGTACCCCAAGTGGTGGGGGAGAAACTTGAAGAAATAGTGGGGATTATTTTTATTTTCTTTGGGTTGAAGAATGTTCTTTCCAAGCATATTCTGCCTTTGACAGAGTCGTTTGTCTCTAGGATCAAGTGAGTATAGTAGGAACACTGAACTTGGAATCAGAAGATTGCTACATATATTCTGAATTAATCATTTACTTGTTGTCTGACCCTGGGTTAGTTTTTTAACCACTTCAAACCTCAGTTTTATCACTGTGGATGTATCTATTCTTACCCCATAACATCAATGTGAGAATCAAATGAAATCTGAAACATACTTGACAGTATCTAGAACATAGTCAGTAGGTGGTGACTGATATAAACAGAGGTAGATATATTCTTTACAGTTCCTTATGGAATGGTGTTGGTGGGGAAAACATAAGGTTTGGGACATGAAGTTAGTTTGAGATTGTGTTTAGCCCACAAATGATGTGATTATGAAGCAATTCATTTAATTTATTTTGAGCCTTAGTCTCCTCGTCAACTACTTGAAATCATTTCTATAATGAAATGTTAATTTAACAAATTTTACATAATAATGATGATAGTTTTCTTACTGGGAAAGTTGGAAGCAGAAGGAAGAAGAGAAGAGGGAGGCGAAAAGAGAATATTCTATAATGCTGTTCTGAAGATAGATGAGAAAATGACATTTTATTACTGAATATCATCTCTCAAATCCTGTACCTTCAAATTGAGGCTATATTTCAGTTGTTTTCAACCAGGGCTATACGCCACAATCACTGAAAGAGTTAAAACAAACAAACAAACAAACAAATAAACACAATGCCTGAGACCCAGTTGAATGAGAATCTCTGAGGGGTTGGGCTGGATATCATGGTTTTAAAAGCTCTCAAGACCATTGTCATGGGCTGCCAAGGTTGAGAACTGCTATGTGTCCATGCCTCCAAAGGAAGCTATTGGTGAGAAGCATGGCTGATTTTTACAACTCAGGGGGCTTGGACAGGAAACTTGTTGATACCCAGTACCGCATGTTGGCAGGAAGATGGAAAAGCTGGGAATGGATTCATCAGAGCTGGTGGAGCCAACCTATCGATGAAAAGTAGCTTCCTCCAAAGTTACAGTGTGCTTTAAAGTGTAGAGTTCAAAGGCAGTGGTGTGCTCAGCTCAGCAGGGAAGGAAGGCCCCTATGAATTTCAGAGGTATAGGATCATTGCAATTCTGGGCATTCCTCCCATGTCTGGATGACTGCAGCACCCCCCACCCTGGCTCCCTGTCTCTAGTCTTAACCCTCTCCAAGCTGTTTTCCACACAGTCTAGCAGTTTTTCTATTCTAGTATAACAGATTGCCATAAGCACAGTGGCATAAAGAAACACTCATTTATTAGCTCACATTTCTGTAGGCAAGGAGTAGCTGGATCCCTGCTCAGGGTCTCACTAGGTTGAAATCATGGTGTTGCTTGACTGTGGTCTGAGCTGGAACTTGGGATTCACTTCCAGGCTCATTCAGGCTGCTGGCAGATTTCAATTCCTTTCCATTGTAGGACTGAGGTGCCATTCCCTTGCTGGTTGTTAGCCAGGGGCCCTCTCATTTCCTACAGGCCATTCCCATTGCTTGTCACATGGCCCCAGCCAGCAATGGAGAATCGTACTTATATCCAATTTATCAAAAGAGCTCAGGCTGGGCGTAGTGGCTCACACCTGTAATTCTAGCACTTTGGGAGGCCAAGGCTGGTGGATCACTTGAGGTCAGGAGTTCGAGATGAGCCTGACCAACATGGTGAGACCCCATCTCTACTAAAAATACAAAAATTAGATGGGCGTGGTGGCACGTGCCTGTAATCCCTGCCACTCAGGCAGCTGAGGCAGGAGACTCGCTTGAACCCAGGAGGTGAGGTGGAGGTTGCCGTAACCTGAGACTGCACCACTGCACTCCAGCCCAGATGACAGAGAGAGCCTGTCTTAAAAAAAAAAAAAAAAAAAGAAAGAAATCTCAGTCCCTTTTAAGGGCTCACCTGATTAGGTCAGGCTCACCAAGGATAATCTCCCTATCTTAAAGTCAACTGATTTATTACCTTAATTACATCTGCAAAAATCTCTTCTATACACACACATACACACACACACACACACATATACACACACATATATCTCAATTATATAATATATACTAATATACTAATATGTACTATATATAATATACACTAATAATATATAATATGTACTAATATCCTATATAATATATATTATATATAATATAATATATGTACTAATATGATATCTAATATATATCAATTATCATATCATAATATATGTTATATATTAGTGTTTACTTCAATAACCAAGAGAAGATATGAGTACACTTGGTCTGGAAATTTGAGGAACTATCTTAGAATTTTGCCTACCATATAGTCCTAATATATGCTTAAAACTTTTCAGTGGATGCTCTTCGCCTACTGAATAAAGCCCATGTTCCTTAACATGGCATCTAATACTGCATAATCTGGCTTATGTATCTACATTTGTCTCTAATTACTGTGTCCCTGCATCTCATTTCAACTACACTACATGTGCACCAATTTGTTCATATTTTTGTGGCTTTGTATACTATTTTGTTTCTTGATTTTGAGCTTTAGCTAATGCTATTTCCTGTGCTTAGAATGCCTTTCCTATCTGTATTCACATGAAAAACTGTTTGTGACCCAGCACAGCTTCATCTCCTCTAGGGACCTTTCTCTGGATTTATTCATTCACTAAGCAAATATTTACTGAGCACCTACTATGTACTGTCCTATGCACTGGAGATATAGTAGTTAATCTGATGAAGTTACTCTGTCTTGCAGAGTTCACCTTTTAGTTGGGAAAACAAGCAAAACACAAAAATAACTACACAATTTGTCAAATGGTGATAGTGCTATGAAAAAGAATAAAACAAAATAAAGAAAGAGACAGAAAGTGATGGACAAGTTGTCATTTTATAAACCATCAACCTATAATGCTTCTGTCATGGGTGACATTTAAGCAGAGACCTGAAGGAAGGCAGGGAGTAAACAATGCAGAAATATGAGGCAGAGCCTCAGGGGTTTTGCCCTTGCTGTTTCATTTTTTCTCCATTATTTGCTGAATGGATGAATGGGAAAGGGGGTGCAGGGAGTGTTCTAGGCAGAAGGAACAGGAAGGGCAAAGGCTCTGAGGTAGGAAGTCCTTCAATGCTCAGCTAATGAACATTAGGGATATATATTGATTTAGTACTGTAATTAGAACTGCAACTAGAAAGCTCTTATGGCACAACTCTAGGGAATAATAAAGTACACTCGTCCACCTTCTTTCTCTCTTTTCTTCTATTTCTGGTTCCACCACCCAGTGTCAGATTTGTTTTCCTTTCTTTGCTCTGAGGCTTTTTCTGCTTACTTACAGTGTCCATTGCTTCATGATTTTGCATTTCATGTGCCTTGCCATGAACCCAACTCTGCTTCATGGTGCTTTTTCTTCAGCTTTAATTTATACTACCAATTTATAGTCTGCCTGCATAATTGAATTCAAATTTAGGAGACAGAGAACTTAGTTATCCCAGCTCATCTTTCTTTTTTTTTTTTTTGAAATGGAGTTTCACTCTTGTTGCCCAGGCTAAAGTGCAATGGTACCATTTCAGCTCACTGCAACCTCCACCTTCCAGGTTCAAGCAAGTCTCCTGCCTCAGCCTCCTGAGTAGCTAGGATTACAGGCATGCGCCCCCACACCTGACTAATTTTGTATTTTTAGTAGAGATGGGGTTTCACTATGTTGGTCAGGCTGGTCTTGAACCCCTGACCTCAGGTGATCTGCCCACCTCGGCCTCCCAAAATGCTGGGATTACAGGCATAAGCCACCGTCCCTGGCCCTCATCTTTCTTTTAATACCAGCAAGCCAAAGGATTAGCTTGGCTCAGATGGTGACATTAGTGTAATTACCGGAACCCTGGATGAGGGTGAGAGGAGGGAAGAAAAGAAAAGGAATTGTGTGTTTAAAATGTGGCTGCTTAGCTATCAGGGGTTAGAGTGGACAAAAGTCCCTCGAAAGACAGTTTGGGTGAGCAGACACCAAATGACTTCTCTAATTCAGGAAATGAGACGCATTCTTCAGGAAGATTGAAGGTTTACTGGGGAGCTTAACTATCAGCACTAAGTACCAAGAATCAAGAGTAGCTTGTGAAAAAAAATAGAACCAATATTCAAGAGTGCAGCAAAGACAAGTTTGGAACAGGAGAAGGCAGTGAGCAGTTGGGGAAGGAGTCAAAGAAATATCACCAATGGAGGCTGATCTGTTTTCTTTTCAGAGGCTAGTATCTGCCACTACTTTATTGGGCAATGAAGGAAATAGGGCAAATTCTCAAGGCCATATACATATAAAGAGATGTATTAGACTAATCCAGGAGAAAAACTGCAGGGAAGCCGAGTGTTAGTACAATGACAGTATGTTCTGGTCCTCATTCACTGAAGACTTACTTGGTGCCAGGCACTGTCATAGATATCAGGAATATGTCAATCCTTCCCTGCCCTAGACACTCCCTATCCCCCTTCCCTGATTTATCTTTGTTTCTCGAACTTTTAACTTTCTGAAATACTACCAATTACACTTACTGATGTTTTATGTCACCCCTCGAATCTAAGTTCCATGGAGTCTAAGCTCCATGAGGGCGAGACGTTTTCTGTTTTGTTCAGTGTTGTATTTGCAGCATCTAGAAAATGCCTTGTTCAGTCATTACTTGTTGAACAAATGAATGAATTGCATTATTTATCTGAGTTACTTGCACAGAACTGAAGAGATATCACATTTATGTCAAAAGGTGTCTGAAAACTAAATAATGATAATTTCATGAATGTTATTGCACATTTAAGAACAGCACTTAAGGCAAATTTTTTTTCATTAAGTTAAAGGAAAACAACTATACTCAAAGGTAAAGCTGTAGTCATTGGCCCACTCAGGTGATTCAGTCAAGACTTACTGGCCTGCCATGAAAATTTGTACATGAACCAGTACCTTTCAATACTCACTTCCTTTTCCCTCATTGAAAGGGAATTTGTTTTTAGCCCCTAAAATCTCAGTGGCTTAACTCAATACAACATATGCAATGCTGGGTTGCAGGAGGTTGCAGTAGGTCCTGTTTTTGTGAAGTTGCTCCAGCAGAGTCCATCTTTCTGAATAAAGATGTTCATGTGGACCTGATCCCCTGAGGCCCATTAAGCAAGACAAGCTAGTGCACCTATCTTCTAAAAACAACAGATTCTGGCTTTTTTTTTCTTTTTTAATCTTATTATGAAGGAAATTCCATCATATCAGCCCAGCCACTGACCTTGAACACTCAGGCCTGGCAGGAGGAGCTGTGCACAGTGTCAACAGGCCCAATTTTTATAAATTCACCCTGTTCCTCATGGTGAATTTATAAATTCCTCATGGAGCAGGGTGAATTTATAAAATGTTTGCAGGCAGTAGTTGTAAAAGTAGGCAGTGCCAGGAAACAATTAAGACATTTCCTATTTCTCTCAAAATTTTTAAATTATAATTTCTGGGTAGACTAATTGACAAATTGGCTCATATAAGGAAAAGAAGTTTACTTATATTAGACTATTAAGAAAGAATATTAAGCATTATAAAATAACACTCTTTTTCATTATTATAAATATATGTCCATTATAAATTTTTAAAAGAAAATACAGAAATGCACACAGAACACAATTCAGCAACAAGGACTCAAAAAATATTTTCACTCACTTGTTTTTTACAAGGCAGAATGGTAGGTGCTAGGGATACAGCAGCAAGGAAAACATAGACTTCTTGCCCCCACGGAATACTATTCAGAGATCATAACTGTTAAACAGTTAAATGTGAAATTGAAATCAGTGTCTTTTGACTTGACTCCTGATTGTAGAGAACAGGGACCTTCTTTTATTTGCACACACACATTAACTTTAGGACATTGAAGCAAATGGGCATGGCCATAGCTTACAGTTGCTTTGGGTGTAGCCTATTCTCAAATCAAAGTCACTCTCAGAGTGCATCAGACCTTCCAAATCAAGACACATGCATTGGACTGATATCATAGGCTATGAAAAGCAAATAAACAGCTGCATCTGCAACATGTTTTTTACTAAATTAACATAATTCATAGCTATATTTCAAATGTGTGGATGCCACCCATAGAAAATAAGCAGGCAAGTGAATCCTCTCAGTTTATTATAAAGTTTAATATTAAGCTAAATTCTTGACTGATGGTAAAACTAACATTGACATTAGCTAGATTCCAACTTTCAGACAAAACAAATAGGTTTCACAGAGACCAGAGTTCATGTTCAGCCAAAAGCAGAGGAATCTCCTGTATAAAAGTTGGTAAAATAACTCTTCCTTACTCTATGAATTCTGTCATAATGCTTTTTGTTACACTCTCATTTATGTGGTGGTTGTTACTAGAACTTCTCAATTCTTATCAGGTCATGTAGAGTCCAGATATTGACCAAATGTAATAATAAATTAAAGTAGATCAACTTTTGTTTTTATTTTTTAAACTATTTATATGCATATACTAATATTAACAGATAAATTGTAAAGTTTGAAAGAGAATGCTAAGAAGAATATAATGGCTGTGTTGTCATGTCTTATTTGTATTTTTAGCTTTTCTCTAAGAGTTTAAGTCAAGAGGATCATTAAATACATTGGGGAATGGGAATTAGAAGGTAGGTGATTCAGGGAAACTAAATACCAGGTTGGAGACACCTTTAGTGGTGAGGACACCTAAATACCAGGTTCCGGATCCACAGTGCTGACTCATTCTCTGAGTTTCTTAGCTGAGTTTTTTTTTTTTTTTTAATTTCAGAGCCTAAATGGATTGTTCTCCATCAAGAGCTGAATTCTACCTCAATCTGTCTTTAGCTATTGAGTGAATTTTCATGGTTCAGAAATCATCTTTTTAAAATTATGATTATAAATTAAATGCTAGGGATGCTCAAAAAGAGTAGACTGTCCATTCAGAATATTAAGGATTGGAAGGAGTGTTACTTGAATTACTGGGGTGTACATTTTCCTGGTGCTACGCAACTGGGCTTTGCATCCGCTGAGTGTCTGCCCTTCTCCAGAAGAGGCTGCCTTTCTCTGACAGTGGGAAGTTATTTCCTTGCCTGTGAATATGACTGAGGATGAAGTATATTAAGATATTCAGGCTCACCTGGTGTCATTCATGAAGGAGTCAGCTGCCCACATTCTGAAGACTTAAAGTGGCACTCCTGGAAGTAGCAGCTGGTATGCATGTGGCTGCTAAACACTCACATCAGCCTAAACTGCAAAAATAGAAAGTACCAACACCAAAAATTAGCTTTGCATTTGGATGGAGGGCACAGTTTTCACTTCTCTTTAAGGTTGATTAATTATACAATTTACATGTAGCAATCACTTGTAAATTATAAGCAGCAGGCAACAGATGATACTGTAACTGTCTGCTCAATAGTAGTTTTTAGAGAGAGGCTTTCAAAATAGAATTGGTTTATCAAACAATGTAATTAAACAGGCTTCAAAAAGAAAATATTTAAACTCTCCTTATTGCCCTACTTTACCCTTTCCTATTTGGCCGAGGGAAGTCCTTTCTTAGGGGTTGTAACTATTGATTTCCAGGTGGATTCCAATGTTGCCCTTTGATGTAACATGACTTTATAGGTGCTACATGATATGCAAAAATGACCTTAGTGTGTTCCAAATCTAGTCAGTTTTTAAATTTTTCTTTTTTATGTCATCTATGTTTTTAAAATCATAGAAACTTAAAAAGCGAATTGAGGGAGATCTCATCCAAGGAAAAAATCTTATCAGGGGTCATGAACCAGTAAAACTTTATGCCAATCAAACATCAAAAATCATTACCAACATAACAACAGCAACAAAGCCAAACATGTTTCCACACTAGCTAACCAACTGAAATATACCAATACTACAATATATAAAATTCCTACAGGTTAAATTTATACAGTATTTTGATAAGCTGATTCAAATTTTGTACTGAACTATGAGAATGAAATAAAAACATAACAGCAAACAAAATTATATTTCTTCTGTACTCTACACTCACCCTGAGAAAAACAGCATCTTTAAAAAAAAAGACTTGAGTGTAGATGGTGAAGAAATGTATGGTTTTTTTGTGACTTAGCAGCATTCTGACCTGTAATGTGTTAGGGATGCAAAATATTTTATGATTATTAGTTAGCATTATTACCTAAGACTGTTTTGAGTTAAATCGGAATGCAGTATCAGCAGCTGGCAGTGAATGAAGAATATTCACAAACAATTTGTCATGCACTCCACTCCCTGGAATGTTCCATCTTTCTCATGACACATCTACCCTCTTGCCTAGGATGCTCTACACATACACTGGAAAAAAATAACCCTGGAACATAGCTAGTGATGTTTGAGGTTATTGACAGTTAACAGAATATGCTTTAAATACCCTTTATAAATGAATCAATTCTTTCTTGGGTTTAAAAATAATCAATCTCATTGTGGTATATTGGTGAACAGCAGAATCTTTGGAGCCAGACAATCTTGGGTTTAATTTAAATCCTTCCTTTGTCACTACTTACAGTTGATCTTAACTAAGTTATTTGAACTTATTAGATGTGAGTTTCCTAATCTAAATAAATGTGAATCATACCTGTTTCATAGGGTTTTGCCTAACATAGTAGCTTGCATAAAACTGCAAGTTAGAATGATTAACTGAGAAGATTTCTGGCTATCTACCTGTCTGTTTCTCTCTGTCTCTGTCTCTCTCTCTCTCTCTCATCTATCTAGGGATGTATGTGTGTGTAAACATGTGAATACAGTATCTGCTTGGCAAGAAGTCAATACAAGATGTTACATAATGGCCTTAGGGCCTTTCTTCTTGCTATTCTCAATCTGTAATTCTTCCCTCCACATTTTTCAGCTGTCTTGTGAAGTTCTTATTTGCAAGCGACAGAATCCAGCTCTGGGTAATGTTAACACAAAAGTAAATGCAGATGTTCAGGTTCACCTGGTGTCATTCATGAAGGAGGTAGTGTAAATTTGGTATTCCAGAAACATACTGCTGGAGGTAGTGTAAATTTGGTATTTCAGAAAGTTGGTAAAACCACTTTAGAAAACTTTTGGCATTGTCTGTATTGAATACATGCAGAGTCTATGATCTAGCAAGTCTATTCACATTTACAAACACTATAGAAAAATGTATATATGTGTACCAAAAGGTATAGACAAGGATGCTTATAGCTGCATTAGTTGTAACACCTTCAAACTGAAAACAATACAGTGTCCATCAATAGTGAAATGGATAAATTGTGATATAGTCACACAATGCAATGCTACCCAACAATGAAAGTGAATGAATGAGAGCCATACACAATGGCATGATGAATCTCAGAAACCTAATATCAGGGAAAAGATTGCAGATCCAAAGAATAAATCCTGTATAATTTCATTTATGTAAAGTTCAAGAACAGGGGGGAGAAAAATGATGGTTTTAGAAATCAAGATAGTGCCTTCCTTTGGAGTAATGACTCATAGGAGATGTGGAAGAGTTTCCACCAAGATAGGGTCTTGGTTGGCCTTCAGGTTGCTGAGCAGGAGGCCACTTGCCCCAGGGAAGGTAGAGATAGTATCTCTGTCCTCGTTGGCCCAAGAGGTCTGGGAAGGCATAGACTGCCTTGCTTGGAAATGTGAGAGGAAAGTCAGTCCCACTAAGGGGTATGAGATTATTCCTTGTCCTGAAACGTGCCCTATGTGTGCTTTTTAAATTTTTACCTTTCATAATAAAATTTCAAATAAAAATGTCATTGGCATTCATCCTCTCTACTAAAATAAATATTACTATCAATTTCTTTTTGTTTCTGAGAGGGAGAAGCTAGCGTTTGTGTGGTACTTTACATGCTAGTTTGAAAGTCATGCTCTCATGCTTTATCTCATGGAGTATTGCTTTGAGAATGAAACCAAAGTCAAGAATGCCTCTGCCACTGTCTTACCAGAATGGCCATTCCCAATAAAACTATGAGCTGATTAGGGCAGGTAAGAGAAATGGTAGTAGGGTTTTTATTTCCTTTTTAAAAAATCAGAGAGAAAAAAAGTCTCAAACCCAGATCTGATGCTGAGTTTTATGCTCTTCAATCCGAATGAAGTTTGGATAATGGATCACATTTTCTAATAAATAAAACAGCTAGTTTAACAATTAAAAAGTAAATGAGGCCAGGCACAGTGGCTCTTGCCTGAAATACCAGCATTTTGGAAGGCCAAGGTGGAAGGATTGCTTGAGCCTATGAGTTCGAGACCAGCCTGGCCAACATAATGAGACTCTGTCTTTACCAAAAGAAAAATAAATAAATAAATAGCTAGTTGTGGTGGCACGCACCTGTGGTCCCAGCTACTTGGGAGGCTGTGGTGGGAGGATCACTTGAGCTCAGGATGTTGAGGCTGTAGTGAGTCTTGTTTGTGCCATTGTACTCCAGCCAGAGCAACAGAGTAAGGCTCTGTCTGAAAGTGAGCACACAATGCTGTGGAATGAACCCTACAGCAGGTGCTGCCCTGGGCACATCCACATAGGAGTCACCTCTAGTCTTATTCTAAAGTCAGCCCAGGGAGGGCTCTCCTGTTATCAAGAGAAGCACATCTATTGATAGGTCCATAACTGCTTTTGTAAAACACTATTTTCATTCCTAAGAATTATAATCATAATTAAATACCTAAAATAATGTTAATTACATAGACAATACTTTTAGGAGTATTTACTTGCTTGCCCCATTAGACTGGAGATCAAAATGGAAAGGCCTACTTTTGGCTTATAAATCACTGTGGTATAGAACATGTAATCAGGGAAAACCAAGACCCAGTCATAGAGCAGATGCAATCTGGGGTGCCCCATTGCACCTGCCCTCTCAATTGCAGTCACTGGTTACTCCTGTCTGCTCTATTTCCTACCGAAACCTGATTTTAAAAGTTTATTTTCCCTCAGCCACTTTCTTCTTATTGCGAATAAAAACCAATGTGCCATCTCTCCCAGGGAATTTTGCACATTAAACCTTTTGCTAATTATTCATCTTAGAATGAGCATCTCCCCGCACCTCACCATCAAGAAAGTTCAGGTGCAGGTAATCAATGGGTGGGGCATCTTTAACCTTTGTGCTTATAATTGCCCCGCCTGTCTACTTCCTGAGTGAATTATGCCAATGGATTATCACTCCATGTGGCATGTCATCTGCCAACTTGCCCCATTTAATTTCTAGTAACACAGAAATTTTTAGGAAGACTAGTTAAGGTCTATATTTTTTGGAAATGTTACTACTATATATGCTTCTTAGAAATATTAGCATAATTCTGAGCAATCTTTTAGCTTCAAGGAGATTACGGTATCTTCCACACTATGTTCAGAGCTGTTTGTCTTACAAGAGTTAGTAAAAAAAAAAAGAAAAAAAAAGTGAATCCAAGAGTCACTATAAGAAAGATGTAAGATTATCAGCCAAAATTCATATGCTTGTGAAACAGCGAAAGCCCTGAAAATGGGAGAACAAAGGCTTATTCTCTTTTCCTTAAAAGTTGCATGTAACTATAAAGATGCATGGATATTTCTTGTTTTTTATTATTTTAGCATTTCATAAAATTTATGCAAATATTGATTGATATAATCTTTGAGAACAGAAATTCTGTATGTCCGTATAGTCTCAGAATCCAAAGCTTAACTTCAGCCTGTAGTTAGAGTATTGACAGGTGCATGGACCCATGAAGCTCCTGAGTTTTTAGAGAGATTGTTTTTGGTGATTTTGGAATCCAATTTGTCACTTGGATTTGGAATCTCTGTCACTTGTATTTTACCTGAGCTCCTGATTTAGGAAAAGTGCTGCAATGTATCAAGTACAGTTTGTCATAGGACTCTAACATTAAGATACATTTCACTTAGATGGCCATGAATGCCAAGGCAATTTATATAGACAAACCAGTTTTTAAAACTGAATTTTGTCAGTTACTTTTTTTTGTTATTGAGACAAAGTCTCACTCTGTCACCCAGGCTGGAATGCAGGGGCGGGATCTTGGCTCACCGCAACCTCTGCCTCCCGGGTTCAAGTGATTCTCCTGCCTCAGCCTCCCGAGTAGCTGGGACTACAAGCACGTGCTACTATGCCCGGCTAATTTTTGTATTTTTAGTAGAGACAGGGTTTCGCCATGTTGGCCAGGCTGGTCTTGAACTCCTGACCTCAGGTGATCCACCTGCCTTGGCCTCCCAAAGTGCTGCGATTACAGGCATGAGCCACCGCGTCTGGCACACTTTTTTCACTGCTCACCAACAGGATTGATGATTGTCTTGCCTGTGCTTTGGTGTCTAGAAATGCTTTCCCTTTCAACAGGGCTGGCTTCATTAATTGCAGGGCCCCTTGCAAAATGTAAATGCAGAATCCTTTGTCCAAAAAGAAGGGAAAAAAATGTCATTCAACATACTGAAACGTAAAGTGCTTTTTATTCATCTGTAGTCTCTCTCTCAAGTTGTCATGGTGTTTTTTTAATTTGCTATTTGTTGTCATTCTAAGAAAAATCAAAATTTAAATTAATATGAATTTTATCATTCATCTTTATATTGTACAATGTCAGCTTTGAATGTAAATGTAAGAACGTTTAATTCATATCCAGAATCACTGAAATTATACAATTTACATTTTGTAGCTTGTACATGCATATGTGTTTCATTCTTACCAGAACAGTGGACACGCTGTACAACTGACTCAACAGTGTTTATTACACTTCTTGATACACATACATTCTACCAACACTTTCTACTTTTGGCTAATATTGATGAGTAAATAAAGACTAAAAGGAAAAGGACTATATATTTCCTTATTGTTTCTTACCTTCTATGTCACTGTTTTCAGCATAAGTGGCTAATACAAGAAAATAACATAAATTAAAAAGTATATGATAAGGTTCCTTGGTTGTATGTATTTCTTATAACACCACTGCTTTGCTATTGCATACGAAGCAAGTTCTGGTTCAAGTGGAAAGCATGATCTCTTGGAGTTGTCAGCATCCTTGTTTACTCAGTTGAAGATACAACCTTGTACTTGCTTTGAGTCTTCCTGAACTCCCACACATTGTGATTTCACTGCAATTATATGCTTACAGGACACTGCGCACACTATATTCAAATGGGGTGGCAAGGAGCAACAGACATGCACGTGGTGCTCACCCCTCTGCTCATGTGCATCCTCCATTGTTCCATCCACCTTCACTTATAAAGCCAAGTTTAAGAATACAGTTATTAAGAATTTTTAAATGGCAACAACATAGCATTATACCAAGTGGGGGCCCATCTGAGGACCAAGTTCAGTGCTATTGTGCAGATCAAGCATTCACAGAGCTGGCCTTGAATGAACTATTGCAAAGGTAACTTGTTGCCAAAATGTCATCCAGAAGGGCATCCTGCTATAATTTATTTATATCTGGATTATTTATTCACACCACCTGTGCACATTTTGTTCTTTTGACATGGAACAAAAGCAGCACACCTTATTCTAAAAGATGAAACCCTGCCTCGCCAATCAATATGCAGGTTTTTTAGCCTTTGATAGGTACCTTTCCTTGCCCATTCTCCACCCAAACTCTAAAGGCACCTTCATGCTGTTCTTCTTTTATTTTTTATTTTTTGGACCACAAAGACACAAGACTAACATGGATCTGAATACATGAGGAAGATGAAGTGAGGGCATTCACTAAGCACAGGCACAGAGCCAAGTCATATAAAAGAAAACTTTAATTTTGTTCTATAGTTAGTTGTGGGAAACTGACTGATTCTCCTGAATCTGACCTCTTTGTAAACTCATATTCCATCATCTTGTTTTAGCTCCCAGGATCCTGCCTGATCTCTGGGCTTCCAGCCTCCCAGCCTCAGACTGTTTTTTTGTTTTCTTTCTTTCTTTTTTTTTTTTTTTTTGAGTTTTGCTGTTTTTGCCCAAGCTGGAATGCAGTGGTGTGATCTCAGCTCACTGCAAACTCCGCCTCTCAGATTCAAGCAATTCTCTTGCCTCAGCCTCCCAAGTAGCTGGGATTACAGACATGTGCCACCACACCTGGCTAATTTTTGTATTTTTAGTAGAAACGGGATTTCACCATGTTGGTCAGGATTGTCTCAAACTTCTGACCTCCAGTGATCTGCCCACCTTGGCCTCCCAAAGTGGTGGGATTACAGGTGTGAGCCACCACACCCAGCCTCAGACTCTTCTAATACATTCTTTACCATGACACCCATGTGATCCTTATAGGGCACATAGTCATCCAGACGTTCCTTGCCTAAAATATTTTTCTTGTTCTCCCTTGCTCTTAATTATCTTCATGATAATTAAGGTCTTTCATGGTTTAGCCCTGCCCAGCTCTCCAACTTCCTATGTATCCTGTGATCTTCCAGACAATGTGAAATTACTCAAATGTTTGCTCTCTCTTTCCTTTGTATTTGTGTATTTACCCACTGCCTAAAAAACTTTACTCTCTTTTCTTTGCCTGCCCCTCTCTTACTTGTCTTTTAAGAATTATCTTAGGAATCCATCCATTTCTTTCTTTAACTATTCACTTTTTATTCAAGAAGTATTTGTTGAGTACCTGTGATAGGCCAGGTGCTGTGCACCAGTTTTAGGATATAGTGATGGACAAGAACACAAAAGCCCCTGACCCGGGGGAAGCTGAGAGTCATCAGGGGTGGAGACAGATCATATGTGTTTTATCTCGAAAAGTCACGCAAATACGTGTACCAAAAAAAAAATGCCCAAATTAATTAAAATGATGATAAGGGTCACAATGGAGAAATGTTTTCTGGAATTAGAGCATAGAAGCAAGTCAATATAACCCAGTGGAAATTACAGTTGAGCTGGATACTGAAGGGAAGATTGGATTAATTTAGAAAGGAAAGTGAAGAGTTGGATGCCGGGAGGTGGATCTGTGTTTTTGTTGTTGTTGTTGTTTGTTTGTTTGCTTTTTTATTGGAAGAGAGAAGAGCATAAGGAAAGGTTCTGAGACAAGAGAGAACTTGATATTCAAGGTGCTAAAAGAAGGAGGAAAATGGTGCAATATAAATTGGAGAGGTAGGAAGAGGCCTGGCCAAGAAGGGCCTTCTAGACCAAAGTGACATTTTAGTCTGCATCTAAGAGCAGTGGGAAAGTTCTGAAGTGTTTGGTTTGAAGAGGAGGAGAACAGAGTGGAAGGATCACACTTCGAAATTTTTTAAAGAGCTCTCTCAGCCATCATATCGAGAACAGATCTGAGGGGAGCAAGAATCGAAAATCTTCCACATTTCCAAGGAAGAGATGTTTATGAGGGAAAGTAGGAAGAAGTGGGAGTTACCACTTCTATAAAGATTTATTGATTTCCCTAACCCTTACCCCCTCTACCTTCAACTCTGGATTAGAACTTCGTTCCTGTGTTCCAGTGGAACCCTGTGTTTATTTCATTTAATCTACACAACAACCTCACCCAATGGTCATTAGTAGTATCTCCACTTGTTGTATGAGGAAGTTTAAGGTTTGGAAAGGTGTAGCAACATGCCCAAGTCTCTGCGAGTAGTAGATGGTAGAGCCAAGACCAATGAGAAGGGGAGATGAAGGCATGAGAAGGAACAGAGGGATAAATAAGTATAGCGTATGCATGGGAGACAGTAGAAAATTTTAGCTGTAACAAAAAGTTAAAGTTGAGATAGGAAGACAGGTTAAGGCCAAAACGTAGTGCAAAATGTACACCAAAGAATAACGCATTTAAAAGCAGAGCTCAAAGGTGGTGAATGCTCTTCGTGCCTTTTGGTTCTGAGCGATACCCTAACCTAAATTAACTGTCTCTCCTTGCCTGTCATCTGCACTCTTACCATGTCCTTCCCTTTTCTTGTAATCCTAGCAAGATTCTGTACTCTTTGGTGCACTTCCTCACTCCTACACTTCCTAGAAACATGCCAGTAATCTAGCTCCACTTCCATTTCCGACCAATGGATAAGTTCCCATGATTTCTTCAGTCTGTCCCCTCCTCTCTAGTCTTTCTGCTACTTTGCAAGTGCCGATATCCAGACATTAGCCTACATTTCCTTGTTGTGGTACCAGCAGCCTAAATAGTTGCCTGGTTTGCAGTCTTTCGTCCCCTCAATCACATCCTCCTCTCCACTAAGGAAATCCACTGAAACATTGTTAAAAGAATCTTGTGGTTCTTGCCTTGCACCATCTCTCACCAACCCAGTCTCACTTGGGAAGATCTAACAGCACTAGATTATTTGTGGTTCACAAAAAGCCTCTTTTTCACTGCTTTTGTAAAAAGCAATTCTTTTTATTCCATACCTCTTTTCTTGCACTCGTGAGATTTCCTCCTCCTTAAACAGCATACATCTCTTTTCATATCCTCAGAACTGCCATCCTCTCCCACCCCACACCACTTTATTGTCACCTAACTTTTATTCTGTCCCCTTATACTCAGCTCCAGGGTCACCTCCTCCTGGAAGCCTCCCAACAACAGGGGGTTCCTTTGTGTTAGATGCTCCTCCTTTTGCTCCCCCTGTACCTTCTGCATACCTCTAGCCTTAATATATACCACTTCTTTTAAATAGAATTTGTTCACCTCTTTCCCCAACTACACTTTGGGGAGCTCCTTGAGGGTAAGGCATAAGATATCCCCAGTGCCTGCTCAGCACTGCCATGCAGAACCCCACCCCTTCAGATGTCTGCATCTGATTTGTCACTGGTCACTGCAACACCCTCTGCCTAGTTCATTGGAAAACCTTTCCTACACTGACTACCTTCTGCCCTGAGTCGTTTTCACCCATACTGAAGCTCTTTTTTTTTTTTTTTTCTAGGATGCCTTGTATTCATTGGCTAGGGCTACCATAATATAGTACCACAGACTGGGGATCTCAAGCAATAGAATTGTTTCCCCTCACATTTCTGAAGGCTAAAAGTCTGACATCAAGGCATGGGCTGCATTGGTTCCTTCTGAAGCCTTGCAGATGGCTCTTCTTTTCCCCAAGTCTTCACATGGTCTTTCCTCTGTAGATATCTGTACACTAATCTCCCCTTATGAGGACGCCAGTCAGATTGGATTAGGGCCCACCCTAACGACCTCATTTTAACTAATTACCTCTTCAAAGACCCTACATCCAAATACAATCATATTAATTGTCATATTCTGAGGTACTGAGGGTTAAGACATATGAACTTGGAGGGAAAGTAATTTAACCCATAAAATGCCTCTTACCCGTTAATACCTTTCCCCAAATCTGCTGCCAGTCTCAAGCAGCTCCCACCTGCAGAGATGCAGGTTACAGCATCCCTGCCTCCCTCTTTCCCTGTTATTGAAAGCACTTTTATGAGCTGTTTGCATTTGGACCCCCTAGTTCTGGGATTTCGTGTATGAAGTTGACCTCCAGTGATATATGGGAACTATGGAAAATTATTTCTTCTTCTATGTGACGCTTTCACATGTCTGAATAGATGGCTTCCTATTTTCATTTCCCTTCTTATTTTTCCAAACACCTATAGAATCTAGAGTTTATATCATACAAGTGAATGGACTATTGTGTGCTGTAATATCACATGTCATGGTTTGACATTCCAAAGAGATGTATAAAAGATTGTTGATTGTTTTCAGGCAAATAAAGAAGATTGGATCTTCCTTTTTATAAAAAATAAAATAAAATAAAAACAAATTATATACTACACTTTTTATTGCTGAAAAAATGAGCCACAAAGAGGTTACATATCAAGTAAGTGTCAAAGCCAGTTTTCAAATTCAGGTCTTCAGACTACAAAGCCAACAATGTGCTTTTCACTATATCATTATCTTATTTATAAGGAACTTAGAAGCAGACATAAATGTATTTCATAAGCACTTACTTTTATAAGCCTATGCTTATTTTATTAACTCGATTACTTTTTAATAATATTTAAAATATTTGTTCATTGTTGAAACTTTCATTGTATGTTTTATTTTAAATGAGTTTAAAATTTATATTTATAATTATGGTTTATAATAGAAAAGTATTGGATATGTTTACAATTTAAAAGTAAACATACTCATTTAAACTAATAAACTTCTAAATAATCTATTTTGTACCTTTTATAATTTTTATAATTGTTATGCTTTTTATTTAAGCATTTAAAAAATAATTTCAACTTTTAGATTCAGGGGTACATGTGCAGGTTTTAAACATGGGTGTATTGCATGATGCTGAAGTTTGGGGTAAGAATGACCTTATCACCCAAGTAGTAAACATAGTACCCCATATGTAGTTTTCCAGCCTCTGTCCTCCTTGCACTCTCCCCACTCTGGTAGTCCCCAGTGTCGGTTGTTTCCGTCTTTATTTCCATGAGTACCTAATGTTTAGCTCCGACTTGTAAGTGAGAACATGTGGTATTTGGTTTTCTGTTCCTGTGTTAATTCATTTAGGATAATGGCCTCCAGCTGCATTCATGTTGCTGCAAAGGATATGATTTCATTCTTTTTATGGCTGTGTAGTATTCCATGGTGTATATGTACCACATTTCCTTTATCCAGGCAGCTGTTGACGGGCACCCAAGTTGATCGCATGTCTTTGCTATTGCGAATAATGTTGCAATGAACATATGTGTTCATGTGTCTTTTTAGTAGAATCATTTATTTTCCTTTGGATATAGACTCAGTAAGGGATTACTGGGTTGAATGGTAGTTCTGGTTTAAGTTCTTTGAGAAATCTCCAATGTGCTTTCCACAGTGGCTGAACTAATTTTCATTCCCAACAACAGTATATAAGTGTTCCCTTTTCCCCACAGCCCTGTCAGCACTTGTTGTTTATTGACTTTTTAATAATAGCCATCTGACTGTTGTGAGATGGTATCTCTTTGTGGTTTTGATTTACATTTCTCTGATGATTAGTGATGCTGAACATTTTGTCACCGTCACGTGTTTGTCAGTCACTTGTATGTCTTCTTTTGAGAAGTGTCTGTTCCTGTCTTTTTCTACTTTTTAATGGGGTTATTCAGTTTTTGATTACTAAATTAAGTTTTTTAAAGATTCTGGATATTAGACCTCTGTCAGATAGTTCGTGGGTCTTTCCTCTCATTCTGTAGGTTGTTTACTCTGTTGATAGTTTCATTTGTTGTGCAGAAGCTCTTTAGTTTAATTAGGCCCCACTTGTCAATTTTTGCTTTTGTTGCAATTGCTTTTTGTTGCAATTGCAGGACTTAGTCATGAAGTCTTTGCCAAAGTCAATGTCCAGAATGGTGCTTACTAGGTTTTCTTCTAGGATTCTTATAGTTTGAGGTCTTACATTTAAATATTTAACCCATTTTGAGTTTTGTATGTGGTGAAAGGTAGGGTCCAGTTTCATTCTTCTGCATATGGCTAGCCAATTATCCCAGCACCATTTATTGAATAGGGAATCCTTTACCTATTGCTTATTTTTGTCAATTTTATCGAAGATCAGATGTTCATAGGTGTGCAGCTTTATTTCTGAGTTATCTGTT
Organism: Pongo abelii; assembly: GCF_028885655.2. Taxonomy (NCBI): domain Eukaryota; kingdom Metazoa; phylum Chordata; class Mammalia; order Primates; family Hominidae; genus Pongo; species Pongo abelii. The sequence goes on along the minus strand of NC_071988.2, from coordinate 102,866,655 downwards.
CTGTTCCACTGGTCTGTTTATGTTTCTGTTTTTGTACTAATACCGTGCTCTTTTGGTTACTGTAGCCGTACATCATAGTTTGAAGTTGGGTAAGGTGATGCCTCCAGCTTTGTTCTTTTTGCTTAGAATTTCCTTGGCTATTCAGGCTCTTGTTTGGTTTCATATGAATTTTAGAATAATTTTTTTTTCTATTCCTGCAAAAAATGCCATTGGTAGTCTGATAGGCATAGCATTAAAACTGTAGATTGCTTTGGGCAGTATGGCCATTTTAATAATATTGATTCTTAAAATCCATAAGCATGGAATATTTTTCCATTTGTTTGTGCCATCCATGATTTTTTTCAGCAGTGTTTTGTAGTTCTCCTTGTAGAGATCTTTCACCATCTTGGTTAGATGTATTCCTAGGTATTTTATTAATTTTTGTGGCTATTGTAAATGGGATTGTGTTCTTGATCTGGCTCTCAGCTTGAACATTATTGCTGTATAGAAATACTGCTGACTTTTGTACATTCATTTTGTAGCCTAAAACTTTACTGAAGTCACTTATCAGTTGTAGAAGCCTTTTGGTAGAGTCTTTAGGTTTTTCTAGGCATAGAACTATATTGTCAGAAAAGAGAGATAATTTGACTTGTTCTTTTCCTATTTGTATGCCTTTTATTTATTTATATTGTCTGATTTCTCTGGTTAGGACTTCCAGTACTATGTTGAAAAAGAGTGGGTGAGAGTGGGCATCCTTGTCCTGTTCCTGTTCCTAAGGGGAATATTTCTAGCTTATTTACATTTCTATAAATTTTTATATTACTTATAAATAAATATTTTTATATAAAATTCTTATAAAATTAGCAAAGGACTAAGTTACTGTACTTAGAAAATATTTGCTGATTGACAGTAGGTGAGGAAATCTATTTATTAAATTATAATACAGATTCACTGATACCTGCTATTCTACTCTGAAGAAGGCACCAGGGAAGACTAACAAGAAAATATTTTTTATTAACATGAAAAATAATAGTAGCACTTATTATGTAAGTTTATTTGCTGGACTGAATTTTAAAGTCCTCCAAACAAGCCTATGATATAGGTATTATTCCATTTTACATTTGAGGAAACTGAGGCTTAGCAAGGCTCATTAACCTATTTACGGTCTCAAAGGTAGTAAGCTATGGAGCTGACATATTTCCGACTCCGTGCTCACTGTCTCACTGTGACACAAGTTGAAGAAATTACAGGATAGAGGCATAGTCAGCGATTACTCATTGAAACCAGGAACATATTGGGTACAGGCACTTGAAGCCAGTGAAGCTCATAAAAGGGACATTGGTCATCTGACACTGAGTTACTTCACCTCTGTGGTGTTTAGTGTTCTAACTTATAAATATGAGGTTGATGATGGCAGTTCCTCAGGGATTTGCTGTTAGGCAAAAAAGAGTTGGATGTGTGTGTGTACATACATATGTACTATATCTCTAAATACATATATAGTACATATATACTATACCTCTAATATATATACATATATGTACACATGTTTATATGTATATATATAAATATATAGTACATATGTGTATGTATTACAGATAGCCGTATAAACCAGTTCAATCCTTTTGAAAAGCAATAAGTGGATAGTAAATAAAAAGAGCCATAAAAATGTCTACATTTTTGGCCTGGAAATCCTACTTCTAGAAATATACTCCAAAGAAATGACTCAAAAGACAAAAATAAGACCATATGTAATTAAAGGGAGAAAATGGAAATGATAAAAATGTATACCAAAATATAAAATACATTATAGTCTATGTTGATGGAACATTTTATAGTTACTAAATATTACAACTCTAGAGACTATGCAACAAGACAAAATATGTAATATGTGATGCTAAGTGAATACAAGAGGTTAATACAAAGTGGTGTTCTAGCTTAATACACATACATTTGGATAAAGCCTGGCAGAAAACTCCAAGATATGTGAGTATGGTGGAGGGAATGTGCCGTCTTCTTTCAGAAGTCCCATTAATGTGGAGTGTTTCTTGTTTTAATGTTCTTTGTAATTGTAGCCTTGTGGTAAGTACAGGTGGTGCTGAAGATGCATGAAACATGGGGAAGGAAGGTAACCACACAAGGGACATTTTAAAAATCAGCATGTAAAACAACCAGGAAACCGAAATTTAAAGGCAAAAATTTAGCAGAGCATTCAAGGGAAATGGGTACTGGGGGAGGTGCTGAAGAATACATTAGCAGGTCAGGCTCTAACAAGATCCTGCCAAAAAAAACTGGAAACCCAGAATGCTTGTGAGTTTGTTCTCCCCTGTGACCTTCTTTCTGCTGGCAAGCCCATGATAATAGCCCAAAAGGAAGGAAGAAAGTGTAGCAGTATGCACAGTTTACTTAAGTTCACCAAAAACTGTACTCGACTGTAGAAAAGGGAGGAAGTCTGGTCAAGCCTGAGTGAGTCAACATTTAATCGCCCTCCACCCAGTTCTCCTCCCTTCCCAAGGGCACCTCAGCTTTATGTCTGTGTGCTTGACCCTTCCAAGGGAGGAACTCCAGCTGTGAGGGGAGGGACCAGCCCAAATCCCTATTGGTTGGTCTCAACAACCAGGTTGAGGGGCCAGAGAGAGCAGGGGCCAGGACAGTGGTGATGATCTACATCACATCCCCTTTTAGGAATTTTCTTTTTCCTCTGTTTCCTCTGAGTATTTGAAAGGTCACAGCTCCTTCCATATCCTAGGCCCCAGAAAGAGCCCGTAGCCTTTGAGCAGTGTGAGGAGCAACCAAAGTGCTTTGTCTTAAGTTTGTTGAAAGCTCTCTACTGATGCAAGGTGCAGTTATTTTTGCTCCTTCAATAATGAGTGACAGGGTGAGGTTGGAGATGGGAATGGCAATCTTTAAGGTAGAATCTGCTTCCATCTCAAAACAGAACACACTGTTACTAGCCTTGAGGTGCGGGGAGGAGGGGCAGGCATTGGATGGATGTGAACATCCTTGTTTTATATGGAATAGAAAATCAAGACTTCTGCAAGAGGAGGCATTCTTTCAGAATTATTAGGATAATTTGGGCTGCCTGGTGACTCAGCCTTAAGCGGATACCACTTGGTCTGATACCACTGCTCAATCAACTAGCTGAGCTTGCCAGACGATCCTCACATCTTTATTTCTTAAAAACCTTGATTATCGCTTTCCTTTTGCACCAGAAGTTGCTCTTATATTTCAGGCTTCAGGATAAACACTGAAGGTAGTAATTACAGTTCAAGGCCTTAACAACTTCTTTGGTCTCCTTTTAGGGGTCCAATCTGGAAAGGTAACACCAGATACCTTTCACATAGAGATTTCTGAGAAGTTCTGTAGCTTTTTGGAGTTCTGTAGCTCTGAAGTTATGGGAAGAAGATAAGGGGACAATTACCCTCATTTTCCAGAGATCTGGAGAGTATGGCTGGTTTGCCTGAGGCTTCAACAACTTTTCTCTAATTCCCTGCTAGTCTCCTTATTCCAAGTCCATCCTCAGTGCCCACACCCCCACATTCAGCAAATGGTGAGTTAGTGTGAAACACTGTTAAGCATCAGTCACCCAGACTGTGTGTGTGTACATACATATGCACTTTCATGCGCGTCCGTGTGAAGAGACCACCAAACAGGGTTTGTGTGAGCAATAAAGCTGTTTATTTCACCTGGGTGCAGGTGGGCTGAGTCCGAAAAGAGAGTCAGAGAAGGGAGATAGGGGTGGGGCCGTTTTATAAGATTTGGGAAGGTAATGGAAAATTACAGTCAAAGGGGGTTGTTCTCTGGTGGGCAGGGGTGGATCTCACAAAGTACATTCTCAAGGGTGGGGAGAATTACAAAGAACCTTCTTAAGGGTGGCGGAGATTACAAAGTACATTGATCAGTTAGGGTGGGGCAGGAACAAATCACAGTGGTGGAATGTCATCAGTTAAGGCTGTTTTTACTTCTTTTGTGGATCTTCAGTTACTTTAGGCCATCTGGATGTATACGTGCAAGTCACAGGGGATGCGATGGCCTGGCCTGGGCTCAGAGGCCTGACATGCACCATATCTCTAATACATATAATACATATATACATAGTACATACAAAACCCTGTAGGTGGGAAAAGCCTGAAGTGAGGACGGGGGATAGGAAAAGGGAAATGCTATTTAATAATAACATATGTCCCTCATTGTTCTGTGTTTTGCATATGAACCCACTGTTTCAGAAGTTCCCTTTTTATGTGTGGCCCAGACTTATGTTTTCCCACCAAATAAATAATTTATAAGTAAGAAATCTATGCTTTGCAACTGCTGAGTTGTTTTGGTCTTAGGTATACCCAGTGTAAATGTATCAGGGGAATGTTTGGTCTAAAGAAAATCAGGCTGCATAACACCTTAAGAAAGCTAGTTACATGTTGCCATAGCAACTGGAGGAGCCTCAGAGTGAAGGGCAGAGTTCTTCAGACTCATCTACTGCCTCTGAAGATTGACTTCCTTGAAACAGAATCATGTTTCACAATCATCAATACTGAACAGTTATTTCCATTTTAAAAAAGTTACAACCTTAAGTTGATATATTTTGGCTTTTTCTCTGTTACCATTCAGTATCTTTTTACCTTTGGAAGATGGGAGTTGGTAATGGTATCCTTTGAAACTTTCATTCATGCATTCACTAATATAGTTGGGACCTGTGCCAGTGGGGTTTGATGGTAATTACTCTTTGATGGCTGGAACATGACCTGTGAAATGAATTGCTGGTCTCACTTTAACTCCTAATGGACAGAAATCCGCGTCTCTCAGAACCCAACTATAACCCTTGTTTTCAGACCCCGGGAAGAAGTTAGCAATTTGAATGGCTTCTCCTAAGGGTAAACTATAGGGTCTGTTCCCCAGGAATTATACTTTGCCTTTCTAGACCACAGATATCATTGCAATTAGTCTCAAAATACCCTGTGAGATGTGCGTAAATAACACAAACCACATTTGCAGACAGGGCCACCCTTTGAGAGTGCAAGTCATTTGCCTTAGGGGAAGGGGGTAAGATAATTAGTAACAGCAGGAGTAGAGATTCCGGAGGTTCATACTCCATTCCTTGCTAAGTCCACAGGAAAAAAAAAATCTTCCTTTTACTCAAGAAACACAGCCAATTAATGGACAGTGTGTGTGGGGATGGGTCAATATTTGTTGATTAATTTTTGAAGTTCATTTTTATTTTATGGGGTTTATTGGTACCTACTATTAAGTTTTTCCCCCCAATAACAAGTCTCTTGATGTCTTCTCTACCAAGACTGAAAAAAGTGGGTGAAAAATGTGTGTAGTGAGAACTGGGGCTGGAGGTTGGAGAGAGCTGGATTTAGTGGGGTGTTTTAGAAATTAGTAAGGATATAAAGAAAAAGATTCGGCGGACAAAAGAAATAATTAATTGAAAAAAAAGAGCACATACATTGTATAAGACCTGTTTTAGATTGTGAAGGATACAAGGTAACTAAAGCATGAGTTCTGTCCGTTGTAGCTCACATTCACAGCAGATAGTGACAAGTACTCTGTTTAGTCAATTTTCTGCTGCTATAACAGAATACCACAGACTGGGTAATTTATACAGAGAAGCTATTTATTTGGCTGATGTTTCTGGAGGCTGGGAAATCCAAGACTATAGCACCAGTATCTGGTGAGGGTCCTCCCATGGTGGAAGGGGAGAGGAAGTGAGCACATGAGACAGAGAGAAAATGGGAGTTGAACTTTTCTTTTATCACACACCTACTCCAAAGATAACTTAACACATCCCCATGAATACAGCATTAATCTATTTAGGAGGAGAGAACCCAGATAGCCTAGTTACCTCTTAAAGGCTTCATCTCTGAATATTTTTACAATGGCAATTATGTTTCTGACATAGGAGCTTATAGGGGGCACATTCAAACCATAGCACACTCCAATAATAGTATTTTGGGACTTGGTAGGAAGAAATTTATTCTGACTCTAGTAAGAAGTAGAGAACAATAGTGAAATGTTTCGTAGGGAATTTGAGCTGGGCTTTATAGAACAAGTAGGAATTCACAGGCAGATATTACAGAAAGGCTATTTTAGGAATTGTGAGCAGCATAAAGAACAGCATAAATTGGAGACATTCGCAAAAATAACATGGGCCAATGTGACTTGAGATTTAGGGTAAACTATAGGGCAGAGTTGGAGTCAAAACTGAAAAAGCAAAGACTCTTTGGGAGGGCTCTAAATAGCAGGTAGAGTACTTTGGAAATTATCCCATATGGAATCAAAGATTTGCAAACAAGAGGGTTACATAGGGTCACTTTGTTTGTTTGTTTGTTTTGAGACAGTCTCACTCTGTCACCCAGGCTGGAGTGCGGTGGCACAGTCTTGGCACACAGCAACCTCTGCCTCCTGGTTGAAGCAATTTTCTTGCCTCAGCCTCCCGAGTAGCTGGAATTACATACCTGGCTAATTTTTGTATTTTTAGTAGAGACAGGGTTTCTCCATGTTGGCCAGGCTGGTCTTGAACCTCTGATCTCAAGTGATCTGCCCACCTCAGCCTCCCAAAGTGCTAGGATTATATGCATGGGCCACTGCGCTTGGCCAGGTCATTGTTTTTATGCAATGATATATTAGTAAAGTTATTTTTTAAAAGATTCACATAGTCTGATCCATGTTCTAAGAAGATATCTTAAGAGGTGAACATATTCTGAAATTATGTCAACGTGTGTATTAATTCCCTCAAAATGTCATAAATGGTGTCCCTGTACAAGTTTAAATGGGTTTGCACAGGCTGCAAACTAAAGAAACCATGCAAAAATGCTGCCTCAAGTATTTCAAGTGACAACTATCAAGTTTAAATGCTTGCGGCACTGTTGTATCAGGAAAATGGATCCATGCAGCAGGAAAGCCAGCCACATCCCTGAAATTTCCCTTTCTGTGTTTCCTTTCTTGCAGGAACAGCAATGGAAACCTTCCATGTATAGCAGCATAACTCCAGTTTCCTTTCCAAGCCCTCTGACTGAGAAGCCAATAGGCAAAGTAAGAATGAACCTACTTTTATCAGACACTATGATTGGAGCCAGTTGGCTGTTATTTCTTTTTGCCTTGAGCTATTTCGGTGAAATAATAAAATTGATCATATAAAAGTAACTGATATAATTCAAAGTTTGTACTATTTGGTTGGCCTTAGTAGGACTTTCTCAGGCAAAATGTTGACTCTGAGAAAACTTTGATCCGAGAGTCCCTCTTCTCAGTGTCTGCCTCCACACCCATCCCAATGGCATCCTCCCCATCTTCCTTCACTCTTCCGATCTCTCCACTCTGATTCACCTTCCCCTGCCTATGGAAACTTATAAGAAAGAGGGTGCTTTTAGTCACTGACATCTTCATGTGGAAATCAGTCACAATACTAACAGTACAATATTTGTCATTTAAACTATCTTGCAGACTTAAAGACTTTGCCTCTAGAAACTACAGGTATATGCTTGAACTGCTCCTGTTCTGGACCTGCAATCGCAGCCATCAGTCCTATTGGGGAGTATAGCACCCTAAAGGAAGAGTGTGGGGCTCTCTGAAGCCAGCCCACCTGGCTTCAAGTCACAGGTCTGCCATTCACAGGCTGTGTGACTTTAGCAAGTCCCCTGCTAAAAAAAAAAAAAAAAAGATCCAATCAAACAAAAACTCATCATAATGGTACCTGCCTCATGGGGCTGTCACAAAGATAAAATAATTATTTATTTATTTATTTATTTATTTATATTTTTGGAGACAGAGTCTTGCTCTGTTGCCTAGGCTAGAGTGCAGTGGTGCAATCTCAGTTCACTGCAACCTCCGCCTCCTGGGTTTAAGGAATTCTTATGCCTCAGCTTCCCGAGTAGCTGGGACTACAGGCTTGTGCCATCACACCTGGCTAAGTTTCTGTATTTTCAGTAAAGATGGGGTTTCACCATGTTGCCCAGGCTGGTCTCGAACTCCTGAGCTCAGGCCATCCACCCACCTCAGCCTTCCAAAGTGCTAGGATTACAGGCGTGAGCCACCGCATCCTGCCTAAATAATTTAATATAAATCTACAAGAGCAAGGAATTTTTTTTTTTTTTAATTTTTACCTATTTTGTCCACTATGTATTCAGGCACTCAAGGAGTTATGCAAATGAATTGAATACATGAATAAATGAAAAGCTAACTAGTAAGCTTAGAGAAACTACATCCCCAATTTGCTTATCTCAAGAAATAGAAGAAGGAGGTGTTGTATTTCAGAAAGAGAAACCAAACTCTGGTGAGTAGATCAAGCATACCTTCCAGGTATACCTTAACAGAAGGATCACAGTGTCCCTGGGATTCTCACCACCTTCCTGTCCTTCGCTACTGCAGTACATCTCCAGACCACACGCAATCCAAAATCTAGTAAGAAACATAGTCACTGCTAGGAAAAGCCAAAAACAAACAAATAAAAATTCTTTAAATAGTGTTCTTACAGATATACGTGGGTAGAACCAGAGGGGTTTTTTTGCAGTTTTTAAAGGAAATGAATCTGTTTTCCTAGCTAATTCCTGGTAATTTTGCCTTGGCCACAAGTCCTGCCAAGGCAGCTGTATGTGGAGTGTGAAATCCCGGGTGAAGCAGAAGCCGCCTGTCTGTGCTGTCAGCGAGGCTGACATTTTGCAGGCGTAGCAGGGGAGCAACCCTAGTTTCTTGGGACTGTGTTTCTGTACTTTGTGTTTGATGAGGTCTGCACTTCCCCTCTGCTGACTTCAGTTCCAAGTAAGAGGAATGTCCTTTCGCCCAAAGATTAAAGCAACCAACCGACAACAAAACACACCCTGGATGTCACAGAATGTGTTGCTAACTGTTCCAATATTCACAGCCTTGTCCCCATGGCTGTCCCCTCTAGCCCCCATATTTTGACATTGTTTATATAGCCTCTAAATAGATTACCAGTTTGTCCGTGGAGACAGAGAGAAACCTTTTCAAAGGCGAAGGTCAAAAGTCAATGAACCCCTCAGGGGTCGCTTGACTAAATTTCATTTCAATTCAGTATGTGGTCTGGAGTTTACTCCCTGGTTTTCTAGGCATGATGAGGAACAGAAGCAGCAGTATACAGATGTTAGGGAGTGGCTTTTTGAAATGCTTTTCAGAGAGTGGAAGTGAATTTAGCACAGTATGACCATCCATGGTTCTGTGATATTGTCTCTCTGTGTGTTTCTCGGGCCCTCCTTCCGCACTGGGGCAGTTAGCAGATGGGCTTTCTGTACGGTGTCATCAGGACTGTTCTGGGTCGAGTGAGATCGCTCCCAAAGGACGCTCTTGCTCTCTTTTCTCTTTTCCCGTAGCTCTGGCTTCTGGGCTTAATATACTTGCTATAAATTACTCTAATGAATTTATTTTGCAGTCAGCTCTGATATTCATCTACCTGGAGGGGAGAAATGACGCTAAAAAATGTAAGCAGAGTCAACCTATAATTATAGGGGCCCATGGAAGGCAGCATTTGGGTGGATAGTTGAAACCTATGGTTAATCTGCCCAGAATCCAAACTGTCTTCCTCACTACCAAGAAATTTTGAGTGTAAGGCTGAAAGCTGGCTCAAGATGGGATTTTCACCATCCAAACAATGATTCTCCAAGCTGAATCAGGGACCAGCATTTTTTTGTTGTTGTGGGGGAAGGGAGTGTCTTGTGAAAACCCACAATGGGAAAACAGAGGATTTCAATGTGAGCGCATAATAGAAAAGATTTTGGAGCCATCTCAAATCTTAAAACTAAATGATAACTCTTTTCCTTAATGGTTGTGATGAGAGGGTAGGCATAATGGGGAGAAACTCTTGGAGCAGAGAGGAAGAAGCCAAAGAAATCACTCTGGGCAACAGGCAAGCAAGCCTAGAATACATGGTTATCTACCCGTCAGATAAAGAGAAATCGAGTGTTTTATTTTACATAATTGGAGTCAGCGCCTTTTGAATGAAACATACAAATTTATGTAAATAAGAATGCAAATGTTAAAAATATGTGTCTTGGGATTTCCTGGGGATAACCTGGCAGCTTTATCTTCCTTTCCTTTGCAGCTGCTAAATATTGTGTTGTGAAATCTCCAGCTGAACTTATTCCATCAAATCCCACAATGTTACAGCTAGAAGACTTTTCTTTGTAATTTATAGGAGATACTTCGGAGGATGAACTAAAACAGAGTAAACTTTAACATATTTTACAGTAAACATGTTACTCCCTAGAGGTTGCACAGGTCAACAATAAATGCAAAAAGAATTGCAGGATTTTAATAAATTAATGGGAGATTCAAAGCAGACTACTGAAAGGGAATGGGACAATCATGATGAAAACAAAAGCAGGGACTGAGGGAGATAGGTAACATTAGAGGTTAACATAAAAAATTACCAGGCTCTCCACAAAATTCTCACTGGTGCTACTGGCAAGGTATTTTGCATATCATGCCAAGTTAAAACAACCAAGTAAAATGCCATGACCTCAGCAAACCGTGCAGGTTTCTCCAGATACACAAACAAACAACTGCTTTGAATAAGGGGCTGCCCATGACCATGACTGCCAACTTGCCTTTCTCAAAACAATTGAGGAGACACCTTAATCTGATTGACTTGTCCTCAATCCAAAAAAAAAGTAATAAATAAAATTATTTTATTTGACCAGAAGGAAATGGAGAGATAAACTGCTTTGAAGGATAGCAGTGTTATTAAATGAAAGGATGTCTAAGAAGGTAAACAAGACTCCCTAGGCGTTCTGTATTTCTGAGTGAGGGAAAGGGAAACTGAAGGAGCCAGGTGAAAGTAACTGGATAAACAACCGATTAAAAAGAAAGGAACTGGTGAACTTTGAATCAACAAAATAGAGATCTGCTTTATTTCAAAGTTGGGAAGCATCCATGGGAAGAAAAAATTAGAGGCGTCCTTTTCATAGATTAATCTTTAGCTGCTTTTACCACCACACAATTTTTCCTAGCAAAAGAATGTTTAGCTTAGCTAATGGGGACCATTTTAAGAGTAGTCATGTTAAGTCAGAGGCTGTTCAAAATTACTGAACATTATATTATTATATCATGGCTAGATATGGATGGACAGCACTAATTCCACAGGTGCCTTGGCACAAATATTCATTATTTAGGGCTGTCAGTGACCCAAGAAAATGGAGAAGTCAACTCAATAACTAGTGTATAGACTACTGCTGCTTCCAAAAAATACTGAAAGTTGTGTGTGGAATAATCTGAAGATACTGATTCTTAGCAAAGCAAGTCATAACAAATACTATAGTTGTATAAGGACATGATCTTAGTTTTTCTGTGTGAGTACCCCTGATTTGGCTGGAACTGTTTCACTATACATTTAGCTTCTGGTCACCGAGGCAAAATGTATTAAGCCAAGTAATTTTCTTCTGGAGCTTTTTGTGATGAGGTGAAGAAAACCTTCCAGTTAAATAGTCCATTTTTTTCTTCTAAAATAATGGAAGCTTCAGTTGGGCATATGTCCACCCAGATAAAAAGCACCTTTATCAGCCTCCCTTGCAGCTAGAAGTGTCTATATGGCTAGATTATGGCCAACAGGATGTGAGTGGACATGACGTATGTAACTTACAGGTCATGTCCTTTATAAAAAAGCCCTGCCCCTCACGTCAGCTGGAATACAGATGTGGTAACAGAAGCTAGACCAGCCACCTGAGACCAAGAGAGAAGGGCAGAGAAACAACATTGAAAAGTTGAGATCTCTGATTCCGTAAAACCCTTGGCTGCTTGTGCTCTGACTATAATTGCCTAAGACAGAAATACACTTCCATTTGGTTTATGCCACTACTATTTTGGTCATTATTACTGTGGCAGCAATAATATCTTACTTCACTATTACACAGAGCAGAGAGTAGGCTGCCTGCTCTGTGGGAAGTCACTGAGAGAACCTGATACAATAAATAGCAGCGAAAGGAACGGAGATGCTAATTTGTTAGCACCCATTTCCTAAATCCAGCCTGGTTGAGAAAGAAGAGGCAGAGAAGCTAACTTCTGGCTCAAAGAACATGGTGGTGAGCAGGATTCTGCTTAGCAGAGAGCCCTGTCTTTCAGTTCTGAAGGTAGTAAACCTAGGTATCTAATCTCAAAGAAATTCTCCTTAGAACTGAGGCAGATTCTACTGAAACTACTCAAACTCAAGAGTTCATTGTCTATCAAATAATGTTTCTATTGATACTAGCTGTTTGTCCACTGTAGTGAAGTCCATTGTCTATCAAACAATTCTTCCAAGGATACTTACTGTAGGTAGGAGGTGTCATTAGTTTGGGGATATTCACAAATATTTTCATGTCTGTATTTCACATAATATTGTATTTCATTATCTGAGACAGGTTTGGATTCCCTAGGGCAACCATCTTGGACTCCAGCTTTTGCTATAACTCTATCACACGGGCTTTCTATGGGAACAGTGAATCATTACCTCATACCTCATTCTAGATCCATTCTTTTTTTATTTAACATGAAATAATACTTACTGTTTTGGCTTAATAGATTAACCCTCTAAAAAGGCAATGGTTACTACTATCATACGTTAGAGTCCATGGCAGATTTTTTTCATCCTGCCTTTCCTCTAAATGTCTGAAACCATGATATGTACGTAGCAGCTGGGTAGTGCCGTCTATTGATGGTGAAATGAATGCAGAATTTTAGTTTGTTATTCAGTTAGGTATTTTCATATTCTTATCCTCGTTCATAATGGTTTTTGAAGTAGTATTCTATGTTAGTGGCTTACTATATTTGACTAAGGACAAATAATTTTTAAAATCAGTATTATCTGTACTGTCTTGTAAATATTAAATAATCAGAGGGGGGACTATAGATCTCTTAAATTTAGAGTCCTGGATTCTCACTACCACCCAAGCATAACCTAGGCTGAAGTTTACTACATTAATTCCATCTGCAGGAGTTCAACTGGATAAAAAAATACAGTCCAATGCGTTAAGGTGTGAAGTTTATCCACCCTAACATTCCCAACAGGCAAGATGGCTCTATAAATAGACTCAATAAACTCAGAAGAGTTGTAATAAAATTTAACAAATGAGCTTAAGCCAATGGCAATTCATTTTATGTCCTCCTGTAAGGATAAAAGTATTTAATGTTAGCTCTCAAAAGCCACAGAAAATAAATGAAATGTGAACAATAGCTGTAGAATATTTATTAGGCTTATAAATTGATTAATTTTAGAAGTATGTAGATGCCTCCCCACTATAAAACTGAGAAACAATAAACACGACAAACAGATATCGTTCTTGTTCTTCTGATCCTGCTTTATAGCTTATCTTTAAAGGTTAAAACATATGGTACAACATGTATGGACTAAATGCACACACACATCACCATATACTGATGTTTAAATATAAATAAATGTTTCGTTAACAGCATATGCACACAAACACAACACACACCATTGTCAGATCCTTGCTGCTGTGGAATGTGCTGCTATCAAAGAGCACAGAGTCATATTTGTATTACAGAGATATTGTTTATTCTTTCCTTGTTGCAATGTGCTGATACTTTTCCATTAACACCACCCTAATGTCTCTTCCAGAACCCAGCTGAAAAATATCAAGTGGAACTTCTGATGGAAAAATGCTAAGTAGATGGCCTGGTGTATTACTGAGGGAAAAAGAAACTTTAATTTGTACCACCTGAGAGTAGTCAAAACACATGACCTAAGGCTGCTGGCATATACCCTCTTTTCACATAGATAGGAAAAAAAAAAATCACTGAGCTCTGTGAAGCCGCACCACTGAATTATCAGCAGGATTAATACAGAATTAAGGCAGTTTTGCTGCCTTCCCAATCTCCTTGCCCTTGAATTCCTTTTGTTATCTTCCCAGTACTCTTGAGAAAGCCAAAGGAAGTACTCCTTGGAAATATTGCGTTCTCAGCTAAAAGCTAGCCAAGCATCCGCTAAGAAATAAACAGACATTGAATACCTACCACGTGTGAGGCAGTGTGCTATAAACTGTAATCCAGGGCAATTTGGTATAAATGATAACAGAAATAATAATTATTACAACAATTACTATTGTTTGAGGACTCTGTGCCAAACACTAACGTAAGTTCTTTATAAGCATTATCTCATTTAATCATCTTACAGATGAAGCCTAGGTGATAAGCAACTTGTTCAAAGTCACAAAGCTAATAAATGGTACGTTGGCATTCAGACCCAGGCATGCCGACTCAAGAACCTATGTCTTAACCATCTGCTAGAGAAGTGCTTTTTTATTTGGACAATCTCTTTCCTATTCCTAGTTGAAATATAATCAAAGTTTCCTGAGAGGACACAGAAGGATGCCAAAAAAAGTATGACCTGGCTTATATTATGGGTCACTCTGGCTACAGTTAGCCAACCTTAGATTTTCATTTTCTAAAAGGCCCCGGTTATAAATAGCAACCGTGCAGAAATGGGAAATAATGTGTGAGCATGCAGCCTTAGGCTGATCCTTTAAAAGCAGTTGCTTTACAAAGAAATTTAAAGGGGGTATGAGCTGCAAAGATGTCACCATGAGGTTACTTAGATCAAAATAGTATTCTTCAGAAGCCATTCCATATATTTAGGTGTCCCAGTTTATCTCCCCTGGGAGAAGGAGGCTTAGTGTTCACCTAATCCATGAGGTTATGCATTTAATTTTCAGAACTTTAACACTCTCAATGAAAAGACTCAAAGTGGTATTATTAAATATCATTAAAGTTCAGTTTAATGAAAGAATTACAATCAAGTCAAGGGTGGAGCTAAAATCTCCACTCACCACTAATGCCTGTAAAGTTTTTGCATATAGGCAGCTTGGATTCCTGTTAAAATAAATGAGTACAAATAAGGTGAACAGAGAGCAGATCACACAAAAGTTTATGGTCTGAACAGTAGGGAGGTAATTAGTGGAGCGATGAACTCCCCAGTTGTGTCTGTGTTTTTAAAGGTCGCTTCCTGTATTTCATAAAAGATGGCGGATTACTTTCATAGAACTTTGCTTGCACCATTGTGAACATTTATTTCAGCCCACTTTATTTTAAAGTTGTTTGATTGCACATCTGTCTTTTGCATTGGCTTGTAATCTCCTTGACTAGGGGCTGAAGTGGGGCAGGATCATGCTCTATTAATGTCCCCAAAGCACCAAGCACAATTCTTTTCACATAGTAGCTGCTTATTAAGGAGAGGGAGTGGCAGAAAAAGGAAAGGAAAGAAATTCTCACACTGATGAATCCGAGATCCATGTTTTCTGATTACCTGGGTTCAGGTTGCTTTTTATTACATACCTTCTAAAACCTCTCTAATGAATTCCTTACTGGAAAATTTAACTTTACCTTAAAAGACAGTTGCTTACAGAATGATAACGCTTAAAAGGCTCTATTCATTTGGAAAAGTCAGAAACTACAATTTTTACACCAAGGAGTTTCAAAAAGAATCAGCCATAAGAGACGTTATGTTGAGATTAAAACAAAATAGAAGCCGAGCCCTATGACGTGTGCCTGTAATCCCTGCTATTCAGGAGGCTGAGGTGGGAGGATTGTTTGAAAGCAGCCACTGCACTCCAGTCTGAGCAACATGGTGAGACCTCATCTCTAAAAAAAAAAAAAAAAAAAAAAAAAAAAAAAAAAAAACAGGGAGAGAGAGAAAGGAGAAAATGAAAATGTTCTCATGCTTTGTGAAAGGAAGTTAGTTGTTTCCTTCATTCACAGCACCAGTGAAGGTGATCTTGCCAGGATTGGTAGGAAACCCCTAACTGCCAAACCCAAAGAATACATTCCAATTCTTCTCTGACTTGATCTTCACAGCATTTGACTCAATTGCCCTCTTCTGGAAAGTTGTTCCTCTCTTGGGTTTTATGAGAGCAGACCATTCTAATTCTCATCTGACTTTCTTGGTCTCTCTTACAGCAATACCTCCAATGTTGTGTTACCCAGTGTTCCATCCCTGGTGCACTTTGTGTTTTTTTGTTTGTTTGTTTGTTTGTTTGTTTGTTTTGAGATGGAGTTTTGCTTTTGTTGCCCAGGTTGGAGTGCAATGGCACAATCTTGGCACACCACAACCTCTGCCTCCTGGGTTCAAGCAATTCTCCTGCCTCAGCCTCCCGAGTAGCTGTGATTATAGGCATGCGCCACCACACCTGGCCAATTTTGTATTTTTAGTAGAGACAGGGTTTCTCCATGTTGGTCAGGCTGGTCTCAAGCTCCTGACCTCAGGTGATCCGCCTGCCTTGGCCTCCCAAAGTGCTGGTTGTGTTTTTTGTGTGTGTATGTAAATCAACTCTCTCCCTTTGAGCAGTTGTCTTTATTCTGTTGGTTCATTTACTCAACCTGTTCAGAACTAAACTAGTTAGCTTCTCTTTCCCTTCTGCTTCTCATGCTCTACAAATGTTCTGTTCCTCACTGAATGGTCCTATCTTCTACCCAGCAATTCAGGCCAGATGTCTGGGTGTCATCCACAATTCCTTCCCTCTCATACATTCAGTTAGCCACCAAATTCAGATGGTGCTTGGTCCTTAACATCTCGCTGTCTCCTTCCTCATTATGAATTCTCTATTTATGGCCCTCATCATCTCTCATCTGGACACTGCATACAAGTTGTAAATATGATCAACTTACTTTCTCCACTAAGATGTGGAATGGCATCCTATTGGCTTCTGAGTTGGTCCGCATCTCTGGATGGCAGAGGGAGCCATGTGGGATGTATCTACCCCTCTGGCCTCAGTGCCCACTGCCCATTGCCTCCAATGCTGTACCCCAGTCTCAACTTCACAACTTGGTGCCGTTGTTCACCCTGCTCCTTCTGCTTGTTCTTGTCTAGTTCCTTTCTCTTTCAAGAAAATCTATCTTACAATTCACCTCCACTCCTTTTCCTCCACTGCTAGAACCTCTGTTCTGGGTTAAAACTGTACTTTGCACTTTCTTTTATTACAGCATTGCTCTCACTCAGTTGAAATAGCATGTAATTGTCTCCTCTCAGTAATGAGTGTGTCTCTAATCTTTGCCTTGAATGTGTGGCACATACTAGGCACGGCATGGTCCAGAAATCCTGCTTGTGCCTGTGAATACCTTTTCTATTCATGTCACCACATACTGAGAATGCAGAGCTCATTCAAACCTAGAATTCAGAACTCTTCTTCTCACTTGTGTATTTTTTCATTCTCCAGCCAGAGCACCAGACTCTTAACTTCATTAATGAGGAAAATAAAACACTTCTTTTCCTTACAGATGATTAATGCCTATTACTATGCTAAAACTCATCTTAAGGAAAGGAAAGATTTTTATCAGTTGAGACCACAAAGACTCAAGCCTCGGCCAGTGTGAATTCCTCTCTATTAACTGATAGCAATGAGATAATTGAGGAAGATACGCATATTAAACAATTTAGGCGATTCTACCCAATCTATTTTATTAAAGAGAATTGCAATGGGAGTTAGAACTGCCTGCTGTGCCTTTAGTAGGCAAGAGTGATAAATGTGATTAGCACTTCCAGATGCTGTATGTATAAAGAGAAGGAAAAATGGTTACTGACTCCAGCTTGACTTTTGATATGAGACCAATCACGGAAGAAACCTAGGCTTCCTGTACCTTGAAAATACCTGACCTGTTTAAAGTTAGGCATTCTGGTAGGGGAATGCCAAGTGTGAAAAGATAAGAGCTTTGCACCTATGAATTTAAACACCACACAAAGAAGAGCTTATTGCATTAAAATTGTAGTTTTGGGTTTTAGTCAAAACTGATAATTACAAAAACAAACTTTAATGATATACTTCTAGAGGATATGAGATACAAAAAAACAAAATCCTCACATACTTTCATTTCGGCATGGAACAACTCTTACTATGGGGAAACCACATTTATAATGATATAACCAACAAAGTTTGATCAAATGTATTAGATGCATATCATTTGATCGATAGTGCTAGGTATTTTGAAACATACTAAAGAAGTTATTCCAGTCTTAAGGGATACAGACAGACTTATCAGTGCTGGAAGGTCATTTAAATGTCACCTACTGTAACTTCCCATCTGTTGCTTAAATCTGTTCTACAAACATCTGCCAATCCTCCTGTAAATATCTCCAGTGATAGGGAACTTTCTGCCTTGTGAGGCAGCTCATTTCACATTTATACAGATCTTATTATGAATAATAATAAATATATTGAGTGCTTACTATGTGTCAGACCCCGAGTTAAGTGTATCTTCAAAAATCCTATTTCATCTTCATCACAACCTTATAAAATGGTATAGTTATTAATTCCATTTTAGTGGAATTAATGATGAGAAAACTGATGCTTAGCAAGGTTGGGCAGCTTACCCAACAACACATAGCTGGTAAGTAGAGGACCTGGTTTTGACACCATGGTCTACATTCATAAACAGTATACAAATGCAGCTTCTCTAACTCAACTTCCTTCCTATGTTGACCTTAAATTTACCTTCTTATAGCTTCTATTCATGGGTCCTAATTTTTAGTGGGTTGACACTAAACATGTCCAATTCCTTTTCCACATGGCAACTCTTCAATTAGTTGAAGGTAGCTACCTAACCCACTCGACCCTTTCAGTCTTTATACTGGATTTACAGTTCATTGCCTTCCAATTTTCCTTATATGAGATGGTTTCTGGGCCCTTCAGCATCATGGTAACTGCCCTCTGGACTGACTCTATTTTAGCCTCTTACACAATTCACACAGTATAAAATTACTTTTTATGTAGAATTAGTTTTGTTGGAAGAATGGAAACACAAGGTTGAGTTAGATGCTTGTGGTCAATCGAAGTGACTAAATGTTTTGCATATATGTTGGCAAGCTCTGTCTCTGTTTTCCTATATTCACAAGTTGATTTTTTTTTAACTTGAATTTAGAGGTTTGCACTTATCACAGTTATTTTTGTCTTAATTGTGTGGTTTATTATTCTAGAATGCTGAAATCTTTTAGGATTGAGATTCTGCCATCTGACATTTTTTTATATTCCCTTTGTATCCATTAACTTCTGCCATATATTAAACCACCCCAGACTTAGTGAATTTTAAAATAGCAACTTTGCTTCTAATTCCATGTGTCAGCAGTTAGTTTGGGCTCAGCTCAATGTCCTTTTAGACTTGACTGGGCTCACTCATGCATCTGTGGTCAGGTGGGAGCTGGTTGGTCTAGAAGAACCTCAGCTGGGATGGCTAGTCTCAGCTCTACATGACCTTTCATTCTCCAACAGGCTAGCCTTGGAAAGGGAGGGAATCCCATGACAGCAAATGAAATAAGAAGGCCCCCTGAGTCCTCAGCTCAGGACAGGCATATCGTCACCTGCCCCACACTCTATTGGCCAAAATAAATCCCAAGGCCAGCGACATTGAAGCTTGGAAAAATAAACTCTATCTCTTGATAGAAGAACATTCAAAATCACTTTCCAAGGTCCTACATGTAGGAAGACATGAAAACTGTCATTTTTGAAATCTGCCACCCTCTTAGAATCATGTCATTTGTGGATTTGATAAGCACACCATCAAAATTACCCGCTTTAAAATTTCATAGGAATTTCAATTTAATAATGTCTAAAAGTAAAGTCCTATGTCATATCACTTTTGCTTATACAATCTGGTTAGATAACCAATACACTGTAAACAATAAAAGAAAAAAATATGCTAAATGATAACATTCTGTTTCTGAGAGGCATAATTTAAAGGACAGAAAGATCTGTAAGGGCCACCATCAGGAAAATGCTTCTAGATGAGATTAAACTTGGTCTAAATTTTTAAAAAGGCTAAAATCTGAATTGGAAGAAAGGCATTTAGGTTAGGGATTGGCGAGTGTAAAAGCACACAGGATCAGAGAATGGACTAGAGTGACAAGATTGGAGAGTTAACTCTGAAAAATGAGTGGGAGAAGAAAGCATGGCTAAGTGGTGAGGGATCTATAGTGAGAGAACATGAATTTGAATTTGATTTGGTAAGCAGTAGGGAACTATAGATAGTTCTTGAGCAGAAACATAATGTGATTAAAATTTTTGAAGACTAACCTAGCATTAATTTGAATGGAAATTTTTGGAGTCAGGGAAACCATTCATAATAAGCCTTACAGCTTTTCTTTTCTTTCTTTTTTTTTTTTTTTTCCTGATTGAAACCAAACATCTGATACTGTTTTTTCCTAAGGTAGAAAAGAAATGGCCCAAATAATTACTTTCACAATAAGTTTCATTTCTACCAACTTAAGGAGCAGGCACAAAGTGCCAACATTTGGAAACAGGTAAATGTGTTCTTTTTCTTAAAGAAGGGGAAAAGGAAATGTAACTTCTTCTGCTTAAATCTGAGTTGTATGTCATGTGTACAGATTTTTCAAGGTTATTTCCCTCAATGGCAAAATGATGGTTTGCAGAAATAAAAAGCTGACAGTTTCAAGATTCAAAAACTTAGTGATTCAACAAAACCCTGAGTAATCACAAAAGTGTAGTTTTCCATTCTGGTATAGAAGTCCTACTCACTGTAAGAGGACGCAACAGACACCCAATTTTCTCAGCTATTCACTCAGACTGAGTCTTACTGTAGTGTCTCTGTAAATAATGAAACCACTCTCTAATCAATGTTCTAATGCCAGGATGCTGAGAGAGTTGGGAAAATTATTAAATGTTTAGAAAACAGTTTAGGATTCCCCCTAGAAAAACACGAATTTGTCAGAATTCCATCACTAGATGGGTGATGTGATAAAGGCCATTTTCACTACTTGTCTTCAGACTTTCTTGGGACACATCCTTTCTGGAAGAAACCAATTTAATTCTTCATTTAACCTTGTACACCAAAATGAATTCCAAGAATTGAATGTTAAATAAATAATCAATCAATAAATAAAATTTTGGAAAAAATACTGGTGATTGTTTAATGATCTGATATTTTAATAGAGTAAGACTTTCTTAGCTTAAAAATGTTGGAGCCCTAGGGTGCTAATGGATCTAGGCAACAATTAATGCCTATTAAAACCATTAGCTCTTTGGGAATTTTGTAAAGGATACATCAGACTGACAATACCTGAAATCACTAATTAATTTTAACATTGCTAAATGTGGAACACTCAGAAATTATATGTCTCATGACATGATGCAATAGGAAGTTTATGGCACCACCTATGAAGTATTCTGCCTAAAGATATTAAACCTGAAGCTTATCAAATCTGTAAATCTGACTACGACTTGACTGAAAATTTAGTGATAAAGGAATATAGTAAATGACATCACAAGGATATATCATCCAAACCCAGAAAGCGGATATTCTTTAGGATAAATGACCCAGTTTCCTCAACAACGAAATGTCCTGGAATAGAAAAAAGAGAGAGAACTTAAAATAACATACCAACCAAATATAGCACATGGATCCTGTTTTAATATAGATTCAGAAATCCAATTCTGAAATGACATTTTTTAAAAATCAGGAGGCCAGGCGTGGTGGCTCACGCCTGTAATCCCAGCACTTTGGGAGGCCAAGGCGGGTTGATCACAAGGTCAGGAGATCAAGACCATCCTGGCTAACACTGTGAAACCCCGTCTCTACGAAACAAAATACAAAAAATTAGCCAGGCGTGGTGGTGGGTGCCTGTAGTCCCAGCTACTTGGGAGGCGGAGCTTGCAGTGAGCCAAGATCACGCCACTGGGCTACAGAGCCTGGGCTACAGAGCGAGACTCCGTCTCAAAAAAAAAAAAAAAAAAAAAAAAAATCAGGAAAAACTGAGCCTGATTGGATATCAGACATGAAGGAATTACTGTTAATGTTGATTAGTGTGTTTATTGTATTTTAGAAGCTCTTATCCACTAGAGACATATTCTGACGTATTTATATACGACATAACATTATATCTGAGATTTACTTTAAAATGCTTCAGCAAAAGAATCCTGGGGAAAGGGGAGAGAACTGTTGAAGGAAGATTTGCAGTGTTGATAGTTATTGTGCCAAGTAGTAAGACATGTGGGTTTATTATATTACCGCTACTTTTGTGTATGTTTGGAAATGTCCATTCAAATTATTTCGAAGTCATTGGAAAAAATCACAAAGGAAAAGGTCAATGTGTTCTATTTAAATGAAGTTAAGAACTTCTATGCCTTCTTAAACAGCAAGCTGGGGAAAATATTTGTTACAAATATGGCAGACAAGGAATTAACATCTGTTTTTATACACATACATGCATATGCATATACATGCAGGTCGATAGGAGAAATACTAAGCATCCAATAGCTAAGTGATACAGAATTCAGAAGGGGAAATGTAAATTGCTTAAAATGTCCTTTTAGAAATAATCATTAAAAAGCAACTTGAAGTATTTAAAACTGCTAAAGCAAGCTGTCCTCCAGAACATCTATGCCTATTATGTCCTGGAAAACAGTTATTTCCTATGATCAATGAGAAATTTTTGAAAATACTAGCAGTCTTCTTATTAAATTCCAAAGAAGTGCCATGTGTTGTACAGTAAGGACTATTTTGGGAAAGTCTTTCTAACACTTCTTCAGTGCTGATAAAGTCCCAGCCAAGAATTTTTGCTGGGGTTGGATAGGTAGTGTTTCAAATGAACTTAGGGAGTGGGTTGTGACAAGGAAGGGCTTCACAGGGTGTTTCTAGGGGTGTTGACAATGTTCTTCTTAATTTGGTTGATAGCCATATGGGTGTTCCTTTGTAACTACTTATTAAACTGTGCATACAGATTTTATGCCCTTTTTGGTAAATACATTGTATTTTATAATACAATTTTTTTTCTTTAGAGTAAACTTCAACAAGTGTGGTCTCCCTTGAGTTGAGTTGCTTTATGTGGTGGTTGGCTCCAAATCACCCGGAGTGACCAAAGTGGACATACTGCTTTAGAGTGGAGTTCAGCACAACAGTAGGGTGAGGGCTCTATAATGGTAGAAGCTATTTCCCAAGAGGAACTCTTAACTCATGTTTGGCTATTCGGGTTTTCCCCAGAGGTATTATTGGCTGTTGTGGGGGTGTTCAGTTCTGGAAATACCCTAAAATATTGTACTCCAGGAATACTAGTACTGGTAGATAGTACTCCAAGAATTCTCTGAGAAGGTGTTTTTTCTTTTTTCAAACCCGTCCATATGGGATGTTTTTAAGGACAGAAGAACTCCATGTATGTGATAAATTAAGATACTGTCCTCAGGACTTTCTATGAATGGACAAACTCTGAGATGGCTTTCTAATGGTGAAGATGGATTTATTCTTTTTTTTTTTGAGACAGAGTCTCATTCTGTTGCCCAGGCTGGAGTGCAGTGGCGCGATCTCTGCTCACTGCAAGCTCCGCCTCCTGGGTTCATGCCATTCTCCTGCCTCAGGCTCCCGTCTAGCTGGGATTACAGGCGCCCGCCACCACACCCGGCTAATTTTTTGTATTTTTAGTAGAGACGGGGTTTCACCGTGTTAGCCAGGGTAGTCTCGATCTCCTGACCTCGTGATCCACCCGCCTTGGCCTCCCAAAGTGCTGGGATTACAGGCGTGAGCCACCGCACCCGGCCTGGATTTATTCTTAACTATTTTAATCTTCCTACCTAGCTCTTCCAGGGGAAGATGGGAGGCTTGAATAAAACAGTGGATGATTAGATTAAGCTATGATATTCAAAAATCAACCAAGTTCCTTCTCTAACACTAACTTTCAGCTCTATGATTCTGCGTGCAATTTGTAATTGACATGTCCAGAAGGCTTGTGTGCTGAGCAATCATATCTGGTCAAGATGAAATCCTATTCTTAGTATCAGGTGCTCAACAATAATTTGTTGTCTATTGTCATGCAGAAAAAAAGATAAAAACAACCCAAGAATACCAAAGAAAGATGTTACCATTTGTTGATAAAATTGTGGAGATAATCTATTTTAAAGTTGTTTTTAGAAAACCTATTAAATGTCTCAAATAGGAAAATATAAATATAATAATAATTCATCTTTAATGGCTTCTAATAATTAAATACTTTATCATTTAGAATAAGTAACTAAGGCTTTTCATGAAACCATACAACTCTCATTATGTTCTGTAATTTTCTCTTCCCACTTCTTTCCCTAATCTCCACCAACTTTATCAAATTACCCGGGACCAGAGTGGTATATTTTATCTTCAAGAAAGTCTCTTCCAGGGACAAGAGATTTAATCTTTAAGTTTCATCCATGAGTTTGGAATGTTAATTAATGACAAATAGAAATGTTATTTGATTATTTACAGTAGAATTTGGAGGTCTTTTCTTGGTTTTTTTAAAAAACAAAACTCTTTTTCTGATTATGGAAGTAATACTTTATTTTTCCTCATTATGGGTAATTTGGAAAATTCAGGGAAGGTCAAAAAGGAAACGAAAATTTCCACAATCCAAAGATAACCATAGTTAATATTTTGTTGTATTTTCTTTCCATGTGTGCATACATTTGTGTTATATAACTTAGATAATTCAGCATATGTAGTTTTCTACCTAATTCATTTTAGCTTCATATTTTCATGAGCATTTTACAATGTCACTAAATAGATTTCAAAGATCTCAATTTTAATAACTAATATTTGAGTGTATTACTATAGCTTAAGTTATTTTTACCAACAACCAATTCTGGACGTTTTGGTAGCTTCTAATTTTTGTCATTATAAATAATGTTAAAATAAATGATGAATATACTTATGCATAAATCTATGTATGTTTCTCTGATTACTTCCTTATAATTATTCCTAGAAATGAATAACAAAGGTTAGAAACAAAATTTTACAATATGTATTACCTAATTAGTTTTTAAAAGTATGTTCAGTCTATGTCTTTACTAGCAATATATAAGAATGCCAATCTCACTATACCTCCATCAGCACCAAATATTATATATATATATATTTTTTTTTTTTTTTTTTTTTTGAGACAGAGGAGTCTCACTCTGTTGCCCAGGCTGGAGTGCAGTGGCCCAGTCTCGGCTCACTGCAACCTCCATCTCCCGGGTTCAAGTGATTCTCCTGCCTCAGCCTCCCTAGTAGCTGGGCTTACAGGCACCGGCCATCACATCCAGCTAATTTTTGTATTTTTGGTAGAGAAGGGGTTTCGCCATGTTTGCCAGGCTGGTCTTGAGTTCCTGACCTTAAGTGATCCACATGCCTTGGCCTCCTGAAGTGCTGGGATTACAGCCATGAGCCACTATGCCCAGCCTGAATATTGTAATTTTTAATCTTTGCTAGTTCAATAGATTAAATCTCATTGTTTTCATTTGCTATTATTTATTTAGTAGTGGGGTTTATTTTTTCCCATGGCTGTTTTTTTATATGTCTGCATCTGTATAATACGTGTTCATTTCCTTGATCCATTCTTCTATTCGAACGTCAGTATTTTAATACTGACTTTTAAAAAATATATGTGACAGGGATAAAATAAAAATATATTAAATCATATATTTGTTTAATTGTGGAATTGTTTTGTAATCTCTCCACCTTTCCCCTTCTCTCTTTTCTGTTCCTCATTTCTCTGCTCATAAGGAGGAATGTTGAACTCTGCTGATTGGAGTGAGGTGGCGTTGGGAGAGTACAGGCTAAATTGATAAACGTAAGAAAAAGCATGGACATATATTTAAAAAAAATAAGATGTGGAGATATAGAGATACCTTATTGGGGCTAGGGGAATATATATGAAAACAGCAAGAGGTTGGAGCTACTTAGCAAGAGGGATAAGAGGAAGATAAGAAAAAAAGCCAGGATGGGCTGCTTGTTCCCAGTTTGGGGACAAGATGATAAGGAGTATGAGCAGCAGCTCTGATATAATGAGGCTCTGATGAAAGGGATGGGCAAAGAGGATTTTTAATAAATTACTGTGTTTCATGCAGTGAAATCTCTTGTTTCCTGCTATTAATACCTCTACTCCTCCAAACAAAACAAAACAGTCTTTAATAAAGTGTCTACAGTGCTCTTCAAGGGCATGGAATTTGATTTGTGTTTTGTTTGGATAAGTCCTTGGGGTAGGATGGGCCTTACGAGGAGTTTGAAAAGCCCAGGTTTATTATTTAGGTTAAACTCACATAATAAATATAAATAATCCTGTCATATTTTTAAACAAATATTTCCCCTATTGTCTGTTTTATCTTTTAAGGTTTTCATAAAACTTTATGAAGATGATATACATGCA
This sequence comes from Pongo abelii, assembly GCF_028885655.2. NCBI lineage: Eukaryota > Metazoa > Chordata > Mammalia > Primates > Hominidae > Pongo > Pongo abelii. The sequence continues at coordinate 102,840,593 of NC_071988.2, read as the reverse complement.
AATGTTTCTCACTGGGCGTAAAAGATGAATTGGTTGAGATTTAAAAATTAGGTTTTATTTTAATACTGCTTTAGAGTCTAGGAGGTGGATATAGAAACTTGTAGACATTCTAGGAGGTGGATATAGAAACTTATGAAACTTAGACTAAAAAAAGGTCTCTTCTATCTAGGCAATAAATTTTTTTAACCAAATATATAGCATTAGACACACATATAATACAGTGAGATTTGAGGAACCTTCCCCTGGGCCCCTTCCAGTAACGCAGGTGACTTGGGTCAATTCTGTCACAGTCATACCTCAGTATCTGCAGGGATTGGTAACAGGAACCCTGCAGAGAGTCAAAGCTGAGGTCCTGCTGTATGCTAAAGTCCCTGGTACAAAATAGTGTAGTACAGTTGGCCTTCTATATCCCTGAAAAAAGATAAGGCAAAACACTCAAAAAAAGAAGACTTCATATTCCGAGATGCCACTGCTACTTTCATTAAATGGTGGGTGGGCCGACTGTATTATGCTTCTACTGTATTATACTTTTTGACATCTAAATAAGTATCTATATCTATATATCTCTGTCTCTATATGGTTAAATCTACAGGTGGGTGTGTGTGTTTATTGGAGTGACCCAATATCATCACCCTTCTTTACTTCCAATTTTTCTGTGATGTCAGTATTTACATTTAACACTGAAACAATTATGAGATGAATGACTGATGTGTAGGATGAGGTGAGGATTGAGATTGATGTTTTCCTCCAGATTATACCATTTTTTCGAATGTCATCATTGGAAAGTTAATTCATTCCCTGTTAGGTTATGATACCAAGAAAAGAAAAATAGCTCAGAGTAGTCTGAACTGAGATATACAAAATTTACCAGGCCCAGAGACGTGAGTATAGGACTTCAGCCCCACATTCATGCCTGGGAACAATTATTTAAAGCCATTTTTCCTCCTAACTGCCTCACTCATTATCTTCATGTTCCTGGAAATTGTGATACAAAAACCAACATATAGTCAATTAATAGTTTATATTAACTTAATATAAATTCTTGGTAAACACCTTAAGAACTACCACTTCTATTTTCCAAAAACCCACCCATAACTACCACTAATCAGAGTATATATTCAAGACAACTTAAATTTATTCCATCAGGTGGCCATTCTCAAGCTTTGGATGATGATTAAGTATTGAGTTTTTTATAAACTATATATATAGGGAAACAAGACAGGGATGCCCATTAAGACCACTAAATATAGAGTTTATTATAGACTCTATATTTAATCATATTTTCTAGGCCAGGCACAGTGGCTCATGTGTGTAATCCCAGCACTTTGAGAGGCCTAGGCGGGCAGGGATCACTTGAGCTCAGGAGTTTGAGCCCAGCTGGGGAACAGGGTGAAACCTGATCTTTACCAAAAATACAAAAAAAAAAAAAAGAAAATCAGCCCAGTGTGGTGATGTGCATCTGTGGTCCCAGCTACTTGGGAGGCTGAGGCGGGAGGATCACTTGAGCCCAGGAGACAGAAGTTGCAGTGAGCCAAGATTGCACCACTGCACTCCTGCATGGGTGAAAGTGAGACTTTATCTTAAAAACAAACAAACAAAGAAACAAACAAAAAAACATGTTTTCTAAATCTATTTAAGGTTGACAGTACACAGAACAACTTGTGAATTTTAAATATGCATTTTGACTCTGGTCACCATCCTGAACCTTTAAAACATTAATTCTAATGTTTTATTCACTCTCCTGGGCTTTCTAAAGAGATGTATACTCTGTATAGCTAGAAATAAAACATCTAGAAAAAAGATAAAACCAATTTCACTTTTTATATTTTGATTGGAAGACTTTCCAGGAAAGTTTTTATAATACTGGAAAACAATAGCCAATGGAACACCAGAGATATTCCTATCTAACACTGATGTCATTAAGACCACTTTTTATGGCAGACACATTACAAATATCATTTAATATTATCATTAACTTAGGGAGGCATCACTAATACGGAATACATTTAACCTTGATTAAATACATAGTTCATCAATGATGCTATGTTTTAGATGAGGAAATCAAAACATGAAGTGGTGAGGACCTTGTCAAGGTTAAACAGGCAGTGGGATTTGAACCCAAGTCTGTGATGTTCCGGTCTCGTGTCCGGAATTGGTGGGTTCTTGGTCTCACTGACTTCAAGAATAAAGCCGCGGACCCTCGTGGTGAGTGTCACAGTTCTTAAAGGTGATGTGTCCGGAGTTTGTTCCTTCTGATGTTCGGACATGTTCAGAGTTTCTTCCTTCTGGTGGGTTTGTGGTCTCATTGGCCTCAGGAGTGAAGCTGCAGACCTTCGCTGTGAGTGTTACAGCTCATAAAGACAGTGCGGATCCAAAGAGTGAGCAGCAAAGAGCAAAAGAACAAAGCTTCTATGGTGCCGAAGGGTACCCAAGCGGGTTGCCAATGCCAGCTCTGGCAGCCTGCTTTTATTTATATGGCCCCACCCACATCCTGCTGATTGGTCCATTTTACAGAGAGCTGATTGCTCCGTTTTGACAGGGTATAGATTGGTGTGTTTACAATCCCTGAGCTAGACACAAACGTTCTCCAAGTCCCCACTAGATTAGCTAGACACAGAGCACTGATTGGTGCATTTTACAAACCTTGAGCTAGACACAGAGTGCTGATTGGTGTATTTACAAACCTTGAGCTGGACACAGAGTGCTGACTGGTGTATTTACAATCCCTTAGCTAGACATAAAGGTTCTCCAAGTCCCCACTAGACTCAGGAGCCCAGCTGGCTTCACCTAGTGGATCCCACAGCGGGGCTGCAGGAGGAGCTGCCTGCCAGTCCCTTACAGTGTACCCGCACTCCTCAGCCCAAGTCAATGGGACCAGGGGCAGCGGAGCAGGGGGCTGCACTCCTCGGGGAGGCTGGGGCCCCCCGCAGGAGCCCAGGGCGGCGGAGGGAGGCTCGGGCATGGCAGGCTGCAGGTCCCGAGCGATGCCTGGTGCGGGGAGGCAGCTGAGACCCGGCGAGAATTCGAGGGCAGCGCTGAGGGGCCAGCACTGCTGGGGGACCCGGCGCACCCTCCACAGCTGCTGGCCCGGTTGCTAACCCCCTCTCTGCCTGGGGCTGGCGGCGCTGGCCAGCTGCTCTGAGTGTGGAGCCCGCCGAGCCCACGCCCACTCAGAACTTGCACTGGCCCACAAGTGCCACGCGCAGCCCCGGTTCCGCCCCTGCCTCTCCCTCCACACCTCCCCGCAAGCTGAGGGAGCTGGCTCTGGTATCAGCCAGCCCAGAGAGGGGCTCCTACGGTGCAGTGGCGGGTTGAAGGGCCCCTCAAGTGCGATCAGAGTGCGCACCGAGGCCGAGGAGGCACGGAGAGCGAGCAAGGGCTGCGAGGGCTGCCAGCACACTGTCACCTCTCAGTCTGATCTGTTCAATAGACCTCCTTGCTTATTTGTCCTTCCAGCAAAAGCAAAGCACTCCATTTGGAGTTTAAGTATATTTAAATTTTATAAAATGCTTTTACATACTTCATTTTCTGTTTTCTCAGAATTAACGCTTAAATAGGTCCACAATAAATTCTAAGTCATATAAATAAACACAAAAACTTTACGTCCCTTACCTTATAGGTGGTTTAGCAACATCACAATGTCTGTCATCCACTCCCTGAAAAAGACAAGGCAAAGCACTCAAAGACTACTTCCTATTCAGAGATGCCTTTGCCTCTTTAATTAAAACTGTGAGTGTGTCTCTGCTGTATTCAATAATACCAAATTGGAGTAATTTTATGAGAGAATTGGTGTGAGTTCAGGGCTTTGGGAGAAACCCAGATTAGAAAGACTAATTGTCCTATCATGTTGGGAAAGAAGAGCTAGTGGAGAATTTTCAAGTTACCATGTGGATAAAATTTGTGTGAGGGAAGGGGATAGATTTTTTTTTTCTTAAGCAATTTCCACATTTGCAAAGGGCAACATTCGATATCATGTTTTGAATGGAGCCTAGATTCCTCATAGCTTGCTGGAGGCTTTACCAAGCATTGGTGATACCATTGCTTGAGCTGATACCATTTCGTCTATGAGCTGATACCATTTCGACCTTTCTTATAAAGATAATTATGGCATTGTATATTCTTTTAATCTTTCTATTAAAAATGTGGATTTAGAGTTTAGGTGCACATGTTGTTCCTGTGTGCCTAACTTGCTCATCTGAACTTCACAGTGGCCTTTGTCCCAGATTTTCTTGTTCCATGACTAAGATCAGGTTAGGGTGGGGCTCTGTCTGAATTATGATGGCGTGGGGAAGCTGGAGAATACCCACTGTGCCCTCATAACAACATTTGTAATGGATTAAGTTAGGAAAACAGCACTCAAGAGATTTTTTTGAAGTCAGGCTGAATTTCTCTATGTTAAATTCTACTGATTAAGCTGTGTAGCTGTGTGTGTGTGTGTGTGTGTGTGTGTGTGTGTATGTGTGTCACCTCTTCTAGCAGGTAAAAGGATTCTTGAAAGAATGTTGGAGCTTTTCCAGAATCCTTTGGGTAACTTCAGGTCTTAGATTTTTTAATACCTAGGGAATAATTCTAACAGCATTAACAGTATCAGCTTCACTGTCACTCAGGTTCTTTATATAATGTATCCTACTATACATTATTATTTAGCCATTGAAAACTATGCATCTAAAGCATATGTAATAACTTGGGGAAATAGTTTATAATCATCAATAAAATATCTTAATTCAAATTTAAATTGAGTCAGGTCTCTTTTGGTTGCCAGTAACGTTGACCCAGCTCAGATAAAAGGACTTTTATTTTAAGTGTGTTTCAGGAGCCTCATGAGAATCAAAGCATAGAAGTCAACAACAGACCTCTTGGAAACTGAATCTGGGAAATTACTAAGCACAAAGGTCTTCTCTCAGGCTACTAGATTTTCCTGTCGAGCCTTCTCCCTGCATGCCTACTCCATATTTCTCACTCTACCACTTCAACCTCCTCCCTTTAAACATAATTTTGCTGTCTTCATAACGTCAGCATGCACATTGTCCAAAATGTTTTCCATAGCTTCAATTATATCATGCATCTGCTCATCTCAGCCTCATTACTAATTGATTTCATCTCTCAGTCTCCCAATTCCAAATTCCTAAATTGAGTGGTCTAGCTCATTTTTTTGTTTGTTTCAGTCAAACCACAACTTCTAGGTCCTTCGTTAGTTAGAATGGACTGTGGTTGTATCCAGTGGCCAGAGAGGTCAGGTCACATTGGTGTAAGGTATGTACACCTAGGCTGGAGGAGCCCTAGGTGAACAAACATCATACATGTGTCTAGTACTTAAATATTATGTAGAAATATGTAGAGAAAATAGAATTAGAAAAATAAAAATATTAACAGCAGTTGTTTTTAGGTAGTGATTTTACAAAGATTTTTCTCTTTATTTTGTCTAATTTTTCTTTAATGAATCATTTTATAATCACGTTGTAAACTTCATGCATAAAAACATATTTAGAAGAATGATAATGTTAAAACTAAAAGAGACTTCAGGATGATATAATTCAGCACCACCTCGATTTATAAAAGTTGAAACAAGCCCACATAGATTAAATGACTTGCCCAAAGTCACAGAGCAAGGGAGTGGCCAAGCTATGAGTTTTCCAACTCTTTTTCTTGAAGGATCTCAGCTGCACATGATACTGCCTTGCCTGAACCAAATGAGATAAATGCCTCTGATTGCAAGTCAGAGCCTGTAGGTAGCAGATCTTTGAGTGTGCCATATACCTGTAAACTGTGCTCTACATCTTTAGAGCTTGGAAGTTTGTTAAAATAACACCTTGTTGACTTAAAGCAGAACTCTAATCTGTAGGTTTCATTAAACCATCATTTTGCTGTGAGGTACATTTTGTTAAGGGCTTCTATTTACACAGTTCAAATTGTCAGCTCCATTTCATGTTAAAGTAATACCAACAGTAGAGAAGCAAAAGAGGAATGAGGGAATTTCCAGATGTGAAGTACAGTCTCACTCTGCGCTTGTGTCTGTCTCTCCACTCGGGTGGTTTTGGGTTCCTGCTCTCCAGTGTGTTTACTCTTGATGGATTAACATGATATCTTAAGAACAGTATAAAGTCTTTTGAGGTAAGGGTGAAGTAGAGATTGGGAGGAGCATGAAATGAGATCTACATTATGGAAGAAAAGGAAAGGAAAGGTAGAAGTCTCCTAAGGTTCAATTCGAAAACAGGACTTCAAGCTGAAATGAAATACCATCGCTTAAAGAAAAAGATTACCACACAGTTTGAAACTTCTCCAGCTTAACCTAAAGCAAACAAAAGCCCTGAGGCATTTAGTCATTTCTGGGCATCAAAATGCTCAAAGATAATTCTGGCTCAAAGGCACATAGAACACGTAAATTTCCCTTGCATGGAGCCTTAGAGAAGCCAAAAATAGGATTCAGATAGAAGTTCCTGGACTTGATTTTATTTAGTATTTATTTCACCGTTGGTTTAGGAGAGGATAAGCTAATACAACGTATGTCACATGAATGACAGACTCAAGACTGAAGAAGTCTCAGTAGTCTATAATGATAGCTTGAAATATGCAAAAAAAAAAGAGATGAAAAATTTTAAATATAAATAAATGTAAAGTCCTAAACTCAGAAACAAACAAAAATTAGTCACACAAATAAAGGATAGGCTGATGTTGTGTAATGGTAATTGACATAAAAACATCTTCTAAGCTTCAGTTAATATCAAGCTTAATATAAGTCAAGAGTGTATAAGACAATGATCATAGAAAAAAAGGTCTAAAATAATTTTTTTCAGGTTTTACTATTTCATATTAGAAAAATGGCGTAAGCAGACTGGAAGATGCCCAAAATAGGGAGGAGGGTCTGTAAACCATGTCTTAGGGAATACAAATGTTTATTTTGGATGAGGATATTCAGTTTGGGGGAATCAGGGGAATGGAACACATAATAATGCTTTTCAGATATTTGAAGGACCTTCATAAAGTTAGACGGCTTTCACATAGAAACAAAGCATTTAATTTACAGGAGGCAGAATTCACTTCCAAATGAGGAGGATCTTTACATAATGATCAAAGCTATCCCCTAACCAGAATGAGTTACTATGTGAGATAGTGTCTTCTCTATTATTAGAAGAGTTTAAGCAGAGGTTAAAGAACATGTTAGATGATGGTGGGGTTTCTCATAAGACTATGATATGACAATGTGTATGAAAAACTTAATAGTCATTTAAATTGTTTTTTATTCTTTTCCATCATTTTTTGCAAGATATATCACTGCCTTTAGTTAAAGGTAGATATTGGCTAAATTTGGATAATAAAATGACTTAAAATAACAACCAATAAACCAGTAGTCAAGCTTGACCCCAAGCATTCCATAAGAAACGAGTTTGCTTACACTTGTGGAAGTGCAATGAGACCTGTGAACTATTTTTTTTACAATTCTCTCAACAAACATTTATTGAACATCTACCATGTACTAGGCTGGCACTATGGCAGAGTCCAAGACACAAATATGGAAAAGACATGGTTTCCTACAACTCCGGTATATTTGGGACTATAACCCAAATAACATGTAGGATGGTATATTCTTAATATTAAAATGAACTTCCGTTTTAAACTTTTCTTGATTTAATATTCCCCCATCTTGTTAGATGCTTTGACATCCTTAGGTGAAAGTTGTTCATATGTACCTTAGTGAAGCATTTGTAACATTTTAGTAACTTTCAGGTGAAACCCTTTAATGTCTGCCAGTTAAGAAAAATGGTTTTACTACAGTCTTTTAAAGTGAAGTAGAAAACAAATGTGTGTGAACAGTATTTGTTACAGGCGTCTTCCTCTATCCTGCTGTCTTTGAATATCTAGCAGGTTTATTCAGGTGCTTATACCTAAGATATCTTTTTATCTTACTAGTTGAGCTAGTGAAATTTAAGTTCTGAAGAAATCTCAGATAATTAGAGGCTCTTTGATCTGGAATATTCCACAGTTAATGTGTGAGCAGATGTTGGCCTGCATTAAGCACTAAGATCAAAAAAGAGTTAAATGGGAGGTTAACTTTGCAGGCTTCAGTAGTATCCAGCTAGTTCTGGACTTCCACTTAGACATGAAGCAGTTGGCAAATTGGGTTCCAGTGTTATTTGCTCTTTGATTACTTTGCAGCTAGCTGCTTGCTTGCTTTCTTTATATGTATGTATGTATGTGTGTGTGTATCTCTTTTTCTCTTTTTTTTTTTTTTTTTTTTTTGCAAATTACATCAAATTGTTGCTTTTGTTGTTTAAAGCAATCTCTGAACTTGCATTCAATTTGCTAAACCACCACATTCCCATCTGGGTATGTAGGTTCAGGGGGTGAAGCTAGGGGAGAAGTCCTTGACCAAATCTATGTTGCTACTTTTGAGCTGAAATGTGATCCTTTTCAGCAAAAGACAAGACAGACTAATTCCCCATATGGAGAAAAGCCAGGCGGCTTAGCAAGCTGGACACATCTTCACCATTGCTTGTTGCTTAGGGTTGGCTGTCTAATGAATCTGTGTTCTGAGGACTCAAGTATGAGAGCTATGTTCTTAGAAAGATTCATAATCACTTTTCTGAATACCCTTCCCCTTAAATCCACAAGACAGCACAGTTGAGTGTCAGTTGCTTTATTCCAGAATGTCCAACGACTATTTTTAAATAATCATTATAACCAAATACTCTTTTTGTTTGAACAACATGTATCAGCACTGAAACAGAAGCCACCTGTGGTTAAACTCACACTCCATCACCAATGGCACAACTATGGGAAATCGGATAGAGTGCAGTAATAATGGTGAACTAGAGTGTCCTCAGATTATATGACACTTTCCTGCTTACCTAATGCAATCTTATAAAATGCGGGAAGGATCCCTTTTCAAAGCTGTCTGTGTATATTAGTAAAAATAAAAATATTAGATGTCTTCAGCAGTAGCTGGGATCCAAGAAGAATCACTGGTTTATATCTTTCCAGTCCTGGTGATCCCCAGGCAGAGGTTGGTTGAAATACCTATGCCAAGTGGTGTTACAGGAGTTCCTTCTAGTGACACTACTCTTGCCTGGTTATGCTGGAAAGAGCACCTTCATAGTCCTCCCTGCTGTTACTTCTGGACCCTGGCTATTGTAGAAGACAGGCTTGTGATTTCATTCACTGTAGCAGAAGTCACATCAGTCTACTCACATTTCCTTGCAGTATTTAACAGTTGTGTCAAAATGAGCAGAGTAAGAGCACACTCAAAAATATCCATATGACTTTTATTTGTTTTAAAAGTTTTCATCTAAAGCAGAACAGGGAGAGTCCATGTAAATAACTCTCCAAGAATGACTCCACTTTTTTTTGGTGTGTAATGGAACATCTTCAGTACTGCTATCCCTACCAGATTGTCCCATCCTTTCAGCTGAGCCCTTGCTCATATCATCCAGCATGATACTATCAACACAGATAAGTTTCAAGGCCACAGTTTCTGAAAGTCAACTGAGGGAACTACAAAATTTATTGCTGGAAATTCCCAGGTACCACTCCTGTATGTACAGCGTTATGATTGTTAACGTGAGGGATGGAGCAAGAGGCACTGATGCTGTTTTCCATAATTATTAAGGAAGTTCTAAAGTCCTGAAAGAGTCAGGTAGGTTCTGGTCTAAAGATTCTTAATCACTTTCTATGACTTTATTATAGTGCTGCAGCTTTATATTTCTCTCAAATTTTACTCCAGACTATTAGGCATAGATTCTGGCTAAAACATTTTCTTCTTTTAAATAGTTTGCAGAAGTCTTGCATATAGCATGGCCAAGATAAAATATGCATATCTGAGGAATTGAAACTGTTCACAAGCCATTAGTATAAATGTCTTGCTTATAAATGATGACTTCTAGGGAGGAAATCATGCTATTATTTCAAGGGACTCCGATTGTTGTCCTCTTGTAGTTTGACATGAATCAGTCTGAGCTCCTACCAATTAAATGTGCATTCTTATTATCATAACAAGATGAACCAGAGGCTTTCAAACATCAAAATATCTGTTGGAGCTGGCATACAATAAACTAAGGTCCACCTGTCCAGATGGTTCTGGACATCAACTTTAGGTATAATATCCCTTCCAGCCTCAGTAAAGCATTCAACAAAAGACTCCAAAACTTACCATACTTGATGATGAATCTAAGTAGGACATTGATAACCCAAAGGCACTAGCCAGTGAGACTGTATTAAAACATGCAAATAAATTTACAGGTATTAATGATGATATTATCTCCAAATTTAGACCAGCCAAAGCAACACGCCAATGAGAACCAAACGGGTTTTGCGTTAGGGCTGGTCCCCGTCTCCTCCCATTTGCAAGTAGAGTCTCAAAGCAGTGTTTCCTCTATGCTGCTGGGTGAACAGAAGCCTAGTGTCCATGTAAGCCAAGAGCTACAGCCTCCCCTAACCTTTGTGACCGTGGTGACTTACCTGCCTGGCCCACCTACTAGGCCTACTTCCTTTTAACTCTTCAGCCCTACATAACTTTCTCAGCTACTTTCTATGGGACTATTTTTCATTGAATTAGGACTTCCTCACTGGTCTCACCTTGGGCTTCCAGGCTTACTGGATAATCCTACCATGGCTACTGAGGGCAGATACCTCAAAATCTGAACAAGATGACTTCCTGAAACCTCTAAGATCCATTTTTTTTTCTCTGACCACTGAATCTGGCCCAGATTTGATTGGAGTTTCTCACCCTCCTTCAATACTTGTTTTGATCTAATAATGCTACCCGGCTATGTAGTAGACTTTTCCGAGGGCCCTTGGTGCTGCTTCAGTATTTCCTCCTAGGCAAAAGCTTCTATCAGAGCTTGACCTAGGCTAAACTATATTTTAAATCTAGAAATGCATTCTGTAACACACAGGTAGAGGGTACTTTCCAAGAGCATCAGTGATCTGGAGCATTTTAGATATTCTTACAGATAAGAGACTGCAGAAGGTAGGCATTAACATTCTGTTTGTAGATTCAAGGGCATGTCAAGCTTGAACAAATATGCCTTGCAAAATTTATTAAATTGTAAGCCAAGAGTGTGTTGTAAAAGTCACATCACATGGACTAAGTTAATCTTTATTATTCTGTAATGTAAAATATATGAATTGGGTATATTCAGTGGGCATAGAGCCATAGATCTAAAAAAAAAAAACAAACTCAATAATAGCTTTTAAATGATTCTGCTGTAATAAGTGTCAGGAAAAGTTGATTCTTGTCTTAGTTTTTCAACAATATGAAAAATAATGTATCCTGGGGTCCTTTGCTAAAGTTGGGAGACTATATAGCCACAATTTCCATTGCTGAAATGTCAGTGTGAACACACAGAATTGGCTTTTTCAGAGAAAAGCTTCCACTTAACCTTGTGAGGGGCCTATGAAAATCTCTTGGAAAGGGAAACAGTTCACAGGGAGAATGAATGTTTAGTTAAATCACCAGAAGAGACCAGTTGTACAAAGTTGCCAACAGATACACTACCTGGTTATTATTTAAGAAAACTGGAGTTTCCAAGTAGGATCTATTCCAAAAGTTACTACTTTTGGAACCCACCAATGTTTGAATATTAGAAAAAAAATATCTTTTGTTTGAAGAAATAATTGGTGGCTGAGCTCTGAGGGTAGTATAATTTAAAGCAGTGGTCCTCAAGTGTTCCGGTGCATGAGAATCACCTAATGGGCTTATTGCAAATGCAGATATCAGGCCCTACTGTGAGACATTCTGGTTCAGTAGATTTAGAGTGAGGCCCTATAGTCTGTCTGCAAAGTAAGTACCCAGGTGATTTTGATGCCAGCTCCATGAAACACCTTTGAAAAATTGAGGAAATAGCATGGATTTTGATAGTGGACGGAAGTGGACAAATCCTAATTTAGCCACTTATTTGTTTGTAATCTTAGGCAAGTTCTTGCACTTTCTGAGTCTCAGTGTCCTTATCTGTAAAATGAGGATATAATACTCCCATAGGGTTGTTGTAAATATAGAATAAAATTTGTATAGAAAGCACATGCAGCAGATAGTAGGTATTTAGTAAATGTTAGTTTTCTACCAAAATTTTCTACCAGGGTTATATAAAAAGTAGAATGATAAAATGAGACTTGGAGAGGAACTGTAAATCTATTATTAGTACATGACTGTGTAGTTTATTGTCCAAACTGGGACACTTTTGAGAACTAAAGGGAGGTTCTAATAATACTTTTTGTTTTTAGAGATGGAGTCTCCTTCTGTTGCCCAGGCTGGAACACAGTGGCATGATCATAGCTCACTGCAGGCTTGAACTTGTTGGCTCAAGCGACCCTCCTGCCTCAGCATCCCAAGTATCTGGGACTACTGGAGCACACTACCATGCCCAGTCTGCCATTAATAATTATGCTAAGGCAGCCAGTGTAAACCCAGGACTGTATAGTCACCTTAATTATCGGTAAGATAAAAGATCATATATTTGCATTGCCTAAGCTCAATCTACTTGATATAGTTTGGATACATCCCCCCTCCAAATCTCATGTTGAAATGTGATCCCCAGTGTTGGAGGTGGGGCCTGGTGTGAGGGCTTTGGGTCAAGGGGGTGGGTCTCTCATGAATGGCTTGATGCCACCTTTGTGGTAATAAGTGAGTTCTCACCTTGTTAGTTCACATGAGATCTGATTTTTTAAAAGAGCTGGCATCTCTCTTGTTCTGTCTTTGCTTTCTGCCATGAGTAAAAGCTTCCTGAGGCCTCACCAGAAGCAGATGCTGGTGCCATGCTTCTTGTACATTCCGCAGAACTCTGAACCAAATAAACTTCTATTCTTGATAAATTATGCGGCTTCAGATATTCCTTTATAGAAACACAAAATGGACTAACACATTACTCTCCATGATTCTTAAACTGAAAGAAGTGGATGTGATCTTTTCAGTTGACTTTGCAAAAGCTTTTCAACTACTGTTGGTAAACCCCTTGCTGCCAGGGCCTGTCCCCAATGCATTTGTACTGTCTCTGCAATGGCTGGTATTGGTACAATGTACTAAACATAGTAGATCCCTAAGAAAAGATTTTTCAAATGACTACATGGATTATTATCAGCACTTTAGTTTCTGCATCTATCCAGTTATTCTCAAATAACAGATATTCTAAATCAATAACTTCCATTTTCTGTTTTGTCTGAAAATTTCCAAAAGCACCAGAATGATGAGGATCATAGCACAATTCTGTTCAGAGTTCTCTACTTTTTTTCTATAAAGAATTATATAGAATAAAACCCACTCATCCCATGAATCTCTAAATGCAGGTCAACTGACAACTTCATATGCCAAAGAATGCTGTTTTAATAACAGAAGCTGGTTGGTCTTTCCTTTTAACAGGATATCATACTTGCTGTCAATAGATACTTTGGTAGTCATGAGAAGAATGACAGAAAATAAAAGAATTTTTTAGCTCTTTTAATACCCTGGAAGCTGAAATAATTTAACATATAAAGAAAATGGAATATCAAGAAATGTTGATCTAAGGATATTTATTGTAGACCTGTTTGTGTCAGCAAAGGACCAGGAACAGTTTGTGTTCAACAAGGTGGGACAGGTGAAATAAATAATGGTAGCAGTTCTTAAAATGTGGCCCATAGACTTCTGTGGTTGACTATAAGAACAAAGCTATTTTCTTAGTAATACAAAATGACTATAAGAACAAAGCTATTTTCTTAGTAATACAAAAACATTCCTCACCTTTTTCGTTGTTTTGACATTTCCACTGCAAATGCAAAGCAATGGTAGGTAAAACTTACGGTGCTTAGCATGAATCAAGGTAATGGCTCCCACTGTCTTAGTAGTTATTATATTCTTCACCACCACACAGTTTCATTTGAAAAAAATAAAAGGCCAATTTTACTTAAGAATATCCTTAATGAAGCAGTATAGGTGATGACCAATTTCATTAAATCTTGACTCTTGAGTACTTGTGTTTTAATATTCCATGTGACAAAATGGGAAGCATGAAAAAAGCATTTTTGCTGCATATCGAAGTGCAGGGGTTGTCTCAAGAAAAGGCACTCTGCAATTGTTTCAGTTGGAAGTTGAACTATAGCAGAGTAACATTTTTCTTGAAAAAATGACTGACAGATAAAATGACAAAACTGAGTATCTGAAAGATACTTTCTCAAAAATAAATGAAGTGAACTTGCCAATTCAAGGAAAGCAATGGTCCATATTTATTGACAATGGTACAATTTGAGCTTTCAAAGGAAAATTAGAACTTTGAAAAGCGGCTGGCACAGTGGCTCACTGTAATCCCAGCACTTTGGGAAGCCGAGGCAGGCAGATCACTTGAGGTCGGGAGTTCCAGACCAGCCTGGCCAACATGGCAAAACCCTGTCTCTACTAAAAATACAAAAATTAGCTGGGCGTGGTGGCATGAACTTGTAGTCCCAGCTACTCGGGAGGCTGAGGCAGGAGAATCACTTGAACCCAGGAGGCAAAGGTTACAGTGAGCTGAGATCATGTCATTGCACTCCAGCCTGGGTGACAGAGCCAGACGTCTCAAAAAAAAAAAAAGAATTTTTTTTGAAAAGTATATATCTGCCCTTATGAACTTGACAAAATCCCAATATTTAATAATTTTCTGGGAAGATTGGTGTTGATATTAATATAATTTTATAGTATGATATAAAATATGTCAACATTTGAAATAAATGGTTAATGCATGATGCTATAAAATCATATATGGGTAAATGATTCATTCAAAGTGTAAGATAGCTCAATAGAATTTAATGTAACAAGGTAGGAAAAGTTTATTGAGGTAGCTTCAAATTCTATAATGCAACTAATCTTTAAGAAACTACCGGCTGGGAGCAGTGGCTCATGCCTGTAATCCCAGCACTTTGGGAGGCCAAGGTAGGAGTATCATGAGGTCAGAAGTTCGTGACCAGCCTGGCCAATATGGTGAAACCCTATCTCTACTAAAAATATAAAAATTAGCCGGGCGTGGTGGCATGCTCCTGTAGTCCTAGCTACTCAGGAGGCTGAGGCAGGAGAATCGCTTGAACCCGGGAGGCAGAGGTTGCAATGAGCTAAGATCGTGCCACTGCACTCTAGCCTGAGCGACAGAGCGAGATTGTCTCAAAAAAAAAAAAAAAAAAAAAGAAGAAGAGGAAAGAAACTACCACTTTGGCGGGGCTCAGTGGTTCATGTCTGTTATCCTAGCACTTTGGGAGGCCGAGATGGGAGGATCACTTGAGCACAGGAGCTCAAGACTAGTCTGGTTAACATACTGAGACCCTGCTTCTACAAAAGTTTTAAAAAATTATCCAGGCATGGTAGCATGCACCTGTAATCCCAGCTACTTGGGAAGCTTGAGGCAGGAGGATGGCTTGAGCCCAGGAGTTCCAGGCTGCAGTGAGCTATGATAACACTACTGCACCCCAGCCTGGGAGACAAGAGTGAGAGCTGTCTCTAAAACAAAAACAAAAACAAAAAACAAAAAACTACCACTTTGAGTTTCAGTGTAGTTGGAGAAGAACATTTGCAATTATGTAAAAAGCCTATTAAAATACTCCTCCTGGCGGAGCACGGTGGCTCACCCCAGTAAATCCTAGCACTTTGGGAGGCCAAGGCAAGTGGATCACTTGAGGTCAGGAGTTTGAAACCAGCCTGAACAACATGACAAAACCCCTTCTCTACTGAAAATACAAAAGTAGGCGTGGTGACAAATGCCTCTAATCCCAGCTACTCAGAAGGCTGAGGCAGGAGAATCGCTTGAACCTGGGAGGCGGAGATTGCAGTGAGCTGAGACTGCGCCACTGCACCCCAGCCTGAGTTAGACTACTCAAAAAAAAAAAAAAAAAAAAAAAAAACTCCTCCCTTTTCTACTTCCATATCTGTTAGGCCAGATTTACTGCAACCAAAACATTATCTGCAACAGATTTAATGCAGAAGCAACTATGAGAATTCAATTGTTCTCAATTAGGCCAAACATTAAAGAGAGTTACAAATTTTATAAAGTAATGCCACTTTTTTCTCACTAAAACTTTTTATTCTGAAAAATATATTAATTTTAATTTTCACCAAAAAGTGTATTGTTTATATTAATATGCGATGGGCTTATAAATCGATTAACTTTTAATTAATATATTTTAAATGTATCATGATTAATTTCTGATATATAGAGATAGATAGATAGATAGATAGATCTCTTTGGGATCTTTAGTAATTTTTAAGAATATAAAGTTTTCAGAGACCAAAAATGTTTAGAATTGCTGAGTTATGGTATATTGATAATATGGAGTTCTCAAAAGGGGGAAGGGTGGAAGTGGGGTAAGTGTTAAAAACTTACCTATTGGGTACAGTATTCACTATTTGGGTGATGGGTATGCTAGAAACGCAAACCTCACCATTATGCATTATATCCATGTAAGAAACCTGCACATGAATCCCCTGAATCTCTAAAAAAGTGGGGGTGCTATGCAATCATGGAAAAGAGTGAAGTAGATTTATATGTGCTTATGTGAAATTTATTCCATCCTGTATCGTTATGTGAATGAAGCAAGTTGCATTATAATATGTATAGTATGTTTCCATTTGTATAAAAAGGAGAGAAGAGAATAAACATATAGAGAAACATAGTTATATATACATATTATTATTTATGTGCGTGTTATATAAACATACATATACCCATTATTATTATGAATGAACTGTGTTTACGTTTGGAAAAGTGGCCTAGGATTTGGGTACTGGAGAAAATAACTTCATGGTATATCCTTTTCTATTTTTAATTTTTTTTACAATGGATTTATGCTATTAAAATTAATAATTTTAAAAAACAACAATTATACAAAGAAGTAATAAATTGTCCAATATTTGATTAAAATGCTTAGTAGGACAGAATTGGTCATAAACCCTAGAAATATTAACACTGAGTTTCCCAACTTTGGCTCATTAACTATTAAAAGAATGTCTCCTTTTCAGTTCACAGTTTCAAATTTTAACTTCAATCATAGCAAATAAGTACTTTTTGTCCTGCTTCCTATCTTTCTACAAACATTTATTTTTCATTAGTGTTAAGCAATTTTACTGGCAGTGCTTATTTTTGTTAAAATGCAATGGCACAATTTCATAGGCAGGAAGCGTCTTTCCTTCTCACTGGATTCAGTTTATCAGAAGAGGGAAAGGAAGACAAACAGAACATTTAGCACAGAGAAGATAAGGATCGCGGGGGCAGAAATTACCAAAAGAATAAGGGGAACAAATGAGAATGAGAAAGGGATGGGTGACATTGGGAGGGGCGTGAGGCCAGAGAGTGAAATGGGACAGAGTGAAGAACAATCTGGAAAGAAATCAGGAGAGGAGGAGGTGGAATTAGTGAAGGGTCAGAGAGCAACTGGCTAGGGAGGAGTGAAAAGGGGAAACAAAAGCAGAAATTGAAACAAGAAACTGAGTTGAAAACAAAACAAACAGTCTATTGAAGAAAAGTAGCCCCCACAACAAGTGACTGGGGGATTGCTGACCTTGGCTGCAAGAGAAATGGGAATAAAAATCTCCAGACGGAAATTCAGTGGAAACTGAGGAATTGAAGGGGACATGACACTTGACAAGAGGGCAAATATTTTGATTTAGATGAGACTCTTTCCTTTTAGATATAAATTTTGGGTAGATAGTTTCCAGGTACCAATGATGGATCTCTCTAACTTTCTGTCCCCATGTTCCATCTGGGAGGCAGAATGCTAGGGAAGGGGATGCTGTGACAGCTGGGTAAAGAGCAGGAAAGGAAAAAGAAACTCCTGTGATCCCTTATCCTGTGAGGAGAAGAGAGGGCAGTGAAAGGGTCCTTTATCCACTGGCCGTGCAGCTGGAGACCGTGTCTGTCCCTCCAGCTGAGCAGCAGCCCAGCCACTTCTGACCCAGACAGTCCCTGACAAACAGCGTTCCACCCACCAGCCTCGGACTGTGGCCAAGGAGCTGTGGGAGGCGGGGACTCAGCAGAGCAACCTCCAGACTAGAAGATGAGGGAAATGGAAATGTCGAGACAGAAAGGCAAAGAGGGGACTCACAATCACAAAAGTGATGCTTTTACACTAGAAAAACCCGAGTACCTAAATGGAGGAAGAAGGATAGGAAGAGGGGCCCTCACTCAAAGGAACAAGTCGAAAATACACCCAACTGGATTTTGACCTGAGGGTTTGCCTATGATTCATTTTAAGGAGTATTATTTATTCTGTGATGATAAAGAATTTGGGGGTTCTGTGTCAGCAGTTTGTCAGTGTTGTTATCACCCGGATGCTAGATTGCCCAATTTTAGGACTGAGCTCTGGCAACTGGAACCCAGTTCTCCAGGGTTAGAACTATGTCTAACCCTGATCTGCTCTTTGCAAGCAGCTGGCTGTGCCATAGAAAGGACATCAGCAAGCTCTACCAGGCAACAACAGAACTAGCTGCACAGGAATAATGTACTGATCTTCCAGCATAAGACATGTATTAGTCCACAGTGGATGCTAGGATGAACATCCACAGAAAGCAAGGACGGGGCAAGCTAGTCACATTCTTGTCTTTCGGTACTATTATGACCTGTCTATATGGTTTCAGTTGGGCAGAAATATTAACATAATAGCCCTAATATTGGGCTAACACTAAGAAAGAAGCACGTGTTCTCAAGTGATGCAAAAAGTAAGCAAAAGTTTTTTTTTAATTACCCTAAAAATAAGTGATCCTACCGGGAGTGGTGGCTCACACCTGTAGTTCCAGCACTTTGGGAGGCTGAGGTGGGCGGATCACGAGGTCAGGAGTTTGAGACCAGCCTGGTCAACATAGTGAAACCCTGTCTCTACTAAAAATACAAAAATTAGACTTGCGTGGTGGCGGGCACCTGTAATCCCAGCTACTCGGGAGGCTGAGGCAGGAGAATCGCTTGAACCCGGGAGGCGGAAGTTGCAGTGAGCCAAGATCGTGCCATTGCACTCCAGCCCAGGTGACAGTGCAAGACTCTGTCTCAAAAAAAAAAAAAAATCCTAAAACAGCTGGGGATGAATCATTCAACCTAGTTGATCATTTGTCCCTTGAAACACTAGATTAATTTTATTGTAAGCTTTTTATGTGGAATTATATTAAACAATGTAATTCATTTTTCAGCTTCTTAAAAAGTATATTCTGGTTATATTTTTGCCTTTCTTTATTACTCAGTGTTAACTATTGTTAAAATTAAGTTATTTTCCTCTACAATTATATATTGATGATCTGGGACCTACTGAAGGTTGTAGACTTGTTTGCCCCTATGCCACAATCTGTATATCAACCGGATGCTTCAAGGTTTTCTTTTTATAATTTTTTGTTCCTTTCCTTGTTGCCACACTATCAGTAGCTACTCCACCCCTTCTCAACCCCCATTCAACTTGTTGGCTCTAATCTACCAAAGTCTTGGAAGTCAAATAGCTACGTGTACAAAAATTGTGGATAAGGTAACAGGAAATAGGTTCTGAATCAGTACGTGAGCAAAATACCTGAACTTTAGTATGTCAAATTTGTCAGTTTGTCGGTTTCAGTGTGTTTTGTTTTTGTTTTGTTTTGTTTTGTTTTGTTTTATATTCTCATCTATGATCTCATTAACAGAGACTTCCAGGTGAATTCAGGAAAAATGAAGTACTTTTTAACATAAATTGAGGAAATCCTAGCCAATTGTTGAGCTTTATTGACCACAAACTTGACAGTGGAAATAATATTTGCAGAAAGGAAGGGCAGATTATTTTCTCCAAAATCAAAACATATTTATTACCCTAAATCTTTAATTTGTGGCTATTTCACAAAATTTTAAAAATAAAAATTTTTTAGATCTCAAAACTTTTACCAAAGATACCCACTATCAATATTATGGTCTTTCAGAAACTACCATTTAAATGACTGCTGGTTTTCTTTTAAATGGGAGTAATAAGATGGAATTATAGAGCTCATCATTTTGTATATATAGTACAAGTTTGTAACATCTCTACATATCATAAATATTTTTGCTTTGCAGCATAATCTCCATTAAGAGCTCAGTTATTGCCTAATATATTGAAAGGGTATACTTCAATGTGTATATTTATTGGTCATTGTACATATCAGTGTATTTAGATTTTTCCACTTATTTTATGAATTTATGTATCTGATATTTGAACATAATTGTTTTTTTACCGGATTGTTTTAATTTTGCCTTAATATTTTCTTTTGTCAGTTTTAACCATATTGTATAAATTATACAAGATAAATTCATTTTTCTAGCAAGATGTATTTTACAAAGATATGAACTAAAAAATAGAATTCATTCGGATGGAAACTTTCTTGACAGCAACCTCTGTGAAAACACTAATCAAAGACATCTGAGGTTGTTTTGTTTACTCAGATGTCAAAAAGTTTTTTCTCTCTCATCTTGCTTATTTTAAACTTTGTCTTCCTTTTCTCATTCAAAATAATGATTTTTAAAAGGCTATTCCTTTTCTGAATCTCCTGTATTCTCCAACCTGTAAATAAAATCTTTCGACTCCTTTTGAAGTAGCAATGATTCAAGCCTTATACTTAAACCAGGTGTATTGTTTTTATATTTATTGGTAATATATTACTTCATAGCATCCAAATGGATAAAGAGAATTTTGGTTACAGTATGTCCATGCTAGAGGGAAATCTACTTACCATTGATCTTCCTCACAAATATCTTGAGAAAGAAAATATAGCTTTTATTCCTCTGTTTCTGAAGTACATGGAAACTATAGCAAGGAATTTAAGGTCATATTATACCACTTATTAAATTTATTAGGATTTATTAGTTGTACCCATCTAGCATGATTTTCAGTAAGGGAGAAACTTCCATGTGGAGACTCAATCATAGATTTAAAACACCTGAGTCAGATATTACACTTCTCTCAAAGATTTAAGGCATCCTTGAAAAAGAGTCTAAATGCAATAAGTTAGTATAATATAACCAGTCTGCTGTGGGACATTTTCACCATGTCAGATCTCCCAGTAATAGGTTTTCTGAACTTGGGCTAGTGACAAGCTTACCTAGGCCTCAGTTTCTTCATTTGTAAAATGAAATGATTTGGTTCCATGAGGAGACTGTAGATAAGCACAGGGTGCTACTCCTGGTTAGAATCTCAAAGAGAGTTAACATTAGAATGTTTATCTGAAAAAGCTAAGATATAGGAAGAATATTCTTCAGTTATGACATAGACTCCACCATTTATACAGGTTGGAGAGAAAAAATACTTTCTCACTTTCATGATTACAGCTGCTCGTTTCATTTCCTCCTTTGTAGGAAACCCCTGTTTTGACGTACAGGAAGGATGCTTGAAATAGAAGTGAAAGCAGAAACTCCAGGCAATATAGGAAACACCAAGTGAATGTATATGCCTGCAAGGGGGCCTAGCTCTTTATCATTCTGAGTAATTTGGAAGGAAAGGTATTTAACAATGTCTGCTTCCTCAAACAATACCTTCCTTAGGTGAATGTACTGCCTAAAAAGTATTAAACATCTGAGTCCAAATTTCAAAGTAGAATTTCCCAAGGAATTTTCTTATAATAGAAATAAATGTTGTCACCTACTATCAGAGGTCAATTGAAATTTTTGTCATAAATTCCTATCAATTTACTATTAGTAATTAAATAGTTAGGGGCCTTCGAGTAGAAAGGCTGTCAAATGAGACTGGCAGTACAGATGGCTTGTAAAGAGAACAGATTCCCCAAATACTTCTTAATGAGTAGCTAGTTCAAGGCAATCCAAAGCACCTCTCTATTTTGCCAAGCATGTTTTTGGTATGGTTATGGACATGGTGCTCCTGCAAAGACATCGCCCCAAATTCAGCATCTAGTTCTACATGGTTGCTTATGCTTCAAGCTGTTTAATAGCCACAGCGCCCTCCAAGGCTGGGCCTAGATTAGCATTTTTAAATCTTTTTTGATTACAACCCACAAAAGAAATGCATCCTAAACCATGATCCAGGACTCCCATATGTGAATGTATGCTTGTACGTATATCTACGCCAGTCAGAACGGTGATTATTAAAAAGTCAAGAAACGACAGATGGTGGCAAGGTTGTGGAGAAGTATGAGCACTTTTACACTGTTGGTGGAAATGTAAATTAGTTCAACCATTGTGGAAGATGGTGTGGCTATTCCTCAAAGATCTGGAACCAGAAATATCATTTGAATCAACAATTCCATTATTGGGTATATACCCAAAGAAATATAAATCATTCTATTAAGAAGATATATGCATGTGTATGTTCATTGCAGTACTATTCACAATAGCACAGACGGAATCAATAGAAATGCCTGTCACTATACTGGATAAGGAAAATGTGATACATATACACCATGGAATACTACGCAGCCATAAAATAGAACGAGATCATGTCCTTTGCAGGGAGGGACATGGATGAAGGTGGAAGCCATTATCCTCAGCAAACTAACACAGGAACAGAGAACCAAACACGGCATGTTCTCACTCATAAGTGGGAGCTGAACAATGAGAAAACATGGACACAGGGAGGGAAACAACACACACCGGGGCCTGTTGGGGGTGGGGTTGGGGGAGACAGAGCATTAGGAAAAATAGCTAATGCATGCTGGGCTTAAAACCTAGACAACGGGTTGATAGGTGCAGCAGACTACCATGGCACATGTTTACCTGTGTAACAAACCTGCACATCCTGCACATGTACTCCAGAACTAAAAATATAAATTAAAAAAAAAAAAGCATATCTGGAAAGAGTGTCAGGAAACGATACTCTTACCAGATAGGATGAGATTTCCTGTTTTAGCGTATGTTGCTTTATTTGTTAAAATGCTGTGAAGATCCACTATACTGACGATACAATCCACAAATAGGTTTCAGTCTACAGTTTGAAAAACATTGATCTAAATTAATAATAATTATGATAATAAATATAGCAACAGTGAATAACAATACAATAAAAAGTTTCAACCAACAGAACCCTGGGCCTTCTTTAGAAGAATTAGTTATTTAAGAGTGACCTTGAGCAGGAGATATAGAGAGACTATCTTATAGTGTATGAGGATTTTCTGAAAATTAATAAAATCGTGACAACCACTTTGGAGACTCTTTGTCTCATTCCACCTGTGTTCCTGATTCATCTAAATACTGTTGCTTCGGATGTTGGAAAGATCTACTTCTATATCTACTCTGATCTTAACTGGACTTGAGAATTAAAAGAGAATTTAAATGTATAACATATCATAATTTTTTGAGCTGCTAAGAAAGAAAAAAATGCTGCCAATTATGATTATAAAATCCCATGAATTCTATGACATTTAATAGACATGTTAAAATATGAAAAAACTACTTTTTTTGAAAGCGTTGCTTTTAAAATGAACACTGAGCTAAGACTCACTTGGGGGCTCTCCTCAGGCTTTCTGGGTCCCATGTTCTTCCCTTCATAGGAGAAATGGGGGTTTGCTTATCTGTGGAGAAAATTAGCTAGGATTGTATTTTATTAATTTTGTGGAATTTTTTAGAATTATAAATTCAAAAGCCATCCTTAGTGACAATCTGG
Source organism: Pongo abelii (assembly GCF_028885655.2). Classification (NCBI taxonomy): domain Eukaryota; kingdom Metazoa; phylum Chordata; class Mammalia; order Primates; family Hominidae; genus Pongo; species Pongo abelii. The sequence continues at coordinate 102,817,079 of NC_071988.2, read as the reverse complement.
ATCCTACCTTCTCATGTTACAGTTGAAGAATCTGATACCCAGAGAGCTGATGTGACTTGCCCCAGTTAACATAACAAAGTAGAGACAAAAATAAGTTTAAAAGAGAAAAGAGGCCGGGTGCGGTGGCTCACGCCTATAATCCCAACATTTTGGGAGGCCAAGGTGGGTGGATCATCTGAGGTCAGGAGTTCGAGATTAGCCTGACCAACATGGAAAAACCCTATCTCTACTAAAAACACAAAATTAGCCGGGCGTGTTGGTGCATGCCTGTAATCCCAGCTACTCGGGAGGCTGAGGCAGGAGAATCGCTTGAACCCGAGAGGTGGAGTTTGCGGTGAGCCGAGATGGTGCCACTGCACTCCAGCCTGGGCAACAAGAGCGAAATGTGGTCTCAAAAAAAAAAAAAAAAAATAGAAAAGAGAAAAGAAAAAAACATCTAGTTGTCAGACTGGAAAGGAGAAGTGGTAGCCCAGGGAAAATTGGGGCTAGAACCCGAAGCCTCTGCTCCATTTGTTATATCTCCTCAGCTTTTTATGTGGAATTGGTCATATTAAAAACAAGGTCACTTTTTAAAAAAATAGCCATAGGCTCCCTCCACCCTTTTAATTTAATATTTCCATTCTGTGAAGAGATATAAATTATTGCTGGAAACTCTCAAACATCGTTTAAATGATGATACTAATATTTTTTCCTTCCTAAGAAACTCAGGAGCTGCTTTGGTTTCAAACCAATTATTTACTTTCGGTCAGGTGATCAGGATCTTCCATTATCATCTTAATTTGTTTATTTATGGCTTATACCCTACACATTTTCTATAAGAATTAGCTGGATCAGCCTTTCCACCTATTCATCTTAATCCAGTCACACTATCCTATCTACTGTTTCAGTAAATCCCCTGCCATTATCTACATGTGGTGTGAAACTTTCCAGTTCTGTAACTTTACAAATGCTCCTCATTGTTAACTTCTGTTTTCTTGTAAATCCAACATTTATCTCCTTTGGAAAACAATCTTTAATTAACATTGTTTTGTGGTCCATACATGTTTAAACATATTCTACATTCCTTTCATTTTTACTCAACAATTAACTTGAAAGATGCTTTCTAACTGATCTCAGCTTTTATGTATAGTGTTCCCTTAAGGGTACCACTTTTGCACTGCCCTGACTTCAAGGATGATGCTCAATCTACAGCGTTTCCTGGCTCATGTGGTCCCTGTCCTCAAGGAGCTAACAATTTAGTAGGCAGGAATATTCACACACACACACACACACACACACACACGCACACACACACACTCCCCACTGAGCTACAGGAAGGAATACATGCACAAAACAGCAAAGCTGTGTTCATGCTTATTCATAAATGGTTGGTTCATCACCTCATGAATAGCAGAAGGCACAGAATATTTGGCTAATGAGAGACTCTGACCTCCTCTCCCAACACTCACTATCTGCATCTTAACATTCATCCCATACTTAACTATCTCCAGTTCCTCAAGGATGCTTTGTCATACCTCTGTGCCTTCATTCATAAGCTTATTAGCCTAGAGCACCCCTCACCCTGTTCTTCACCTGGACCAGACATGTCCTTTACAAAATCTCTCAAGAAAGGTTCCTTCTCACCACTGCTCTGCCCATGCTCCCTTTCACCATGTGGCCATGAAATTTGAGTGCCTATGGCCCATCACAGCACTTGTCACTGTATCCTAATTGTCTGCTGACATTTCCCTTTTCAACCAACCTGACAGGTACTTGTGGTAAGGTGCCAAGGATCCTTTGGCACCTAGAATGCTACTGGCAACTATAATCTGTGGTCAATTCCCATTATCCCAGAAAAATGAAAAGAAAATAAATTTGATCAAAATGCCATCCCTACCCTTAAAGGAAATGACATTTTGTGAGGTTAGTGAGCAAACAGAACCACAGTTGCTCATCCTAGATATTAGAAGTTATTCTTAGAGTCAGGTTGCTCTTCAGAGTTCATTTTTGATGAAGAATAAGTCACATAAGCTTGTTAGCCATATTTTAGAAAAAAAATACCATCTTCTAAAAGGTTAGAGCCAGCTGGATTTCTGTTTCAAAGACTCATCAGGTAACCTTGGAAATGCTCTCTCTCTCTCTTTAATACTGCAGTAGTTTTATCACTGCCATAATATTTTCCAGGTTGGGTAACTCCTGATATATTGCCAAGCTCATTTTACCTTGTTTCTTTACCTTTTAAAACTAGTTATATGCATATTATCTTTAATAAAGTTCTATTAATTTATTTCAGTTCACTTTATCCTCTACTATTGCATATACCCCATTGACAATGTTTTCAGAGCCAGGGAAGGCCTCTTCTTAAGGAAGGAGAAGGCAGTTGAAATTTCTTTTCATGTACTCAATGAAAAACCTGAATATCCGTCAATTTGCATTCTGGGAGTCATAATCTAGAGATTTCCCTGTGCCTTGAAACACAAAAGAAGCACATCTCTGGACAGATCCTTGGTGGGACCAAAATATGAATCATATTAGAGTATCTAACTGTCCTGCTTTGCTAGAGGTCAGGAAGTTTAACCTAGTAGACATGAAATGGACTCTGGAGTCATATAAATACCTGCAGAATGCCACATGCATTGTGAGGATGATGCAAAGGGCATCTGAGTCACACAAAGCTTGATTTATCTTCTTCTGCAGTTTGCCACCTGGATAGTGTTGGGCAGTTTATCTCTATATGCCATGGGGTTGTTATGAAATATGTATGCAAAAGAGTACATATAAAGTCTCATAGATATTTAATGTGAGGTACATATTAAGTGCTTTAATATGTTGGTTATTGCTAATATCATTTCTAGGCTATTTATAAAATTGCTAGAATATTAAATAATTTTTCAGTGGCATCTCACATTATTCAAAGACTTAAATTTAAAAAACAGCCAATAGCCTATTGGGCTTCAACACCAGCATTGATATTGTAGATTTAGGATTTTTTTATGTTACTTATTTCATTTTGTTTTGATTATCATTCAGGAGTGACTGCTGGCTTACCCCGTGCCAGACATTAGTATTGTTACAAGGTTGAATTGCACATGAATCTAGAATACTGTTATTGATATTCAACAGAGTTCCTTGTATGTGGAGTCCTTTGTAAAGCTCTCTGGTGGCTTCTTTTGGCTGAATCAATTACTTTCAAAAACTTTGTTTATCCAGGAAAAACCTGAGCTGGGGAGATGACTTTATTAAATGACTCATAAATCCAAGAAGCAGCTTCCAAATTATTTTGTCCATGATATATAGGAAGAGAGCTCTTACAAAGTCAACAGGAAACAAGAGGGATTTATTCCAAACAATATAACCATGCCCACTTAGGCCATGAGAGAGAGTACCTCAAGATTCTGCTTATAGATTCAAGGTTCTGGAGGCAGATTCTGTAAGCAGCAGGTCTATTTAAAAGAGCACAACATTTTGGAAATCTCTTCATAATTTAAGGGTAAAGATAGATTACTAAATAGAGAAAATCTAGATATACAAATATTAAAATGTGAAGAGGGGTTGGTGGGATTGCAGGTAGATTTTTTAAATTTATGATTTCTTCTAACTTTAGTAATAAGATAAAAGTCACATAAAAAAGAAACTGAATGAAGTTCAAAATTTATCAGAATGAAGTTCACAGACCTTTATATCAGTTCCTATCACCTGATATCAAGTCACCTTAGCTACTGATAGAACTGTGAAATGGGAATTGAATTATATTTAAAGTACCTGGGCTGAAATGCCCCTAGAAATTGCAATATTTGCAGCAATACTCATAAATACCTGGGAGAACAAGATAGATGTCTACGACATTTTTTTTCCTGTTCATGTGGATAACAGCATCTCCCACAGAATATTTTCAAAGGTATTTTTGCCTGGATCACTGAGACCCACATGCATCCTTTAATACTTCACTTAAAACAGTGGTTAGAAACTGTGATGTTTATTCATTAAAACTGTGATCCTATCATTTAAAAAAAAAAGAAGTGTCTGCTTGTTATTGCAAGGAAGTGGCACAGAAGCCTCTTAGTAAATAACTGACTTATCCCAGAGGACTAGGAGAACTGGACAAAAAGAATTTTACAAAAACAAACATATAAGCAAACAAACATATTTATAAAAATTAAGATACACCATATGAAGCAGAAACTTTAAAAACTGAGTAAGCTTGTCTTGCCTTCCACAGTTAAAAAGTTAGTAATTAGAATTCAGAAAACAAACAATAGAAAGACTCACTGAATAATTCTTACCACCAAAGAACAAAGCATGCCAAATGTCAGCTCGCAGAACCACACAGAACTCAACTTCTTCCTAAACCAGGAAAGATGAAGGAAATAATATAACAAAGAATGCTTTGTGTCTTAAATTTTGTTTCACTTTCTGGTGGCAAGATAAAAAGTCTCTTTCCCAAAATGAAGCCAAGCGATCTTGAAGGTAAACTCTGCGGGCTAGAAGCCATTCAACATTGAACTTTCAGTTAGACCTCAGTTAAACAAAAACTCCAAGTGAAGAAAGAAAACCCAGAGTCAACTGCCTTGAGAGAGACTGGAATAATTCCACACCTACTGATGGCTGAGCCTCACCCTTTGTTGAGTAAAAGTTTGTATTGATTGTGGCAAGGGGATCTGCTGGGTATGCCAGGGAAGGGTATGCTTGTTCATTTTTGTATGGTCATTCCTTTCAGGCATGAGTCCTTCATGAGAGAGGAAGTAGAGTGTAGATTTATTATAGGTTTTAGGTCTAATTTTGAAATTGTGTTTGGTGCTTTTAATGCAACTGGTAATTGCAAAATCCACCTCACCTGTGTAAGTGAAAAATATGGACTGTTATCTTGTTGGCCCTATGAAATTCTGCACTTGGTATTTAGTATATACTCTACGTTCATTAGTTGCTTCTGACAAGATGTTCTGCCTTAGCACTCAGTTGCAGTCTTTTCCTTTTCTTTCCTGTTCATTATGCTTTAATTCTGAGGACCATATGAGGGTAGAATATGTTATCTTTTAAAAATTACGAAAATTTGTATGGGCAAACCATTTTCTTCAATTTGATGGCCAAATGTTAGAATGTTAGTTTTCATACATTTATAATCTTGTCACAATTTACTTAATGAAGTTTGGTTAGATTTCAGTGAAAATTATCTTCCAGAGTAGTTCCCCCCACCCCCGTGCCCCCCATCCCCAACCCCGGGAAGGGGGCAACTTTACTACAATGAGTAAGTATGGTACAGAATTTCATGCAAATGAGATGTGCCAGCAGTGTACTAATTTAAACATATTTAAACAAAAACAAAAAAAAGAATGCACAAACTTGCTGTTAGTTAGATCACTGCAGCTCCTAGGACCCAGTTTCTTTTACTGATTTAAAAACAAAACAAAACAGAAAAACCTGCAATATTCAAATGAAGAACTCCTCACTTGAATAAAGTTTTATGATTAGTAGCTACCTCTTCCTGCCACTCTAAACACTGCTTGTCTTGAACGGCAAATTATGTTTTGTGAATCATTGATCCGTCTTAGTTATTAATCATTATTTACCCAGAAATCCATGGATAAATAGACCCCACCAGCAGGTGGTTCAAGCAGTGACAGGTAGTAATATTTCTAGTCTTCTCTTTAAAGACTTTTCAGGGTGGGACACAAAAGGAAACTCTCCAAATGGTTAAATACACATTTAGTTGAATAAAGATTGTTTTCTACAATTATAGCAACATCATCCCAACAGAGATAGAGTAAAGTGAAGTTGTATATTGGAATTTTTACATATTATATAACTTTGCAATTCATTTGTTAGAGTAGTAATATGGTTTGGCTCTGTGTCCCCACCCAGATCTCATGTTGAACTGCAATTCCCAATGTTGGAGAAGGGACCTGGTAGGAGGTGATTAGATCATTGGGGCAGATTTCCCCCATGCTTTTCTCATGCTAGTGAGTCAATTCTCACAAGATCTTCAGGTTTAAGTGTGTGGCACTTCTCCTCACCCCCACAACTTCTTCTCTTCCTCCCCACCCCTCTCTGCTGCTCCGCCATGTTAATATGAGCTTGCTTCCCTTTCACCTTCCACCATGATTGTACGTTTCCTGAGGCCTCCCAGTCATGCTTCCTGTTAAGCCTATGACACTGAGTCAATTATACTTCTTTTCTTCATAAATTACCCAGTCTCAGGTGGCTCTTTATAGCAGTGTGAGAATGGACTAATACAAATGAGCAGAGTATAAACTAGATTGTAGGACTTCACGTAGGTATCCTGTTTGTCAGTATTTATAATACCAGTAACTTTAATTATAATGGAAGGTGTCCTTTTTCTCCACATATCTTTTATTTTTGAAATTCTGTGAGCAGAATTTTTATTGGTGCAAAGTTTTTCCAGATATTTTTAAGCCAAGTAGTATTTCATTTTTTTCCCCACAAATATGGTAATTCGATAATTATAAAATCTAGCCCTTATTGAAAAACGTTAATATATGTTATCAATGTTGCTAAGTATCTAGCTGTGTGATTTTTGTTTTAAAGATAGATTCTGAATTGTTTGTCAAATAAATATTTAATGAGCATCTGTTATTTGCTAGCTAGTGGGAATTCTGATCTCAAGGCATTTGAAATCTAGTAAAGGAAACAAATAAAAGACAATAAAAAATCAATGTGAAAAAGGTGAATTTTAAGCATAAAGAAAATATGCTACAATAAACTTAGCAATTTATTGGCTCATTTTTCTGAAATGTGTAAGATTACACTAGCCTCAGGGCCAATTATATCTAGCAGCTCAAACAATATTATCAGGACCAGGACGTCTTTCTCTCTTTCCAGCTCTTGACTTGGCTTTCTTTGTGCTGGTGTCATTCTTAGGCAGCAGATCGGTTCCAACAGCTCCAAGCTTACTCTCACCAAAACAGAAACCCCAACTCATTAGTTCCTGCAGAAGTCTCAGGGCTGGCTCTAATTAGCCCTTCTTGACTCATGTGACCACTTCTGATACAGACACTGTGGTTCCTGTGATACACCATTGTCATTGGCTATCTGGTTATATGGACTGAGTTAAGGATGGATAAGTCTACGAGGAAAAATCAGAGTGCTACTAGCAGGAGAAACAGCAGATGTTTCACCATACATGATCAATTACATGAAACAGGAATTCCCATAAACACTAGATTCATTGACTTTTTTGTTTATATCAATTTCTACTTTATACTAAGTGTGTCTGTTCTGTACTTGAACATTGTCTGTAAGGAAAGGTCTATAGCAGGTTTCCCAGGAGGGACACACAGAATCACTTACTGAAACTGATGTCCACCACAGAGTTGAGCAATATTCCAGTGTACCACTGAAGAGCCCAAGGCATGAGCAGACAAGGCTAGAAAAAAGCAACTGCAATGAAAAGTAAGATTGGATAAAGAAAAGCAATGTAAAAAATAAAGAAATATGGAACAATCAGTAAAGCATATTCCCAAATCCTTCAATTCACTGATGCTTGGGAGCTGTCTCTATGGATGCCTGTAGAGATTTATCCTACCAATTGAGAAAAATAGCTACAGGGACTTCCAAGTAATTTAAAAATTATTAACTAAAAGAAATATTTTTAATTCTTTAATTTTTATCTCAGAAAACTGAATAAAAGCAAGAGACAAGCTAATTAAAAACCTTAAAATGATCCTTCCTATTTGTAGAAAGATATTTGTTTTCATTTTCCAAAATGTTAATTTAATGCTTTAACATGGCAGGTCAGTTACATAAGCAGGAAATAATTTATCAGTAAATAATAACTGTGTTTTTCCACAAGACCAAAATGTTCCAATGACTTCTCAGTAAATTAGTTTATTTTATAAAAGATCTATTTTTATAACTCAAAGGTCATTACTGGTCATTGCTACCATAATTATTCCATAAATAAACTTAAAAAAATAAGTATATTCAAGAAATACTGTAATAGAAATCCAGGCCTAGAATAGTCATGTATGAAAAAAAGTAAGCTTACGTACTTATTATTTTTTATATGTTCACAAATCTTTCCAATTTAGGGACTACCTAATGATTCTAGTAACAATAATAAAAATTATAGTAAAAATTAGTTCCTCCCTGTACTTCATAGCACTTTATGTGTCTGTTATAGCATTTATCATGTTTCACTTTTATAAAATTCATTATGTCCACATTTCATGGAAAAGGATTTATGGCGGGTATCATTTGCCTGTTTACATGTCTGCCTTTATACTTAGACTGTGAGATCCTTAAGGACAGGAACTAAATATGATTTTTTAAAAATCTTCACACACTGTATTTAGCACCTACAAAAGTTCTAAATAAGTGCTGAGTAAAATAAAAAATGAATAGATGAATTAATAGACTCTTCCATTTAAATGACTTCTTGAACTCCTCTATTTATCTTCGTTAGTTTCACATCTTAAGTGTCTCAAAGCTCACTTCTCCTTAAGTTAACCAGCCCTCATGTATATGCCCGCTTACAAAATTATATTATGACTTATGCAGAGTGGAGAATGACAACCTGGGCCTGGATCAGATTCACTGCTTAAGTGTGGACGTGGCTGGCAAAGTCTGGTTAACTCGCAGGACAGACCCACCAGTTGTCTTTGTGTTGAGTGAGGAAGAGATTCCTGGTGAAAAAATGCTAATGATAATTATTGCTGACATTATAGACGTATATGGGTATGTTTGGTAAATTCTTGGTCTGCTCCATAGATTTTCAGGGAGAAAGGGGACTGTGATATCTTCTGGAAGAGAATTAATTCTAAGGGAAAGTAGCCAAGTGTGACAGGCCAGTGAATGCACCAATGGCGCATTCTTTCTTTGGAAGGAAGGAAAGGGGGCTCTCTGCACTAGCAAGGCTGTCACTTGGATTGTCTTCTCTGCCAGCGCATTAGACCCAGCAAAGGCAGGAAGATGATAAGCCAAAGCTGGAAGAACTCTCTTAATAAACTTTCTAACGCTTGGGGGTATAGACTAGAGTGCTTTGGGATCCCTAAGTAAGCTCAGCCATTTTCCCTCTGCTCCTTCCTCACCAGCACTTCATCAACTGCATAGTCTCAAAGGAAGAAATGTAATCTCCCATCTTCTTGTTTTCACAGAGGAGGGAACTTCTTCCCATCAGGGCTGTGGCTTTGAAAAAAAGCTTCTAGCTTCTCTGCCAACCATATCCCTGCTTCCCTACAACGGAGAAGGGTAGCTCCTTTCACTGGTGACAGCCTCCTGTTAGGAAGAATGTCCCTGTGTTAAAAGTGACTGCTCCTGCACAAGTCTCTTGCTCTTTATGACCCGTGTGCAAGCAGTGGCGCTCACGTTCTCCACCCCTCTGCTTCCATGGGATAAAGCACAGAGGGAGAGTCAACCTCTTACTCTTTCCTCTTTACACCCTGGTCAGCCAGTAATGAGGTCAGATGGGACGGGCCTGTGATCTTCCAGGCAACTGGCTCTATGGCAAGTTTGCTCTGAAGATCTATTTCTCCCTTACCCTCCCAGTCCACCTCAGGCTCCAGATGACCCCAAGGTCTGAATGTGGGTGGGAATGCAATGACATGCTTTGGCTCTGGATCCAAATTGCATTTTCCAATCCAAATTTACTGTGGTTCTCAGAGCCTCTTGGGCACTTGCCCAGATTGCTAATAAATCTGATTTACTAATAAACCCACAAGTGATCATCAACTAGCTTTCAGTTCCTAGAGTCTGTACCTTATCCATTGGAACCAGGTGGGGAGTCAGGGTGGATCATAATCTCATTTCCCATACAACCCAGATACTGCTCAGACACTGTTGAGGCCCAGGGAATCAGTGGAGTGTACCTAACAGGGTGGTGGCAGAGGAGTGTCGTGCACCCTGGAAAAGCTGGCACAGTGGCCTGATATAGTGTTGGTGAAGCACACCAGCCACAGCTGGGCCTCGAGGAGCAGCGGGAGAGGCTGTGGCTCTTTGCTGAGCATTGTTGGAGGAGCTGCAGTGCCCAGCAGGCATCTACTCGTGATTACATATGAGAACAGGAGATAGTGGCTGGGGATTCCCAGAAACGTTTGACACTGGGGAAGCTTTACATGGCTATTGAGAAACTGCATCATGTAGGCGAAGCCAGTGAAAATTAGATTATTAAGTGATCTCATTCATATGCTCAAGCTTATGGCCCTTGGGAAAATTATAGTTACCCCCATTTTACTTTCAATCTGAGCATGTGTTGTGTTCATCAGCACCTCGTCCAAAATGGGTGATTATATCAGGGATATCAACTGATTAATTCACTTGAAATGCTGACATTTTGCGTGTTGCTGTTTAAATGAATATCAGTTAAAATAAGCAAGCCACTGCTGTCATGAGGTATTAATGTGCTAGTTCGAGCATTTAAAATTATTTTTTGATCATATCTGTGAGCCCTGAGTTTGGAATATGGTGAAGAGTAAGCCTGCAAGCTAGAAATGAAGACATACTCCTGAAATTATTTTTCAAAGCCAATGTCATTATGTCAAGCTGATTCTCTATGTCCCAAAGAAATTCTCTTTCTTTCTACCTCAAAACCACCTTGAAGATCAAAACTGTTTGGTCTCAGAGATAATTTATTTCAGCTAAGTTGTTATTTCAAAAGATAATGCAAAATCTATGTACAGTTTACATTTGAAGGCTGTTCCAACAAATAGATGCTACTTAATAGTTTTTTTATGTATTGGCTTTTGACTCAGCACCTAAATATAATATATGCTTATATAAACGTACACACATGTATTCTTATTTTGCTATAAAATACAGCTTTTCACTTACAAATATTATGGTTATAATTTTAGACATTTCCCAAATTTTATGATTCATTTCAATTTTTCTATCATAAACGGTTATTCTCTTACATGTGGTAGTAATATTTGTTTCCTATTTTCTTTTCTTTTTTTTTTTCTTTTTTGAGACAGTGTCTCACTCTGTCACCCAGGCTGGAGTGCAGTGGCATAATCTCGGCTCACTGCAACCTCTGCCTCTCAGGTTCAAGCGATTCTCCGGCCTCAGCCTCCTGAGTAGCTGAGGTTACAGGGGTGTACCATCATGCCCAGCTAATTTTTTTGTATTTTTAATAGAGACGGGGTTTTACCGTGTTAGCAAGGATGGTCTCTATCTCCACACCTCATGATCCACCCGCCTTGGCCTCCCAAAGTGCTGAGGTTATAGGCGTGACGTTTCCTATTTTCAATGAAATAAAATGTAATATAATCCTGAAACTATGGAAATACTTTTCTATGTATTAGAATATTTATATGGTTTCTATTCTTTTACCTTTCAAGAATCAGAAATTTAGGACTGGACACAATGGTTTATGCCCCGTAATCTCAGCACTTTGGGAGAATTGCTTGATCCCAGAAGTTCAAGACCAGCTGCCTGGGAAGCATAGTGAGATCCTACCTCTTAAATTTTTTTTTTTTAATTAGTCAGGTGTGCTGGTGTATATCTATAGTCCTAGCTACCTGAGAGGCTGAGGTGGGAGGATCACTTTAGCCTAGGAGGTCAAGGCTGCAGTGAGCTTGATCGTGCTACTGCACTCCAGCCTGGGTGATGGAGTGAGACCCTTTCTCAAAAAATAAGATTTAATCACTTACTGTCTGTAGCCTGGATCAGTATTAGAGCTTGGGGTTTTTCAAATGGAAAATTCACATCTAAATTGAGTTTGATCAGCTTTCACATCATTAATATATTCCATATATTTAAGAAAGTCATTTCCGAATGAACCATATGTTCTCAATATTTTTTATCAGTTAGGCAGTCCTTAGGGTGTTTTTCTAGAAGTATTGACAAATTGACAAACAGAAAGATTTTTTTTTTTCTGTAATTTTGCCCCAGTAGCTTTTCCAAAAGGTAATGATAATGTTTTGACCATAGCAAAGTAGTCTGGCATGATGAGGTTAAGGAGTAGACTTTTAAGAAAAGGAGATGTGGCCTCAAATCTCAGCTCCACTACTTACTGGCTGTGTCATTTTGACTAAGTCACTGCAACTTTCTGAACCCCAGTTTCTGCATATGTGAAATAGGAATTGTTTATGTGTGCTGGGCAGGTTAAATGAGACAAGATTTGTTGAGTACCTGTAGCATGGTGGGAACTAAAAAATGACATATTTAGTATCTAATAATACATTTCTCTAGAAGTTCAGCTATTTATGGGTTTAATTCATTTTTTAATAGTTGTAAAGTTATAGAACTTTCAAGCTGGAAGTTACTTTAGAGATCAATTAAGTGGTATTTCACAGATGGGGAAACCAAGGCACTGGAAAGTTAAATGGTGTAGAGTCTTTGCCTATACGTTTTGTATAATAAATGAGAGGCAGAATCTTACTTGTTCTTTTCCATCTTAAAATGGCAGGAAAAACGAACCTTCAGGGAAGTGGTAAGCAGTTATAAGGCAAATTCCAATGACAGTGTATGGTTCATACCTAAAGTAAGGTAAATCCAACCTGTTCAAAAGGAGGGAGAAGTTCTTTTACTTTACTATTAGAATGCATCTGAATGCTTTGGAGAATCTTCAAAATTCTGAGCTGCGTACATATCATCAGTTGTCCAATATCTGGGGAAGCAGTCATTCATTGTGATTGATGACTTTATATCTTAAAGATATTTTAGATACACTTAAGGTATTTTTATCTGAGTCTATTACAGGGTTTTAAATTTGATTTTGAGAAGTAAAAATTCCTGGGCCCTAATCCCATTAACTTCCCTGTATAGAGGGCTTCATTTTTATCTGCAGAACAAAAGGATTGGCTTAGAGGAGTATTTCCCACATTGCAATCTTTACATTACCACAGTCCCAATTTTTATTGTATACATACCTGTAATGTTATTTGCTTTTTAAAATGGCCTCACTTTTTAAACTTAACCTCATCCTAAATGATAATATCTAGGAAGTGGCACATTTGCTATACTGATTACATCTTTTCTCATATAAAGATAAATTCATGACTATTAAAATAAAATATCTGCCTATACCACCTGAAAGTATCTCATGTACCACTCTGACTTTCTTACAGCCTTAGCATAGTTTCACTCTTATTCCTGCTTGTTCCTAATTTTGGGCAAAATAAAATGAGATATGCAATAACAAAGTCCTTTCTATTCTCAAGCTTTTAGTCTCTGGGATAAAAAAGGGCCACCACCCTAGATCCATGTGCTTTTTTGGGTGAAAGGGGTGGAATCCATGTGCTTTTCGATAGACACTAAGAGAATATAAAGGCAAAGTATAATTTCCTCTTTGAAATATTGGTTTAAATGATTGAAACACCAACACAAGGAAATATTGTTATTTTCAGATTACCTCCAATAACATCAAATTAAGTCCAAATCTTTATTATCAAGTTGAACTTACCCAAGGAAGCTTCACATGAAAACTAACATTCTTTTTTTTTTTGAGACAGAGTCTTGCTCTGTTGCCCAGGCTGGAGTGTAGTGATGTGACCTCAGCTCACTGCAACCTCCACCTCCTGGGTTCAAGCAGTTCTCTGCCTCAGCCTCCCAAGTAGCTGGGACTACAGGCACCTGCCACCATGCCTGGCTAATTTTTTTTGTATTTTTAGTAGAGACGGGGTTTCACCATCTTGGCTAGGCTGGTCTTGAACTCCTGACCTTGTGATCCACCCGCCTTGGTCTCCCAAAGTGCTGGGATTACAGGCGTGAGCCACCACACCCGGCCAAAAAACTAACATTCTTAAAAGCCTTTGGAAATGTTAATGGCCCCCAAAAAAACATTGCTTCTAAGAATAAAGTATTTGAATAGGAACATGTGGAAGAAAGTACATAAAAATTGGCCCTTATTAATGAAGAATGAATATTTTGGAAAAGATCTTGGAAAGTGAAAGGAAATCCCAGTCCCACAGCAATGTTTTCCAGTAGATGTAGACACTGATGTCTTGATGGACTTTTTGCAAAATTTCTTCTCTTAACCAGGAACTTAACATTACATTCCACCATTTTTCTCAAATCTAACAAATCCATTTTCCTTTTTTGTTTTTATTAAACGTATACACAGAATTATGGCTACTTTTACTAGATAGATAGATAGATAATAGTTTAATTGATAGATATATACGTGTGTGTGTGTATGTATCTACGTCTATATAGTTAACATAGACATAACATGCGTTGTTTGGAAGGACTTTAGTTATTATCTCAACATCACTCAAAATGTCCACAATTTCCATGCAATGTTAAATGAGTATTCTATTAAAAAAAGATCCATGATTAAATAACGTTGGTTAACATTGGATTAAACAAAATTAAACAATATATAACACTACATACATTTTGAATTTTCAAGAAGAGCAACTAGTAGTACTCTCAAACTAAAATGTGCATATATAAATGCATTTTGATGGGTCTGGGATGAGACCTGAGGTTCTGCATTTCCAACAAGCTCCCAGGTGATGCTGATCCAGTTGCTCCAAAGCCCACATTTTGAGTACTAGGGGCCTCTTTCTTAAAACCTTATTTCAGCAGTGAACTGTGCCACCTTACATACAGTTGTTTTTTAAGGTTTTTGGTTGACTGTTTGGGTGAGCAGTGAATTGGTTGGTATTTGTTGGTTTTGAAAATAAACTTCCTTTGCTGAGCAGAAGCTCTGTAGTTTAATGAGATCTCATTTGTCAATTTTGGCTTTTGTTGCAATTGCTTTTGTTGTTTTAGTCATGAAGTCTTTGCCCATGCCTACGTCCTGAATGGTATTGCCCAGGTTTTCTTCTAGGGTTTTTATGGTTTTAGGTCTTACATTTAAATCTATAATCCATCTTGAGTTAATTTTTGTATAAGGTATAAGGAAGGGGTCCAGTTTCAGTTTTCTGCATATGGCTAGCCAGTTTTCCCAACACCATTTATTAAATAGGGAATCCTTTCCCCATTGCTTGTTTTTGTCATGTTTGTCAAAGATCAGATTGTTGTAGATGTGTGGTGTTATTTCTGAGGCCTCTGTTCTGTTTCATGGGTCTAAATATCTGTTTTGGTACCAGTACCATGCTGTTTTGGTTACTGTAGCCTTATGGTATAGTTTCAAGTTGGGTAGCATGATGCCTCCAGCTTCGCTCTTTTTGCTTAGGATTGTCTTGGATATATGGGCTCTTTTTTGGTTCCATATGAAATTTAAAGTAGTTTTTTTTAATTCTGTGAAGAAAGTCAATGGTAACTTGATGGGAATAGCATTGAATCTATAAATTACTTTGGGCAGTATGGCCATTTTCATGAATTGATTCTTCCTATCCATGAGCATGGAATGTTTTTCCATTTGTTTGTGTCCTCTCTGATTTCCTTGAGCAGTGGTTTGTAGTTCTCCTTGAAGAGGTCCTTCACATCCCTTGTAAGTTGTATTCCTAGGTATTTTATTTTCTTTGTAGCAGTTGTGAATGGGAGTTTGCTCATGATTTGGCTCTCTGTTTGTCTATTATTGGTGTATAGGAATGTTTGTGATTTTTACACATTGATTTTGTATCCTGAGACTGCTGAAGTTGCTTATTAACTTAAGGAGTTTTTGGGCTGAGACGATGGGGTTTTCTAAATATACAATCATGTCATCTGCAAACAGAGATAATTTGACTTCCTCTCTTCCCATTTGAATACCCTTTATTTCTTTCTCTTACCTGATTTCCCTGGCCAGAACTTCCAATACTACGTTGAACAGGAGTAGTGAGAGAGGGCATCCTTGTCTTGTGCTGGTTTTCCAAGGGAATGCTTCCAGCTTTTGCCCATTCATTATGATACTGGCTGTGGGTTTGTCGCACATAGCTCTCATTATTTTGAGATATGTTCCATCAATACCTAGTTTATTGAGTATTATTAGCATGAAGGGTTATTGAATTTTATTGAAGCCTTTTCTGCATCTATTGAGATAATCATGTGGTTTTTGTCTTTAGTTCTGTTTATGTGATGGATTATGGTTATTGATTTGCCTATGTTGAACCAGCCTTGCATCACAGGGATGATGCCAACTTGATCATGGTGGATAAGCTTTTTGATGTGCTGCTGGATTTGGTTTGCCAGTATTTTATTGAGGATTTTCGCATCGATATTCATCAGGGATATTGGCCTGAATTTTTCTTTTTTTGTTGTGTCTCTGCCAGGTTTTTGTATCAGGATGATGCTGGCCTCATAAAATGAGTTAGGGAGGATTCCCTCTTTTTCTATTGTTTGGAATAGTTTCATAAGGAGTGGTAGACAGCTCTTCTTTGTACCTCTGGTAGAATTCGGTTGTGAATCTATGTGGTTTTGGACTTTTTTTTAGTTGGTAGGCTATTAATTACTGCCTCAATTTCAGAACTTGTTATTGGTCTATTCAGGGATTTAACTTCTTCCTGGTTTAGTCTTGGGAGTGTGTATGTGTCCAGGAATTTATCCATTTCTTCTAGATTTTCTAGTTTGTTTGCATAGAGATTTTTATAGTATTCTCTGATGGTAGTTTTTATTTCTGTGGGAACAGTGGTGATATCCCCTATAATCATTTTTTATTGCATATATTCGATTCTTCCCTCTTTTCTTCTTTATTAGTCTGGCTAGTGGCGCCTATCTATTTTGTTAATCTTTTTCAGAAAACCAGCTCCTGGATTCACTGATTTTTTTGAAGGATTTTTCATGTCTCTATCTCCTTCAGTTTTGGTCTTAGTTATTTCTTGTCTTCTGCTAGGTTTTGAATTTGTTTGCTCTTGCTTCTCTAGTTTTTTTAATTGTGATATTAGGGTGTCAATTTTGCATCTTTCCCACTTTCTCCTGTGGGCATTTAGTGCTATAAATTTCCCTCTAAACACTGCTTTAGCTGTGTCCCAGAGATTATTGTACATTGTGTCTTTGTTCTCATTGGTTTCAAAGAACTTATTTATTTCTGCCTTCATTTCATTATTTACTCAGTAGTCACTCAGGAGCAGGTTATTCAGTTTTCACGCAGTTGTGTGATTTTGAGTGAGTTTCATAATCCTGAGTTCTAATTTGATTTCATGGTGGTCTGAGAGACTGTTTGTTATGATTTCCGTTCTTTTGCATTTGCTGAAGAGTGTTTTACTTCTAATTATGTGGTCGATTTTAGAATAAGTGCTATGTGGTGCTGAGAAGAATGTATATTTTGTTGATTTAGGGTGGGGAGGGAACAGGCAACCTACAGAATGGGAGAAAATTTTTGCAATCTATCCATCTGACAAAGGGCTAATATGTTTATTGCAGCACAATTCACAATAGCAAAGACTTGGAATCAACCCAAATGCCCATAAATGTTAGACTGGATAAAGAAAATGTGGCACATATACACTATGGAATACCATGCAGCCATAAAAAAGAATGAGTTCGTGTCCTTTGGAGGGACATGGATGAAGTTGGAAACCATCATTTTCAGCAAATTAATACAGGAACAGAAAACCAAACACCACATGTTCTCACTCATAAGTGGGAGTTGAACAATGAGAACATATGGGCACAGGGAGGGGAATATCACACACCAGGGCCTGTCAGGGGGTGGGAGGTAAGGGGAGGGATAGTATTAGGAGAAATACCTAATGTAGGTAACGGGTTGATGGGTGCAGCAAACCACCATGGCACATTTATACCTATGTAACAAACCAGCATGTTCTGTATATGTATCCCAGAACTTAAAGTATAATAAAAAAAGAAAATAAAAGAAACTTCATTGTTCTACAATTTTTGAAAGTGTTAATATAGCTGAATCTCCTCATTCTATAGGATGGTGAATATCAATTTTAAAAATCACTAAATCTAAAAGGTAAAATTTACTTTTACCTTTATAGTGGTTTGGCCTTCTTCCGCTTAGGTTGTTTTTGGGAAAACTTTAATTCCTATTTCAGGAAGGGATGAATGGCTTGGGAATTGAAGGAACATGTGTCTTTTAAGTTCTGTTATAATGTGCAATGAAGCATGTACTCACTTCATAAGCATACTTTAAAATGTCCTGGGGTCCTATTGCCAGACTAAAATTTTACTAGCAAATAATTATATATTATTGACATTTTTTGATCTGTTGTTGAATACCTAATTATGGGATCATAGAGAAATCACCCTGCTGCTTTAGGTATCCAGCAACTCCACTCATTCACCTACTCATCCACTTACTACCCATTCACCTGTCCATTCACCTGTCCACCTATACACTCAGCCCCTCACATGTCCAACTCTCCACCCACCCATTCAGTCACATGTCCATCACATATCCACCTACTATCCATCCACATGGTTATTCCTTTATATATTATTTGTTCGACAATATTTATATGATGTTGTTTCTTTGTAAGCAAACAGCAAAAGACAAATTACCACATTATGTGTTTTACTCTACAACCTACCTTAAACTCACAGGTTAGTGTCCTAATATACTTCCTTATGCACTACAGTCTCAATGTGTAAAGAATAGTTATTTCAAGAGTAGATGTTAAACAATGGCCAGGATGATGCAAGTGTAGGGAGAGAAGTGTGCCGCCTGCCAGCTGAGATCTAAGCTGTTCAACGTATCTACTCAACCTCATGTTCTTAATCCTTCTTTCCATGAAGGATTCATTCAGTCCTTTCCTATCATATTTCCTGGCATTCCCTTTTGTGCCAACGAACTGAGCTGCTTGAAATTGCCTAAACTATGCCTTTGATTATACTTTTTCCTCTGTCTGGTTTGCATTTCCTGTCTGTCCTGTATGTCTAGTTCATAGCCAGTCCATTTCTTTCCTCTCTAAAGTTTACCACATCTGCTTGCCCCCGATTTGTCACCCACACTTCTCTTGTGATGCTCTGCACTTTTGACCTGTGGTCTAATTATTTATGGGGATGTCCAATTTCTCCTATTAGACACAAATCCCCCTAGAAAAATGAGGTCTGCACTTGATTTATCATTGCCTCCTTCACAGAACCTCATGCAGGGCCATTCAGTAAATATTTCTGGAATGAGTCAATCAATTCATCTATACTTCTGATTGAATGAAGACTTTCAATGTGCTGATTTCATGAGTAACTGAGGAGTTTGAGGCTAAAAAATATCCAGTGCCTATAAAATTCTTATCTAACTGTATGAGTAGATTATAGTTGGTGAATCTTTTGTAAAGTATTTTGCAATACCTTCACCTGAGGATGTTAGTATGTTTCAACGTGATGTTATAGTCTTGATTTAATTAAAGAATTAACTTTCTGGAGTGTAAGCTAATAAAATGTCTTTACTCTTAGACATACTAATTCTTACACTATTTGTTTTTCTCTCTAAAACTTTCCTTCTATTATTCACCAACTCAATATCAAACTTGTAAAGAATCATCTAGATTTGGTGTTTGGAACTTATGATCCAGTGACAATTTTCTCACTCTTTTTTTTTTTTTTTTTTTTTTTTTTTGAGACAGAGTCTCACTTTGTCTCCCAGGCTGGAGTGCAGTGGCACAATCTCAGCTCCCTGCAATGTCCACCTCCCAGGTTCAAGCAATTCTCCTGCCTCAGCCCCCTGAGTAGCTGGGATTACAGGTGCATACAACCATGCTGGGCTAATTTTTGTATTTTTAGTAGAGACAGAGTTTTGCCATGTTGCCCAGGCTGGTCTTGAACTGCTGACCTCAGATGATCCACCCGCCTCGGCCTCCCAAAGTGCTGGGAGTACAGGTGTGAGCCACTGCGCCTGGCCAATTTTCACTCTTATCTTTGGCTTTCAGATCATGTTGAGGATGCATCAGCAAAATTCTGGCCCACCTTTTTCTATTTAAGAAAATGATTATAGCTCTTGCTGTTGCATTCATTACTTTACATCATCCCAAACACTACCTGAATTCTCAATAATTATTATATGAAATAGAAGAGAAAAGAGGCAAAGTGAGGCGAGGTGAGGAGAAGACAGAAGAGAATGAATTGGCTGGTAGCGCAAAATAAGAGCCTAGAGAATTGTCTCAAGGCTGAAGACAAGAATGAATTTGTAAACACATATTTTTACAATAACATATTTTTTAAAAATGTAGTCTAATACTTTTCAGGCCCTCATCTTAGTGCCTTTACTAATTTGCATGATTGTGTTGAGGTAGACCTAAATTTTATCTTAGTTCTTCCCATTCTTCCTTTATCGTCAAAATCTTAAAATTTTAAAATGACAACTTTGAAAATTATAGAGTATCCACATTTTTACTCTGAATTGTTACAAGAAAATAAAAAAGCGTGTTAACATTTATTCAGTTGTCCGTGTAAATTTACCTGGACCTTTTCACCGAAAGTGGAATTGGCAAGCTCTTAGGGATAGAGCCGCTTCCACAAATGCCCAGGATCTCCTAGCATCCTTACTCAGTTACAAGACTGGTGCTCAGCATCTTAAATATGCTTACTCAGCCCTGTCAACTGAATGGACCTTTTTTATGCTAGAGAGAATTTCATGTTGACGACAATGAATAATAGTATTTAACATTTATATGGAATCTTCCCATGACCCACAGGTCCTCTCCATGGTACTCCTCATGTTGGGATCACTCTTGTTTCTCTGCTATGGCCATGCTTGCATTGCCTTTAGGTTAGGGCTGTGGCCTTGGACTGTCTGACCACCAGGATTGGAGTTGTTGTAGCTGTAGGCACCAGAGATTTTTACCCCCTTATTAAAGAGGAGCAAAAATAATAATAATAATAAGCTCATGTCAGCCAAACATAGTAGTTTTCCCTTTCTGGGAGCCTTGAGCAGTTTAATGGACAAAGCTTTGAATATACTTTTTAATTTCCAACACCTCTGGAGGTTGCTTTTACTTCAGTACTTACAAACGGGTCCTGCAGATACCTACTGAAGTCCTATCTGGTCTGCCTGCTTTTGAAAGCCTCCCTTGACACTGGCATCCTGCAGTGGAAGGCCCTCCTTTTCATATCCTCCCCACTCTCACCGTTGGATGCCCAGGACTGAGTGCCACTGAGCAGTATCCCCAGAGTGACACTCCCCAACCTTGTATTTAGTCCCTTCCCTTTGTGGGACATTTCTGCTGACTGTAGATTCCTGCCCCTTGGACTTCCCCTACCAAATCCTTTCACCCTGCTGAGGCCTTGGAGGCAAGAAGGAACAGGGCAACTATCAGTGCTTTCTCCTTTAGGGACCTGTTCCATCATTTCTAACGTCATTTTCTTTGGAAAAGATAATTTGCATCTGAAACAAATAACTCTCCAATAAATTTGGAACACAGACTGTTTAATTTGAGAGTTGTGTGTATTTACATTGAGAAAGTGCAGTTTCATGTACATAAGACTCTCTGATTGCTGAGTGAGCACTTAACATTAAAAAAAAAAAATTAATTCTCTGAGGACCGGAAACTGCAGGCAGCTGCTTTTCTACCCATTCCTGAATCACTTTGCTCCTTTATAGCAAAAGAGCTGAACTATGAAATGAACTGGGGGTTTGGATTGGAGCTAGGTATTTTAGCAGCCATTCAAGAGTCTTTTTGATGGTATGGCCATCAAATAGCAAGTTTGTGAAGCACTGCTATAGAAGTGCTTAGTCTTGTTTTTTGAAGATTAGAGCAGGATAGAGAGAGACCAAGAATCCAGAGTTACATATAATTTTTCCTTGCAGTTGGAGAAACTGAGGCAATGAAAAGAAGAACATTATGCAAAGATACAGAGGAGGGTCTGCAATTTTGAGAACATGCTCTTTATTTATTCTGTCATTTCCAGGAAGTTAGTTGAAAGCCAATCCTCTTTTTAGATGGGTTTAGTTGTCTGGGATATTTATTATTGACCACTCCATCATAGGGAAAGGTGGTGTGTTTTAGGGATAAGGTTAGTTACCAGACTTCTATCAAAGACAAGATTTTAAGAAAAAAATTAGATTTATTTCCTTATAAATTTCAACAAGTTCAGTTCTTATTGTTGGACACAAGCAAAACAATATAACACAAAATTAAGAATATATTTAAGCTTTGAAACATAATAAAACCCATCCCCTAGCTTAAGAACTAGAATACTAACAACACTATAGAAACTTCTTGTGTGTTCTTCCCTAATCTCCTCCACTTTCTCCCCAATCTCCACACAGAGGTAACTACACTCCTGGATTTTGTGTTTGTCTACTCTATGGCTTAATGTTAATAGTTTTATCATATAAGCATGTATTACTAGTCAATGTAATATTAAATTTTGACTAGGGTAGTGGCCCATACTTGTAATCTTGACACTTTATGAGGCTAAGGCAGTAGAATCACTTGAGGCAAGGAATTTGAGACCAGCTAGACCCAGTCTCTACAAAAAAAAAAAAAAAAAAAATTGAAAATTAGCTGGCCCTAGTGGCACACATGTGTAGTCCTAGCTACTTGGGAGGTTGAGGTGGGAAAATCCCTTGAGCCCAGGAGTTTGAAGTTATAGTGAGCTATGACCATACAAATGCCCTTCAGCCTGGGCAACAGAATGAGACCCTATCTCTGAAACAATGAAAAAAAATAGGTTTTGCTTGTTTTTTGAGTGGCATAGAAATGGTATCTTGTTGTATGCATTTTTCTGTATTTTGGTTTTTCATTCCAATATTATGTTTCTAAGATTCATCTATATTGTTGTGTGAGCTGTAATTTATTCATATTCACTGCTATATAATATTCCATTATATGACTACATCAAAATTTATTAGTGACTCTTGACAGTAACATTTTGGGTATGTGAAGGAAAAATAATCAGTAACAGGCTGATGCAGTTATCCAAGAATTTTTCTAGGTCAGTGGATTTCAATTTGTTTTTACTGTTATAAAAAATGAATACATTTTGGCTGAGCGTGGTGGCTCATGCCTGTAATTCCAGCACTTTGGGAGGCTGAGGCTGGCAAATCACCTGAAGTTAGGAGTTCGAGACCAGCCTGGCCAACATGGTGAAACCCTGTCTCTGTTAAAAATAAAAAAATTACCTGGGCATGGTGGCGGGCGCCTGTAATCCCAGCTACTCAGGAGGCTGAGGCAGGAGAATTGCTTGAACTAAGGAGGCAGAGGTTGCAGTGAGCTGAGATTGCACCTTTGCACACCAGCCTGGGTGACAAGAGTGAAACTCCATCTCAAAAAAAAAATATGTTTTATCCCGGTACACATACATACATAAATAATTTTAACAAAGTTTAATAAAATAATATTTTTACTGTGTATGAAATACTCTAATATTTCTATTCTTGTCCATTTTTACTTTGCAGTGTTTAACTGGCATTTGGTGAGGTCCACCATATTGATTTCTTTACCCTCTGTATTGTAAATCACAATTTGAAAAACACTACTTTAAGTCTTACAGTCAGGAATGAATTACAAGGTCAGAAAATACAGCATGCTGGCCAGGCTTATGCCTGTAACCTCAGCACTTTAGGATGCCAAAGTGGGCAGATCACTTGACAGGCCACCAGCCTGGGCAACATGGCAAAACCCCATCTCTACAAAAAAAAAAAAAAAAAAAAATTAGCTAGGCATGGTGGCGCATGCTTGTAGTCCCAGCTATGGAGGAGGCAGAGGTGGGAGGCAGTTAGCTGATATTGCACCACTGCACTCCAGGCAGGTGACAAAAAAAAAAGTATAGCATGCTTATTTTTAATATTCTTAATTTTATTGGGACTAGGAAAAAACTGTGTAGTAAAATCCATAAAATATTTATGCACAGTGGTTTTTATTTATTATGATCACTATGATTATAAGATCTTGTCCCCCATATTAGTGAAGCTCCTCAATGAGAAAAAAAAAAGTCCCGCATATTTAGGAGTCTTTTTATCTAAACTGAATTTTGAATAAGTCCAGCACAAGATGACGTAATTCTTCAAATTACTTTGGAAAGTTAAATTTTGTCATCATAAGGAGAAAAATACATTTTTGTTTTCTTTGTGATAGGAAATAGTTGGTGACTTTCTAGGTTAGGAACAAGAAAGCTAAACACCCACAGTCCTTACACCTGAGCATCACCTCCCCTGCGACTTTCTAACTCTAAGCAGCAGACAAGAGGTACTGATAACAGACCTACACCCACCTCTCTTTGACTGCATAAAGACGCTTTAGGAAACAATTCCATATTCTAAAACTTCTTGACGGGAACATTGGAGAAAAGTCTCTTCTATATAACCTCGAAAGCAAAGAAGTCCCAAGAGCTCCTTTTTAGATTTTATCAGAGCTGATGGAGATTGACCATTTTCCACTCCAAAATACTGGTAACTTCAAGCCTCAAGGGACAACATTCCTTCCTGTTACGAAAGAATTCTCCAAAGCTGGGGGCATCTGGGTACGAGGAATCCTCACTTCAAAGAGAGCAGAGTTCAAAGAACCTATTCTGCTGCTGCTTTCCCCTTGCTCCTCTCACACCTAGTGTGCGGAATGGGTAGATAAGTTTAGGATTCTCAATGAAGTGCCTGAGAATTTAGAATATTCTATTTGTCTCTAGACCCGCTCTTTCTTGCTTAGGAAATGGAATTATTCTATATTAGAAGAAATTCTAGTTTCATCTGTAAGTAAAGCAGGAAATATTTTTAGGATTTATTTAAAAATTTTTATAATTATGATAACATTGAGTTAGGCTTCCATAATAAATTAGTCTCTACCTTTTTAGCCTTCCCTTCTTTCTTTGGAGACTAGTCAAAAAGCTAGAAATATTTCAATTGCTGAATCTTTAAACAGATTTTTAATTTTTTATTATCTTTCTTCTTTTTATATGATTTTATTAAGTAGTTTTGGTCAGTGTTTACATTTCTCTTTATTTTTGTTTGTGAATTAATAGCACCCTTACAATTTTTACTTAAGAAACAATGTTTATATAAGAAACAGTTTACATTTTGGAAAGAGTAGCAATTAACTGTGAAAGCTCTGAAGCCAAACTTCTTGGGTTCAAAGCCCAGGTCTGTCATTTACTAGTTGTGTGACCTCGGGCAATTTAGACATTTGTGCCTAAGTGTCCTTATCTATAATAAGGAAATAATTTTATCTTCTTCATGGGTTTTTTGTAGTATTAAGCAGGTTGACACATGTAAGTACACGAACCAGTACCACATGAATAGGAAAGGCTCAATCCGTGTTAATTATTCTTATAACTGTCATCATTTCTACATAACTACACAGTTATTCAATATGACAACCATGGCCTCCCTCTTACTGCCTAAGTACCTAAGACTGATTATTTGTTTATAAATATGTTTAAAACCAACACGTTATTTTTCCTCTCTGGGGAAGTATATTATCCAGTATAACATTCTGGTGAAAATTCAGCTTTGCTTAGTTGTCAAATAAGATGAAGCATATTAAGTACTTTGCAAACCATAAGGTACTATACAAATGTCACATATTATAATACGTACTACTAAGAAAATTTCTTATTTTGTTGATGCTATTATTCAAGAGACATCTTATCTTTCCTTTTGAAAATAAATTTGAGGTGGTTTTCCGATAAAGAATAATCTTTATGGAGCCTCAAAGATCTTAGACCAAGATTTGTTGATGACGGTTTTCGTTACTGGGATAAAGATTTAGATTGTATGAGATTTAAACACATTTGGAGTTTCAGCTTCTCCTTCAACAAAGATATGAACAGGTTGTTGTCCTTTGTTTATCAAAAAAGCAAAGCATTCTTGGTTGCAGGAATTTCAAAACGGATGTTAAATTAAATAGGTTCCCAGAAACTTCAACTCTCAGACCATTTGATGCATACTTCATTTAGCTAACTGTAACTAATTGCGTATTTTAAGGAATTTCCTGGGAAAGAGACATTCAATATGCAGACCAACATTCAATTGCTGGATGTTGTTTCTTAGACCATCAACACGTAGTATTCTCTCCTTCATCAATTTCCTTTTGTATGCACAATGGAAGTCTCCCTTAAATAAGACTTGATCATAATATATACTATCCTTTTTCAAGCTGTCAGTCCTACTGTCTGTCTTTTTGTTATATCAACGCATAATGTTATCACATCTAAGAGTATTTCCTTTGTGTATGTTTGCTTCCCCAACTAAATTTTAAGCCAATGAATCAAGAATAATCTTATCTTATTCATAATCTCTTTATAACAGCCAACAAAGTGATAAGCATATAATAAATGCTCAGTGAGTACTGATTTGATTGATTGATTAATTGAAATTCACATGAGCCTACTTTAGAATTCAATGAGATAAAGCCTATGTTTTCCCCAATATGAAACAAGACCTCATAACAGAAATCTTTTTACTTTTTCTCAACCCCTTCTACAGGATTCTCGAATACATCCATTACTTGCAGATATAGCAGTACGAAGGAGAAAGAACTCCAGCAGGAGTTAAAATGTCTGGGTTTCAGTAATTAACTTAAGCAAGGAATTTAATATCCCTGAGCTTCAGTTTTCTCATCCATAAAATGGGAAAAATAATGTCTGCCTCTGTATTTTGAAGATTGGAGGAAATAGGTAAGACGCCTAACACAGAGCCTTGTTGGGGCGCAATAAAAGGTAGGCTGTTAAATGCCTACTTAAGTGTAGGTGCCAATTTGATTTATAGCTGGTTTTCTTAAGGACTCACTATGCCCAAAACCAAGTTTATGACCTCTTCCAAATCCCAAACCTGGTCTTTCTTCAGGGAATGGCACCATCATCCATCCACTTACACAAACCCAAATCTAGAATTCTCTGACACTTCTCATACCCTCTTTCACAATTCCAGTTTGCAAACCAGTGCGAACTCTTTATCTCCTCACCTTCCACAGCCACCAGATTAGTTGATTCTATCACCTTCTCTCACTAGGTCCAATCACTATACCTCTATCTAAGCTTCCTGTATCTTTCATGAGTGGCTCCAGTCTGTTCATATGCAAGGATGGCCTTCCTTTATGAATGGCAAATCTGACCACATTATTCCCTCGCTGCCTATCACTTTCAGAAAAACCAATACCTGAATCCTTCAATTGGTGAATAAGATGGTGTGATCTGCTTCATACTCTGCAGGATATTTTCCATTTACCCCTCTAGGTCCACTTTATCCTTCTTCACCTTGCTCTGTGCCCTGGGAGCTGATCATTCTAGGCTGTATCAAAGAGGTTCCTCACCCTCTGACTTCCAATTAGTTTGATTAAAGAACAGTGGGAGATGGGAAGGTGGCGGAAGATTGCAGTATGGTGTTTATTCCCCTGCATCTCCTCTTGCTGTCTAGCCTCAGCTTGACTGCATCTCTTTACAGAAGGTCACAGCTACTGTTTGGTGTTGATGGCAGTGGTGGCCTGTCTGGAGCAGCCACTGCCATCATGCCAGCTGCAGTAAGAGAGGCATGGCTGGGGCTGCAGGCTCCATAGAGCTAGCAGAAGACTGAACAGGGAGAAGCCCCAACCCCTTCCAGGTTGGACGGGGTGGGAGCCCTGCCCTCCTGGGTACAGCTGCAGCCACCCAGCCAGGCTTCAGTCTCAGGCATCTCTGCACTCTCAAGGGCCCAGGCCCCCCTTCCACTGTAGGCTCAGAAGTGCCTGCTCCTGCTGTCTGGCCTCTCCCTGCTTGTGGCACCAGCTCTGATTTCAGAGCAAAGTTGTGGCCAAGCCCAGGTGTTGTCACAATCTGGTTGGGTGTGTACACACTTGGGGCAGCACTGACGTGCCAGCCCTCTGCTGCCTTGGTCCCCTCCAGACATTGGGTGCTGATGAGTACAAGAGGAAAGCTGAGGGGGTGGTTTTGAATGGAACTGCAGGCACCTCTGCACACAAACAGCCTGGATGCTATGGGCACTGTGGATGGCAGGTTAATGGCAGCAGGAGGCAGACAGGCTCCTGGGTGGCAAGAGGCAGATCCCTAGTGAAACCCCACCTTCGGGCCAGGGATGGCTTGAGGCCTGGGGGCCAGGCTGCCAGTTCCACAGACCAGAGTGAGAAATTATGGTGCTTTTCCCTGGCTCTCTCATGGCTACCCAATCAGCACATACTTCTTCCCTTCTGAAGCCCATAAAAACCCCAGACTCAGCGAGACTTGGGCAGATGACGGGACAACCTGCCTGCAGAGAGGAGCTACCCACTGGTGATCTCCTCTCTGCTGAGAGCTGAACACTGGTCAGGAGGCCCTGCCTGCAGAGAGGAGCTACCCACTGCGGGTCTCCTCTGAGCTGTTCTGTCTCTCAATAAAACACCTCTTCATCTTGCCCACACTCCAGTTGTCTGTGTTCCTCATTCTTCCTGGACACAGAACAAGAACTCAGGAACTGCAGAATGGTGGGGCTGAAAGAGCTATAACACAAACAAGGCTGAAACAGTCCCCTTGCTCACCATGTTGCGGGTGATGAGAAGACAGAAGAGAGAAGGAGAGAATTGCTGTGGCCCTTCAGAGAGCCCAGATCTAAAAACTCCCTGAGCCAGAGCTGTGGCACCTTCTTTGAGGCTCTGTGTTTCCTGGCACCTCCAAGCTTCTGGAGGACACTGCATTCCCCAGTGCCAGCCATGGAAGATGCTTGCCATATGCCTGGTCTAGCCACAGCCTCACAGGGAGCCAACACCCCTGCTGGCATCTGGAGCTGCCCACCTCACCACAGTCAGCATCCCTGAATGTGCGCAGTAGCTGGATCCCATTCTCACTCACTCACACACCCCTTGCTGCTCTGTGCTTGGCTTGCCCTTGACAGGCATGGGATCTGGGCCAGTAGTGCTAGCCGAGCACAGCTCCTGCTAGGCTGAGTGGGCAGAATGAGCTCAACAGGCCCAAGCAAAACTTGGGCAAAGGCACCATGGGCCACAGAGATTTCCAGCCAGAAAAGTGACACCCAAAGATCCTGTGACAGTGTTATAGCTGGTTTTCTCCAATACTCACTGTCCCCAAAATCAAGTTCATTTCTAGTCACAAAGCTGGAAATATTCAAATTTCTAATTCTTTAAATAGATTTTTAATTTTTTATTATCTTTCTTCCTTTGTATATAATTTCATTAAGTACTTTTGATCAGTATTCACATTTCCCTTTATTTTTGTTTGTAAATGATTGGCAGCTTGACAATATTTACTTAAGAAACAATGTTTATGTAAGAGACAATTTACATTTTGGAAAAAGCCTCTTTACATTTTGGCTGCACCTCTTTATAGAAGGTCACAGCTACCATGTGATGTCTCTTTCCTATTACCATTTTCTCTGATAAATGCTCCCACTTTCCATTTTGATGCCTAGGCATAGAAGTAGCTTTCCATTCTTGCTAATCCTGGAGTACTGTTCATTCCTTGTTCCTTTCCCTTAACCATTCAGACATCATTGCAAAGAGCCCATTTATTAAACTGTCCTCAGTTGCCCTATTTGAGTGTGCCCTCTGTTTTCTGCTAGCTCCTGATGGATCGAGCCATTCTTCTCTCCTGGAGCCACTGACCTTTCAATTCTTCAAATATTCCATGCTTCCTTCCATCTTGACCTAGATGAATCTTTCTCTTTTCCTAGTTAATGTTAACTCATCCCACAAATCTCAGCTCAAATATCACTTTCTAGTGGAAACTTTTCCTGACTCCCAAAGTAGGTCAGGTAACTTAATAATATGCTTTCCTACTTCTATGTAATTTTCCACAGCCCTTGTAGTAAGATAAATACATCACTTAATTGAAGTAGGTCTCTGCTATGAATAGGGGAATCATGTCTGTTTTGCTCAGCACCACACCACAGTCCTTAACACAGTGTCTGGTATATGTGGTGCTCAGAACGTACATGATAAAAGAATGAATACATTCAATTTGTTAGTCCCTAACTAGAGGTACAGGTGTATTCAAGTTGACCACATTTATCTCTTTATTTTGTGGGGCCATGTCCCATATGCTAATCACATTTTGGGCAAAGAGATTATTTTTACTAATTTAGCCAATTACATTTTCTAAAGCCAAGCATTTTGAAGTTCCATTATATTAAGAATTTCCTGGCTACCTCCTTGCTGTAAATGACTCTCCTCATCTTCTTCCCATACTCTGGTGTTTTTATGTACCTCAGCCAATAGTTTTCCCCTTTCCATTATCTCTTATTTGTAGCCTGGAATGACTCCCTCCCTTCCTCTATCCGTTGGGCTGAGCCTTTCATCTCCTTCAAGGTTTTGCTCAATAGTTTCCTCAATGAAGTCTACTAATCATACTGTTTAAAATTTTAGAAGCAACCCTCTCTCCTAATCCCCTGGACCTTGCTGTGTTTTTCGTTAACTGTTATCATCCTCTAACATTATTTGTATATTGACAATGCTTATTGTTTATTGTCTTTCTCCCCTAGTAAAATCTGTGTATTGCAAACACCTACAGCAGTGCCTGGCACATAGTGGGCATTCAGACATATTTGTTGAATGAATTGTATAGGTATCCTTTTCTCAACACTTGATCTGCCCATGCCTGTTCATTCACATGTACTCTTCTCCCACAAGGCAAAAGGCAATTATATATGTAAAGAGTCTCCCTTGTTGCTTCTCCCACCTAGGCAAAACTTTATGACACAAAAATTTTAAAAGAAGTCTCATGAGATTTAAAGGAACTACCCTTACCACACATAATTCTTAAATTTGTAATGAAGCAATGTGAACACAGTAAACATGCTTTTTGGATTAAATGTCCTGCACTCAGTAAATACTTCGTTATGAGAGCAATAAAATGAAGGCAAATGGTAATGAAAGTCCATAAAGGTGTAAGTGAAATGCTTAATCTCTATTTCCCAAGCAATTAATTTCTATCTCCATCTTATCTGCAAGTCACTTTAGAAATATCATATAAAAAGCAGATGTGTCATATAATCTAGCAAAGGGAACTCCTTATGAATTTGTACTTTGGCCATTCTCTGTTATTTTTATCATTGATATGCAACGTGATTAGTCAAGGCTCTGCAAAACTGAAAGAACCTTCTGAATGATTACACATAAAATTTTCAAAAGCATTTTAGGTCACGTCTTATTTATTGAATATTGGTTATCCCTGCCCTGTATACATGGTTACTCTCTTGTAACCATAATATTCCAACCAATCAATCCAACAGGAAATGTCTACTAAATAACTAGCATGTGCGCATCCTAGCATTGCTTTATTAACTAGAACATCACACCTCTGAGCATACTAAATGCTGAGAACTTGCTGTCTTAGTGACAACTATGAAATATCTGTTAGTCTGAAATTACTTTTATGCAGATGCCACTAAATGGCTGAAGAAAAGAGGGTGAAGGCTGGTTAACATATCGGTTCTCATACCTTCATGACACTGCCTCTTCTCAGAGGCTTATACCTCCTTTCCGTGCATGATTATTCTTGTCAAAACTCTAATTGTTTTTTCCTCATTTAAGTGAAACACGGTAGAAAATTTTGCCTGAGATATATGTGTCTTTTTTCCTCTCATTTACATTATGTGTTAATAAAAGAACAATTAGGAAGTACAGGGTTGAAGGGAGAAAAATTAATTCCCAATTATTTTGTATATTTCATCACTAAAGGTAACCACTGTTAGTTGTAGAATTTATATTTTTTCATGTGTGTTTTTTTTTTAACACACAATCACACACAACAGTGATCTGAAACTGTCAATAGTGGTAACTAGAAAAAGAATACCTGAAGCTTATAAAAGTGACATCTATAAAAAACATACCAAAAAGAAAAAAAAAAAAAAGAAAGAAAAAAAACCTAGCCTCTAGGGTAAAGGTTAACAACTGAACTGTCACTTAGTGTTGATGACTTGCTTTCTCCTAAGCTTAGAACTTTCAGGGAATTAGTTTATGATCCCAGGCAGCTTTCTCGGCAGAGGGGAGGGTGCCTAGTTAGCCCTAATTATTACATTTTGTTTCACATTCCCACTTAAACAGCTAACCTTTTTTTCCAATAGGTCTGGACTCTGGCAACTATAGCTTGAACTGACTGCACTGTTTTTTCTCTAAATGGCCTTTTGTGTGTGGATAATGACCCCACTCTCTTGAATAGGGTTTCTCTCTACGTACTGTAGCTAAATGCATCGTTGGAAAAAACAAAGCAAAGAGAAACTGCAGTAAAATGGCCCATAATGGCCTCTTGGGATGGGGGTAGGCTAGACTCTCAGACTTTCACACTTTCCTTCTTCTAAAGTTTCGTAGAGAATAATGCTGTACCTCAGAGCAGGGGGACTGCACCTTATGGGATTTTGGCCATGTTCTGGTTTGTGGTTTGAAAGACAAGTTGTCATGAAGTTAAAGGCTGCCTGGGTCTTCTGGGTGGAAATACTGCTCGCTTCTTCATCCAGTTGATTGAATTAGAGCCTGCCTCAGAATAACTGCTCAGAAATAGGAATTTCTTCTTGGTCAACCCCAGGCTTTGAAGGGCCTTTGGTCATTCTTGCCCTTGTGCTACAGTTCTGCTGTGATAATCTGAATTTGCCATGTTCGTGGTACTGGGAAATCAGATGAATGAAAGCTCTTAAAAACCCATCTCCTGACTCTACTTTGTGTATCAAGGTTTAGAATTATCAGAGCAGAACCTAGTGTTTGCCCCTGTAGTCCCAGATCCTTGGAAGGCTGAGGTGGGATGATCACTTGAGTCCAGGAGTTTGAGACTGTAATGAGCTGTGGTTATTTCACTGTACTCCAGCCTGGATGACAGAGTGAGACCCTATCTCCATCTGTTAAAAAAAAAAAAAAACAAGGTAAAATCAGAATGAACTTTTTTGTCCATTCGAATAATAGGAGTTATGGTGTCAAAGCTTGCAAAACTTTAAGCCAGATTTTGACCCACCTATTTTACATTTCAAAATAATTAAAAGCGTATGTACATATCCCTGTAGTCGCCATGGATTCCATTATCTCCATGGAACTTAAAATAAGGTAATTTTAAGGTCTAAAGAAAATATGTGTTAGTGAAGCCTCCGTACCTAGTCTAATTGACTACCATCTCCTCCACTGTGTCTTTTGGTTCTCCTCCCTTATGTAAGAGCACTTTGTAAATTATTGGACATTATATAAATACTAGTCAGTGTGAGCTAGTCACTCACCCTTTTCTCCTGTACTGAATTCCCTCCATTACACCATATTTACTCGGTACTTACTAATTCCATCCAACCCATTTCTTCCACCTCATCCCCTGGGTATTTTAATAGTTTCATTTAATGAAGTAATAACCCATAATGGGTTAATAAAGGGCAGTTAGGGATACTAGGGTACAGCCCTTTGAAGATTTTTAAGGTACTTTGCCAAGGTGATTTATTAACTCCTTTTGGGTGCCTGATCTTAGAAAAGGGATATGATAATACACATCTTCTTTACTCAAACTACTAAAGATATAGGTGCGGCATGTGTGTGTGTGTGTGTGTGTGTGTGTGTGTGTTTAGTATTTTTTAAGAACAGCCTCTGCATAAGCAAGACAGGAAGAACTGGAGTGGAAACATGCACAGAGGAAACTGAGGAGATTGTTTTCTATTATTGACTAACCTCGTAAGGGGAGAAAAATATTAGCTATTACCCTATATTAGTTGAACATTAACTTAAGATGACAATTTTTCTTTCATCACAAGAAATTCTGAATAGGTCTTCAGCATATTACACTTTTACAAAATGCTGTTTTAAAAATCAAGGAAAAATGAAGTTTGAAGAAAATTCAGAAGAGCAAACTTGTTCTCTAGGAAGGTGTAGTCCAGCTATTTATGCAGACTCCTAGTCTTCCCAGAAGATTTTTTGAGGCAAGTTCAGCTTTGCCCAATAGCCTTGGGCTGCAGCTGCTGAAGGGGAGAGTGGTATCAAAGAAAAATACTGACTTCCTTATAAACCTTGATTTTTACACATGGATGAAGTACCTTTTGACTCTATCGAACTGATGTGATTTAGTGTTTATGATCCATACGAGAATCTGGAAGGTGATTAAAGTTTCTAACACTATAGGTTGATATATTTTAGCGTAACACTCTTCCTCTTAAGTGCTCTTTGTTGGTCTATAGATGTGTTGTCATCAATTGAACCATTTGCTAGTGGCCTGGATCAGTGCAGATAGGCTTGGAACACTTTCAGAGCAGAAGCTAAGTATGGTGAATGCTAAGAGAAAGAAGGGTCAGAGACTAGGGGCAGGTAGCCACCGTTAGATCATTACTAATGAAATAGTCAGTGAAACTCTCTATCACTTTGCCACAGGGAATTCATTCATTAATTTAGTCACAACTCTTTATTGAGCATTTCTTATTTGCTAGACATGGTCTTAGGGTCCAGGGCTACAGAAGATAAATAAACAGGTGATCACTACCCTCAAGAGGTCACATTCCACTGGTAGAGTTGGAATTGTAAGCAGATTAATTACAAATAACAAAATAATAGGTCTCACTTATTTCAAGTGAATTCCTGCCATTGTTCTAAGTAATTTGCGTGCATTAGCTCATTTAATCTCACAACAACTCTGCAAAGTAAGTATTATTATTATCTCATTTCTACAGATAATTGAACCAGGGCACAAGGAGACTTTTGTACTTGTTCAGGTCACACAGTAAGTGATGGAGCCAGGACTACAACCTGCTCCTCCTTACAACCTCTGACACCATATTCTGAAAGAGGTATAAAAAATGGATCAGGAATTTCTTAATAGAGATTAGCATTGCTTTAAAACCTTTGTTTTATTCCTGTCTATCATATATAACTTATTAAGAGTTTGGTGAATTTCCTTTCATCTTTCTTTGCAATGGGTTTGCTGCTTTTTAAAAAAAGCATAGTTGCGATTAAATACAGGTTGCATATACAGGTTGAACATCCTAATCTGAAAATTCAAATCCAAAATGCTCCAAAATCCAGAACTTTTTGAGTGCCAACATAATGCTACAAGTGGAAAATTCTATGCCTGATCTCATATGATGAGTCCCAGTGCAAACAACGTCAAAACTGTTTCATACACAAAATTGTTTTAAAATGTTGTATAAAATTACCTTCAGACTATGTGTACGTGGCATATATAAGACATCAATAAATTTTGTGTTTATTATAGAATCGGGTCCCATCCTTGAGATATCTCATTATGTATATGCAAATATTCCAAAACCTGAAAAAATTCAAAAATCTGAAAAAATTCAAAAAATTCAGAAAAGGAACATTTCAGATAAGTGATACTCAACCTGTACAATTTTTAACATGTAATTCCAAAGTTTGTCTATAGGTTTTGAATATTATTAAGCAATGACAGAAGTCCTTGAAAATAATTTTTTAAGGGCTTTCATAACCCAAAACATGCTATTTTTTAGGTACGTTAAAAAAAACTAAGTCCCTAGAGAAGTATTTACTAGATAAAGCATATATTACGATAATAACTTACCTTTAAGAACCATCATGAAGGCTCACTTACATATTGAAATAGCCACAAAGCTCAGGTATCAAAATGATATTTTAACTTGATATCTTCTTGTTACTTAGCCTCTCAAGTTAAATTGGCTTGTCAGAATTGTAAATGCATTTAAAATTGTAGAAATTTTCAACAAATATTCCACAAGAACTCAGTCAGAATAATGTTTCCCATATACCAATTTTATTTAAAAATTAGAAATGGGGGAGGGGCATAAAAATCATGATTGGGGCCAGTTTTTCCATAAAGTGTATTTCTGTTTACATTTTAATAATGATATAAACAGGAATACGCTGCATTCCATGGGTTGCACATCTCACCTATTAAAAAGGCATATGAAACTCTTGTTGGAAAAATAAGGAAGTGAGTGAGGAAAATGTGCTTCAGACTTTCAAACTGTAGCTACTGGCTTTTGTATCAGAAGTCAATTTTTACATTTGAAACCCCAACTGATCTAAGCAAATTTTTCAGCTTGCAAAGTAATGAGTTTAAAAACGAGTCCCTCCTGTTGTTGCTTGATTTTCTTTCTACTTCAGTTGCTCTTTCAAATAACATGCTGAAATGCTAAGGAAGCAATTTTCAGAAATGCACTGGTAGCTAAATCACAGCTGTATGTTGAGACCACATGTAGGTGGACTTCACCAGTGTTACCTAAAGCCTCTATGATATTCTAGTATGACTTAAAGGAGAAAGAAATCAATGCCTAAGAAAGGGAACTACTTAGCCTGGGTAGACCAAAGCAGAGTGAAATTGCATGGCCACGTACTCATGAGAAGACTCTAGTCTTTATGATTGCCAGATTCACTAAAACCTTGCTGTAACATTGACTCGATAGTAAATTATGTAATATAAGACAAATTTACTTAAATCTTTATTTAAGATAAGCTTTAAAAAAAGAAACACTCTCAGACATAAGCACTTTACTTAGATTATCTTATGTGATTCATATAAGAATGCTATGAGGTAGCTACCATAACTTCCCTCATTTTATAGAAAAGAAAATTGAGGCACAGAAATTAAGTAACTAGCCTATATTTGCAGTTAAGGAGTGGCAGAGCTGGAATGTGAACATAGGCAAAGCTTTCCAAAGCTTTATATTTTGCCACTTCCTCATCTAAAACCTCCAATAGCTAATAGCTACCTTCAGCTAATAGCTTATCAATGCAATTGACAAGAGAGGAGTGGGCCAGAGCATATCTTTGGGGAGCAGGGAATGAATGAAGGCATAGGGTTTTTTAAAATCAGCTTTCCATTCCAGTTCACCCCATAGGCTAGTGATTTTCTTTGCTCCTATTCTCAGATGCATCCTCCAATCTTCTCTGCCCTGCTTCCAGGCTCTCTGGATTCTAGCTGGATTTGGTCATTGGGAGGCACTGGCAGGAGAATGAAGGGCAAGA
This sequence comes from Pongo abelii, assembly GCF_028885655.2. Lineage (NCBI taxonomy): Eukaryota > Metazoa > Chordata > Mammalia > Primates > Hominidae > Pongo > Pongo abelii. The sequence continues at coordinate 102,780,549 of NC_071988.2, read as the reverse complement.
GAGGAGAGGCCAGGGGCTCCCTTCCTCATGCTCTATTTCAATGCACTTCTCTGGTGCTAGCTGCATCTTTTTTGCCAAGGAGCTGCTCCTGCCCTTTCAGTCTTAGCAGTGGTATTAGCCTCCTGTTGCTGGCGTCCGGGTGCTTCAGCATGTCTTATTTCCTCCCTTAACCCTATCTTACCTCTTTAAGTCATCCTTTCATTAAAGTCCCTTCTCTTGAATTATCTGGGTGGAGATTCTGTTTTCTGCTGAGACCTGACTGAGAGGCCTTGTCTTCTATTCTTATTCCTCTCTATGTGCATTCACTAAACAAACATTCTCTGAGCCAGGTACTCTTCCAAGGGCTGGTGGTGAAGAACTTCATGGGGAATAAGATAGACAGGTTCTTGCTTTTCTAGAGCTTAAAATATCTGATGCCTTCACTTCTTTATGCTTTTGTTCATTCCCTACTTCCCACTCATCGCTTGCCAATTGTAATTCTTTAACCCCAAATACTTCTTCAGCAAAATTCCAACATTAAGACATTTTTTGAGCACTGTAAAAGGCTAGTTTCTGTGCTAACAATAAAGATTCTAAAATAAATTCTAAAAGCATTCCCTTATCAACCCAGCATTCCAGGTCTTGTTTCAAAGACTCTGTAACTCTCAAAAACCCACAGAAGCAGATGGAATTTTCCTGAGTGAACTGGAGCTGACTATTTGCCCCTTTAGTATGGCCAGCTTCCCAGATGATTAAGAGGTGCTTGTGTTGTAGGATAATTTATAGAATTATTAAGGTATTTTTCCCTAACCATTTCCAAGCAATTAGCAAGATTTGGGGGCTCCTTTGTCTCAGGAGAGGGATGTTTGAAGAAAGCAAATGTTTTCTACAGGCAACTTACCTTCCTGACCTTTGTTTCTTGAGGCCTGTGCTTTTAAGGAAATCATGGTAATAGGGAAGGGAGAGATGAAGTTTGGAGGCAGACCATGAAGATGCCACTGCTGAAGATTTAGGAGCAGACAGAGGCCGCATGCGGCCCAGCATTCCATTGAAGAGGCAGTGGCTGTCTGTGTTCCCAAGAAGTCTGACCTCTAGGCTCTCAGCCAATGCAGATCCCCCAAGGAGGCCAAACCAAGGTGTTCCTGAGTTCCCTGCAGCATCAAGGATTCCCCTGTGTGTTCAATGGCATGAAACCCCCTGCCTGTAAGGGACACCAGTAGCAAGAATACTTTAACTTATTCTGGAGTTTGGTTTTCAAATGAAATTATTACATGCTTTCAGATTCCAATATTGCTTGATTTCTTAGCAGCTAGAAATATTTTCCACTATTTTTTTCAGCACCAAGGTCATTTAGTTGATATCAATGGAACTCAAATTTGTATATGAATCATTAACTCATATTTACAAAACTCTAAGCTGCATTTAAGAGAAAGAAAATTGTAGCTCCCTGGGTAAGTAGGAATATTCCTTCCAAGTGGACCTTTAGTTTTCCCTCTCTGCTTGCTCATGATAGTTGGGGGGTTGGGGTGTGGAGGGAGGGAGTGAGTTGATTGACCAGATTATCGAATCGGCAAACTATGCCCCAGAGGCCAAATCTAGCCCACCACCTTCTTTTGCATGGCCCATGAGCTAAGAATGATTTTTATATTTCTATATGATTGGGGGAAAAAATCAAAAGAATAATAATATTTTGTGGCACTGTATTAGTCCATTTTGTATTTGCTATAAAATAATACCTGAGACTGAGTAATTTATAAAGAAAAGAGGTTTCATTGGCTCACAGTTCTACAGGCTGTATGTACCTGAAGCATAGTGCTGGCATCTGCTTCTGGCAAGGCCTCAGGAAGCTTCCAATCAGTGCAGAAAGTGAAGGGGAGCCAGTATATCACATGGTGAGGATGGGAGCAAGAGAGGAAGGAGGGAGGTGCCACACATTTTTAAACAATCAGATCTCAGAAGAACTCACTATCACGAGGACAGCAGCAAGCCATTCGAGAGGGATCCACCCCCATGACCCAAACACCTCCTATTGGGCCCCACCTTCAACACTGAGGATCACATGTCAGCATGAGATTTGGAGGGACAGACGTCCAAACCATATCAGACACATGTAAGTTATATGAAATTCAAATGTCAGTGTCCATAATAAAATTTTATTGGAACACGGCCACACTCATTCGTTTATATGGCTGCTTGGCACTACAATGCAGGGTTGAGTAGTTTTGACAAAGACCCACAAAGCCTCAAATATTTCTATCTGGCCCTTTATAGAAGCTTGCTGACCCTTGAGATAGGGTGAATGTGGTCATTTTTATTCCTAGGCCTTGAACTTGGCTGTCCAAGAGAGGATCTAGTCACCTAATACCTAGATTTATTTATATCTATATGGTTGTTACCCAAGAATAAAATTGGCATTAGAATAGACTAAAGCAAAAAAGGGGGCCATCCCCATGACTTAAACAGAAATCAATACATATTGAATGAGCTTAGCCTGACATACGAAGTTCTCCCAGAGGCATTATAATAATGATAGCTTCCATTTATAGAACTCTTACTATGTGCCATGTACTTAGCAACTCAATCCTCAAAACAGCCCTGAAAGGTGGATATTTTAAAGCTTTTGTGAAAGTGGTACAATTAGTTAAAATACAGAAATCAAAAGGTATGTCCAATGTGACTCTAGAGGCAGGAAAATGTAGAGAAAGTACTACTTCTAACACACAATGCAAAGAGGTGGGTTTTTCGCCCACCTGCCATGACATTTCATCTTGTGGTAGACCAACCTTACAGAGTTGCTATGAGGAATCAGTAACCTAACTTATGGGAAAACACCTTACAGTGTCTGGCAAGTAGTGGTTGCCCAGTGAATGTTGATTTGCTTCCTTCTCTTTTTTTTTTTTATTCCGAATTAAATTTCATATTTACCAAAAACATATTTGGGGTATACACAAAGATCAGAATAGTACAGCAATAATTAATAAAATGATATCAAAAGGGCTGGGGACAGGGGTAGGAGCTTTTTTTCACCATTTATACTTTTCATGTTGTTTTGATTTTGAGCCATGAAAATGTGTTAGCTATCAAAAAATTAAATTGCAAATTTGTAATGAGGCTTAATTTGGAATGCATAAATTTTAGAACTCTCTAGTAGATATGCTTACTCAACTTTATGATGATGGTTCCCCCCAATAATGATTTTATTTGATTTCATTCTTTTTTCCTACTATTTTGAAATTAATTTATTCCCTGACTTGAAAACATAACAATCCAATTTTTTTATTTATATAAATGACTCTTATGGATATTAGTGATATCAGCCTTTAGTTCATTTTTGTAACCAAAACTTAGCTTCCTGTAGGTTGTTACATCTGACTTTCATGTATTTTCTATATACTTTTATTTCAAACCAGTAGCATTATTGGGGCAAACACATGTATTCTGTGGTGCATAAAATACTGACTATTTAGTCAATACTATATCAAGTTAAATAGTAACATATTTAGAAGTTAAAATAGGCCAGGCACGGTGGCTCAAGCCTGTAATCCCAGCACTTTGGGAGGCCAAGAGGGGCAGATCACTTGAGGTCAGGAATTCAAGACCAGCCTGGCCAACATGGTGAAAACCCATCTCTACCAAAAAATACAAAAATTAGCCGGGGGTGGTGGTGCATGCCTGTAGTTCCAGCTACTCAGGAGGCTGAGGTGGAAAAATTGCTTGAATGACAGAGTGAGACCCTGTCTCAAAAAAAAAGTTAAAATAATTTTTTTTTTTCTAAATGTACCAAGACATTTCTCTGATTATCAGTAAGAGAAACACGTCCAAGTTCCCTCACCAGGAAATATGTGGCCCTCTGTGTCCTGGCTCCTGCCCTCCCCTCTGCTTACTCCCTAATGCCACTCCTTCCTCCTTCAGCATCACTAAACCACTTGCAGGTCTCAGCGACCCCATGCTGTTTGTCACATAGTAGGTGCTTAGTTAATATTTGATAAATTGATGAATGACCAATAAACTTGAATGACTAATGAGCTTTCTGATACTGGTTTACTTTTCCAGAAGGGGTTCTTGTTACAGAAACTAGATAGGCTAAATTCCCTAATATATGTATACCCCATTCCTCTTAATAATTATGTGTAATTTTCTATATTGTTAAATTAGCTTTTATAAGCCAGTCTCTCCTGAGTTTAGCGAACATGGATCAACCCATCTATATAGAAAAATTGGTGAAACAATGAGCCTATGACTTGGAACATACACTCTAGAAAGAAGCATCCAAGTAGCACAAAACAGCTTAACTCACCTCCATGCACATGACCCTAGCAGAGTTTCTGACCCAAAATTTGTCTCCAGTCCATCCTAGGTAGCAATAACCTCTCCAAAATTCTGCTGTCATTCTTTTTCTGAGGGGTTCATAAATCAGATGTTATTAGGATAATCTTCAAGGCTCTTTGTTGACTGGTCCCAATATACTCTTTTTGAGCCATTTCCCCCAAAGAAGCTCTCTGTTCCAAGTAGGTCAGTTTCTTGAAGACATATGCTCTGTTCATTTCTACCTTCAAATCTTAACCTATATTCTTTCAGTTAAAGAAGTCTCCTGAGTTTATTTGTTTTTAAAGTGGCCTGTTTTGCTTATGCCAATTAAAATTCTGTGTATCAAAAAAGCCCTAAATAAAACCCATCTCATTCCCATAATCTTTCTTGGCATCTGCTGTTTATACTATAACATCTAATAACTTGTCTATATGTGCTCTACTTGCTTCCCAGTTGCATTTTATTCATACATCTTGTCTGCTCAAACAAAGGACTGTTCTTTTGAGACCTAGGCTTGGTTTTTTCCTTCCTTGTCATTTCTCCTAATACCTACCACAGAGCTGACTGGACTGAGTAGGTGTTCTAAGGATACCAATTAAACTGAATCTCCAGAAAGCACTTTCAAATTGGGAGGCAGAGAATGAAGGAAATGGATACATACTATCTGCCATGATGGGTGTTTGTTATCTAAAGTAATCCTCACAAAATGCTGCCAAGCATTTATTATTAACCTTACCTTTTAGAGATGAACAAGCAGATGTTCACAAAAACTAAGTTACTTGCGCAATGCCACATGGCTAGTGTGTGGCAGAGCTGGAATCTGAAAACAGAAGTTTGATGTCAAAGCGCTTCTTTTTTCCCCGCTCTTTTTACTCAATATTTTGCAACGGTAGCAATCTTTAAGACTGAGGAGTATGTTACTATGCATTCTTAGTGGGTAATTTCATGAAAAAATTAGTTTTGCCTATAAAATGGCATTATCATTTTTCTTTTAAAATAAAATTAAAATTGCATAGAAGACAGCTTATCATTATCAAGTAAAATATGGAAACGTAAGGGGAATCATCAGGGAAATGAAGTCAATAGGGAAATAAAAACCTTGCCCAGGTTACTTAACTAAGAAATCCCGAGTTTAGACAAACTTCAGGCTCCCAGACTTTTTGGAGAGGCAGCAAGAATATCAAAGTATATTTTCTATTGCCTGGAAAAGGGTCTTTCAAAGATCCACATTGTTTTTCTTCGCTTCTCTCTTGCTTAACTTTAGAAGACAAAGTAAGATAGTGCAAGTTTGATTTCCAATACTTTCCAAAACAAAATCTAGGCCCAGTATACTAAGAAGGCAAAATGGCAAAAAAGCAAATTAAAAAAAATTTTTTCATTAAAAGCCAGTTCCTTTTTCTACCTATAAACCTCAACCACATTACCCATTCTCTCTGTTCCTGTGCCCCTAGCTGCCCTGGAAACAGAGTATTTGTTTAATATCTTTTTCTCTGTTAAGCTTTTTCTTTCTCTTTGGTTTCTCATTGAATGGGGGACACCTGTGTTGTGTAGCGGGCATGCTGGGGGGAGGCCAACTGCATCTCCTGAGCTATAGCAGAGGGAGGGAGGGTTCAGCCTGTCTCACAGCAGGGAAACTCCCCGTGAGAAACTTTCAAGGCCTTTTTGTGAGATGACTACAGAAAAATACATTTTATTGACATCTTTGTCGTTTCCAGTTATTCCCATCATTTCTCCTGCCTGTGAGATCTGGAAACTCACATGCTAAGTCATACACATGTAATTCCTCTAGCTGACAGACATCATTTGGAGGCTGCATAATAAGAGGAAGGGAAAGGGGGAGGGGGAGGAGGGGGGGGCTTTCTGAGGAGGCTGAAGCTTTCCTTACATAGAAAAACCATTTCCCTTTATTCTAACCCCAGGCTTCTTTTAATTTCAAGCTATTAATTCGAAATAGCTAATCAGTTGCTACAGGCATACACACACTGCCGGGACTGCAAAATACCTGCCCTTTTCTAATCAACCCCAAAGTGATAATGATTTATATGTATAATGTGCATTTAGTCTGTAAAGCCCAGGCACTTTGCACGAGATGATTTGTGGAGATTATTCAGTAGGATTTTCTAATTCATACTAATGTCTGGGAGGCCCATGGAGGATTCTCACATTTTCATGATTGAACAAGAGAGTGAACACACACATTTTTTTCAAAACACAAACTCTAGGAAGAGGTTTCACAAAGCTTATTTTATGCATTTCCTTGGACAAGTATCACTTTGTTTTGAATGTTTATCATTCTCCATGGGGTACTAGTGGAAATGCCCTAGGAGTCCCTAAAGAGAAGTGAAGTTTACATGGCCTGAGTTCTCATTGCTGCTTCAATACCAAATAGTTACTGGGAAGCAGGATGGGTTTCTTCATTTAAATGAGAATTATTTGGTTTGGCTTAATGAAGCAAGAATTAACTGTTAGCCGTATGACTTAACCCACTGCTGTGATGTATCTATCTTTATTAAGGAAATCTAATACATTCTTGGCAGGTTGCAGCAACCTACACATTTGAGGGAATTGGTAAGAAAGGAGACTATTGATTTTAATTGGAATGACAGCAGGAATTTGAGAGAATGCAGTAACCTGCACTGAAATGAATGTTACCACTATCCCAGCTAGAGTTTGTGTCCTGTCTTCCACCCAAATGGCCAATCAGATCTTCACTGATATTGCAAAGTGATGTCTTGACTACCCCTACTTAAATCCCACTCTGGAGATTCCATTTCCGTAATGGACCACTCCCTCGAGGGAAAACACAGCTGCAGCATCATTAAGTGCCAAACCCAGCATAGCACCCTCCTTGGAGTTCTGCCATTCAAGTCAATTGCAGTGTTGACCCAAATGAGATTATTAAGTATCTTGGGAACATTATAATCCCAAGAAACATGGTGGCCAAAAGACCAATTTATACTTACTTAAATTTGACTCATCTTTCCCAGAAAGCCTTTCTCAAACTAAAGTTTAATTCAATACAATAATTGAAATATACTCACCATCCAAATGGGTAGATTCCTGAGGTCAAATGCTTTCATTATTGGGGCCATTGTAACATTAGAGACAGGGAGTCATGAGAAAGAAAACGTCTGGCAAACAAGGGAAGTAACTGAGGATTTGTTTTTTAAATAGAAATTCTGTTTCTATGTCGCTTCACAGGAGTGCTATTTTATTTTAGTAACTGCCTCTCAATGGTCTCAATATACTTTACCAATAACACCTTTTTATCATTTATGTGTCCCAGGTTCTGACTTTTGCAACTTCCAAAATATGCCTTTTGCCAGTAATAAGTGAGAATTTAAAAAATTACAGCATATTCCTGAAACATCGTTTGGGTAGAGTAATTTTTTTGTTCTTTTCCATATATCCTTATTGTTGGTTCCTATCCTAATATCTTAAGAGGGAAAGAAATCCTATTGTGCCTAGAATAGGTATAAATATGAACATCTTCAGGCCCCTCTTTACAGATTTTATTTACTATTCAGTATGGGATATACAGAAAAATAAGCAGAAGAATAGTGAATTAGCTTGTGTTGCATGTCACTAAGGTTGCAAATTTATGAAGTGAATCAGACTTCAGATCCAATACTTACCCAATACTGTTTGGACAGTTATATTTTGAGCAATTATTTGCTGAAGATAAGTCTTCAGAATACATGGATACCTTGGGAAGAGGTATTGATCATTTCAACTCCCCCCAGCCAATTCTGAACAAATGACTGTACATGTTGTTAAGGGAACTGAGCACGTTCCCTAAGGATGCCCCGTGGTTTTTCTGGTCCAGTGTTTCTCTATTCCTGTTATCACAGTCATATTCCAGCTGAGGTAATTCCATCTTAATGTGCCTGTTACCTATCAAAATGGATGTCACAGTACATTTCCCCCACAGGAGACCGCTTCTGTGGGTAAACGAGGCACATATATCTGGATTGTCACACACTCTAGAAATCCCCTGGGTCTTACAAATGCTCCAAATTTATAGCTGCTAGTTTTAGTGTATGTGGGTGTGTGGGTGACTGTCAATCAAACATGGAGCTTAACATTTACTGTGACTTTTTATATTGAAATACAATTTCTTTTCTTCCTCTGTGGTAAGCCCAGAAATGGAGTGGAACAAGTTAATTAAAATACTGGTGGCTTAATACTTTTCAGCCACTGATACTTTCCAGTCAGCTCTTCTCTGGAGCATTCTTTGTCATTGTGAAGCTAATCTGGAGCCAATAGGAAGATTTTTCTAAACATGAAATAATTTCTTCTAAGGTCTTTCTGCCCTCTCTCTTAAAATCTGAAGGAAACAATCTCATGGACTATTCATTAATGCTTTGACCCCTCTGTGCTACCAATAGAATCCAGGGCAGGGTGGGGACATCACATTTTATGAGCACATACCTAGAAAACAGCTTTATCAGCAGGGATCAATTTGTCTTTTCCTATGCATTACTATTGAACTTTCTGCCCATCAGCAATCAGCGGACCCCTGAGGAATAAATACCAACAAACTCCTTCATAGGTTTTAAAGTTTATTTTGGGTCCTTGATGTCCTAGAAATAGAAATATACAAGAAGAAATTTATTTGCATGTTGGCTTCTTTGCTCTTGGTGGAATTATTTGAAGAATTGGTTTTAAACTAAAATATTTTATTATACAACGAATGAAAATGTAATCATGAAATGTTCCTTTTCCAGAAGTTGCAAACTGGTAGCCCACAGGCCACATCATGCCTGCCCGGATACTTTTTGTGGTTTGCCTGTTTTTGTTTTTTTTTCTTTTTTCTTTTCTTTTCTTTGTTTGTTTGTTTGTTTGTTTGTTTGTTTGTTTTTTTTTTTTTAAGACAGGGTTTCATTCTGTCACCCGGGCTGGAGTGCAGTGGTGTGATCACAGCTCGACTTCCTGGGCACAAGTGATCCTCCTACCTCAGCCTCGCCAGCAGCTGGGACTACGGGCATGCACAGCCACATCCAGCTATTTTTTTTTTTCTTTTTACAGATACGGTCTTGCTATGTTACCCAGGGTGGTCTTGAACTCCTGGCCTCAATTGATTAACCCACCTCAGCCTCCCAAAGCACTGGGATTACAGGAGAGAGCCACCATGCCCGGTTACATGTTTTTTATTAATTGAATTAGGAACCATTGTATGTGACCTGGAAATTTCACATAGAAATATGGATTTGGAGATTCTTTTTTAAAAATAATCTCCCAGTATGGGGTCTGTACTATCCCGAGAGGAGCTAGCAGCAACTGTCCCCTCTCTATGAGGCAAGGCTTCCAGTAGCCACCTTTCAAAGGAGAGATGGGATCCCCTTTTATCAGGCATAAATCCTTTAGTTGCCCTCTTTGGGTAGATATGGGCCCTCCAGTTTGCCACAGTTGTTTCCTCCCAGTACAAACCACAAATTCTACTGTAGGCTTACCACAGATACTTGATTTTGTAATCCCTGTTCTTGATGAGAAACTGTGACAAATGCTCATCTGAGTTTCTTAAGTAACTTCCTTCCCAAGAAAACAAATTGTTAATTGAGCACCTATCTGTGCCAGGCACTTTTCTTGCCCTGTCTCATATGATCATCACAACAACTCCAGTAGGTATTTTACAGACAAGAGAAGTGGAGCTTGAGAGACTCAATAACTTGCCTGGGACTACACAGCTCATAAGTGGATGAAATAAATTGTATTTCTATTGCCTGGTTCCAAAGCCCAGACTCTTCCACTAAACCTCTCAAACACTTAGATGGCTCTACACAAAATCTCATTCGTTTTACCACATCCCTGTTGAGAGTAAGGAATTGAGTAGAGAGGTCTAAGAGGCAATGGGAAATTTTGATTTTTTTCCCCTCATTTGCTACATCATCATTCTCTTCTTAGACATGTAATAACATCACCTACTTTGGTTTTTGAAATTACTCATGACAAGCCGTGAAACCTAACTTATGTGTGGCTTCTGTAGGCTACTAGAAAGTTGACATCCACATGGCTGTCATTCCTTCACTGGCTGTACAGTCTCCTCTTCAATTGCTGCACAGCTGTATGGAGCTCAATTTGTAATAAAAGTGGTTTAGTGCAAACCATACAGACATAATGGTCTTTGATTTCCCCCTCTGCTTTGAAAATCTCTCTTAATTATCTGCCTGTAGGCTTGGAATTTCTTTGCCAAGTCTATCTTCATTTACTGAAGTGTCTCCAGAGTACTACTTTTAGAGGAATTTCTTCAGAAGTGGAAACTGGCCCTAAGCCCTCATGTTGAAGAAGGTCAGTGTAGCAATAACATTGACTTAAAACTTACTTCAGTAAGGAAGTCCCTTTAAAAAGGCACTCTGTGCCCACTCTGTTAAAAAGAAAAAAAAGTTGTGAAAATAGAAGTGAGGAAGGCAAAGAAGAACACTATAAAGCCACAGCTGGGAGAAGTAACAATTTAGTTGAGCTGATTCCCTGGTGTGGGGAGGAGGCCTTTCTTTTCTTCTGTGTGCCTCCGAATTCTGCTTACCCCAACACACTTGAACAACTTTGCCGATACCTTCATTAATAATTTCTGTCATCTATTCAGTTATTCATTCAAGCCTTCTCTGAACACCTATGTGAAATGATACTGCTCTATTCTTCTCTATCCCCTTGCCAGGCTTTATTCTTCTCTTGTCACACTTATCACCAGTCCATTATATTGTATGTTCGATTGTTTTATTTTTGTTTCTCTCTGTTACCTAAATGTAAGATCTCTGAGGACAAGGACCTAGCCTGTTTCATTTATTGCTATACCCCTAGCACCTTGTGCATGGCACATAGTAGGAACTCAATAAATATAAGTTATTGAACTTCCACTATGTATTTAGGATCTAAAAATGAATAAGACATGACTCCCACCTTCGAGGCACTCATAGACTTTTTAGAGACAGATGTAAACATAAATGCATCTTGCAGTATGAGAACTTGACTGGTATGCATGACTTCAGCAAAAGTGATTTAACTGATTAACTGCTGCACTATGTGAGTGTGATGATTAATTTTCTGCATTACCTTGAATGGGGCATGGGTTTCCCAGATTTCTGGCCAAACATCATTCTGGATGGGTCTGTGAGTGTTTGAGGATGAGATTAACGTTTGAACTGATTGATAGACTGAGGGAATCAGATTGCCCTCCCTGATGTGGGTGGGCCTCATTTAATCAGTTGAAGGCCTGACTAGAACAAAAGGGCTGACCCTCCCAGGAGAGGGAGGGAACTCCTCTCACCTGACTGCCTTGAGCTGGAACATTAGTCCCTTCTGACTTTCAGAATTGGACTAACATACAAGCTCCTTTTGGGTCTTGAGCCTGGTGGCTTTTGGACTGGAACTACACATTGGCCCTCCTGGGTCTCCAGCTTACTGAATGCAGATCTAGGGAGTTTTCAGCTTTTGTAATTGCATGAACCAATTCCTTACAGTGTGTGTGTGTGTGTGTGTGTGTCTATATGTGTGTCTATATGTATATCCTGTAGACTGATAGGCTATATCTACATATCTGCACATATAGATATATCTATATATCTATAGGCCATATCTACATATATAGATATATCATATTGCTTCTGTTTCTCTGAACCCTGGCTAATACAGTGGGCCAGGCATACAGACTTAAAAGCATCATACCCTGCTTCTCTAAGAGACAGATGCCAACTGGAATTAGATGTGCAAGTCGTTTACTAAGAGAAGGGCCTGTGAAAGATAAAGGACAAAGTGGAGGGAGCTGGAGGAGGTGGAGGAAGCCTGCAGCCCATGATGCAGCTCTGAGACCTATGAAGGGAGAAACAGAAGAAAGGATTGAGTAGGAAGTACTTCAGACCAAAGTGCAGTTCTGAGAGTTGTGGCCAGCCTGATGGAGAGTCCCTGAGCCAAAGGTGCCCATTTGAGGAATCCCCCTTTAGGCAAGAATGGCCCAGCTCTAGCACCCACCACTGTACTCAGTCATTGACTGGGGCAGCCTGGGGAAGTGTGACCTGGAAGTGAACGCTGCAGTCAATCCAAGGTACAACAGCTGAAGACTGAATCAACTATGCCCCACTCAATATGCCCTCCCGCAGCGAGATTCGAACAGGGCATCTTCATGACCCATTCTTCTGGCATGCCCTTCTGAGGCTGGGGGTGGGCTTTCACAACTTCTGCCCATCATAGAATCTCTATGTGGTAAAGACAACATGTTCTTAAAGTGGGGTAGGGGCTCCCTAGGAACCTGTATTGAAGCTTATGTTCTTATTTAGATTGTATATTTACCAAAGCCAATCTTGGAGCCATCTCCGCTCACATGCAAGAGGAAGGATGCTCACAGGCTGAGGAAGGATGATGGTGGGAATCCAGGAAAAGGAGGGGCCTGGAAGCTGGACTCTTTGTCTCTTCTGCTGAAGCCAGAGACTTGGGAACAGCAGGCACCTGTCATCCCAAGGTGCTGGGATGGGAGGAGGACCTGGTTTTTGAAACCAATGATACATCAATCATTGGGCAAACTTTGGTACCCACACTCTATTTGACAGACCTCTGGCTGATCTCAGCCCTGCCTTGGATACGTTGCAACAGAACTGGGAGAAACATGGCAGAGATCAGCTCTCCTTAGTTGAAACAGAAAATTCCCAAGGATGGGCAGGAAAAGATACTAGACTACCTTTTCTTCTGATAAATCATATAATGCTTGCTTGTTAAATGATTATAAATCTAGTTCTTTCTCTTATTCCTCCTTTAGGATCAAAATTTATTACCAATTCAGAAGATTAGTGTGGGCTGGGCTCCCTTGTAAACATTTCCCTCTTTATTATATTTCCCCTACTCTGCAAATTAAGAGAACTGCCACTTAAAGCCTGTAAAAAACCACCCTGTCAATTAACTCTGATGGAGTCATAGTGATGAAATATTAGCTAGTGCTAGACAGGAATCTGGAGATCCTTTATTATTACATATAGAAAGAAATGAGTGATTACCCAAGGTCACCTGGCCGACTAACTGCAGAAACAGGCTGGGACCCAGGGCTTTGGTTCTCAGGCCAGAGCTCTGCTCACCATAGCAGCCTTGCTTTCTTCTCTGATTGTACCCGGTTTTTTGTTTGTTTGTTTGGTTGGTTTTGGTACTTTTATGCTAGAGAATACTTGGTTAGCTGAAGATTTTTTCATAACCCCTGTAAAGCATGAATTTCACTTTTTTAGGGAACCACTTTTTCCTCTGGCTAAGAGTTTTGTGCCCCAACTTAATGGAAAAACAAAACAAAACAAAACACTGTCTTGCTGCAGGAGCCTATAAAAATGCCATTTCTTTGAAAACTGGCAATGGCTAATGCCTAACATAAACCTCTGAAGGAAGAAAAGGACGGAGAAGCTAAGGTGCACAAATCGCCCAGCTTTGTGACTGGTAGAGCTAACACTTGTTTACTGATGTGGACAGTTCCAACAGCTGCTTGTCTGCAGACTCAGAAACTTCTTTGAACTAGAAGGAACTTTGACAATTATCTGTGAGGAAACAGAAAGAACATGTCCCGTGAGCACCATCACAGGGCAGAGTCAGAACCGGAACCCACGCCTTCCAACTCTTAGTCAGATGATTGTCTGTGACAGAATATTTGGAAGACTCCAAGGATAAGGCTTTTAATTTCAGACAAGTAAGTGCAAATTAGGAAGTGTGTCAAAAGTCAGTGCATTGACTATGATAATCATTGTTGAGCCCTTATTATGTTCCAGGCACTGTTCTAAGGGCTTTACATGGATTGAGTACTTCTTTACACTGGGCTATTAGTCAGCTTTCACCAGGCTGTGTTACAGCAATAACCCCCAAATCTTAGTGGTTTACAATAACAGAGGTTGTAGGTGGTAGTGATGGGTGAGACTCCTCCAAATGGCTTCTTCAGTGCAGGATCAGGGTGAATGAGAAGACCTTATTTGAGATATGTCATTCTTGTGGCAGAGAGAAAAGGGCACAATGGCCCAGAAAGCCTTTGCTCAGTCAGGGCATATGTCATTGCCACTCAAATGCCACTGATCACAGCAAGTCACATGGCCAAGCCTGATGTCAATGAAAGGAACACAGCAAGTCACATGACAGTAGCCAGGGATAATGTAGCAGACTAGCAGACTAAACATTTCTGTTACCCCAGAATTCATATGTTAAAATCCTAATCCCTAATGTGATAGTATTAGAAGGTGGGACCTTTGGGAGTTGATCAGGCCATGGGGGTGGGGGCTTCGTGAATGGGATTAGTGCTCTTGTTAAAGAGACCCAAGAGATCTCTCTCATCCTCTCTCTGCCATGAAGACACAAGGAGAAGCCATCCTCTCTCACCATATGAGGACACAAGGAGAAGTCATCCTTTCTCTGCCATATGAGGACACAAGGACAGAAGAGGGCCCTCGCCAGAACCCAAGTATGCTGGCATCATGATCTCAGACTTACAGCTTCCAGAACTTTAAAAAATAAATGTTTGTTTTTTAAGCCATCCAGTCTATGGAAATTAGCTCTAGCAGCCAGAACAGCAGCTAAAACAGATGTGTGTCTGTGTGTGTATGTGTCTGTGTGTGTGTGTGTGTGTTTTAACATGAAAGGTAGCAAAATATTTGAAACAATATTGCAGTCTACCACAATGAGAGTCACCACTTAACATTTATATGCTCATTTGATCTTCACAACAAAACCTATTAGGTACGTAAAAATATCATCTGTTATCTAAAGCTTATACAACAAGTGAGAGACAGAGCTAGTATCTGAACCCAAGCAGTCAGCCTCAAGACTGATTCTTAATCAGTAGGCCATGCTGCTTTTCATGATTTGCTGCCTTTCATCTGCTAACCCTCTGTCAGACACAGTTCCCTTCTCCCCTACTCCCTCCACCAACTGGTAAAGTCAGCCAAATGCCTAATGCCGAGACTTCAGCCATCTGTTATTTTTACCTACATTACCACATTCATTTATTTATTCAAAAATATATATTGAGCATCTGTGGACATGATGTGATACAAAGCAGTAGGCAGAGAGTGGGTACAAAGATATATCAGAAATAGATGATGGGTTCGGTTCCCATGAACCTAGTGAAAATATATATAACTAAAAGAATAAATCATAAACACATATGAACCTACAATTAAATTGTTATGGGAAGGCCAGAAGAATAAGCAAATTATTCTGGTGAAGGAGCTCTAGAAAAAGATGGGAGAGAGATATTTAGTTGTCTTTGAAGGATAGATGGAGTATGAAGGTGGGCAGATGGAAGGGAAGGAAAGGAATGCATGAAGATAAGGCGTGAAGACACGCGGTGGGGCCACAGAGCCATTAGTTCCAGGCCACATTCAGGAGGGCCCACGGAAGAGTTTATACCCTGACTCAGTAATGCATACACTGGCAATGCTAAAGACATCCTCTGTCACCCTGTTTTAAACTGTTCCAGTACTGGATCACACTGCCTGTGCTGACTAGGAATGAATATTTTTATAGACCCTGTAATTATCTTTGAATAGCACAATTATGTGACATTGTGTTTTGTAGACACTAAAAGCATTAATTTGATAAATGTTACCTTTGAAAATATATCAAATTTTTCAAATCTTGTTTTGGCTTTTCTTCATTTCTAAAAAATATACCAGCAGCTTCAAAAAAAGAAAGCAGATTTCATGCCTTTCAATGTCTTTACAGTAAAACACGGTGGGAAGAAAATACAATAATTTTGGCTGCGAAAAATCGTTCAGTTCCTACTTCAACAAATATTTAATGAGCACTTAGTATAAACAGAGCCTTATTCTAGGTGTTCGGGATGTCGCAGTGAAGAAAGGGTACACATTTCTGTCGTCATGGCATCTGCATTCTACTGAGTGTATAAAAGAAGTAGTGAGAACTGAAAAGCTAAATTGTGCATTTGTAGAGGAACCAGACCTTGACTGCCAGGCTAACTAGTAGGTGGCAGACAGTGGGGAGTCATTGAAAGTTTTCTGCAGGGACATGATGAAAGCTAGGCTTTAGGGGGTTAATCGGGCAGCACTATGGTAGGTGGAGGTGAACTAGAAAGGGACTTGGGTGGAGGAAGGGGCATTCAGAAAGCAGTTCTTGCCATGCAGAAGCAGTTCATGGTGTCCAGCAGATGCAAAACTGGTCCTGAAGTCGGGTAGGCAGAGTGAATGCACAGGCTGGACAAGATGTAAAAGATCCCCATGAGATAGAACAGCAGGGGAAGAATTCCTCATTGCGTGAATGCGAAACCAAGGGAAAAAAGAAAATCAAAGTTCCTGTGGTTTGCAGCCTCATCTCTGGTAAGGGCAAGGTGGTTTAGCCCAGAGTGGGCTTTGGCATCAGATGACCCTAGCTTCAAAGTCTAGTCTGACATTTAACAGCTGTGAAACTTTGGGCAGGTTGGTTAATCTCTCTGAGTTTCAGTTACCCCATCTGTAAAAGTGAAAAATAACTCCTAACTGCAGGATTAAATAAGATAATAAGTGTAAAGCACAGAACACAGACAGCTCCCAGTAGCTTTTTATTGTGATTATTATGGTTACATGGAAGATGAACTGCCTTGGGGTATGCATTTGAAGTAACTGCTGGACATCCAGAGGGAGATGGTGAGCATTTTCTGTGCTGAACACTTGACAAACCTCATCTCTTTGTCCTTACAACAAGCCTTTGAGGAAGATACGGTTGTCATTACTATTTTACAAATGAAGAGAATGAGATTTAGTTAACTAAACTTAGCCCAGCCTAAGCAGTTAGTGAGGTGCAGAACTCAGGTCCCCCGACTCCAAAGCCCATACTCTTAAAACATTCAAGTTTCGGAGCAAACCCAGAAAAGGCACTTAATTTAGTTTAAAAACTCTCACTCTCCCTGGCCACCCATCCTCAAACGCCTCTCACAGGCACCACTTGGCTGGTGCTGATTCTCCTGCGTGCTTATGAAGGAATGAGTTCAGTCTGAAGGGAGCCGCCCTGCCCATCTCAGCAGCCTCTTTTGGTAGATTAGAACAGATTTTGCTGTTTCTGCTCAGATACTTATTAGTCAGCATAATCACGGTCATAGACAGACAGCTCTTTTGGCCCTGGACAGGTAGTCATTGTCCTTCCAGATTTGCTATGTCCTATCTCTGGTAATATTCACCAAGCTTCCTGGGGCTGGGGGTTAACATGATTGAAACACACCAACCCAGGAGTCAAGACCCAGGTTCACTTTAGGCCTTTATCACTTACTACCTGTTCGATTTGAGGAAAGTTCCTTGTCCTTTTTGAGCTTCTTTCTCTTCTTCATTTGCAAAGCAGAGATAATGACCCCAGGTTCAAACCAATCAACAAGGAAATGAAGACAATCTGCAGAAGGATCACTGTGCAACTAGCAACCATTCTCTGTGACACCCCCCAGTCCTAACAGTGCCCAGATGGAGGAAGGAGAAAGATGTGGGCTCTTAGCCCCAGAAGATGTCAGGAGATTCATGAGCCACTGAATATGCCCAAGGGAAACATCTTCCTGACCCTTTCATCAGACTGCCTTGACCTTCTGTTAGACCATTTTAAGTCTTCTTTTGTTTCCCAAGTGCAGTCATACTGACTCATATTTCACCCAAGAAAAAGTGTGGCATTCACAGGAACAGCTCTGTCCCTCTTATTTTGATGTTAACTTCAGCATTACCTGTGTAGATTACAGGTTTCTGATCCAAAACAAGCTCTGCTTAAAACAGAATGGAAGCAGCTCTCTGACTCACTTAGCAGGTTAATATCAAGCATGTTAATAGCTTTGCCATTGCTCAGTGAACAGATTCTAGCAACAAAGACTACTGTGGTGTTCTTCCCTAATAATTTTCTGTGTATAGATCCACAAATTGGCTTTCAGAAATTCATGGCACAAAGATGGCATTTGCCAGCCAGTATTCGGAAAGAATCTGATATTCTCAGAAGAAAGTATGATGCAAATTGTTCTGTAATGTTAGGGGAGCTTAACTTTGCTTCTATTCGAAGTCAGTCCCTTTAAAATATCGGCCGGGCACAGTGGCTCATGCCTGTAATCCTAGCACTTTGGGAGGCTGAGGCAGGCAGACTGCTTGAGGTCAGGAGTTCCAGGCCAGTGTGGCCAACATGGTGAAACCCCGTCTCTACTAATAATACAAAAATTAGCCAGATGTGGTGGCAGGCGCCTGTAATCCCAGCTACTCGGGAGGCTGAGGCAGGAAAATCGCTTGAGCCTGGGAGGTGGAGGTTGCAGTGAGCCAAGATGCGCCACTGCACCCCAGCCTGGATGACAGAGCAAGACTCCATCTCAAAAAATAAATCAATAACTAAAATAAGATAAATAAAATATGAACTCATCTCAATGAGCAAAGACCTGCCTTTTTATTAACATTCACTTCTCACACTGCCTCACAAGCAGGCGTTTTTGTGTTTTCCCTTTCTTTTCCTTTAATGTACGATCTGGCCTGTCTAAGGAGACACCGAAATGCCAGAGCAATCAAGCGAATAATCAGCATTTACTGTGGGCTCTGCCACATTTTCCAACCAGAAGGACAGCAGAGTTGAATGAGTGGGGGTCTCTTTGCATGTGGCTTTGTGCAGCAGGCCTGCCAAGCATTACTATTCCAGCCCTTAAACCTGTGCCAGACTGTTAATGTCTTAATGCTTATTCAAGTGTCAGGGAGTGCTGGCAGATGTCAGAGAGAATGGGAGGCTGTCAATAAGGAAATTACTTACATTCACAGGGTGATTGCAGCAGTCTGTCAGGTAGCATTTGAGAGGATGTCATGCTGAAAGAAGGAAGCCAAGGGAAAAAAAAAAAAAAGGGTGGCAGCAAACAGCATTGAGGGAGAGTCTTTTAAAAAAAATTGTTTGTGGTTTTTTTTCTTTTATTTCTGGAGCTAAACTTCAGATACAGCAGTCACACACAGGTCAAGAAATAAACAAGAAGGTATTTCCTATTTGTGGAGACCTTAAACATAAGAGCTGCGTGGCAAGGGGCTTTCGTTGCTTGAAACCGACAAAAAATTCAAGCTCTTTTCTGAGATGGCAGCAGGAATTAGCAACGCATAGGGTGTTCCATACGTTATATATGTCATCCAACAACCCTTTGCCTACCTACTATGTGCTAGGTGTGGTCAATAATGCCGTGACTAAATGTACACAAGAAATATATTTTGAAAACACATTTTTTAAATTCTAGGCAGGGAAAGACATGTTTGCTGTGCAGTTTTAAGATGAAGAATTTGAATGAAGTAGTATCTCACCCATGCAACTTTCACAGCGCCTCCCTGTCTTTGCTTGCATGGGGAGGGGACTTGAAGAATGAGCTTCTGGAGAAGGCAATCTTGCCTTTAAAAGCCTCTCTTAGTTGTTCCGGATTTGCCATGGTGATTCTATTTATTACCTCCTTATGCCTGGAAAGTTCTATTCCTGTCTCTTTTATTTTACTGGTCTTTATACTCTCCACCTCATCCCTCCAGGGAGAGCCTCCTCAGGAGCTTATGATGGGGTTACATCTCAATTAACCCATCATAAGTAAAAAATATCATAAATAGAAAATACATTGATACTTTCTGACAAACTCATTGTAAATTTGAAAACTTTGAAGTTGAACTATCCTTAAGTTGGAGTCTGTGGGTCTGTGGGCGTGCTTGGAAGAGGAGGGAGCAAAAATACTGTTGTCATTAGTCAGTAGTCAGATGCAATTGTCTAATTACATGGGAAAAGATGTGATCATAGTTACGAAGCTTACCTTTTAAGTGAAAAGTCAGCCCCTCAGAATCACCCTGGAAACATGAGACATCTCTAGTGCTCATCCCTGATGATGAGAAAAACATCCTTGCATTTAGAGAGAATATGGCAATTCCATTCATAGTTAATGGTGATTTTTTTAGGGCTGTCATTACTTAATGTCACACTTGCATTGTAACATAGCTCCCTTTCATATTTCAGAATTTATCCCAGAAGGAATCAAAGAGAGGATGTGAGTTACATTTGTTAGTTAGCTTTAGACTGACCAGTCAAAGAAAAGCAACTATTTTACTGATGGAAACTCCAGAGCTGATGGTGCTCAAGAGTACAAGAATCAAGGACAAGGAACTTTTTTACAGAGTACCCGAGTCAACCAGACTCCTGAAAGATGCCACTGCAGTGATTGTCTCTGTGGGGACAAAACCAGCTGGGTGAAATAGGGGGTAATAGCTAAAGTCCAGATGTGGCCTGGACATATTCCTCTGCCCCCACTCTCTACTGCCCTTTCCGTCCACAGTTCCTCTTTTCTCCCTTAGATCAAGAGGGGTGAAGTTTGGATTCTGGATAAGAATGTGCTCAGGTCCACATCAGCACAGCCCTTTCCCCAGGAGCATCCTGCCTACCTGCTGTCCTGCCTGTGTACTCATAGAATTTGCAGGGCTCATACCTCCATCAGTTTACACCAGTCATGGATGAGGCTCCGGGCCTTTTGAAGTGTCCTCTGTGCCTTTGAAGTGCCCTCCCCAAGGGAACATAAGCAAATTTCTGGGAGAAAAATGTAGCAGGACTTAACCTATCCCCAGGGAAATTCTTCCAGAGATACCTCACATTTCAGGAAGGAGTAAATAAGTTTTTATGAAGATACAAAAGGCTTTCCATCTTGTTCTCACTAAGCTGAAGCAGAGAACAATCAGGCTGGAAACCCTCTCTGATCCACATATTAGCTCTGAAATATCTTTCTTCCTTAGAGCTATAGCTTCTCAATGCCCACCTCCACTGGCCTTTACACCAACTACAGACGACCTAACCTTTTCTCCTACGTGCTGCAATATTAAGCTGTAGGTAAAAGTCAGAGCATATTAATCAGTCAATCCAGGAATAGCACTGAAAGAAATACTTAAAAACACAGAAAAACATGCTCTCCGTAGACACAATCAATATCATGGCAAAATTCTGGAAATGCCAGAAAAACATTAACGAATAATTAAATTTTCCCATGTGCATTTATTTTCCCACTTGGTTACTGCTTATTTTACTAACTCTATTAAAAATTTTAAATCCACTGGAATCACTCTGCTTTTTACAATTAAAATCCATAGTATTTTAAAAATATTTTCTTCCTGCCCCCATCCTTTCTAATGTTATGATGGCTATTATGCTCAATTTTCATGTTTCTTGTATCCTGTTCTCTAATTGTATACCTGTCAAGGGGCAAAGAGAAAAATAATATCACAAAGCCAATGACTATCATTTATTAAGTACTTACAAAGTGCTGGGATCACCTATTTGCATTTATTATGTTACTAAGACTTTAGGACAATCCATTACCCTTATTTCATAGGTGGGAATTAAGGTTTAGTAATGTTAACTGAAGAACCCTAAGGCCAGGCATGGTGGTCCACACCTGTAATCCCAGCACTTTGGCAGGCTGAGGTGGGCAAATCACCTGATGCCAGGAGTTCGAGACCAGCCTGGCCAACATTGTGAAATCCCATCTCTACTAAAAAATACAAAAATTAGCTGGGCGTGATGGTAAGTGCCTGTAATCCCAGCTACTCAAGAGGTTGAGGCATAAGAATCACTTGAACCCAGGAGGCAGAGGTTGCAGTGAGCCGAGATTGCACTGCTGCACTTCAGCCTGGGCTACTGAGCAAGACCCTGTCTCAAAACAAAATATAAAACAAAAACAAAACAAAGAACCCTAAATTAGTAATTCTAGTTCAAAGGTCATTTCCTCAGAACCACCACCCTCAACTAGGACATATACCTCTTACATGCTTTTTTAAAAAAAATCGTATCATAACATTTTGAATCTTTCCTTCATAGTTCTTACAAGAGTTTGTAATTTTATATTTATTTGCAATTATTTGATTTAAGTGTATTTCCTTGTTAGACTTTAAATTTTAAGATAGCAGAAGCTATGTCTACTTTTGCTATTACTTAGCCTGTTACATAGTAGGATTATAATATATACTGAATGAATCAATATTAGAATGACTTAATTAATAAGTGAACCCTTATCTATCTAACTTCAGAATTTGAAAGCTTTACTTTAGACAGAAAAATTGCTTTTTAAATTAAATCCTAGGTGAGGGAATATACAAAGTGATACACAATCTGCAACACTGAGTAGTGCTAAACAAGCTACCTGGGTTTGAATCCCAGCTCTACTGCTTTTTAGCCATTTGATCTTGGACATGTTCCTTAACCTCTCTGTGTCTCAGTTTCTTCATTTGCAGAATAAAGATAATAAGAGAACTCACCTCATACAGTTATGAGGGTTAAATAAATGTGCAACTTCTCAGAATAGCACGTGGTACTTAGAATGTTCTGTGTATGTGTTGGATATTATTATTACTTAGTAACTTACTTGGTATACAGAAATATCCCAGGCTAATTTCATTTAAAGACCCCTATGTGATAGCATTTATTCGTTGACTCAGACCACCTGTTCTGGTCCTTCTGGTTGGAGGATCCTAAAGGTGTTAATCTTAAAGAAGGTCTTTTCTCTTTGAAGAAGAAAACACCCAACATGAATCCATCTTGAGATTTTTACTAATATTTTACTCTACAAATTTAGAAAGGAAATATTTAATGAAGATAAATGATGTGTACATTTTGAGCATATATTCCTTAAAAAAAGTCTCTAATACTCTCCCATTGGGCCGACATCCTCTACAATCTTTATCAGTAATTGTGGAATGAGGCGTAGCAATCGGGGGGCCTGAACAGAGCTACGCAGTTCCAGATTCATCACAGCTCAGCCACCTAGTAGCTGCTTCTTGTTCACTTCCTCAATTAGAAAATGGAGATTACATTGACTAGATTGTTGTGATGGTTACATGAGATAAAGCCATAAAGACCTTGGTAGGTCAAAAATGCTTAGTAAAAGTTTTCCGTAACATCCCTCCACCCTTATACTTCTACTTATAACCATCCCAAACAGGACTTGATCACCACTCTCCTATGCTTTTGTGCTTTCTCTGATCACTTCTTTAATGTTTCTCCAGCCTTCCTATGACTGGAGTAACCAGGTGATCCCTCTCCTTCACATTTTCCATGAGCTCTCAAGGCCAAGTAATAGAAGTAAAGTAGTAGAAAAATGAGTCATTCAGTCAAAACATGTGAATGAGAATTTGTCTTCACTTCTACTTCTGACTGGCTACTTGATTTTGAGCAAGTTACTTAACCTACCTAGGCTTCCTTTTGCTCTTCTGTAGGAGTGAGACTCCATGAAGCATGTTCTGGAATCAGCTTTTTTCCCCCTCTGCCCTATCTGTTTATATCTGTGTCATAATTGCAGTAACAGTAATACAACTTTCATTTATACTTTCCAAAGTCTTTTACATTTATTGTGTTATTTGGCCACTATATCAACATTGTGAGGTATCCCAAGTTAGGCACTCCACCTCCAGGTAAAGAAATTGAGAGCTAAGCCAGAGAAAGAATGTTTGACTTGGCAAGGTCACAGAGACCCTAGAACTCATAAATTTTACTGTGGTAGGTCAGGCTTTTATGGTGCATCTGTTGTATGCATTGCACTGGACAAAGTGCTAATGATAACAGTCCCATACTTTTTTGTAATAGAATACATGCACAAAGATAAGTGATAACCCAAAGCAGTAGATGCTAAGAGGCAAATGAGTAAACCATAGTTACTTTTTATCTTATTGATTTGCCTGTGAAAAAATAATTCCGCCGGGCGCAGTGGCTCACGCCTGTAATCCCAACACTTTGGGAGGCCGAGGCAGGCGGATCACAAGGTCAGGAGATCAAGACCATCCTGGCTAACACGGTGAAACTCCGTCTCTACTAGAAATACAAAAAATTAGCCGGGCATGGTGGTGGGCGCCTGTACTCCCAGCTACTCGGGAGGCTGAGGCAGGAGAATGGCATGAACCTGGGAGGCGGAGCTTGCAGTGAGCTGAGATCGGGCCACTGCACTCCTGCCTGGGTGACAGAGCAAGACTCCATCTCAAAAAAAAATAATAATAATAATAATGATAATAATTCCTTCTTTTCTTAGATGAAATTTTCTCTATCATTGTGTGAGATAGCGCTCCCCTCTCTTGGATTCCATGGGGAGCTTGATGGGCGAAAAAGATTAATTTTACTTTGACGCCATTACTTCAGTGTTACGTAAGCACATGCCTTGGTTTGGGTATCTTTCAACAGTGGTCTGTTTGGCTTTAAATAGTGCATGTTTAAGTGTAATCTAAAGCTTTGAAATTCTGTAAAACAACAAAAATCAATATTGAAAATTATCATGAGAAGGTTTTTTTTCTGAGTTTTCTCCCTGAGTCCATTTTCAGGACTAAGTATATGAGAAGTATGCAGAGTTTCAGTTTCATTTTTAGCGAAACTGGTAAGTAATAGAATTGATTCTGAAACTCCACAGCAAGAATAAGGGATATAAGACTGGGATACTTTCTACTCAAAAACATACATTTCCCATGACTTTTGATAGGGATTTTCCAAAATCTTTAGATTTTTGAATATGTGCTATATTTATGCAGTTCGAACACAATAAAATATGACAAAGTGTCTTGTGAAAAGTTTCCTTCCTGTTTCTCCCACCCACTGTCTTACACCCACCAAGTTCCCATCCCCTCCCCTAAATAGCTAACTACTTACCAGTTCCTTATTTATCTGACCCCCAATTTTTCATGTATAAAATATTACAGTACAAATATATATTCCTTCTTGTTTCCTTTTATAAAACAAAGAAACAAACAAACAAACAAAAACAGGGTCTTGTTCTGCCTCCCAGAGTAAGACCTGGGCTCAAGTGATTCTCCCACCTTAGCCTCCTGAGTAGCTGGGACTACAGGCATGCACCACCACATCCAGTTAATTTTTTAAAACATTTTTTTCTTTCTATGTTGCCCAGGCTGTTCTCTAACTCCTGGTCTCAAGTGATCCTCCTGCTTCAGCCTCCCAAAATGTTGGGATTACAGATGTGAGTCATTATACCTGGTCTCCCTCTTTTATATATATTGTAAGATACTCTACATAATGATTCTATATATTCTTTCACTAAACAATATATTAGCATTGCATATCAATACGTAGTGTCCCTGTGGTTTCCTGTTATACTGCAAAGTGTTTGATTATGTTATTACATTTTATTTATTAAATAAATACAATTTATTCATCGAATTCACTAATGATGGATATTTAGTTGCTTCTAATCTTTTCTCATAATGGAATGAGTAATGTTCTTTATGTATTATTTCACATAATGAGTGGAAGGTATCTATATAATAATTTTCCTCAGTTGGTATTATTTGATCAAAACATATATGCATTTCTATTCCTCCACTATGGTAGGTTTTCTTAAGAGTTAAAGGAAATCTTATGAGTTAAAGGAAAAGATCTCAGAATTAGTTTTAATTTATAATTTTGCTATTATGAGTGAGAGTGACCTTTTTTAACCAGTATAAAAGCCTTTTCAGGTACAAACAGTATGTTTGTGTCTTTTTCTGATTTTCTATTGGATTATTAATGATTTTCACTTAGTAACAGTACAGTAAATACGTGTATAGTCATCATTTCCTAAATTTGCTATGGTTATCTTTTTTTTTTTTCAAGAAGGTACTCATTCTTGACTCCTTTTTATTTGAAGCTACACGTATAGAATTGTGGCAATCACGTATGAGTCATACACCTTTTTTCATTCTGTTCTTAGGATTTGGCCAAAGTCGAATTCAAACAAATAGAAGTATAACTATACCCCAAATCCTTCTCTTTCTATAGCATTCCTCCACATGGTTAAAATTTGCTCAGTATCTTTAAAACAACAGCAGTTACAACCAAGACAAACTCCTGATCTTTCTTTCACCTTAAGTAATTTTGGATTCATTCTACCAGTCATTAAAATAAGAACTGGAAGAACTGGTAATGTGAAAAGAAAAACAGAGAGTGAATTGTCTGCAGCATAACTAATGTAACACTATAGCTAAATGATTGTTTGCTCATTTTTCCTTTCTCAGAAGTTTGAAAATGATTCTTTTCCCATTGATATGTAGTTTTCAGAAATTTGCAAAGTAGTGGCCTATTGTGATTTCTCTAAAGATGCTATAAAATTAACCTGTTGGTTTCATAGTACACCATGTAGTAAAAAAAAGAAAAGTCAGATTATGAAAGGAAGAAGATGAGGTTGCCTGTAAGCTGAATGTTAATTAACTAATAATTAATTAATTCAGCATGTAATATTGAGTAGTAATTATGAGCCAAGCCATCTGCTCAACCCTGAGAATATGTAGTAGTAAATAAGAAAGGTGTACCCCTTGCTTTTCAGAGCTTATATTCTAAACCAGTTCCTTTTTACCCCAGTTAACACATGAAAATCACCTGGGGAGCTTTACAAAAATACCAATCCCTTTGTCCAAGTCAAGAATTTCTAGGGGTATAACTCAGGAACAAATATTTTTTTAAAACTCCCCAGTGATTTCTAAGTGAAGACAGAGTTGAAACCACTAGTCTAGCCAGACCTCAGAGATAGCTAGGAAACCACACAATATTTTGAAGAGGAAGTGGTCATGGAAATTTTGATGTGAAGTAATATGAACTACATAGCATTGACTTGGAAACATTCTTGCCACAATGTTTCACTTAAAAGGAATAGAGGCATAAGACCTGCATTCCAAGGTATAGATAACAGAGAGGATAGAAGAACAAGTTAAATGACACTTTGAGGAAAAATATCAAACAAGTTCAGAAATTGGTACTAAGCCAAATGGCCTGGCTTCTTCAAAAAAGACAATGTCAAGAAAAGCAAGAAAAGGTTGGAAGTGAGGTAAGAACTGATAAAAATTAAAAGAGAATAAAGAAACACCAACCAAATGTAACACATGAACCTTGAGTATATCCTGGTTCAAAATGTCCTTGGGGACAATTTAGGAAATTTAAATATGTACTAGAAATTAGATCATATTAGGGATATTAGGGGATATTGTTGCTTTTTTTTAGGTGACAATTATATCATTATCTATACAAAATAATGTCCTTATTTATATATTTTTTTTCAAGATGGAGTCTTGCTCTGTCAACCAGGCTGGAGTGCAGTGGTGTGATCTCGGCTCACTGCAACCTCCACCTCCTGGGTTCAAGCGATTCTCTTGCCTCAGCCTTCCGAGTAGCTGGGATTACAGGTGCCTGCCACCACACCCAGCTAACTTGTATTTTTAGTAGAGATGGGGTTTCACCATGTTGGCCAGGCTGGTCTCAAACTCCTGATCTCATGATCCACCCACCTCAGCCTCCCAAAGTGCTGGGATTACAGGCGTGAGCCACTGTGCCCTGCCAAGAACGTCCTTATTTTTAAAAGATTCACACTAAAGTATTTTTATGGGTGTCTGCAACTTTCAAATGGTTCTTCAACAACACAAAATGAAATCATACATATAGATAAGCAAATATAGGCACACTTTTTAAAGGAGTTTGGAAGAGGCCGAGGTATTAAAGATGAAAGAGGCTACTGAATAGTGATGATAATTATGTTTCATTAACTACAATTTCTTAAGTTCTATGTTCCAGATAATGTGCTAATGACATTATATGCATGATTTAATTTTATTTTTAAAATAAGCTTGATTATTTTAATCTTATGAATAAGAAAACTGAAGCTTGGAATGATTGAACCACTTGTTCAAGTTCACACTGAGCTAGATTTGAACCAAGTTCTTCCTGTTTCCATTGTGGGTGATCTTGATCATTATGCAGCTTTGCTTCCACCCTAAACTGCAACATAAGCACTGAGGTAATGGAAAGCCCATTTGCTTTGGATTTACTTCAGTTACAGCACTTATTACAATGCAAATTCACCTAATTATTTATGTGTCTGCTCCATAGACTGTGTCCTCCTTGTCATATAAAGAACATAATCTTTGGAATCAGGCCCAGCTGAGTCAAAATCTTGGCTTTGTAATTTATTAGATATTTGTTCTTAAGCAATTTATAAACACTTTTTCTGAGCTTCAGGTTTCTCTTCTGTGAAGATAGAGATACTCCTAGGTGCTGAATAGGGATTGTTATGCAGATGACATAAATATATGTGGAAAGTACTTAGCACAATCCCTGGCATATATATATAAATAAAATATACATACATATAGTGCTCAATAATGTTAGTCATTCCCTACCCACCCCACCTTCCCTGAAATTTAATTTGTATGGCTATAAATAATTCCTGCTTATACAGGAAAAACCCCTGATGTTCAAAGTGATTGCCAATGCTGGATCCCCCAGTCACTTGAAGCAACCATTAAGTATCAACTTGGCATCAGGGACTATGGCTTTGAATCCCTAAAAGCTACAATGGAACTAATGGAACTTAACTAGTATTCAAAACTATGTGTTTATTAGTGTTAAGTCATCAGTATCATGGTCATTATGATTTATTTATTAAGGCTGTGCTAGGTATTAAATTTTCACTCTAGGAACTTAAAATTAGGATATTTTCAAAGGGTTTCTAAAACTTAGGCAGAAATAGTTATTAGTAATCTGTTTTGGGACTATGCAAGTTCATTCCAGATAAGTGGAATAGTACAAAGAAAGTCATAGACATGGGAAAACTTAGGATCTTTTTCCCCCAAAGACACACAGTCCACTCAATTGAATTACTGTGTATATAGAAGTGTAAATAAGAGAGGCCAGACACTGTGGCTCACACCTGCAATCCCAGCACTTTGGGAGGCCAAGGTGGGTAGATTACCTGAGGTCAGGAGTTTGAGACCAGCCTGACCAACATGGTGAAACCCCGTCTCTACTAAATACAAAACAATTAGCTAGGCATGGTGGCGCATGCCTGTAATCCCTGCTACTTGGGAGGCTGAGGCAGGAGAATCACTTGAACACAGGAGGTGGAGATTACAGTGAGCTGAGATTGTGCCATTGCACTCCAGCCTGGGCAACAGGAGTGAAACACCGTCTCAAAAAAAAAAAAAAAAAACAAAAAAAAAAACCGTAAATAAGAGATAAGATTGGAAAGTTTGGTTAAGAATCTTGATTTCATAAATATAGCAAACCCATGTCAGTTTGGGAGCCAATGAGCAATTATGCTCTTGACATAGCACATATCAGTGGTAGTCTAGTAGAGCAGTATATTATATGTGAGTCTGTGTGTGTGGTGGGATGTGGTAATCAAGTAGGTGGTCATTTCTCTAATCTCCAAATCCAATGGGACCAGAAATGGCAAAAGAAAGTAGGAGACTTTGGGGGGTACAAAATAAGAGGATATAGCCACTAGCTGGATATAGGCAAGAAGCTTGAGAGAGGAGGCCAAGCTGACTCTGAAGTTTCATGCCTGTGTGGCCAGGAGAATAAAAATATCATGATCAAAAATGAGAAAATCATATGGGGGACCTGGCTTGGGGGAGGTGAGAGATTTCCTAATGTAAATTATGAGTTTGTTAGACTTTACCTCTGTGCCTTTTTAAAATGAGTCACTCTAAAACCCACCTTTAGAGGCAGGTCATCATAAGGCTGAAGGCTTAAAACAGTGAGATATATCTCTTCTTAGGTAGCGGAGCAGGGCACCTAACATCTTTAGCAGCCAATAAATGGGCACAGAACAAAGGAAAGGGCTTTCAAAGTTTCTTTTTGAGCCATAAGCACAGATTAGCCCAGAATACCCCTAGCCTGAAACTTATGGGTGTTCCATGGCCCATGGGTTCTATAACTCAATTTTCTTTATGGATAGGCTAGTTGAAAAACAGGGGAATAAGGTCAGGTGTGGTGACTCATGGCTGTAGTCCCAGCACCTTGGTAGGCTGAGGCAGGCAGATCCCTTGAGCACAGGAGCTTGAGACCGGCCTGGGTAACATGGCCAAATCCTGTCTATACCAAAAAATACAAAAATTAGCTGGGTGTGGTGGCACATGCCTATAGTCCCAGATACTCAGGAGGCTGAGGTGGGAGGATTCCCTGAGCCCAGGGAGGTCAGACTTGTAGTGAGCCATGATGGTGTCACTGCACTATAGCCTGGGGAACAGAGTGAAACCGTGTCTCAAAAAGGAAAGAAAGAAAGAGAGAGAGAGAGAGAGAGGAAGGAAGGAAGGAAGGAAGGAAAAGGAAAGGAAGGAAGGAAAAGGAAAGGAAGAGAGAAAGGAAGAAAGAAAGGGAATAATTCTGGAAAGTGAGTTTTGGGGAGGTAGGTAGTAGATTTAAAAATGCAACATATTTTGTCTCATTTATTTATTCAATTGATATTGAGCATCTACGAGATATCAAGTATTGTTGTGAGCATTAGGGTTTACACAAAATTTTTGTTAGTGTGTACTTTTTATTCTAATTATCCTATTATAATTTATATTCTATTTCCTTGTGGTTTTGATTTGCATTTCTCTAATGACCAATGATGAGGAGCTTTTTTTCTTGTTTGTTGGCCACATAAATGTCTTCTTTTGAGAAGTGTCTGTTCACATCCTTTGCCCACTTTTTGATGGGTTTTTCTGTTTTTTTCTTGTATATTTGTTTTAAGTTCTTTGTAGATTCTGGATATTAGCCCTTTGTCAGATGGATAGATTGTAAAAATTTTCTCCCATTCTATAGGTTACCTGTTCATTCTGATGATAATTTCTTTTGCTGTGCAGAAGCTCTTCAGTTTAATTAGATCTCATTTGTCAATTTTGGCTTTTGTTGCCATTGCTTTTGGTGTTTTAGTCATGAAGTCTTTGCCCATGCCTATGTCCTGAATTGTATGCCTAGGTTTTCTTCTAGGGTTTTTATGGTTTTAGGTCTTACGTTTAAGTCTTTAATCTATCTTGAGTTAATTTTTGTATAAGGTGTAAGGAAGGGGTCCAGTTTCAGTTTTCTGCACATGGCTAGCCAGTTTTCCCAACACCATTTAGAGAAATGCAAATCAAAACCACAGTGAGATACCAGCTCATGCCAGTTAGAAGGGTGATCATCAAAAAGTCAGGAAACAACAGATGCTGGAGAGGATGTGGTGAAATAGAAACGCCTTTACACTGTTGGTGGGAGTGTAAATTAGTTCAACCATTGTGGAAGATAGTGTGGCGATTCCTCAAAGATCTAGAACCAGAAATACCATTTGACCTAGCAATCCCATTACTGGGTATATACCCAAAGGATTATAAATCATTCTACTATAAAGAAAGACACATGCAATGTATTTTTATTGCAGCACTATTCACAATAGTAAAGACTTGGAACCAACCCAAATCCCCATCAATGATAGACTGGATAAAGAAAATGTGGCACATATACACCATGGAATACTATGCAGCCATAAAGAAGGATGAGTTCATGTCCTTTGCAGGGACATGGATGAAGCTAGAAACTATTGTTCTCAGCAAACTAACACAAGAACAGAAAACCAAACACCGCATGTTCTCACTCTTAAGTGGGAGTTGAACAATGAGAACACATTGACCCAGGGAGGGGAACATCACACACCGGGGCCTGTCATGGGGTGGGGGGCTAGGGGAAGGATAGCATTAGGAGAAGTATCTAATGTAGATGATGGGTTGATAGGTGCAGCAAACCACCATGGCACCTGCCGGATAAATTATTACTCCAGAAGTAGAACTTCCATCACTGAAGGTGAATCTCAAGTCTGTTTAAATCAGACCCAGAGTGGAGGTATTATTATGCCATGGTCCATTTAATTGCAGGCACTGCCTTTAGTACAGGCCGGAGCCTTAGGGAAAAGTCAAAGCAGATCCCCAGGGGATCTTTTGGGCATCATAAAGATTAGCATAATGCAGATATTGAGCTTCAGAGAAAAGATACGACCACAATCCCTAATATCAGTGTGGTTACATCAAGTCTATCACTTCTGGGCCTCTGCAAGCCTCTTGGCTGTTAAGGTATCCAGATGGAACCAGCCTAATCCCCTCATTTTACAGTTGAGAACACCAAGAATCTGAAATGTTAGCTTCTCCCACAGCAAAGCCAGTATGACAGGTTCCTGTATTTGTTCCTACACTGACTAGAGTCTCTTTGAAATATCCGCCAGAGGCTCTTTCTCCCCAGGTGAGACAATGAGTCCCTTCCACTGTTTGCTCTCAACAGGTTGTCCTGTTTTGCATTTCCTCCCTCCCTCTGTGTGCTCTGGAATGAGTTCTGCTAGCCTTTGTGCAAATGACTCATTTCAGTATGCTGGTTGTTTCTTCCTAAAAGAATTGTTTAACAGGTTCAAACATTGCCTCCTTGAAGCATGGGTTGTTACTCTTAAATTTGAAGTGAAAAATTTCTACCACTATGTAGTTTGCAGACCTTAAAAGAGAAGGATGGAAGGAAGGAAGGAAAAAGGAATTAAGAAAGGATCCCAAAACTCCTGTATTCATGTATGAAGTCTACTAGGTACCTTGTCAAGTGAGATGTGCCTCAGGTTTGTCATTGTGATAAACTTGGAAGGGTTTATTCTGGCAGGATATATGCTTTTTCTTCTCACCTATGGAAAGACACGGAGCAAAATTCATGTTCATTTTGTTATTGTTGTTGTGTGTTCTGAATCAAAGGATGGCAATGTATCTTCCATTAGCCTTAATGCAAGAGCAAGAACAGGACTAACCAAAACTGTATCTATTTAGTGATGTTTTCAAAAGTATGTCTTAGTTCAACTATTTTGGAGAAAAATAAAACTTCTTAGTATTTTTGAATTTAGAAATTTGGATTCATGATTGCCTTTTGTAAACAGCTGGTGTTTGACTTTTTAACTTAAGAAGGCAGGGCATTCAAGAGTTTGTTGTGAGCTCTTAAAAAAAAAACTACAAACAGACTAAAGACACACGTTGTATTTATCTACGGAATTTTATCCAGACTAAGATATTTTATTTTGCCCTTGGCTATGAATTTCTTGCTGTGAGAGGTGTTAAATTCATACATTAGTCTTTCTTAGACTTCTTTCCTTACATACTTAGGAGATAATCTCTTTTAAATTATTGAGCAATAGTCTAGGTCAGAAAATGCCTCATCTCTTCAACACTTTCCAAACTCCACTTCAAACAACAGTCATATTCTTCTACCCTGTCTCCTTTCCCAAATACATTTCCAAACACACTCCTTGACTGTCATGACAGACCTGAAGTAAATGGATCATCCACCTAATAAGAAGACATATCCTTACATTCAACCTTCATTTCACTTTAGTTCTTGACCACTCTTCAGAGACAGCTATTTGGAGACAATTGTGTGGATAATTGTAGATTCTAAAATTATCACTGGTTAATTCCAGGCCCTGGAAATATTAATCACATGCTAATGGTGTTAGCCTGTGGGAGAATTGACTTTAAAGCAGGTTTCAGTCACGAATCAAAGCTCATTTGTGTGTTAACTATGTGTCACAATGTACATCACTGTTTTAGAGGAGACACACACAATCACATCAAAAAACAAAAGGGGGCTAATTTGATAGGCTGTGTGAGATGCATAACATTCTTTAACATACTTTGTATCACATACATAGAGTATAATCTTGTACAGTGAAGCCAAATAAAATTCTCTGGACTACTGATTGACAGTTATACTTTATAAATGTGAATAATCAATGAGAGTAAAAAGGCAAAGCATAACATTACCAGTATATATTGCCTTAAAATATAAGCTTTAAATATAGAAGTTTAAGGTTATGTAGTACAGGTACATGAAAATATCCAATTTTAATTATAAAATTCTTTAATTTTTTTGAAGAAATTTACAAAATAAAAAAGTATAAACACCCATCTACCTATGACACACAAATGATAATAAAGAACGTTTTGTCATAGCTTTATGTTGTTCTTTAGGAAAGAATTCAAACACTACAGGTAAAATTGAAGTCCAATTCCCATTCCCAGAGATAGCCATCCTCTGTCTCTAGTGAAATACAATTAAATTACATAATGTTTCCTTTTATTTTTGTGCAGAAATTAGATTCAGCATTATGCTTTTCCATAACAATATCTAAATATTTTTGCACAGAAATTCTGGCTTTACTACTGAAATCATCTGTGTGTCAAAATGAATGTTTAGACATTTTACAAATTTAAACTTCACAGAATCATTTAGAAATCACACAAAGACTTCAGGGAAATGCTCTAATAGTCTTGTGAAAATTATTTTATTATACAAAATAGAAAATATCTTAGGTACATGCTTTCATGGTGACAATAGTAAATGCTAATTAGAGAAGCTTTTTTGATTGGCATAATTTCTTGAATTTACTTCATGAAGTATAATTAATAGTTACTTTAATGTGGTTACTTTAATGATAAAGCCATTAAAGAGCTTACTATTTTACTACCTTGAATATTAAATAATAAATAGCATTAGCATCATTTAGAAAATTCTAATAAAATTAATATCTGGAGACTTTATTTTATCAAGATATATTTAATAGAGAATAGTTGTCATCAATATTTGAAAACAAATTAAGCTTCTATAATGTCAAAGTAGCTCTATAGCTCTACCCCTGCAGGGATTATTAGGAAGTAAAATCATGTAGGATTTGAAGTCCTGGGATTATCTGTGCTCTTTGACTAGTATAACTTTGCTATTATCTTGTTGGCCTAGGAGAGATCATTTAATCTCTCTGGGACTCAGTTTCCTTGTTCAAAAATGCCTTGGTTGGTGGCACAGGGATAGGGAAAGATGAAAAGAGATGATCGTTAATACTTTGCCCAACTCTAAAATTTTATTATTGTATTACTCATTTTCTCCCTTGTCCCTTCCTACTCAATGTGCTAGATGATTAGTCTAAACCAAGGGGATCTTCTAGCAAAATAACCAGAGTTAACATTAAAGGCTACAAGAATCTGACTTAGGAAAACCTGTTCTTAATTCGTTACAAGACCAACTCATTCAGAAGAAACCAAAAACTGCTAGAGAGAGAAATTACACATAGAAAAATATATGTATATTTACTATAAAGATTTTTTGGATGAATAATATTTATCTAAATAGATTCATGTTAAACATATTTGAATTTCTACTCAAAACAGTAAAATGTCTAATCAAAATAATGCATGTTTAAGATTATTAAATGTTTCTTTGTCAGTACAGGGAAGGTAAGTTACTACGTATTATATAATCAGTGAAGAGGATGACTGTCTCATGACCTTGTGATCAGGCCAAGTTATATTACTTCTCATTCTCAATATTATTTCTGAGGGTGTTGCAAATAATTACTTTGTAAGAGTAAATAAATATTGGCAAGTGAGTAAAATAATGCTTATTTAAGAAAAAACAGTAAAGTTGCCTTTCAACAGTTCTTGTCTATAAATGAAGATATAGTAGTTTTTTACAACTTTTTAGGAGACTTGAAAACCTACTGTCTGTTGTGGGATTTCCCATGTGGTTGTCACATTCTTTCCTACAACTTTAGGGTCTGGGAGATAAAAAGTGACAGTGATGAAGAATCACTTGGATATGTTCACTAGACCTCCTGAAGTTATCTTTTTCAGCCAGTTCTCTTCTGTTTAGGAGTATCTTCTTAGCAAGTTTAAATGGATGGCTATCTATAATATTTTTAGTGATACCAGAAGAGGAAAGTGTATGTCTTCTATAATGACCACTGTCAGAACTGAATGACCCTCACAGACCCCATGTTCTCCCTAAATGAGATAATGGATGTGAATAGAACACTGTAAACTATAACAAATGTTGGAAATTATTATTGAAATGACCATTCGAAGGCTGACCCAGTCATTTGTTTCATCACACAAATTCCTTCTAAGTGTCAGAATTCATTTTATAGTTATATTGGGATTGATGGCAGTAGACAGGGACTCAGGATCTTGAATATGGAAGTCTTTGTGTCCTGCTGTGGTCATTCTTCCCATCAGATTTCAGGGCTATGTATGTACAGAGGTTGATGCTAAACATATACACACACTTTTAAAAATTACTCTGAAGTTCCAATATGGTCCCCTATTAATTTTATTATTCTATTACTCATTTTCTCCCTTGTCCCTTCCTACTCAATGTGCTAGACATAGATTGGCAATTAGTCAAAACCAGAAAGATCTTCTAGTAAAATAATCAGACTTAACATTAAAGGCTACCAGAATCTGACTTAGATAAACCTGTTCTTAATTCTTAATAAGACCAACTTATTCAGAAAAAAAAAAAAAAGTCTGACCCATGGACAGCCTTCCTTTTACTCAGACTAGTGGCAGGAAGAGGGCATGAAACCAAAGCACGCCAAGCAGCTTCCTTCTCCTTTTGCTCTAGGCCCTCAGACGATGAGGAAAGGGAAGTCAAGGAAAAGCATACTTAAATAGCAAGGGGAAAATAAGGGATTTCTCTAAAGTGTGGAGCTGGGTTGGTCTAATTGGCCTAAGACCCCATAATCTTTTGTCATAATACAAGAGAGGCCGTGTACATTAGACTTATGAAAAATGGTTTGTGGGTTTCAGCTTTGAAAGTGAGAAGGCCTAGGCTGGGGTCCAGATTGACTGTTGATAGGTGGTGTGATCAATCCCGTTCTTTCCTTCCATTTACAATCTGAGGTTAAGATTACATATCCTTGAACTGCTCATCTCCATAGTCCAGAGTGACATTGAGAAAATAAATGAAAGAGAAAATGTGGGAGTGTTTTGGGGAGTTACATGGCCATTTCACAAGGCTCTTTAAGATACACAGAGCGGGAATTCAATGCTGAAAAAGGATACCATTCTGCTATAGACAGGTTTAATGTTTTTCTTACATTGAAGCCATAATCCATTCCCTTATATAATTCCCTTTTTAATCCTATCTAATGTTCTGGTGTCTCATTCTTCTTTAAAATGATAAATTTTAAATATCTGAAGACAAACATGCTTGTGAGATTTTCATGGAAGGTTCAAGTGTTTTAAGGAAATTGTAAATCACAAATACTAGTATTAAACTCATGTCTATGAAGAAAACTAAACTTGTGTCTTTGAGACAAATAACATTGCTTTGCGAAAAAAACTGGCTTCTAGTTTAATTTAAATACACATATCTAGTAGTTTTAAACATTATTTCATAAGTCCCACAGTAATGGAATGAATTTTATGAATTGGGAGGGCAAGAGGATTAAACAGAGATACACAGGTTTAATTCATGGCTTCTCCAGCTGAGTGTCCTTGGCTGGTGACTTACTTTCCCAAGCCTCATTTCTTCCTCTCAGAAATGGAAATAATAGTACTTATCTCTCAGAGTTTTGGTGAGGATTGATAATACTGTGAATAAAAAATAGCTCCCTGCTAACAGGGAGCTATTAACAGAGTTACACAGATATGGTGAAACACTCAACAATGGATAAACAGTGAGCAACACCAACATATATCAACATGGATAGATGATCAAAAGTCTAAGTTGCGGGGAAAACGAGAAACAGAATGAGACAGATTGCACAATAACATTTATGTAAATACACTCATGTGTACTCACATAAGACAATACCATCATTGTTCATGAAAGGTGGATTGAAAAGTTCACACTAAATACTGTGTGACAAAATCTGGAATTTTAGATGGGGAATGAAAGGAACTAAAATAAAAGAAAGAGGACTGGACATGGATTGGTCATGATGATTGCTCTGATTTTATGCATCTGAGCTACAAGAGGACTGGAAAAGAAAAAAATAATGCTTAGCACAGAGCCTGCCATATAGCAGAAATTCTAAATACAGGTGGCTGTTTTTTAATACCGGACTGAGATACTACTTAGCAGATTTGCATCAATTTGATTGGCATTATTGAGCTTACTGACATTTACAGATAGGAGTTGAGCCAATGGAGTAAAAAGATCAGAAAGAAACTGGGGAATAGAGAAAGGAAATTTGTTTCATGATAGAAAATAATTCAGACATGATAATAACAGCAATTCGTTATTGAGTACTTATTATGTGCTAAGCATTCATTTATTCAACCAACATATATTTACTAAGTGCTTCTTATGTGTCAGACATTGTTCTGGACGTTGGAAATACAGCAGGAAAACAACAACTACAATGACAACAGCAACATTCCCTGCTGTTATGGAACTTATATTCTAGTGAGAGGGGAGAAGCAATAATAATTAAAATATATAGTATGTTAAATGGCAATACGTCCTATGGAAGAAACAACAACAAGAAAGCAGGGAAGGGTTATATGGAGTGAG
The DNA here is from genome assembly GCF_028885655.2 of Pongo abelii. Taxonomy (NCBI): domain Eukaryota; kingdom Metazoa; phylum Chordata; class Mammalia; order Primates; family Hominidae; genus Pongo; species Pongo abelii. Next base: position 102,742,254 of record NC_071988.2, on the reverse strand, counting down.
GGGTGACTGCAATTTTAAATAGGGAGGTCAGGGAAGGCTTCTCTAAGGGACATTATTTCAAACTCATTTCATGTGTGATCTCTTTTAGTCTTCTCAACACCCTATGAAAACGTTACTTTGATTAACCATAATGCTATTTTTCAGATGAGTAAGCTGGTCCGGAGTCCATCAGTGCCTTTTCTAAGGCTTTATAGGTGGCTCTGTGAGAGAGATAGGATTAGGGGTCAGGATGCCTAGCTCCAGATCTGTCTCTTTATTTAATACTCTGCATACAGAAAGCTAGAAGAAACCCAGAGAGCTCTGCCAAAATAAGGGGTGGGAATGCTATTTGGAAAGCATTGCATTAATATTATCATGGTATCCATTTTACATCTTAAGAATCTAAAATAAACAAACTTCTTTGTTGGGGGATACCTTAGAAAGTAAAACTGGGCAAAATCTTCTGATCTGGTGTCCATATCCAGAGGTTACAAAGGATATGTCAGATATTCTCATTAAGAAATCCTGATTTTCTCCAACTCTTAATGTCTTTTTTATTATTATACTTTAAGTTCTGGGGTACATGTGCAGAACATGCAGGTTTGTTACATAGGTATACATGTGCCATGGTGGTTTGCTGCACACATTAACCTGTCATCTAAATTAGGTATTTCTCCTAATGGTATCCCTCCCCTAGCCCCCCACCCCACAACAGGCCCGGGTGTGTGATGTTCCCCTCCGTATGTCCATGTGTTCTCATTGTTCAACTCCCACTTATGAGTGAGAAAATGTGGTTTTGGTTTTCTGTTCTTGGGTTAGTTTGCTGAGAACAATGGTTTCCAGCTTCATCCATGTCCTTGTAAAGGACATGAACTCATCCTTTTTTATGGCTGCATAGTATTCCATGGTGTATATGTGCCACATTTTCTTTATCCAGTCTAACGTTGATGGGCATTTGGGTTGGTTCCAAGTCTTTGCTATTGTGAAGGGTGCCGTAGTACACATACACGTGTATGTGTCTTTATAGTAGAATGATTTATAATCCTTTGGGTATATACCCAGTAATGGGATTGCTGGGTCAAATGGTATTTCTAGTTCTAGATCCCTGAGGAATCGCCACACTATCTTCCACAATGGTTGAACTAATTTACACTCCCACCAACAGTGTAAAAGCATTCCTATTTCTCCACATCCTCTCCAGCATCTGTTGTTTCCTAACTTTTTAATAGTTGCCATTCTAACTGGCATGAGATGGTATCTCATTGTGGTTTTGCTTTGCATTCCTCTAATGACCAGTGATGATGAGCATTTTTTCATATGTCTGTTGGCTGCATAAACGTCTTTTTTTGAGACGTGTCTGTTCATATTCTTTGCCCACTTTTTGATGGGGTTGTTTTTTTTCTTGTAAATTTGTTTAAGCTCTTTGTAGATTCTGGATATTATCCCTTTGTCAGATGGATAGATTGCAAAAATTTTCTCCCATTCTGTATGTTGCCTGTTTACTCTGATGATAGTTTCTTTTGCTGTGCAGAAGCTCTTTAGTTTAACTGGATCCCATTTGTCAATTTTGGCTTTTGTTGCCTTCCTTTTGGTGTTGTAGGCATGAAGTCTTTGCCCATGCCTATGTCCTGAATGGTATTGCCCAGGTTTTCTTCTAGGATTTTTATGGTCCTAGGTCTTATGTTTAAGTCTTTGATCCATCTTCAGTTGACTTTTGTGTAAGGTGTAAGGAAGGGGTCCAGTTTCAGTTTTCTGCATATGACTAGCCAGTTTTCCCAACACCATTTATTAAATAGGAAATCTTTTCCCCATTGCTTGTTTGTGTCACATTTGTCAAAGATCAGATGGTTGTAGATGTGTAGTGTTATTTCTGAGGCCTCTGTTCTGTTCCATTGGTCTATATATCTGTTTTGGTACCAGTATCATGCTGTTTTGGTTACTGTAGCCTTGTAGTATAGTTTAAAGTGAGGTAGCATGATGCCTCCAGCTTTGTTCTTCTTGCCCAGGATTGTCTTGGTTATCCGGGCTCTTTTTTGGTTCCATATGAAGATTAAAGTAGGTTTTTCCAATTCTATGAAGAAAGTCAATGGTAGCTTGATGGGGATAGCATTGAATCTATAAATTGATTTGGGCAGTATGGCCATTTTCACGATATTAATTCTTCCTATCCATAAACATGGAATATTTTTCCATTTGTTTGTGTCCTCTCTGATTTCCTTGAGCAGTGGTTTGTAGTTGTCCTTGAAGAGGTCCTTCACATCCCTTGTAAGCTGTATTCCTAGGCATTTTAATCTCCTAGTAGCAATTGTGAATGTGAGTTCACTCATGATTTGGCTCTTTATTTGTCATTAGTATATAGGAATGCTTGTGATTTTTGCACATTGATTTTGTATCCTGAGACTTTGCTGAAGTTGCTTATCAGCTTACAGAGATTTTGGGCTGAGATGATGGGGTTTTCTAAATATACATTCATACAATCATATCATCTGTGAACAGAGACAATTTGATTCCTCTCTTCCTATTTGAATACCCTTTATTTATTTCTCTTGCCTGATTGCCCTGGTCAGAACTTCCAATACGATGTTGAATAGGAGTGGTGAAAGAGGGCATCCTTGTCTTGTGCCGGTTTTCCAAGGGAATGCTTCCAGCTTTTGCCCATTCAGTATGATACTGGCTGTGGGTTTGTCATAAACAGCTCTTATTATTTTGAGATACATTCCATCAATACCTAGTTTATTGAGAGTTTTTAGCATGAAGGGGTATTGAAGGTGTCGAAGGCCTTTTCTGCATCTATTGAGATAATCATTTGGTTTTTGTCATTGGTTCTATTTATGTGATGGATTATGTTTATTAATTTGCATATGCTGAACCAGCCTTGCATCCCAGGGATTAAGCCAACTTGATCGTGGTGGATAAGCTTTTTGATGTGCTGCTGGATTTGGTTTGCCAGTATTTTATTGAGAATATTCACATCGATGTTCATCAGGGAAATCGACCTAAAATTTTCCTTTTTTGTTGTGTCCTGCCAGGTTTTGGTATCAGGATAATGCTGGCCTCATAAAATGAGTTGGAGAGTATTCCTTCTTTTTCTATTGTTTGGAATAGCTTAAGAAGGAATGGTACCAGCTCATCTTTGTACCTCTGGTAGAATTTGGCTGTGAATCCATCTGGTCCTGGACTTTTTTGGGTTGGTAGGCTATTAATTACTGCCTCAATTTCAGAACTTGTTATTGGTCTATTCAGAGATTCGACTTCTTCCTGGTTTGGACTTGGGAGGGTGTATGTGTCCAGGAATTTATCCACTTCTTCTAGATTTTCTAGTTTATTTGCGTAGAGGTGTTTATATTATTCTCTGATGGTGGTTTGTATTTCTTTGGGATTGGTGGTGATATCCCCTATATCATTTTTTATCGTGTCTATTTGATTCTTCTCTCTTTTTTTCTTAATTAGTCTGGCTAGCAGTTTATCTATTTTGTTGCTCTTTTCAAAAAACCAGCTCCTGATTCATTGATTTTTTGAAGGGTTTTTTATGTCTCTATCTCCTTCAGTTTTGTTCTGATTTTAGTTATTCCTTGTCTTATGCTAGCTTTTGAATTTGTTTGCTGTTGCGTCTCTAGTTCTTTTAATTTTGATGTTAAGGTGTCAATTTTAGATCTTTCCTGCTTTCTCTTGTGGGCATTTACTGCTATAAATTTCCCTCTACACACTGCTTTAAGTGTGTCCCAGAGATTCTGGTACATTGTGTCTTCGTTCTCATTGGTTTCAAATAACTTATTTATTTCTGCCTTCATTTCATTATTTACCCAGTAGTCATTCAGGAGCAGGTTGTTCAGTTTCCATGTGGTTGTGCAGTTTTGAGTGAGTTTCTTAATCCTGAGTTCTTATTTGATTGCACTGTGGTCTGAGAGACTGTCATGATTTCCATTCTTTTGGACTTGCTGAGGAGTGTTTTACTTCCAATCACGTGGTCAATTCTAGAATAAGTGCGATGAGGTGCTGAGAAGAATGTATATTCTGTTGATTTTGGATGGAGAGTTCTGTAAATTCTATTAGGTCCGCTTGGTCCAAGCTGAGTTCAAGTCCTGAATATCCTTGTTAATTTTCTGTCTCATTGATCTTTCTAATATTGACAGTGGGGTGTTAAAGTCTCCCACTATTATTGTGTGGGAGTCTAAGTCTCTTTGTAGGTCTCTAAGAACTTGCTTTATGAATCTGGGTGCTCCTGTATTGGGTGCATATATATTTAGAATAGTTAGCTCTTCTCCCTGCATTGATCGGTTTACCAATACGTTATGCCTTTCTTTGTCTCTTTTGATCTTTGTCTCTTTTGATCTTTGTTGGTATAAAGTCTGTTTTATCAGAGATTAGGATTGCAACTCCTGCTTTTTCTTTTTGTTTTCCATTTGCTTGGTAGATCTTCCTCCATCCCTTTATTTTGAGCCTGTGTGTGTCTCTGCACGTGAGACGGGTCTCCTGAATATAGTACCCTGTTGGATCTTGACTCCTTTTCCAATTTGCCAGTCTGTGTCTTTTAATCGGGGCATTTAGCCTGTTTACCTTTAAGGTTAATATGTTATGTGTGAATTTGATCCTGTCATTATGATGCTAGCTGGTTGTTTTGCCCTTTAGCTGTTGCAGTTTCTTCACAGTATTGGTGTTCTTTACAATTTGGTATGTTTTTGCAGTGGCTGGTACTGGTTGTTCCTTTCCATGTTTAGTGCTTCCTTCAGGAGCTCTTGTAAGGCAGGCCTGGAGTGACAAAATCTCTCAGCATTTGCTTGTCTATAGAGGATTTTTATTTCTCCTTCGCTTATGAAGCTTAGTTTGGCTGGATGTGAAATTCTGAGTTGAAAATTATTTTCTTTAAGAATGTTGAGGCTGGGCGCAGTGGCTCACGCCTGTAATCCCTGCACTCTGGGAGGCCGAGGTGGGTGGATCACTGGGGGTCAGGAGTTCGAGACCAGCCTGGCCAACATAGCGAAACCCCATCTTTACTAAAAATACAAAAAAAAAATAGCTGGGTGTAGTGGCTCAGGCCTGTAATCCCAGCTACCTGGGAGGCTGAGGCAGGAGAACTGCTTGAACCCGGGAGGTGGAGGCTGCAGTGAGCTGAGATCATGCCACTGCACTCCAGCCTGGGTGACAGAGCGAGACTCCGTCTAAAAAAAAAAATGTTGAATATTGGTCCCCACTCTCTTCTGGCTTGTAGGGTTTCTACAGAGAGATCTGCTGTTAGTCCTATGGGTTTCCCTTTGTGGGTAACCCGACCTTTCTCTCTGGCTGTCCTTAACATTTTTTCCTTTATTTCAGCCTTGGTGAATCTGATAAGTATGTGTCTTGGGATTGCTTTTCTCGAGGAGTATCTTTGTGGCGTTCTCTGTATTTCCTGAATTTGAATGTTGGCCTGCCTTGCTAGGTTGAGAAAGTTCTCCTGGATAATATCCTGCAGAGTGTTTTCCAACTTGATTCAATTCTCCTCATCACTTTCAGGTACATCAATCAAACGTAGATTTAGTCTTTTCACATAGTCCCATATTTCTTGGAGGCTTTGTATGTTCCTTTTTATTCTTTTTTATCTAATCTTGTCTTCTCTCTTTATTTCATTAAGTTGATCTTCAGTCTCTGATATCCTTTCTTCCACTTGATGGATTTGGCTATTGATACTTGTGCATGCTTCACAAAGTTCTCATCCTGTGTTTTTCAGCTCCGTCACATCATTTATGTTTTTCTCTACACTGGTTATTCTAGTTAGCAATTCATCTAACCATTTCTCCAGGCTCTTGGCTTTCTTGCACTGGGTTAGACCATGCTCCTTTAGCTCAGAGGAGTTTATTGTCCACCTTCTGAAGCCTACTTCTGTCAGTTCGTCAAATTCATTCTCCATTCAGTTTTGTTCCCTTGCTGGTGAGGAGTTGTGATCCTTTGGATGAGAAGAGGTGTTCTGGTTTTTGAAATTTTCAGCCTTTTTGCACTGGTTTTTCCTCATCTTTGTGGATTTATCTACCTTTGGTCCTTGACATTGGTGATGTTCGGATGGGGTTTTTCAGTGGACGTGCTATTCCTGGTTTTTAGTTTTCCTTCTGACACGCCCCTCTGCTGCTGGTCCGCTGGAGTTTGCTGGAGGTCCACTCCTGACCCTGTTTACCTGGGTATCACAGCGGAGGCTGCAGAACAGCAAAGATTGTGGCCTGATCTTTCCTCTAGAAGCTTTGTCCCAGAGGGGCACCTGCCAGATGCCAGCCAGAGCTCTCCTGTAGGAGATGTCTGTCAGCCCCTACTGGGAGGTGTCCCCCAGTCAGGATACATGAGGGTCAGGGACCCTCTTGAGGAGGCAGTCTGACCCTTAGCAGAGCTTGAATGCTGTGCTGGGAGATCTGCTGCTCTCTTTAGAGCTGTCAGGCAGACATTTAAGTCTACTGAAGCTGCGCCCACAACCGCCCCTTTCCCTAGGTGCTCTGTTCCAGGGAGGCGGGCGTTTTATCCATAAGTCCCTGACTGGGTCTGCTGCCTTTTTTCAGAGATGCCCTGCCTAGAGAAGGGAAATTTGGCAGTCTGGCCACAGCAGCCTTGCTGAGCTGCAGTAGGCTCTGCCCAGTTCCAACTTCCCAGTGGCTTTGTTTACACTGTGAGCGTAAAACTGCCTACTCAAGCCTCAACAATGGTGGATGCCCCTCCTCCCATCAAGCTCGGGTGTCCTGGGTTGATCTCAGACTGCTGCTGTGCTGGCAGTAAGAATTTCAAGCCAGTGGATCTTAGTTTGCTGGGCTCCATGGGGGTGGGTCCGGCCAAGCCAGACCACTTGGCTCCCTGGCTTCAGCACCCATTTCCAGGGGAGTGAACGGTTTTGTCTCGCTGGTGTTCCAGGCGCCACTGGGGTATGAAAAAAAAGAACTCCTGTAGCTAGTTTGGTGCCTGCCCAAATGGCCACCCAGTTTTGTGCTTGCAACCCAGGGCCCTGGTAGGGTAGGCACTGGAGGGAATCTCCTGGTTTGTGGGTTGCGAAAACTGGGACAAGCACAGTGTCTGTGCTGGAGTTCCTCAGGCTCAGTCCCTCATGGTTTCCCTTGGGTAGAGGAGAAAATTCCCCAACCCCTTGTGCTTCTCGGGTGAGGCGATGCCCCACCGTGCTTCGGCTCACCCTCCGTGGGCTGCACCCACTGTCCAACCAGTCCCAGTGAGATGAACTGGGTACCTCAGTTGGAAATGCAGAAATCACCTGCCTTCTGCGTGGATCTCACTGGGAGCTGCAGACTGGAGCTGTTCCTATTCAGCCATCTTGCCAGCAATCCCCTGCAACTCCTAATTTCTGGCTACAGGACCAGTAATGTCAAGGGTGTAAGTGACTGGCCCAATGTCATATGGCTCGTTTGTTACAGAATCAGGATGGAAAAACTGAGCTTGAAAAATCAACCAACCAGCACAACCACAACAGCAGGGCAGGGCCACCCAGCCTCTGTGTTTCACTCTGCATGGCTGGCCCACCAAGTTCCCTTGGCCTTATGGCTTCTCATTTAAACTGCAGAGAAGCTATGGTTAAGTCAAAGGCTCAGCTAGGTTAGAGTGAATTACTGAATCAGAGGAGTCCTATTTACACAAAGAAGGGAAGGAGTATGATAAAGAGGAGGAAAAGTAAAAGGAGGCATAAATGAAGAAAATGAAGGAGGAATCCGCTAAGAATAGACAAAGTGAGCGTCAAAATGACTCCACCCCAGGAAGGAGAGGGGGAGGGGCCCATGGAGCAGGAAGGAAAACGATTCCTCCCCCTCAGTAATCTTAATTATAGCAGTATAGGACAGGTATGAATAGTGTTGTTTTATATATGAGAAAACCGAAGCTCAGAAAAGCTGTATCACTTACTCAAGGAAATACAGTTGGTAAGAGTCTCCTAATTTTGTAAATTTTTTCTTTTCATAGGTCTCTTTCTTCCCTTGTTTCCATCATTATTTCCCTCTGGCCTCCTTTTATGTATACAAAGTGAAGTACTGAGGTTTTTACCTTTTTTCTTAAATAGTTTTCAAATATCCCATGATGGAATGAGTGCATGGTTACCATGACAACACAGCCCTCACTGAGGACTAGCCTCCCTGCTTTGCCTCCGGAATCATGTTTCACGGAACAGGTTCCTCTCCGTGCAACTTCTAGGAGCTGTAATTCTACATTTTGTTTGGGTGGTTATTTGCTGAATATATGTCCTCCACTAGACTATGTAAGTTTCACAATGGCAGAGACCAGCCTACTTTGCCAAGTGTGCCCCCAGCGTTTTGCACAGTGCTTAGCACCAGGATCTATGTAATATTTGCTAAGCAAATGTAGTGTGGTTCCTCTCCGCTCTCTTCTGAAAGTTACATGGACAGTAACCTTTAGCTCACAATTATATTAATAGATACTGTGTAACGAGTCGGGCCGGTATTTACAGATAGTATACACGTGAATGAACACACAAACACTCACGACTGCACAACAGCCCCGGGCAGGTGCACTCAAGAGGAAACGCGCACAGTCGGAGCCAGCCTGACCAACGCTGTTAAACACCGCTGCGCTGGGCTCCGCGGGCCTCTGCCGCGTGGGAGGACACCCAGGCTGACGCGCTGCGGGAGTCTGGGGCCCACTGGGACTTGCCGGCGGGGCCGGGTGGTGGCGGCGTGGGCGGTGAGCTGCGCGGTGATTGGCCCGCGCCTGCCGGGGCGGGGCGGGGCTGGCAGCGGGAGGCAGGCGCCTGAGCTAAGGGGGCGTGCGCGGCGGCGGCGGCCGTAGTTTCAGTATAAACAAGGAACCCGACTGGTTAGGCAGATTTTGTTTTTCTTCTTCCCGCGCGCTTTCGCTCCCTGTCCTTTGGTCGCATTTGTGGGCGCGCGGCACGCAGCCGGGAGGCGGAGGACTCGGAGTCCACCTGCAGGTAGGTTGTTCCCTGGCTGGGTTGTTCTCCCGGCTGGGGGACCACAGCCCGGTAGCGGGAACTCTGGACCCTGCTGCGCGCTGCGCTCTCCCTGGAGATCCCTGGGCCGCGGGGGGAGCGAGAGGAGCTCAGAAACTGCACCGGCTGCCGGGTGCGCTCCGAGGCGGCGGGAGATCCCGAGGCGAGTGAGCGCGAACGCGGGCGCCAAGAGCCGGGTTACAGCCCGGGACCGGGGGAGGGCCTCTGCTCGGCCGCTGCGGGCACCTGGGACTGCCGCGGCCCCAACAGGTGCGAGGCCGAGCCGCTAGGACCCGGGCAGGGCCGGGCTTGGGTTGGGTTGTGCTTTCCTTCTCTCTCCCTGATCCTGCAGCCAGGCCTTCTGTCTCGAGATAGGTGGTTTTTGAGGATTTGTCTTAAGTTGTAATCGCGTCCATCATTTTTTTCATCCCTTCTTTCCTTCGTGTGCATACCTAGGTTGATTGTTCCACTTCTTGACTAGTTTTGTGTGTGTGTGTAGGGGGAGCTGTTTATTTTTGTTGTCAGTGCCATGTAATCTAAAGTCTGACTCGTAGGAAGGGACAAGGGAACAGAAGTCGCATACTCCCCACCGACAAGGTGATGTTCTGTCATCCTTCAGTGTTCACCTGGCAAACTTGGGAGACACTGAGTCGCCTTGCTTTTACCAGAGCTCAGTTGAGTCGCCTCGGGTCACCTGCCTGGGGAATCTAAGATGAGTTAGTGGTATCTGGGAGCCTCGCGGGCTATCAGCTTGAGGGAGGCTCTTTCTAAGAGGGCTGTGAAAACAACTTAAGTGCTGCACCAGGGAAAAGGGCGAGACGGGGGTGGGGTGCGCGCCCCTTTGTGTGTGTGTATGGACGTACCATTTCAATACTGCTCGCTGTCTTGCCCCAACCAAATCGGCGCAGTTCAGGCAAAAGCAACGTAGCTTAGTCCTCTGACACTGCCGAGGGTGGCACAAGTGTGGCAGATAACACAAGGAGATTGTCTAGACGGCGATTTTCTCTTCGGAATGTAGATGTGTCCATCCTCCCTGATGAATTCGGTGGATATGGTGTATATAGATGAATATGCACACAAATTTGTGTATGTGTTTGGGCCGAACGCGTCTCCAAGGAATCCTTCGTCAGCACCATGTGACGACGGTCAGGAACTGCTGGTGTGTCTAGATCTATATTTAGCTCAGATGGTCTAATGGCCGACGGGAGGGTCTCTGAACTGGGTGCAGAAAGGGGAAGAGTCTAGGGATCAGGGTGGTGCACTCTTGAATGATGTCTGGCACAGTCACACTCAGATGGGGTGAATAATTGCCCTTTCCTAGTGAAAACAGTAGCTAGAGCTTGGCATGTGATGGCTGTGCCTTAATTTAAAACATAGTTGGACCATGGCGATAAGCCTCTGCTAAGAAACAAGGAGGTTTACAGTTAAGCAGCATATATACCTGGTTGGCGGTTTGGGTGAAAATACCTGGTCCCATGAGATTTAGAACAAATATGGAGTTGCTTTCTTTTATAAAAAAGAAATAAAAATTCTTTGCTGTTGAGGTTTTCATAACAGAAGAAAAGAAGGCAGCTTGTTAAACCCTGTCATTAAAGGTAATTTTATTTTTTTAAGTGAGGGGCAGTGGTGGAGCTAGAGAGGAGGACCTTAGGGCACTTTTGACAGATATCAGGGTTTACAAACAGCGTTATATTATGCCTTTCAAGCAGATTTTCTGGTGAAGATGAGATCAGCCACTGATTAACAAGTTTCTTGTTGGCATTCTTCCACTGCATGTCGGGTCAATCCTTTGTTTTCTTGGAGGTGGGCAACATTTCTGACTACTAAGCATATTGGCCTTGTACTTTCCAGTTGTCTAACGAAGTGTTACATTCTTAGAATTTATTTCTCCTATGGTGCATTTTCAGTCTTGCTTCATTTTATGTGCTCCGCTAGATATTTTATCTGATACTACCACATCTAATACCTGGGAATCATACTGTCTTTTGGAGAAGAGAATCACCAGAAAGCATTCACAGGTATTGTCTCCTGCTAACCCCCTATAGCTTAGCATCTAATAGATTCTTTATGTGTGTGTGTGTGTGTATATATGTACACATATATGTACATATATACATATGTATTTATATGTATAACTAAATCAAAGTATTATAATAACACATAGTTCTTATATAACATTTTATTCTTAGAACTTAAAATTAACTACTAGTTAATAGAGTACAATAGACCATATAAAAACAATTCAATACACCTTTCTAAGGAAAAAGACATGGTAAGAAAATTGAAGGGGAGGAGCTGGGATCCCTAGTATGACTCAGGAGTGTTGTGATCAGCTTTGTTAATATCCACAGAGTACCTGGAAGAATTGGACTTGGGAGGAACATTGGGATGGCCCCAGGAGAGCACCTCCTTGGAAAGGAGATGGGTGAAAGGAATGTCTTTTTCTTTGCTTGGGAGAAGAATCTAGAATCCTTGAAGCAGGGATTGGGAAACTTGATTCTGATGCCACACATAATAAATGAAAAAGCTGTGAAAACATTTTGTGACTTCTTAAAGAGGCCAATTGTACTGTTAAAAATGCTGTTTAAGATTTATGGGATTTTTATTAGTAGTAGTTGAATTCAGGTATTGCCAGCCCACCCCCCTCACTTTTTCAGATCTGTAGTTGTCCTTTTTGATTCTCCAGTTAAAACTACAAAAAAGATCCATGCAACCTTTGCTTATCCTCAAGTGACAGATGTTATAGCCTAGTGCTGTGGGCATATTTCTGCCTTGGAAATAAGGAGACTTGGGTCCTGGTCGATCTGGAGCCCTAATCAGTGATTTATTTTTTCTCTATGCCTGCAGTATCTATAAAATGACGGTGGGGAGTTGAACAGAATGATTTGTGAGTTTCTTTAGGTCTGTCATAACTGCTTTATTTTGTTGTACTACCGCTTCCATGCATTTACACCCTGTCTTAGGGGTGGACTAATGAAGGGAGAAGTGATTTGCAGTTAGATGTTCACCTACTTTCTGGGTACATGGAAATGAAGAGAGGAGAGTGAAATTTCTTTTTTATTGATGAATTTATGTAGAAATTTAATATTAAACTGCTTTTTGCTTTTGTTTTTCTTTAGGTATGAATATTAAAAATGATTATCAAAAAAGTTGGTGTCAGATTATTTTTTGGCCTGTTAAATCAATATTACTATCTACTAAATTTTTAAATTTGTCTTGAACAATCATTTTTTCTTAGGTTTATATTTAGTATTTCATTTCAGGATATGCCTATGTCTGGAAATCATTCAGCTGATTCAAATTTTATTAGGAAACACTGCTTAGAAAATTAGTTTAACCCAGAGAAAGTACAAATTAGCCTGGACTACCAATATCTTTCTATTGATCTAAAAGAGAAAAATGGGGAGGGATGAATATAGTTTTTCGAAAACTCACAGCTGGAAAATTATCCCAGTAACCATGTTACATACTAAAATATAAATAGAAAACTCTACTTTTTAATAAACGTCCTCATTAGGTATCAGATCATTTTCCTGAGATGAATTAGGTGTAGAAAAATAAAACCTTTTATTAAAGAATGTTCTCCACATGATATTATATAATTTGGTTGAGATCTACCATGTATAAATGATGATTCAGCTACTCATATCTGTGCTGTTCAGTATGGTAGCCACTAGTCATATGGGAATATTTAAACTCAAGTTTATTTAAATTAAACAAAATTTAAAATTTAGTTTTTCAGTTGCAATAAGCCACATTCTAAGTGCTAAGTAAGTCACTTGTGGCTAGTGGCTGCTGTATTGGATTGTGCAAAAGAAAAACATTTTCAGTATCCCAGAAAGTTCTTTTTGACAGCACTCAATTAGATAATGATGATTTTGATTATCCAGGAGATCATTTTTATTCTTCCAGGAAAATGAAATATTTAATTATCATTATAGATGAGCACCTACAATGTAAGGCATTATGACCAAATGGCATTATTAGCCAGTACATCGTCACCTGTACAGTAGAGCTGTATAGTTCAATAATATGCCAAGATCATAAATACCAGTTTCTCAATATATTTTCCCCATACGTCTAGTTATCCTTTTGCTTTTCTAAACCAGCACTGTTACAGCTACAAAGTGCCAACCCTTTGAAAGACAAGGAACGAGGAGCCATCTACTGTCCAGTTTAGGAACTGCATGGAAGATGTAGATAAAAAGTTAATGCATAAAGAATATATGCATTACGTTCTTTACATTCAATATGTCCTGGGTTCAGTTCCCACACAGTAAAGATTTATTTCATAGAAGAGTTTTAATTGACTCTCCAGGTCATGTGCTAAAATGTCATTTGTGTTTTAATAAACTGCTAACAACACATCCCCAAGACAAAAGATGACAAATCTTAGCTTTGTTTTTCTTCCAAGGAAACCAAAGATAGTAAACTATTTGAGTCAGAATCCCCTTCCTCCAACAATTAGGAATTAGTAAGGAAATATTTAAGTAGCATCTAAGACAAATCAAGCAGAATGCAAATTCACTTTTTGTATGGATGCCGATAAATCAGGAAATAATATCACTGTTTCATTGCGAAAGAAATAGGATCTTCCTTCCTCAAAAATACTGATTTTTTTTTTTCTCCCTTAACTGTGAAATCTACTAAGCATGTGGGACTCACTTTCAAAGAAGGTACTTATCTTGGAGTCTTGGAGTTTCTGTCTGTTCACATACCAAAGAAGTGAGTTGACTCTGAGTTGTCTTCTCTGTGTTGTTTGCCCTCTCAATACAATACCTTTTTTTTTTTTTTTTTTTTTTTTTTAAGGAGGTAAGCAGAGGTGTAGCATTTCTGCGGTTTCCAGAGATGCTGTTAGAAATCTCTGATTTAGGACTTCTTCTGACTGAGGACAGAAATGGGAAGATAATGTGGAAATTTTCTTTCTTTCTTTCTTTCTTTTTGAGATGGAGTCTCGCTCTGTCGCCCAGGCTGGAGTGCAGTGGCGCGTTCTCAGCTCACTGCAACCTCTGTCTTCCAGGTTCAAGCAATTCTGCTGCCTCAGCCTCCCCAGTAGCTGGGACTACAGGCACCCGCCACCACGCCCGGCTAATTTTTTGTATTTTTAGTAGAGACAGGGTTTTACTGTGTTAGCCAGGATGGTCTCCATCTGCTGACTTTGTGATCCGCCCACCTCAGCCTCCCAAAGCACTGGGATTACAGGCATGAGCCACCGCGCCTGGCAATCTTGACGTTTTCAAATTTAAAATAAGTCATGTTTTAGATAGTATCAGAAACTTGACTTTTGCCTTTCATCCTGGCTCAAATCCATAGTTAGATACACCATATGAAGGTGCAGTCAATCTTTGTATTCTAGCAGGGCGAAAGGAGGCAGGCTGCAAGTACTTGAGATAACAGCTGGAGTAAAGCTGAAATATGTGAACTCTTAATTCAGATCTATGCAACTTCAAGGGAGAAAAGGAAGAAACAAGTTGTTGAAGATGAATCTCACCAAAGGGCAAAGTTTCTCTGGCATCTAGATGGGAATTCGGGAACCAGTAATTCCGGGATATTAAATTAAACCTCTCCCCACTAAACAAATATGCTTTCAAAGTTCAGCTGTGATACAGAGGCCTTCATCTACTTAAGTGTTTTTCTTTTTTTTAATTGGGACACATGCCCAACATTTGAACAGAAGCTAAAATATTATGGTCAACATCAAGGCATTGGATTTATTAAATATTTCACCGAAACACTCTATGTATGATGAAATAGGGATTGAAAAAATAAACCTTTTTTTTCTGTGACTCTTACATTTTCTGTCTCATTCCAAGTGTAGAGGAAATGCTGACTTGACATTCTGGTAGAGATTTAAAAGCACCTATTGCAGACATTGAGGGATAGCTTTTGATTCAGTTCCCATACCCATCTTTTCCTCAACCTCTTTTCCAATTTGAATTGTCACCTGAAACCACCTTATCCTAGTGCACCTGCTTCATCATAAATAACATTGTGCAAAAGCAGTCGCTAATTCAAACACAGTCTGCTGTTTAGAAAAAGGCAGCTTTTCATCTGGTGCTTTAGTGGATTTGAAACCATTAGGCATGCCTTTCAAATCCATTCATATCGTAAATCACCCAGAGCTTGCTTCCTTGCTGCTGGATCAATGTCAGGCTCAACTTTTTCAGGGTCCTTGGAAGAACATGATCTATCTTTGTGACCAAATTAGCTGCCTCTGTAAGATATCTTGTCTGTCAACTAACTTTTCAACTTCCCAAATTAATTTTAAGAAAGAACATTCATCTTGTATACCTGGGTTGGGTATATCTTGACTTCCTGTTGGAAGATTTTCCAGCATAACCTGTAATCTATATGCTAATTTTGGTGGCTCTACACTTTCTTTTCACCTGGTTCATTGTTTTAAAACCAGAGTCTGTTTTCCATTATCTCCCTGCATCTCCTCACATCCTAAAGTGCTGCCTCAATTTTTGCAGAAAAGAGAAAGCCCATTTCAATAGCTGTACCCAAACCAAAATAATTATGATTATTTTATTTTATTCTCTTAACTCAATTTGATAGGTACTACCTGAAAATACAAGAATTCTTTGATTTCTTTTTTCTTTTTCTTTTTTTTTTTTTTTTTTGAGATGGAGTTTGCTTTTTTTGCCCAGGCTGGAATGCAATGGCACGATCTTAGCTCACGACAACCTCCGCCTCCCAGGTTCAATCGATTCTCCCGTCTCAGCCTCCCGAGTAGCTGGGATTACAGCCATGCGCCACCATGCCCAGCTAATTTTGTATTTTTAGTAGAAACAGGGTTTCTCCATGTTGGTCAGGCTGGTCTCAAACTCCTGACCTCAAGTAATCTGCCTGCCTCAGCCTCCCAAAGTGCTGGGATTACAGGCGTAAGCCACCACGCCACCACTCCTGGCCTAAGAATTTCTTGATTTCTAAGGAGCCAGTCTTAAAAGTGTTAGACCAAGGTTACTGTCAGAGCCACCGTGTTCTTCTTCCTTGGCGTAGAGAAATAATGTCTAGGTTCTGTACAGGTCAGCACATGGACTTCTTAATCTGGGGTCTGTAAACTCCCTGAAAGTATATGAAAACTGGTGTGTAAATTTCTCTGGGGGTGGTGATGGGGAAAGGTTTGTGATCTCCCTAAAGAGTTAAGAGCCACTGACTGAATTGAATATACCCTGAGTTGTAAAGAACTGGCTTACAAATGCAACTTCGTAAGGTGAGAATAGCTTTTGAGATTAACTTGCTCTCTGCTTTATGTATTATTGGTAGGATTTGAATAAAGTCAGCAGCTTTTTCTTGTGTCTCATACAAATCTCTTTTTTTCTGAAGGAATTAGCTACTTTGAAGTTGGACTTTATGGTAAATTAATGCCAGTATTTAACTTGCTGTTCCATCCACATATTCTAATTTTGGAGAAGAGTCAGTTTTTCCTAAACAAAATTTTTCGTTAGCTGGTCCCCATTGATAGGTATATTGAGTTAGGCAAAATTTTTACTAATGACAGATGGCAGACAGTGGAGAGGCTGGTTCTGAGGCTGTGTTGCAAAGTGTAGAGAGGAGTAAGTTCAGAGTTTATAGGATCTCAGAGACAGAAAATATTAGTTGTGGAAGCTGAAAGGAGAAGATTTGCTGCCAATAAGGAAGGCATGAGAACTGCCTGACTGAATGAAATAAATGAAAGTTATGGGTTACGAGCAACCTTACCCTGAGCCTTTCTTCCCCTGGAGAAATCATTAGGAAGTGATTCCTGGAGTTAATAGTGCCCAGGGATAAATACTTGCCTGGATTCTCATGCCCAGTACTTTGAATATTGGATTTATTTTCTTAACAAGAACTAAACCAATATTTAATCTTTTGGGCCTCACTTTTCAATTCCAGAACTGAAGCAGTTAGAACAAAAGACCCAGACATCAAGTCTGAGTAATACCGAACAAACAGTAGCTCTTGGTGTGGTTAACAAGAGGGAAGATACTTTAGAGAAAACAGACTACTATGTTTGTCTTCTTAGGTATTTAAAATTCTGTTCCACAAACTGTACTTTCTGTACCATTCTGCTGATTTTTCCTTGTGATTATCAAACGCTTCTATTACACAGGCAGTTGATCCTTCCAAAAACAGCTAGACTGGCCACTTGTTAGATATTGTCCAGCAATGAGTGATGAATACTGTGAGCTATGATTTTTCTCTTGGTCATTTCTTTCATTAAATTTTTTTTGCTGGAAATCTGTAAAGTACACACAAGCAAATATTACTATATTTCATTGAGTCTAAGAGGCTATCCCTTGTTAGATGCTCTGTCATTGCATATATCACTTAAAAAGACTGTTAAGTAAACATGTTTTCTTACCATTCAACTGTTTACACGCATCCCAGTTTTGAGGATATTATAATGTTTTTTAAAGTCCATATTGGAATCTCTGGAATCTCTATATCTTGATGAGACCATGCTTTGATGGCAAAGGTCAGTAGCTTAAGTACTGCTGTTGACAGTTGAGCTTTTTAATAAAAGTAATTAATGGTACTAATACTTCTTTGGAGCAAGGATTTATGTAGAACATGTAAAACATATGAATTATTCTAATAGCCTACAATTTGAGACAGACTGACAGGATTTTCGTTTAATGATTAAACTTTAGAAGTTCAAAGAAGACCATTTGCAGCATATCATAATGTAGTGTAATAAATTTTGAACCTGGAATCTGAAGACCTAACTCTGAAACCCTACCCCACCTGTCCCTTACTCCATGTCTAACCCCAAGCGAGTTATTACAGTTTTTCTGAACCTCAGCTTCTTATGTAGTCAAAAAAAAGATGAGGATGCCTGCCAGATGAGGTGGTTGTAGAATCCAGGAAGGCATTTGTAGTCAGTAAACAATTACACAAATGGAGCCAATGAAATTCTCAGAGCCCTCTGCATCACGGATGTCATAAGAGAGACCTGGAGTGGGGATTCAGAGAGGTAAGGTCTGTGAAATGTGAAGACATTTTCCAGCACACGATATCCCATAGTGAGAAGAATTATGACTAATGAAGGGAGACGGGATTAAGGAATTGAAAAGATTCTGTCTGGGGTATATGGGGAGATAGAAAAATAAGACTATTGTGCATAATAAATAATGGGCTGAAGTGACTTGAATCTCAGTAGTTGGTTATTGCTATATGCACGTTCAACAATCAAGGTGGTTTCATGGGAAAATGAAATCAGCTAATTAGCAGCATAACTTTGGGCTTGTTAGAAGGCAGAAAATAGCCTGTGACATAACTCTGTTCTTACAGTTGATTTTTAAGTACAGTAAGCCATAACCCTTATTCATTTACCTCAGTTTGGTTTCTATCGCTGTTTGCATTATATTCTTTTGGTGCCTTGTTGGAGGGAGTTTTCTAAGTATTGATATTTTGCACCTCTTCAGAGAAATACTACGAGTGGTATAGTTCCAAAAAACAGTATACAAGCCTTTTGCCATTGCTCTAATCATAAAGCTCTAAGAAGAACCTTACGCTAAAGAAGATAAGTAGTTTTGTTACTATTTTGGAAGGGATAAGCAATATTGGAAATAACAGATGGAAAACGTATCCGGTGGTGTTGAGGGTTTGAAGATTTCACAGCCATTAAGTGCCAGAATTAGGACTTCATTAAATCTGAATCTTTGTCCAGATCTGAGCTCTTGTCTACTCTGCAGGAACAAATAATTAAGAAGTGCAAATACTTGGTGGCTTTTGGTGCTGATTCCTTGAAAACAAAATCTGAGTGACCCATGACCATTTTGTGGGTTGGTGCTTACTGCTAATTAGCCTGTGGCCGGAGAGTACTTGGTGCAGCGGAGTTCCATCCAGCAAGAGTGCAGCGATGTGCCTCATTGCTGGGTCATCTTAGCCTGGTCACCTTACCCCCTTGGGTCTCAGTGTGCACCTTTATAAGAAGAGGGGATTGAACTAGATTGTGATGGCACATGGGCTGTGGCTCCTTCCATGACTGTCTGACCGTCATTGCTAATCACTTACAACCTACATTCTCCCACTGAGTTACAGCTTCCATATCCTCCTTGCTCATCCTCTGGCCTTTAGACAACCACTTTAATTGATTGCAGTTGGAAAGTGAAATGAAATGTTTTCCAGATCCTGGGCCAGGTGATTTCTGTGGTTCCTTTGAATATTTATCATTTTTCTGATTTTTTGGAATTCCCAAATCCTGGCCAACCATCTCCCAAAAGCACTTTGTTAGAATGGTTGCACTAGCAATGAGTAAGTGCTTCAATGAAGGAAAATGTGTGTTTCCTGAAAGAAAAAAATCCCAATTCCAAGGGCATGACACTCCTCATGCTGCATGTGAAGACACTATGGTTATAACCATCTAAAACTTTTTAAAGCCAGAGGCAACCAAATGCAGACAAAGGGTTCTCTCTCAGTTATCTGAAGGAACTTTT
The DNA here is from genome assembly GCF_028885655.2 of Pongo abelii. NCBI lineage: Eukaryota > Metazoa > Chordata > Mammalia > Primates > Hominidae > Pongo > Pongo abelii. Next base: position 102,722,937 of record NC_071988.2, on the reverse strand, counting down.
AGGTGCCTCTCATCTCACCTCCCTGCCTCCTAGTTTGAGGGCATTATGAGTTTCTCAGCGCAAGGACAGACTGGCTCTTTTTCTTCCCGCCAAGGATGGCCAGTTTGCAATGATTATATTGCACAGGAGTAGCACTCATAGAAACCTGGAAATTTGAAGAGGAAAGAAACATACCTTGTCTGTTGCCTTATAAAATGTTAACATTGAATAATTTATTTATTTAACCGCAGTTCCTACATTAGGTCTTGCCAGCTAAGGGTGTGTGCAGACCATTTGTGTTAATGTTATATCCCATAGTGCCAGACCCTTTGGATGTTATGACTATGTGCTACCTAAAGGAGAGCCATGGGGCCAATGACCCTAGTAGTGACAAATCTCCGTGGATAGAGTGGTTCTCAGCCATCACCTTCTTCTCATTTGTGGCTTTTTCATGGATCCCTTTAAATTGTCCCTCAGCACTGGTTTGTGGAGGGGACAAAGTACTCAGAAATGAAGTTGGTTTTTATCTCCTATTTATTTTTCTTGATGCTTCTTTTCTCTAATTCTGTTTTCACCTGCCAGGTTGGCTTTTATGATGGGTGTTTTCTCTTAATGCCCCACCCCTGGCTGCCCCCTGCTGAGGCACGGGCACAGGTTGTGATGCTTTGTGTACCCATCAGCTGTAGTTGGAACAGATGCTCAAGGAGTGATGGATGTGACTTCTCAGACAGGGCTCCACACCCCTCCCACATTGAGATGCAAATATCTTTTGGCATCTTAAAAAGAAAGATTAGTCCAGGTTGTGTCCTCCTGCTGCCTCCACACACCCTGTCCCTGTCAGTCCATAGCTTGGAATATGGCTCCCCTTCATTGTTTGCCTTCTGAAGCCCCCAGTCTCTGCAGCTCTTCAATGCCTCCATTGTGCAGACACGGTGCCAGAGACTGGGAGTCTGTTCTCAGGGCCGGGTGCCGTCCCTAGGAATTCAAGTAATAACTTAATAGCCTCTGGCCTCTGCAGAGCACCCTCTGACAAGGCCTTTGTGAATTGCAAAGTACACAGATGGAGAGGAGCAACTTATCTCAGGACTGTCACAGTGCTCCTTGCTCCCAAATCAGGTGCCTTCTCAGCCTGCATGTTTATTGAGAACTGAGGCTTTACAGATACCACCCCACAGCCCCAGTAGAATTTAACACAAAGGGGAGAAAATCAACAGCATCTGATCTTTCAGTGAAAACTGAGGAGTCTACATGAAATCTTGTGTGTACACATATACATATATAAACATGCACACAGTATACTTTAACTCTAGGCCTACTTTGCAATTTAGTGTTTTCAGCTTGAATTTTGGTTGTCTTCCAGTACTTCAGATAGCTCTTCAGTGTTAGGTAACTTTTCCCAACCAAATTTTAAGGTGTACACATTTCCACCTTAGGAAAATTGTTGACTCCATGTGATAAAGCAATCGAAGTTCAGTTCCCTTGCCCCTTTCACAATCTGATGTGAAGGAGTGACATCTAAATATGACAGCCAGAGACTTGAGTTTAAGTCCAGGTTGGGCCCCTCAGTCTAAGCATTGTACGATATTTGATTGAATGAGAGTGGTACTCAAAAGCATGCATACATGTCGTACTCAGAGAGCAATTTGGTTCCTGATGGGCTCTGATTCTGTGTCAGAACCGAACTACTATTTTCATTGCCTATTCTCTCATTACTATTAAATCTTAGTGCCTATTAAAGCTTACCTTTATTTTCATACTGCATATTGCTGACATTATGTTTTCTTTTTTTCTATTCCTTTTAGGAAAGTATGCCTCAGACTCCTCCCTTTTCAGCAATGTTTGACAGCAGCGGTTACAATCGAAACCTCTATCAGTCTGCAGAGGACAGCTGTGGAGGGTTGTATTACCATGACAACAACCTCCTCTCTGGATCCCTGGAAGCACTCATCCAGCACTTAGTACCTAATGTGGATTACTATCCAGATGTAGGTATTCATGTTTCTCTGAAACACATCCTTGGCAATGAGTAGAAATTACAGTACAGTAGGCGGGGACCATAGATAATACAGAATTATATCTGGGTTGCTAATAATTTTTCTAATAAGAAATTGCATATTGATTATTAAGTGCATTGAAATCAAATTGAGCCTGGATAAGGATCAGATTTTGGTATACTATGTGTATCAATTTCTTTTCAGGTTAGTTACAACATTGTAGATGGTCTGATACCATCTAAATGAAGTATCTGTAGAGTTGATTCATGCATATAGCTTAGTCCTTAAATAGAAATGTCAGAGAACATTGGATGCTCCCAGAATATGTAATGCCTTTTTTGTTTCCAAGACCATCACTATGCTACGAAAAGTGAATGTAACCAAGGAAAGTATATGGAAGAGAAAACAAGATTTATGCTCAAGATGTAATTCTTTATAGATTTGACATCAGATGACATGGTTGCTTTGTTTTACCTTGGTAACCTACATTTATATAGCTAGCACTTTCTAATCTAGGGAACTTGTTATATATTTTCTCAGTCTTTACAGTAATTCCAAGAGGGAAGAGAGGAGAAAACGATTCAGTGTTGAGTATTTGCTGATGGTCTCACTCCCAGCATCAGCAGTTAAACACAGGTTTTCTTTCTGGGACAAGTGACTTTTTCCCCCTTCCCTGTGCTGCAGCTACCTCTATGGAACTGAGCTTAGTAGTAGGAGATTTGCCGAGCAGCTGGTTATTGATAAAGACCTCATGAAAATATCTAGAGACTGCATTCATTTGTCTTTATAAATTTAATGATAATCTTGGTGTGCAAAGGATAGTTGGTGCTTGCCACAGTAATTCACCATAGTGTTTCTTACTGAGTTATCTCTCTGTGTATTTTGTTACATGGCATTTTCAGATATGTTGCCACACAGGGAAAACTTGTAATCAAAAGTAAAAGGAATCCCTTGTTCAGCCGTGTGAGTGTTTATGAGCTAGTAAAGGCGCCTAAGGAAAAAAGAAAAACCCCTTGGAATTTCTCTTTTCACTGGGAGTCTGAAATTATTATAACAAATAAGCACTACTTCATTACTAGCTTCTTAGGAGACAATGTGGTTAAAGAAAAGTATATAGTGTTATATTGTGCTTTATTAAATTGCTTTGCCTTTAAATAAATAAATAGGTTACTTGAAAGCCTGCCTTTGAATGTTCTGACACAAACACTTTAGTGTGACGTGCTAGACACAGTGGGGAATTGTTGAGTGTTATGTGCATTGGGTAGGTAGATTTTTTTGTTGCTGTTTTTTTTTTGTTTGGTTTCCATTGAGTTACAAAATATTTGGACACACAACCATGTGTTGTATGGGTAGTATATTCAAGTAAGATTTATCTCTCTGGGCTGAATTTCATTCTTCTTTACTAAAGTGAGTTATGTGTCTTGGTATCCTGGCTCCCTGAGGATGGATGTGAAAATGTGCTCTGAATAATTCCAGGAGCCAAACTTATCCTGTACTTCTGTTATTTTTAGTATGGTTTAAGGGAAAACATACATCAGAAGGTAAAGGAGAAATTAATCTTACACTGTTTTACTACTAGTAGGCATTACTTTTGAAACTGCAGCATATGAATTTGATCAGGAGAACTTAATGAAATAAGACATAGTATAAAGGCAAGATATTAATTTCAGAGATAATGTAATGATGATGACTTTTTTCTCTTGCTGCAGAGAACATACATATTTACCTTCCTACTCAGTTCTCGGTTATTTATGCATCCGTATGAGCTAATGGCCAAAGTTTGCCACTTATGTGTTGAGCACCAGAGACTAAGTGATCCTGATAGTGATAAGGTAATGGTACATTATTAATATTATAATATTACAGTTTGTTTTATTAGAAATGCTTACTCTATGGCTTAGATTTTGTGAAGTTGGTTACTTAAGTAACCCTGGCTTATCCCCAGGCTGAAGTGCATAAATGGCATCATGGCTATACAAGGGGAATTGTGAATGGTATAAAGAATAAAGAACACCAGATAAATCAAATGCAGCTTGGGTGCACTGGCTCACGCCTGTAATCCCAGCACTTTGGGAGGCTAGGGTGGGTGGATCACCTGAGGTCAGGAGTTTTCAGACCAGCCTGGCCAACATGTGAAACCCCATCTGTACTAAAAATACAAAAATTAGCTGGCCGTGGTGGCGCACGCCTGTAATCCCAGCTACCCCGGAGGCTGAGGCAGGAGAATCGCTTGAACCTGGGAGGCAGGTTGCAGTGAGCTGAGATTGCACCACTGCACTCCAGCCTGGGAGACAGAGTGAGACTCTGTCTCAAAAATGAAAGAAATTAAAAATTTTAAAATTTTAAAAAATAAATGAATGAAATGCAATGGAGAATCCCTAGGTCCTGCCTTAAGTTGGTGGCAGTTGGCATTGACATGGAGGGAGGGGGGCTGGAGCTTCTTCTTCATCCCTAAAGACTTTGCACTAGAAGTTTCTCAGTGACACTGTTTGTAACTATTTATTTGATATAGTCCATAGTGATAAATATCACTGAATTAGATTTGCTTTTTCTCCCTAGAACCAGATGAGAAAAATTGCACCCAAAGTCCTTCAACTCCTCACGGAATGGACAGAAACATTTCCCTATGATTTTCGGGATGAAAGAATGATGAGAAACTTAAAAGATCTGGCTCACCGGATAGCCAGTGGCGAAGAGGTTGGTAACCTGAATTTAGCACGGCTGCTGGAATTCCCAGGCAGAGCCTGGGTGAGAAATGGTGCCAAATTATGCATCCTAATCTCCACTGCTTCCTGTCTGTTTTGCCTTTGGGCAAGCCCTCCACATCACATATTGGTCTGTTTAGTATGTCAAGTGGGAATGATTATACCATCCCACTTCAAAGGGATATAATCTAGAGTTTCATGTGATTAATTCGGGGCTATGTTCATGTCAACTCATTTATGTTGCAAGTGTGTTTTAATTTTACTTTACTTTTACCTTTTTTCCTCCCAAAAAGGTTTGACACAGCTAGTTAGATGATAAATGGCATGTTAATAGACATAAACACTGGGGGATACAAAGTAAATAACATTAATATATTAACCGATGATAAATAGTAGATTAATAAATCATAAACAGAAATAGACATTCTGGGCCATGGCAGAAAGAAAATAAATATGGTCCTGTTGAGAATGAGTAGAGGAGGACAGGACTACTGTGGTATGAGTTTAAGTTCCAGGTAAAAGGGAAATACAGCTGGTCATGTGATATTCACTGTCAGAAAAGGGGAAGTATAGTAATTATTGAGGGACTTAAATGAAAAATTTAGAAACTTTCTTCTGAAGAGTTTTGTATAGGGTCATAGAATGGGATCCTACAAACTGCTCTTTATGGTGTTTACAACATACCTTCCTGAATAGAAGCTGAGTTCATAGATTCATGTGTAAATTAGCAAAGATAATTATTGGGGCAGGAGAAGACTGAGAAAATGAGGCAAGTCTTCCAGTGCTCAGAAGTTGATTTAAGGATAGACTCTAGTATAGGTAGAGATTAAAAGTGAGTCTCTTAGATAGTCTTTCATAAATATCACTTCCCTCAGTTGGGCCTTTGATAAGCACTAACTACTAGCTGTGACAAATTCAAGGTTATCCTTTTTGAAGCAGGTCTGGAGGGCTGGTATTCTGTGTTGAGACTTGCTGGGCAAGGATGTCCTTGTAGGTTTTCCATGTTGCAGGTCAACTTCTGGGAACAAGTCATTCAGGCACAGATACACTTTCACCTGGAAAAAGTAGATGAAGCATTTGGCAATGATGTTGCATTTTATTGGTCTTAAAATGCATTTTCCATTATGAATAACCTTCCTTGAGAACTCTTTCAGTGGTGTGCTGCAACGTATAACTTGATACCTTACCCTTTTTTTCTGAGACAGAGCCTTGCTCTGTTCCTCAGGCTAGAGTGTAGAGTTGCGATCATGGCTCACTGCAGCCTTGACTTCTCGGGCTTAATCAATCCTCCCACCTCAGCTTCCCTAGTAGCTGGGACTACAGGTGCATACAACTGTGCCTGGCTAGTTTTTTCTATTTTTTGTAGAGACAAAGCCTCAATATGTTGCCCAGGCTGGTCTCCAAATTTTGGGCTCAAGCAATCCACTGGCCTTGGCCTCCCAAAGTGCTGGAATTACAGGTGTGGGCCACTGCACCCAGCCGCAATTTTTGTGAGAAAAGGGGAAGTATATTAATTGTTGAGGGAATTAAGTGAAAAATTTAAAAACTTTCATCTGAAGAACTTTGGGGCTGTGTTCATGTCAGCTCATGCACAGGATTTATGTTGCAAATGTGTTTTAATTTTACTTTACTTATACCTTTTTACTTCCAAAAAGGTTTGACACAGCTAGTTAGATGATAATAAGTGGCATCTTAATAGATACAAACATTTTAATGCCATTTCTCCCAATTTTACAAAATCAGACTAAAATTATGTAAGGATAGCTCTTGAAAAATTTGTATGGGCTTTCCTGTATTATGTTCTCATGAAAATGGGATTAACCGTTTTACTGTTACTTTTTGACATTATATTATTATGAACCCAAGTGCTTGAGACAGCCATTATTTTTGCTGGGCTGAATGAGTCATTTCCTGAGTCACTGTGCAAGTTATGACGGTTATAATCATTTTGCCAGTTTGCCTATTACAGGTTCTAGCCAGGTATGAATTGATAGGTCCCTTGCTTAAAAAGGCAAAAGTTAAGTATCACGGTGCAGTTTTGTAGTAAATCTTATATTAGAGGGGTTAGCCGTGGCATTCCTTGGCAGGGTCAGTGCTGGCTCAGTGACCTTGGTTTATGTATCCGAAGCTGCTCAAAAGATCAGTGACATCGTAAGTGCTTTTTCTTGTATGAAGGCTGAGACCTAAGTCAGACAGTTTTCATTTCAGTTAGGTTGTCTTTAGCTACTTAACATTATATGTCAGTCGTCTTATCTTCCCTCTATTGCCTTTATAACTTAGTTCTTTCCAAAAGAAACACCTTAAAAATCTTTGTCTTTTAAGATAAAATATTGGCGTTTTGAAAATACCAAATGGATGGTCCTTTTTGTTGTGGGAGTCAAAGGGGAGATCATTTTTATCTATGTTTACCTGATGAGAATTGGTCTTTTTGTTTAACAGAATCAAGCCATTCGAGAGCTGGGTAGAACAGAGAGAAGGGCCAAACAGCCTTGTGACCCTGGCTTCTTTTCAACACTCCTGTGTTAATAACATATTCTTGATAGAAACCTTGCGAAGTTCAGACGGTTTTGAGCATGAAAAGAGGAGATAAGAAGACAAGCCAGTTCTAACTGAGGAATTGATTAAACTAAGCGTTGAGTGGCGAGATGTCACCTGCCTTGATCGGGTTGGGTTTCACAGGGAGATGTTGTTTCTTTACCTGCTTCTATTCAGTATTCAGAATTCAAATCCACACTTGCCAGCTGGTTTATCTGAGTGTGTTTTGGCTAGTCCTCTAAATCCTTGCTCCTTCCTCATCTCTATAAATCACAGAAGTAACTGCCTTGTGTTAACGCCCTTTCAGCTCTGAAACTGTGTGATCGATGTCCTTCCTCCAGTTCTTTGTCTTCAGGCTCCTTATCAGTCATGTGCTTAGGTGGCTCTCCTCAGAGAGACCTTCCCTCAGCACCCCAACTATGATCGTACCCCCTCCCATTATGGGCTTTCACTGCTCTTCCTTTCATAGTGATTCCTAGCACTCTGTGATGAGTAATGATAGCTGGCCCTCTCTCTGTATTTGTGGGATCTGCATCCGTGGGTTCAACCAACCTGAGATTGAAAATATTCAAAAAATATTAAGTCTGTACCGAACATATATAGACTTTTTTTCCTTGTCATTATTCCCTAAACAATACAGTATCACAGTGATTTACATAGCATTTAGGTTGCATTAGGTATTATAAGTAATATAGAGATGATTTAAAGTATACAGGAGGATGTGCGGATGTTGTATGAAAATACTATACCATCTTATAGCAGAGACTTGAGCATCTGCAGATTTTGAAATCTGAGGGAAGTCCTGGAACCAATCTCCTGAGGATGCTGAGGGATGACTGTAGTTGCATTTTTATTGCTTGTTTTCCCCTCTAGACCCCATGCTGTGCCCTCTGTTCACCACGGCATCCTTAACTCCTAGCTCAGTACCTGGCACCTAGTATTATTCTCTCAGTAGTGTTTGAATGAATGAGTCAATCAATGAATGAATGAACAAATGAATTACTGGAATAGGGAAAAATTATTTCCCTCTATTGGAAGGAATATGGGTCTGGGTTGGGATTTGTTGCTTCTTGCCTGGGACTTTTTTTTTTTCCTTTTGGCGGTCAGTGAATCCAGGTGTGCCCTATATATAATTTAGTCAGGTTCTTCTGAATCTGCCAGGACAGTTCTACATAATTTGGCTTAATATGTTTCTCCCCTGGGGATTTGCCCAAAATGAAGTGGTTTATTAGGACTTGCCTGCAAGAAACATGAAATGAAGCTAAAGACTGAATTACATGACAAATGACTGTAGTGAGTAGAATGCAATTTTCTCTTCCTTAAGGGGATGGTCTTTATAATAAGAGCTTCTTTCTTTATTTGCCAGGTAATTACTGTCACTGGCATTTGAAGTTATAAAAAAGAATAAGTACATATTTAGTAATTCATGACTCAGTGAGGAACCATGCTTAACAACACAAAGCTTGATCTCTCAAATGGAATCAAATGGCAGCAGGAAACTTTTAAAAGAGGTCGTATACATACGCTCTCTCACATGCTCACATACTAGTTGTTGTTGAATAGCTTTCCCCCATACTCTATTGCATACATTTTTCCCTTATATTTTGATGCAGTTTTTTGCTAACAACCTGACTGTACATTCCTCTGCCTCTTCCCCCAGTAAATTTTTTTAAAATTGCGGAATAGGCTGGGTGCGGTGGCTCATGCCTGTAATCCCAGCACTTTGGGAGGCTGAAGCAGGTGGATCACCTGAGGTTGGGAGTTTAAGACCAGCCTGACCACCATGGAGAAACCCCATTTCTACTAAAGATACACAATTAGCGAGGTGTGGTGGTGCATGCCCATAATCCCAGCTACTTGGGAGGCTGAGGCAGGAGAATCGCTTGAACCCGGGAGGCAGAAATTGCGGTGAGCCAAGATCATGCCATTGCACTCCAGCCTGGGCAACAAGAGCAAAACTCCGCCTCAAGAAAAAAAAAATGCAGAATAAAAATCTTTCAGCAGATATGCCGGTAAAGCATTGCTTCTCACACTTGACTTATACAAGGATCAGCTGAGGAGCATCTAGATCGTGTGACCCAAGTGCACCGCAGACCAAGTCGATCAGAATCTCTGGGGTGGAACCCAGGCTGCCCGCATTCAGCAGTTCTGCTCATTGCTTCCCAGCAGGTACCCTTGTGTGGTACCCTGAATAGAAGTGGTAATTTCTTACTAAAGTATTTTCTGCAGGGATCCCGGGAAGGGGTGAGGAGAAGGTGCATGATGTAGGAATGATAACATGCATGGAATAGCAGCTGAGGCGTAGAATAATGAATATTTTTAAATGAGTTGTTGGCTTTTTTAAGTGAAAAGAACTTTCTTGTGCATGTCTCATGCCTGTGTTATCCAATAAATCCCATTCTGTGGGAAAATTTTAAAACATTTTATTTTTGATATATCAAGTAACATAGGAATATATTCACTTGGATTTTGCTTAAAAAGAATTCATACAAAGCAAAAGAGGCCAAAAAACTCCATTCAATCCAACTTCTCTCTTAAAGGTAACAACTGTTGTCAATTTTGTGTGTATCCTTCTGGAGCTGCTCCTATGTATACAGGTGTTCACAGAAAGTAGTGTGTATGGCTTTTGTTTCCGTGTGTGTTTACCTAGTATTCTTCACCCTGCTTGTTTTCTCTGTGTTATGTCTTGGAAACCCTTCCATGTCAGTGCAGATAGCTGTGTCTTCTTTCAGCTGCTACACAGTAGTCCAGTATGTGATTGGGCCATGTTTCTTTTTCTTTTTAAAAACTATTCTATTGGACACAAACAAGTTAAATTTGTTTATACTGAAAACTCAGGCGTTTTCTGAGCAAGACTTAGCAAAGAAGATTAAGTCCCTTCTTCATATCAAACTCTGTTTAGTAAAGTAGTAACATATAGTTGTGGGTTGCTCTTGTAAACAGGCTTTACTGACTGTGAAACTTCAACTTTGTAACATGTATTTTCTACTCTGCACTTGATCTTAGCCAAAAGGCTGAGAAGCGATTCTACTCTGGATAGTATATGCTATAATTAAGTATCTCCAAGAAGGTGTTTATTAACCATTCTGAGTAATACACTGGGAAATATTTGCATAAGTATTAGAAGTGGTATCTAACTCTCATGTAGTCATTTGTTATGACATTTGGGACAAAGGACTGAATAAAACATTTTAAGTTGGTAGATTTTGTTTGTTTGTTTGCTTTGTTTTTTGAGACAGATTCTCACTTTGTTACCCAGGCTGGAGTGCTGTGGCATGATCAGGGTTTACCATAGCGTCAACCTCCCTGGCTCAAGCAATCCTCCCATCTCTGTTTCCCACAAGTAACTGGGACTGCAGGTGTCCGGCTAATTTTTAAATTTTTGTAGAGGCCGGGCACGGTGGCTCATGCTTAATAATCCCAGCATCTTGGGAGGCTGAGGTGGGCAGATCACTTGAGATCAGGAGTTCGAGACCATCCTTGCTAACATGGCAAAACCTCATTTCTACTAAAACAAAAACAAAAACAAACAAAACAACATCAACAACAACAACAACAAAAAATTAGCTGGGTGTGGTGGCACACACTTGTAATCCTAGCTATTCAGGAGGCTGAGGCATGAGAATCACTTGAACCCGGGAGGTGGAGGTGGCAGTGAGCTGAGATCGCACCACTACACTCCAGCCTGGGCAACAGAGCGAGACTCTGTCTCAGTCAATCAATCAGTCAATCAATATATAAATAAGTTTTTGTAGAGACAGGGTCTCACTATGTTGTCTCAATCTCCTGGGCTCAAGGGATCCTCTTGCCTCATCCTCCCAAAGTGCTGGGATTACAGATGTGAGCCACCATGCCTGGCCATAGATTTTTACTGTAACTCAAGTTTATAAAATTAAAAGAGGAGGGGGAAATAGGAATGAGAGATTTAAAATAACCCTCAACTCATCCTTGAACAGCTTTGAATTCCAAAAAAGAGACATTTCCCTTGAGTTACAAACATATTAGCAAATAGCATTTTCTAAACTGATAACCTTAATGCTGTATGGAAGGTGGGATTTTTGTCTGTTCAATTTTTAAACACACAGATGTTTCATTAGTGATTTTAGGGTGATCCATGACTATAGAGAAAAATAGGGGTCATCTAATGGACCAGTTTAAAGAACTCAGCAGAATATACACTAACAAATAGAGAAGAAAAGGAAAAGAAGGCTGTGTATGCTTTTTTACACCTTGACTATGTGAGAATTAACCATTTCTAGATATGTTGTCATTCTCCTCATAAGCAAATATCTCTTCATTTGGGTTTTTGTAATATACTCTAATAAACAAAATAGCCTCTGTCAAAAAAACTATGGGTCTTATACTTGTAGGTAAATGCCACTTAGTTTTCAGATAATTAATCTCAGCAAATCATATTGTGGTATTTTTTTAAAAGCCAATGGAGCCATAAACATAGGCCTTTCTACATCTGTAGGTTTACTGGGGCCATCCTTCTTTGGAGATTTAACCTAAGGACCGTGTTAGCATTGAATCAGCCTGTGTGCCTTTCTCTGATACAGGCGTCATAATTTACCTAGAAGAATATTGTTTTGGAAATTTTTGGCTAGAAAAGGAAGACTAAATGGACTCTGCAACTTATATCATAGCTGTGCCCTGGGATTGATGGATTGTGAAGTCATTTCTTGATTTAACAAATGTTTTAAAAGTCAGGAGGTTGACAGTTATCTAAACTACATGCAGTGCTTTTTTAAACCAGTTTCTCTTAAGCATGAGGCTGTAGCATAATGAAGTAGCAAACAAAGTGGCACCTGGGAGTAGTGTTGCAGGGAGAATTTCCATGGGGAAGAGTTTCGTTGTGAACGTTAATAGTGAGTCATGAATGCAAAAGAAATGATTATGAGCCCAGTGGAGGTCAGATGCCAGAAATGAATATCCACTGCTTCCTCATGGTAATCCACATTTTACGTGTAAGTCAAGAAGGCGGTGGCTTACGCCTGTAATCCCCGCACTCTGGGAGGCTGAGGCAGGCGGATCACAAGGTCAGGAGTTCGAGACCAGCCTGGCCCAACATAGTGAAACCCCATCTCTACAAAAATACAAAAATTAGCCAGGCATGGTGGCGCATGCCTGTAATCCCAGCTACTCGGGAGGCTGAGGCAGGTGAATCGCTTGAACCCGGGAGGCGGAGGTTTAGTGAGCCAAGATCACATCACTGCACTCCAGCCTAGGCAACAGAACGAGACTCCATCTCAAAGAAAACAAAAAACAAAACAAAACAAAAAAAAGGTGGTGGTTAGAGGGGGTGAGTGGGAAGTAATGGTATATTTCTGTTAGTTAGCCAGACTGATGAGATTGATAGGACTAGAGAAATCAAGAGGGTGGCCCTAAAGAAAAAGCGTTAGGAAAAGGATGCACTGACTTTGCGATCAATGTATTTCAACCCACCAGAAGTAAACTGGTAGGTACATTTCTTTTCTGGAACAGAGGACACTCAGTTATACTTAGTACCCTTTATACTGGATTCCCTCAAGAGGTAATCTAAATTGTCACTGGAGTGTTTTCATGGCCCAACCTGAACTGTACTCTCAGTCGCAACCCCAAAGAAGAACTAAACCTTACAGGTTTGAAAATGCCTTATGCATGTGTCTCAAACTTATGCATGTGTCGTAACTGCCCTTAACCAAGTTTATTCTCCAATGTCCAGGTAAAATCATTTGAGGACATAGTCTCTAAGTTTGCATAGTGGCAAAAGCAGACATGCAGAGCACGGATGTAATTCTTCGCTTATTCCCTAGCAGACATACAGAAAGAATGTCCAGCAAATGATGCAGTGTCTGATCCGCAAGCTTGCTGCGCTCAGCCAGTACGAAGAAGTCCTGGCAAAAATCAGCTCCACATCCACAGATCGGCTCACAGTTCTCAAGACCAAGCCACAGTCTATACAAAGGGATATCATTACTGTCTGCAACGACCCTTACACGTTGGCCCAGCAGCTGACTCATATAGAGCTGGTAAGGCCGTTATCATCTTTGCCCTTTACAACCACAGATTTGCTTTGCTTTGGCAACCGGACAATATATTTGTCAGCAGTAATGTCACAGGAGAGGTCAGAATAATCCAAGTGGGAAATCATCCGAGAGAGCTGAAACATACTTTGTTTATGGATTTGAATATGAATGCTTCTGATATTCTGGGGATTCACTTGTAAATAAATACTAAACAAGGCTGAAGAGCAAAGAGTTTATTGACCTTCCTCACCTTCCACCTCTAATCAGTTTTTCCAAAACCTGCTCAGCCTTTCACTATCTTGTGGAACATTGACCCAAGCAGAAAATTGCCTCTGCACAGACCTTGAAGATGATGGAAGTATTTAGGGCTAAAGGCTTATTTTATAATCTTCATTAAAAAATGGGGGGTGGTGCCAATAGTCATAGAGGGAGTTGACAGTCCATTTCTTTTCATTTTCTTTAATACTGTTGACCTTCTGGGTTTGTGTTTTAGGAGAGGCTCAATTATATTGGGCCAGAAGAATTTGTTCAGGCGTTCGTGCAGAAGGACCCTTTGGATAATGACAAGGTAATCAGTCTGCCCAAAGGTCAGCACTGAAACCAAAAATGGAATTTATCAGTCTGTGATAGTGGATATAAAGGACAGATGTTAGATCTATATTCTGTTGTAGATTTTAAAATCAGATTTTTTTTTTTCATCAGCCACGTCTGATTCATGGCAGTTTTCTTGAGCGAGGTCTCCAAGCTCCTTTATAATATTGCCCCATCACTAACTTGTAGCCTTTTCTTCCTCCTTATTGGGAAATTTAGTAAGACCTTTACAACAAGTAGATGCAGGCATTTGTGGTGATGAAAATAGGAGATGAAAGCATAATGGTTTTAGCAGATTAAGAATCTGCTAAGAGAGAAGGTTCTGCCCATAATTCAACAATAGCAGGGGCAGGAAAGACAGGATGCACATCCAGCTTGCTGAGCAAGGGGCTTAACTGCTTTGCCTCTTATTTTAAGGTGAATCTCTCATGAGAGGTTTATTGCCTAGGTGCAGCCCACTATGAAAGAAAATAATGCTGGGCATGGACTGTCAAGTCAGTGTACACATATAAGAAAATTTTTCATCTCCCAGTGACCTGGAAGCATTTTGAATTGTTAGGCAAAGACTACAACACCCGCTGCTGAAAGCCCCCTTCTGAGAGTAGGGGCAACAGCTGCTTTCCGGCCTTAGAATAGTGTCTCCTAATACAGGAAGTGAAGAATTTGTTTTGCAGTAGAAGGCTAGTGGACTCATTGTTTGTTTCTTTCTTTTGGAAGGAAGGAAAGAGGGGTGTAATTAGCCTCTTCAAGCTGGCCTTGAACTTCAAGATGAGATTAACTTTTTTGCCTTTGAACAATGTGTTACTCACCCTACTAAAGACCATGATGGTGTAGACTTCTGTTTATCTACTTGGAAGATACTTAGTTTGTTGCAACATTATGTTCTAAAATTTTGTCCTATGCTTAATTTTAAGAGAAAATGTTCTACTCCTCTGTACTCTTAGCCACTTTTTGCTGTATTGATTATAGCAGTTGGTATTTGCACTCCATCTGAGTCGGGATTGTTTTGGAATGCAGCCAGAATTCTTCCTCTGAATTGTGTTTCTGAAGATACAATCCAGACTAACTTAGTTTCTTGGGAAGAGGGGTAGGGACACTTTTTTTTTTGGAGGCCGAATCTCACTCTGCCACCCACGCTAGAATGCAGTCGTGCAATCCCGGTTCACTACAACCTCCTCCCGGGTTCAAGAGATTCTCCTGCTTCAGCCTCCCAAGTAGCTGGAATTACAGGCACGCACCACCGTGCCCAGCCAATTTTTTGTATATTTAGTAGAGACGGGGTTTCACCATATTAGCCAGGCTGATCTCGAACTCCTGACCTCTGGCGATCCACCTGCCTCAGCCTCCCAAAGTGTTGGGATTACAGGCGTGAGCCACCACGCCCGGCCTAAGGACACTTTTATAAATGCATCAGAGTACATTTCTAGACCTCAAGTGTTTCACTGGACTATCCTATTTCTGTAAGGATAATCAAGAATGCCAGTGGTTGTCTTTCTCTCTCTCTTTTGTTGTTCTAAAAAGCTTTCCTAATCCATAAACTGAGAATAAAGGCTCGTATTTCACAAAATGAGAGGCCAATACATTCTTTTTTTTCCTCTAACTCATCTGTTTACTTTGTTTTCTCTAAAGAGTTGCTACAGTGAACGGAAGAAAACACGAAACTTAGAAGCTTACGTGGAATGGTTTAATCGCCTCAGCTACTTGGTTGCTACAGAAATCTGTATGGTGAGGAAATGAATTTTCTGTCTCCTAGTTCTCAACATTATTTTTTCATACTTATTTTAGAACTGTTGGGCCTTCCTACTGGATAACTGCCCTCTATTGTCTTTTACTGTATAGCCTGTTAAGAAAAAACACCGAGCAAGAATGATCGAGTATTTCATTGATGTAGCTCGGGAGTGTTTTAACATTGGCAACTTCAACTCCTTGATGGCAATAATCTGTGAGTATTTTGTGGAGGATACATGTCATTTATCTTTACGAATCCTGTGAAATGACCCACAGAAAATTTGCAAATAGTATGGTTTTGTTAATACAGACTGCATTTTTTAATCCAGAGTTATTTGAGAATGTCCAAAATGCTTTAAATAGCCAAATGAGTGCAAGTATGTGTGTAATCTTTCTTAAGTATGCAAGAATTGTTGGAATGTTTTAAGTTAACCTTAGCTAAATATTCATCTACAAAGGCTTATAGGTAAGATATTTGTCTACATAAAGAGTTTTAAAAAGTATTTTGGCAGCTTGCATATCAAGTATTATAGAAATAATGATCCAAGACTAAATTATCTGATTCCTTGGACAAGAGAGTGGCCTAAGAAACTGGCACATTTTCTAACTGTTCAGGCTTCTAGTACTTATCACCCACAGACCTTATTACTCTAGTGTACAAACTCATTCCTCTATATCATGGAGGTTTTAACATCAGAGACCATGTTTCTTTCCTTTCATTCTATAAATAGGTATGGTAACAATATGTCTTGGTTGTTCCAATTTATACTTGCTGTCTTGCCTTAATTATTGATAATAGCTTTTGATAATAGCTCTTTCATTAAAAAGTGTCCTAGTTTGTATGATCAATTATATGGCCATCTTACAAATTGTAGGTGGTCAATAAACATTTGAATAAAAGAATAGGCCGGGCACAGTGGCTGAAGCCTATAATCCCAGCACTTTGGGAGGCCAAGGCGGGCAGATCACGAAGTCAGGAGATCGAGACCACCCTGGCCAACATGGTGAAACCCTGTATCTACTAAAAATACAAAAATTAGCTGGACATGGTGACACATGCCTGTAATCCCAGCCACTCAGGAGGCTGAGGCAGGAGAATTGCTTGAACCAGGGAGTTGGAGGTGGCAGTGAGCTGAAATCATGCCACTGCATTCTAGCCTGGCAACAGAGTGAGACTCCATCTAAAAAAAAAAGAAGAAGAAGAGAGTTGAGGTCTTTTTGAAGGATCAGTTTGAAGCTAGAGAGTCTACCAAATTTAATTCAAGAATCTTAATCTAATAAATTCTCCCTTCCACCAATTTATTGTTCCATTTTGTTTACATATCATTTCCTCTTTCTCTCCCCCCCATAAAAATACTGGCCAAGTCTCAGCTTATTATTTATCTGACTAACTCCATGAACATAGCAAACAGAAAGATTATCTGAATCAGGGACTGAAAGGCCCACAGTCTAGATAACAGATTACTTAATTTCCCTCTTCTACTAGTAAGAAAATGTCAAGGCAAGCTATAGCATCAGAGAAAATGTTTGTAATGCATACAGCTGACAAATAACTTGTATCCAGAATCTATAAAAAACCCTGCAAATCAATAAAAAGACAAGCAACCTAGTGAAAAAAAGGCCAAAAGACTGAAACAGATATGTCATGCAAGAAGATACTGTATATTAATGGCTAACGAGTATCTGAAATGGTGTTCCACATCATTATTCATCAGAGAAATACAAATTAAATTGCAGCAAAATATTAATACCATTGCATACACTAGAATGACTGGAATTTTAAAAACTGGTTACACCAAATAGTGTTGAAGATGTGGAACAAATGGGGCTCTTGTTATACATTATTGGTAGGAGTATAAAATAGTACTACTACTTTGGAAAACTGTTCAGCAATTTCTTATAAGGTTAAACATATTTCTACCCTGCAATGCAGAGATTGCACACACCTACATATTTACTCCATGAAAATGCAAACACATGTCCACAGAAAGATTTGTAAAAGAATGCAGCTTTATTCATAATTGCCCAAGACTGGAAACAATCCAAATGCCCATTTACAAATGAATGGCTAAATAAATTGTGGCATATTAATACAATAAAATACTGTTTGGCAATAAAAATGAACAATTGATACATATAAGTAACATGGATTAATTTTAGAATCATTATGTTGTGCAAAATAAGACAGACACAAGAGTAGATACAGTATGATTTCATTGATATGAAGTTCTAGGACAGACAAAACCAATCTCTGGTTTTAGGCAGCCAGTGTTCTGATTTCTGTGGTGGTGGGGAGGTGACCAAAGAGGGTCCAAAGGAGCTTTCTAGGATCATGAAATGTGCTACTATATCTTGATTGGAGTGGTAATACATGGACTTACACATTAGTCAAAATTCATCTAATTATGTGTTTAAGATCTGTGTATTTTTTGTATGTAAATTGTACCTCAGTTAGGAAGCAATCTTCCACTTCTGGTCCTTAAAATATGAATGTTGCTGGCATGGAATTAATATATGTACTCATTTAGGCTAACGTGGGTTCCTTTTCTGTACAACAGCCACTGTAATATTTTTCTGAATAGTTATAGTACATAAAGTATCATTCAGGAGAGGCAGCATGGCTTGTTGGAATGAGTGTGGGTTATGGTGTTAGCTCCGTGTGAGCTTCCATGTCTGTTACTTGTTAACTGGATATCCTTGGGAAAATTTCTTACTCCCTGGAACTTTAGCATATTCTTTTAAGAATGTTGAGGGGATGTATGAGGTAATACACGCAAAGCATGGTTGACACATTAGTTTCTAGGTCAAAGATCAGCAAACTATGACCCGTGGGTCAAATATGGCCCACCACGGGTTTCTTTATGACCAGTGAGCTAAGAATGGTTTTTGTCTTTTTAAATGATTGAAAAAAATGAAAATAATAATATTAACATTTCTAACATGTGACTGTAATATAAACTCAGATTTCAGTGCACATAAACAAAGTTTTACTGGAACACAACCATAACCATTTGTTTATGTAGTTATCTACATAACTGGATGGTGGCTGTTTTTGCATGGCAGTGATAGTGTCTTGTAGTGATGACACAGACCATATGGACTGAAAGCCTTAAATGCTTACTCTCTTTCCCTTTATAGAGAAAATGTATTCACCTCTGCACAGAGTCAGTGGTAAATTTATGCTGTTTCTCGACTCAGAATTTGCAAAAAAAAAAAAGTGATAAAATTGGAGTTTGTTACTTACTAATTTTAGAATTCTCAGTAATGAACGTATTTTAGAAGTATATGTTTATGGTTTTTCTTATTTCTCTCTTTCAATTTTCCTTTTTTCTCCCTCTCTGTTTCAAATGGGAAGCTGGTATGAATATGAGCCCAGTCTCTCGACTAAAAAAAACTTGGGCCAAAGTGAAGACTGCAAAATTTGACATTCTTGAGGTATGTGAAGCTGATGTTTTGCTGTTAAGTAACACTTTATACCTGGAAAGTGGAATTCCTTTATGTGGTCTTGCCTCTCCATCAGACTACGACAGAGGAAAAAGCCCATCTATCTTTACAGACCCAGGGAAAGGAAAGTGGGTAGAATTGGAGGGGAAAATAAATCAGGTTATGTACTGGTTGCTTTATAGGTAGAGATGTCCATTCTGGCGTTAATTGACTGGGGAAATAGTGACCTGTCAGTCACATCACCTTATATGCCAGAATGGAATTTTGGTCCTGAGCAGTTGAGAGCTTTACTTCACTGTGAGCCTGTTAGCTTCATTTATCTTCAGTGTCTCAGGGGAAGGGTTCCCCATCCCTACAGTAACATTTATTCATCATCCTGTCAACAAATTTAGCTGACCTGTGAAAAAGCCCTTCCCATACAATTCTGAGGATAGTGAGAATTGTGGGCCAGGCGCAGTGGCTCATGCCCGTAATCCTAGCACTTTGGGAGGCTGAGGCAGAAGGATCACCTGAACCCAGGAGTTCAAGACCAGCCTGGGCAACATGGTGAAACCCCACCTCTATGAAAAATACAAAAAATTAGCCGGGTGTGGTGGCACATGCCTGTAGTCCCAGCTACTTGCAGGGCTGAGGCAGGAGGATTGATTGAGCCTGGAAGGTGGGAGCTGTAGTGAGCCAAGATCACACCACTGCACTACAGCCTGGGTGGCAAAGTGAGACCCTGTCTCAAAAAAAAAAAAAAAAAAAAAATCACGTGCAAGAGTATGTGTATTTGAATCATACTCATCTCAGCACTACCTTGGTATATCAGTGCTTTGAATTACTATCTTTGGAGATAATAAGAAAGTGTTCTCTTCCAAGTTTTCTCCCAAATTGGAAATTACCATTATATATATAATGTTATGATCTATTCATACAACCTAATACACTTATTTTCCTTCTTGCAAAATAATATGCTTCAATTATTTGTGCGTGATTTGTCACTACAAAGTGTTGGATCACTATACATGGCTAACCATCAACGGGCCCGTTGACCTTCAGATGCAAACAGGAAATTTTTCTGATGCTGGTGTTTGACTCTTATTAGTTTTACATCTAAGCTCAACAATTAGCCTAGAAAGAATGTGGTTTAGGCTTAGCGTTATTGAAGCTGACATCAGCTCGCATAATTACACCAAACCTCAGGAAAGAAAACACTTGTGTCATGTGCATTTGTGTGCATGAGAAGGATAAATCATATTCCTACTGAGTTTCCTAACTTATTTTGAATTTTATATATAGCTAAATGTGTGATCTTATAAACTTCCTATAGAAGTTTACAATAAATAAATAGTTAATATTCTTCTCTCTTTTATCTATAGCATCAGATGGACCCTTCAAGCAATTTCTATAATTATCGAACAGCTCTTCGTGGGGCAGCACAAAGGTCTTTAACTGCTCATAGTAGTAGAGAAAAGGTATGCACTTAAAGTAGTGTCTTTCTTATGGTAGAGTTGCTGTGTTTTATGCGGAAATGCTATGTGAACTACTAC
This sequence comes from Pongo abelii, assembly GCF_028885655.2. Classification (NCBI taxonomy): domain Eukaryota; kingdom Metazoa; phylum Chordata; class Mammalia; order Primates; family Hominidae; genus Pongo; species Pongo abelii. Next base: position 102,702,421 of record NC_071988.2, on the reverse strand, counting down.
ACTGAAGTTTTTTTACTTTTTGAGATTTAAGACAGAGACATGTGTACTCTAGAAATGATACCACTTGACACACAGAGAAGAATGCTACCAGAAAGTTTGTTAGACTGGATATTGCTGTGTTATTATTACATTACTTAAATAATTACTCTGTAGTGCCTCTTAATTGTGTTTCAAGCAATACATTAAGTCATATGTTAAGATGACTAATAGCATTAGAGAGTAATTTAGTTTAATGGAAAATAGACATTTAAGCTCTGCACAAGGTAGCTGACTTAATATAACCTTTCTCTTAAAAGAATTAGCTTACCTCCCATGGTTAAGTCATTTATTTTCAGAAAGTGGGTTAGTTGCTATAGCATTAGGCGTGCTGTTACTAATTGGATGATGGGGGTAGCAGAAAAAGTACAGGGGTAATGTCTGAGAAATTAATGGTCCTTTCTCACTCTACCCTACTCTTAAAACAAATTAGTACCATCCTGCATCTACCATATTCTTGATTCTGAGGGTCCTTTCTTGGCACATTTTGGTGTCATATTTCTTTACAGAGGAAGGATAAGCTGTTTCAACATTTGGCAGTCATGTTATTTGAGAAGTGAATACTTAGTTATGGTAACTGGGTTAATGAAGGTTGCTTGATGGAGGTTATTTTCGGTTTAGATTCCATCCATCTTTTAACTTAAACTGTATCTTCCACAAATGAAAGAAAATGAGGTAAAAAACATTTCACGGCTTCCCAGTCACGTCCCCTGAAAAAGCTTCAGACTCAGTGATCTGAAATAAAAATAAACACAAAACCCCACCTTTAATAAATGCTAACTTGGTTCTCAATCAGATCTGAAATATCAGTTCTAACAATGTTTGAGGGATATTGTAAATACTTCAAATTTTTTATTTAAATAAAGAAACTTATAAGATCAGAGGGGGTATGAAGCAGAGATGACAGTCTTACTGTAGCCTGACAGAGTTTGCCAGCTTTTAAGTTTTACTTGCTCAATCCCAGTACTCTTGTGATTAGATTGAGAAAAAAAATCTAATATGAGGTCTTTTAAGCTTCAAACAATGAGCACATGTGGGAGGATTGCAGTACACTGAAGAGTAAGCCCACTGAAGGGGCTGTACGTGGCCTCATTCACCTTCTCTGTGTTGCAGGGCAGGCAAGGTTCTCTCTGCATGGGCTTCAGTGAGGGCTTGGTGGGCTCTGCCCCAGGGAGGAGGCTGTGGAGTCATATCTGTGAGTAGGGAGCTGCATTGTTGGCCAAAGAAATTCTGAAGTGCAATCCCTCCAAAATATCTCAGTTGTGGAATTCTTTTTTCTACAAAAAGTCCCAAGTATTTACCCTTTACATCATTTAATAAATTATGTCTGCTTTAGTTTTGTTTTGCTTTAAACAGCTTCTATGTGAACATATAAATTGTACTCTGTAGTTCATAAAACAAATGAAATCACAGCCATTCAATTATTAAAAAGTCAAGAAACAATAGATGCTGGCGAGGCTGTGGAGAAATAGCAACACTTTTACACTGTTGTTGGGAAAGCAGATTAGTTCAACGTAATTTACATAATTGTGGAAGACGGTGTGGCAATTCCTCAAGGATCTAGAACCAGAAATACCATTTGACCCAGCAATCCCATTACTGGGTATATACCCAAAGGAATATAAATCATTCTGCTATAAAGACACATGCACATGTATGTTTATTGCAGCAGTATTTACAATAGCAAAGACACGGAACCAACCCAAATGCCCATCAGTGATAGATTGGATAAAGAAAATGTGGTACATATACACCATGGAATACTATGCAGCCATAAAAGGAATGAGATCATGTCTTTTGTGGGGACATAGATGAAGCTAGAAGCCATCATCCTCAGCAAACTAACACAGGAACAGAAAACCAAACACTGCATGTTCTTACTCGTAAGTGGGAGTTGAACAATGAGAACACATGGACACAGGGAGAGGACAACACATAAGGGGCCAGTAGGGGGCTGGGGGGCAATGGGAGGGAGAGCATTAGGACAAATACCTAATGCATGTGGGGCTTAAAACCTAGATGATGGGTTGATAGGTGCAGCAAACCACCATGACACATGTATACCTATGTAAGAAATCTGCACATTGTGCACACATATCCCAGAACTTAAAATTTAAACAAAAAAATCACAGCCATTTAAAAAAATGCCATCTCTTTTTACAGTTGGGCTCAAAGGCTAAGAGTGAAAGCATTTCTAGTTAAATCCACCTTTTATTCAAGAAAATTGGGATTCTTGGCCAGGCGTGGTGGCACACGCCTGTAATCCCAGCACTTTGGGAGGCTGAGGCAGGTGGATCACCTGAGGTCAGGAGTTCAAGACCAACCTGACCAATATGGTGAATCTTTTGTATCCTTTTAAATCTCAAGTTTGTGTGGTCAGAGTGGCACATCTCTAGGTACCTAATAGAGAACAAACCAAATGTGTCTTCCACACAGCAGCCCTTAAATATTCTTTAAATAGCTGTTTTTTTTTTTCTGTAGGTACCTGTGTCTCCAGGTTTTTAACCATTTCTCTTATGATTACATGGCTTTAAATCCTCTTGCCATTCCAATTCTGCTCCTGTGAAATTACTTGGTCCTATTTATCAGCATTCATTTCTAGGTGTGGAACTGGCAAAACCCTTATGGTGTAGTTGCTGGGTCTCTGAATTAAGAATATTTTGAAAGGAAATTCGAAAATATTATTACCTGAGAAGTTCTCCTGCTAAAAACATCATTGACAAGACCTTCAGGAAAATGAACTTTTGCTTTGTTCTACTAATAATGTGTACATTCACTTAGCTTATGGAAATCTGAAGTCCTTATAATCTGATTTTCACTATATTAGATTTGTATAGGGGCTACAGATCTGAAGGGAATTATCCATGAATAAATGAGAAGTTGAAGCCTGCGAGGCTTCTTTCTTGCATACAGACATAAGGAACAGAGCAGTAAAATATCCTAAGTAAGATTATTTCTATTTCTTTTTCTATGAAAGAGTGATTGAGATAGTCAATAGTGGAGCATCTTGCAGGCAACCCTGAATGCAAAAATCATGTAAGGTAATAGCCTTTGCCATCTAGAATTTATAATCCAGCTATAGGCACCTGGTGTGAATTTATGAGAAGTTTAAATATCAATAAGAAACAGTAAATGATCAGCACCGCATGAATCTCACAGCTCAGCACCAAAGAATAGAGCACAAAAATAAAGTTCTTGTTGAAAAGCTGCTACAATATACAAATATTACATCTTGATTATAATTTTGTTCTTATTTCCCTGGGGCTGTCTTATGATGATGTATCCTTATTATCCTCTAAGTGCATATTCACCTTGGACACAGTAGCACAGAAGACAGTATGAAGATGAATGAATATGGCTATCTTCCAGTAAAACTCGATGGCCACTGTCATTTGAATTTCATATAATTTCCATGCATCTTGAAATATTATTATTTTGATTTTTTTAGCTACTTAACAAATGTAAAATGTGTGACTCCTAGGCCATAAAAAAGAGGCCTGAGGGCCACAGTTTGCCAACTCCTGGCTTATACCACCCGGAAATTCTGAAGCGAAATTTTTTGCTGTTGTCTGGCAGCATCCAAAGTCCAGCATTTCCATTCACAAATAGTCTTTCAAAGAAGCAAGGTTCAGTTGTACTTTTACTATTGTTACTATGCTGTTTAGTTCTAACATAGTGGAAAATAGCTAATCATATTAGAAGGAAAAGTAATGAGATCTTTACTAATTTGGCTTTAGAGACTGTCAGAGATAATAACAAATGATTAAAAGTATGTTTAGGTGAGATGTCAAAAGATGTCAAAACGGAAGATTCATTTTGGTTATTTTCAGAAATCAATGAAACAAAAATAATCAAAACTTGTTTTTTAAATGACTTTGGTGAAAATCTGAATTTTTCCTTAGAAGGGAATTGATACTTAATATTTTTATGTGTGAGCCCAAAAGTATGTTTTCTGTTCACTCAATATAGAAGTACCACCTGAGTCATAAGCTTAGGACACTTCAAAGATCTGACCTTGGGGAAACAAGATAGGCCCATGATTGGTGTTTAGTGGATTCTTTACATTGTAGGAAATTTAGAATCTTTAAAAATATGTTGATATTTGAGAGAAAATGGAAATTACTGTATGTGAGCCTTTTTCTCTGTTTCTTGTAGGCTTAGTATGATTTGGGGTACTTACTGAGAGATTATTGCTTTAGGTTAATTAATTAAATACCACCTCATCAAGCCAAAGAATTCAGATGGGAAAGTATTTTTAAAGGTTTATTGTTTTTAAACAGCTATTAATTTTAATTTATACATTCATATTTCCTCCTTCACCTGGGGCACATTTGTCTCAAAACATATTATGCAAGGTACTTCTTAGGTGATTTCCTATGAGAGCAGGTGCTAACTTGTTCATCATACACAGGCCAGGTTTACAATAGAAAGTTTGTAGCAACTATTCTAAAACCTTGAACTCTCACATTATCTTGAGGAATGTCTTCAAGAAGAAATAAAATGTTTGTCTAAAAAAAAGTTTATCTTAATTGTAGACATCTAAATAATAAGCAGTACAGCTTCTAGCAGGGAGATGGGTCATGCATCTTAAAATCTTGGTACATGGCTGGGCTTGGTGGCTCGTGCCTATAATCTGGGCACTTTGGGAGGCTGAGATAAGAGGATTGCTTGACTTCCATGAGTTCGAGACTAGCCTGGGCAACATAGTGAGACTCCATCTCTACACAAAATTTTTAAAAATTAACTGGGTGTGGTGGCACACGCCTGTAGTCCCAGGTATAGGAGGCTGAGGCTAGAGGATTGCTTGAGCCTAGGAGGTCAAGGCTGCAGTAAGCCATGATTGCACCACCGTACTCCAGCCAGGGTGACAGAGCAAGACCTGTCTCTTAAAAAAAAAAAAAAAAAAAAAAAAAAAAAAGGCTGGGCGCAGTGGCTCACACCTGTAATCCCAGCACTTTGGGAGGCCAAGGTCAGGAGATCAAGACCATCCTGGCTAACACAGTGAAACCCCATCTCTACTAAAAAATACAAAAAAAAAAAAAAATTAGCCAGGCGTGGTGGTGGGTACCTGTAGTCCCAGCTACTCGGGAGGCTGAGGCAGGAGAATGGCATGAACCCGGGAGGCGGAGCTTGCAGTGGGTGAGACTGCGCTACTGCACTCCAGCCTGGGTGACAGAGAGAGACTCCATCTCAAAAAAAAAAAAAAAAAAAAAAATTGGTGCCTGCAGTGATAGATATTCTATTAACATTTTGCTAAGGGGTTGGTTGCTAAGTGAAAGGCAAGAGTTCTTTTAGGTATTTTTTCTTTCATAGTAGCTAGAGTTTTCAGATTTTATTGCATATTACTGCAATGAGAAAAATAGGAAAAATTGTAATAAAAGTACTAACCTATTCACTTCCCAATGCTGCTTGTCCTTGCTGTGCTTTGGTTATAAATAGCAGTTGTAAGCAAAATTATGTAAGGGAAGAAATTGCTGTTGTGTAAGAAACAAAACACTGTACCTTAGTTCTTTGTGGCCTTCCGTGTAATCAGAAGTTAATGTTGTTCATTAATCTTGCGTATTTTTATGAGAGGCTAAATATTTGTTTGCCCGGACAAACCAGAATCTTTTGTTTCCTCTAGATTGTGATACCATTCTTCAGTCTCTTAATCAAAGATATTTATTTCCTCAATGAGGGTTGTGCCAACCGCCTTCCCAATGGCCATGTCAATTTTGAGGTGAGTGTGATAAAGTAGGATACAAAAATCCGAGCACAAGGAGAGGGGCAGCTTCTCCAGCACCGCATTCCTGGCCAGGCAGCCAAAGCCAATTCTGCAGTTTCAGAACAAATTATCTCTTTCCATATTACTTTGAAAGAAATTAACAATACCAAGTAGAAGAGAGTAGCTGAGCCATTATGATGATGATTATTACTATTTGAGGGAACTTGAGAAAATTTTTATACCTCACAAATAGATTTTATTAAATTAAGAAAACTATATAATTCAGAAGATTAAACACCAGAAAGTAACTGCAGTAGCTCACGCCTGTAATACTAGTCCATTAGGAGGCCAAGGTGGGAGGATTGCTTGAGGCTAGGAGTTGGAAACCAGCCTGTGCAACAGTGAGACCCTGTCTCTACAAAAAATTACAATATTAGCTAGTCGTGGTGGTTCACACCTGTAGTCCCTGCTAGTAGCAGGGAGGCTGAGGCTGAAGGATTGCTTGAGCCCAGGAGTTTGAGGTTGCAGTGAGCTATCATTGCACCACCGCACTCTAGCTTTGGTGACAGAGTGAAACCCTGTCTCCTTAATAAAATAAGAAGGAATCATTTCAAATGGAATTGCCTCTCCCAAGCTCATAATTATCTTTTTATGATCACCTTTATATTCTTTTTTTACTTATCTTCCAGAAATTTTGGGAACTGGCCAAACAAGTGAGTGAATTTATGACATGGAAACAAGTGGAGTGTCCATTTGAGAGGGACCGGAAGATCTTGCAGTATCTGCTCACAGTACCAGTCTTCAGTGAAGATGGTAAGGCCATTCAATAGGAGCTACCACTAGCATCCCCAAATCCTTTATTTAGGAAATTAGTATAGAAATGCTTGGTTACTCATATAGTAATGAGGCCTGTCCTCTGATCTGTTCCATGTTAAGTGTTTTCTGTTTCACAGAAAATGTATGATTTGTCCCTAAAATATTTGCACTTAATATTCACCTATAAACAGTATGTTTCTGTGTTTAAGTATTCTTTATAATACCAGATTTGCAAAGCTATGGGCACAAATGGGGTTATTGAAGAATTTTTTTTTTCTTGTTTGAGCTTACTTGAATAGACAAAAGGTGTTTTGTGGTATGTTGATAGTCAATGTAATTTGGAGAAAAAAAACAAACACAGTAAATTGCTACCCTCTGCTGTTTAAAAAAGTACTGGAACATTTTGACCTGTTAAAACATTAGGGAATTTGAAGCAGAAAAAGTGATTAGATACAGAAAAAAATCATCAGAAGTGAGCTCATAAAATACTTACAGATTTATTTTATTTTTTTGTTATATCCTAATATTACAGGAATTAATAGCACCTATTAACAGTTTCTCATAGTAGATTGATAGTATTTACAATAATGACTTTTTTTTTTTTTTTTTTTTTTTTTTTTAAGGCAGCGACTCACTCTGTCACCCAGGCTGGAGTGCAGTGGCACGATCACAGCTCACTGCAGCCTCAACCTCCTGGGCTCAAGCAATCCTCCCACCTTAGCCTTCTGGATAGCTGGGAGTATAGGCATGCACCACCATGCCTGATTAATTTTTTTCTTTCTTTTTTTTTTTTTTTCTTGTAGAGACATGGTTTTGCCGTGTTGTCCAGGCTGGTCTCCAACTATTGGGCTCACATGATCTGCCCACAGCCTCTCAAACTGCTGAGATTATGCCACCACGCCCAGCCAGGAGAACATTTTGAATTAATATCACCTATACCAGAGGGGATTTGATTGTTTGTAATCTCTATAAAGAGGATTAATAACAAACTTTTGAATTTTTAAATGAAGAGTCTTTCTGATTTAAAAAGGAAGAAAAATATTAGTAGAATGGAAAATTGGCCTAGAAAACCTGGCTTTTTACCTAGTAAAGAGTTTTAAAAAAAAGAAAAAAAGGAAAAAACAACTCAGGCTACAAGGAAAGAACTCCCACCCCTTTCTTTGTAAAGAACATTAAGTCTGAGTATACGACAGCATCATATATGGCTTACATTTTATAAGCTTTTTTTGCCTTATACATTCTTAGGTAATTAAGTGCGTTTTTGGCTTAGAAGCCCTTGGGTTTTCATTGAGATGGTCAGTCAGAGGCAAAGTGATATTCTGCGTTCTTCATGAAACAGTGAAGCTTCTTGGTCATGACTTGATGTTTTGAAGAGTATTTTGCTATGGAGTTTGGCTCAAGTCGAACAAGGGATGGATGGTGGTAGATAATATATCAAGAGAAGGTTTTAATGTTAATGCACTTTCTTTTGTTTGATTGTAGCTCTCTACTTGGCTTCTTATGAGAGTGAAGGACCTGAAAATCATATAGAGAAAGACAGATGGAAGTCTCTAAGGTGGGTCTCATTCTTCTCATTGCTGCACAGGTCTGAAGGAAATTGGCTTTATTTGAAGAAAGCCACATGCGTTCTATAGGAAGCTGCTGTCTATCTGTTCCAAGTCCTCTGCACTTTATCTCTTGTACACCAAATCTCTGTGGCTCAGAATTCTCACTACCATCATTCTGCTTTATTGTCTTTCATTTTTTTTATACTGGCAGATATACAGTGACTGTTCTTTTTCTCTCCCATTATTTAATAGAATGAGGAACTGAATGATAGTATGGTAAAAAAAAAAATATGCATTGACTTTGTCTAAAATATCAGAAGTTCAGACTTTATTTCTGAAGAGTTCTTGTAACACTAAAATTGTATTTAACCTGAGATAAGGAAAGAAGTACTAGTAGGCTTTATAAAGTTGGGTTTGCCACTTTCCAAGTGGATCTCAGTCCCCTCTTTGTTTGAGAGAGTTGGGACTTCAAACATAATCTGGAGATTTTTCAGATTTACAACTTTTGCTATTCTATGAGTATTTTTGAAGAAAACTGGAATAGGCTTAAATTTGTATTTTAAGCATTTGAGATACTTTAATAGGCAAAAGCAGCCCAGGGTATAATATAATCAAACTTGTTATCACTATAGTCCTACTGAGAAACTCGGAATGTATACCTTTTTGTATTAGGGTTTACAAGCACATATTCTCTTATTTTTGTGGTCCCAGAATCATTTGAGAGCCTTCATTATACTTGATATTAGGCTAGATTTCATGAACCAGGATATCTAAGATATACTTGGTTTTGTGTGGTTGTGTTTATTCCAAAGGAAAGCTTAGGCCTTCTTTGTAGCTCCCAATGATGAGGGATAAGGTATGAAGGCATTGGAATTCTTATCCTTAGGATATCATAGTAATTGGTGAAGGATTGGAGATGTTTCCTGTATCCCCAGACACAAACATAAAGAAGGTTTGGCCAATGCCTAAAGCCATGGGATATAACAGGCTTGTTGGGCTGATGCCTATATATATATGTACAGGACTAAAATGCATTGACTAATTATATATATATAAATAAAATATATAATTTTGTGCCGGGCAGTGGCACATTTCAATTAAAATTTTGTATTACTCTGTTTGTATTAAAATATTTCACTGTGCTATTTAATATTATTCATGTGCAAAACATGAGCCTCAGAGTGCATATCTTGCTGGATAAAAGATTTGAGAATTACTCCTTTTAGTTATCCTTTTTTGATACATTTTGCCTTCCATATGTCTCCTTTTTAATCCCTCCTTTCTGAATTTTTAAAAACAGTTTGGTGGGGTCCCTGGGTATAGCTTAGCTTTTGTTACTTTTCTTGTAGATTTTTAAAAAAATTGGTAAGCAAATTGGCTACACATAAATGATATCTGGTATCTGCATTACCTGTGGTCTCCAGACATTTTAAATTAATCCAGACCTACCTACAAAATTACTTTCTAGTTCTTGTTATTTTATGACATATTAACTAGTGGTTAGATTGGAAAGGTTCATAAGTCAAAGGTTTGACTTTAAAAGCTAAAGATTGAACTGTATAATGTCTTCCCACGTCTGTACTGTTCACATAATATATGACATCTAACATTTGATTGTGAAATGAGAAAGGTTCCCTTGTGCCCCTCCCAGGACATGCGATGGGGGTGTGGTGTGGCTCCCTTCTTCAGTGCCCTGCTGCTCAAACCTCTAGAGGAGCATACCAATGGGCAGGCTGTGGGGCTCCGACCCCACGGCAGTGTCTAGGGGTGAATGTTTATAGCTCTTGAAGCCCCAGTGGGCCTGTATTACAAGGTGCTCCCTTATTTTGCCATCTATAGGTGGCTTGCGTTAACCAGCTCAATTAGACCCTCTACCTTATGGCAAGGACAGAGGGCTTTCTGTATCCCAGCATTCTTGCCTCGGTGTACTGGAAGAATCAGGTCGCGTATAGGCTTGGAAAATGAGTGCAAAGTTTTTTGTTTGTTTTTTTGAGACGAAGTCTCTCTCTGTCGCCCAGGCTGGATTGCAGTGGGAGGATCTCGGCTCACTGCAGGCTCCGCCTCCTGGGTTCACGCCATTCTCCTGCCTCAGCCTCCTGGGTAGCTGGGACTACAGGCGCCCGCCACCACGCCCTGCTAATTTTTTGTATTTTTAGTAGAGACGGGGCTTCACCATGTTAGCCAGAATAGTCTCGATCTCCTGACCCCGTGATCCGCCCGCCTCAGCCTCTCAAAGTGCTGGGATTACAGGCGTGAGAGTGCAAAGTTTTATTGAGTGGAAATAGCTCTCCGCCAATGGGGGAGCCTAAAGGGAGATGTTTTTACACTGGAGTGGGGCCACTCAGTGGCCCAGACTCTCCTCCAACTGCCCCTGCCAAACTCCGCCTTGTCCCGCCAGTCAGTGGCCTGCCGGTGTGCTGGCGTCTGTCGGTGTGCCCATCTGCCAGCGTGCTCCCTCAGTGTCCTCTCGACGACCAGCCGCTCCTCAGACTGCCCCTGCCAAACTCCGCCTCATCCCGCCAGTCTGTCCTGCGTGCTGGCGTCTTTCGGTGTGCCCTGCCGGCGTGCCCTTCTACCAGTGTGCTCCCCTCAGTGTCCTCTCGACGACTAGCCACTTGCGTCTTCTTTAGCAGATGTGTTCCTCATCACGTCCAACTACTTGTGGGTCTGTCTGCCGGGGGTCTCGGGTTTTTCTAGGCCCAGGATGGGGGCGTGGTGGGCCAGGGTGGTCTTGGGAAATGCAGCATTTGGGCAGGAAATGTCTGTCCTCACCTAGGTCCGTGGGGGTTGAGCCCTAGCCAGGGACCCACCTTTCTCTACCCAGCATTTCCCTTCTCCATTCCGTATCATTTAAAGGGACCGTGCTGTTCCCCTCCCAGCACTCCCATATCAATTGGTTGATAAGAAAGTTATATTCTTTGGTATAAAAGACAGTTTCCACGTTAAAATTGCTTTTTAAGGCGCTTTGAAGAACAGCTCTCATCTGTATTGGCCACACACTCTGCCTTTTCCATATCCTGTCTGTTCAAGCCACACACTCTGCCTTTTCCATATCCTGTCTGTTCTCATGGCCCAGCTCCAATGCCTCCCCCGTCCCTGGCCCGTTTTTCCCTGGAAAGAATTTCTCCAGAACTCATACACTCAGGAGGCAGTCTTCCTCTCTCCTTACCAGCCATGTGGTTTTGTGTAGTGTTTGTGGTTTTCTCTATTGCTATGTAAGCCCCTTGAGGGCAAGCACAGGGTCTTCCCCTAATGTCTGCCCCAGCTCTGGACACAGTGTCTCGCTCTCTATTACTCGTCAGCACATGCTCCTGTAGTGTCATTGAATGGTACTGGGTTATCGCAGGTGTTGGCCAAGGCATAGCAACCACGAAGAAGTTAAAACAAAATAAAACAGCTATTATAATTTACAAAATACATACGTTAAGTGGATACTAAGATTAAGCATAATAATCCCTTGGTATTTATGGGGGATTGGTTCCAGGACCTCCTGCAGATACCAAAATCTGAGGATGCTCTAGTCCCTGGTATAATAAAATGAAAGTTTCTGTTGCTGTTGTTTTAAGAAATATTCTTTTCTTGTGGCCATCAGTCTTACTGATTCAATAACACATAACCTGTTAGGGTAAACTCAAAATAATAAATAGATAGATAATACTTGAATATAGCCATATGCATCCTCTCTTATACTTTAAGTCATCTCTAGATTACTTATATACCTAATATAATGTAAATGCTATATACATAGTTGTTATACCATATTACTTAGGGAATGATGGCAAGAAAAAGAGTCTGTATATATTCAGTACAGACACATATTTTTTGTTTCAGATATTTTTGATCTGCAGTTGATTGAATCCACAGGTGCAAAACCCACAGATAGAGAGGGCTGACTATATTCTGGAATCATTGTACCCACCTGAAAACTTTTATACATTAGCTTTGAAGGCAGTAAGATATTTTTACATAGATGCTTTTCTTGGTGGCCCTAGAGCCATTCATTGCAGACACGTAGATTCATCAGTGGCAGTGACAAATACACCTCTGACGGCAGACACCCTTAGTGTCAACTATTGTTTAAACTCTCCCAATGTTCATGGAATGTGTTGTGAAGATGCTTATATCTACCAAGTAAACCCATCTGTGATAACCTATACCTAAAAGCTCTTTATCATTAATGATCTTTGCTTTTTTTGTTTTTGTTATAATATAAACCTATGCAAGATATAGATTTATCTGTTTAAGCTTTTGCCATCTCCATTAATAAATGTTTGTTTTTTTTTAAGTGACTAGCAGTTTTCCCAGAGAGCCAATGGGACTTAAAAGCTTGAATTTTTTTTTTTCCTGGTTTAACTTTGTAAAATCAAACTTAAAACCCAGGAAAGATAAAATTAGTATTACACAAGGCATTTTCATCCTAGTTCAAGTAGTCTGTTACATTCTGTCTTAGGTTGTGTTGTTTTTATTACTCAGGTCGAGCCTCTTAGGCAGAGTTTAACACATGGGAGCTGCCTGCTTGCTGCTGCTGCTGCTTTCCTGCAGATCATGGAGGGGCTGGCCTTTGTTTTCTGGCATCTTGTACCACGGACACTCATGAAGACCTGCAGTCATTGGAGCGCCCCGGTCAGCAAAGCACGCAAGCTCGCTCGAGCCCAGATGGAGAACTTATTTCCTGCAGCTGACAGATAGACTCAGATTTTGTGAGACTGAAATGTTCACTGAAGACACTTGAGAAAGAATCCTCTAAAAATCCCGGCTCTGCACATGATTCATCTCCTGGAATTTCCATGTGAATCACAGCTCTGCACCTGGATGGAGTTTTCTTTTGTGTGTGTGTGTGTGTTTTTTTTTTATTTGGTTGAACATTTGCTGCTAATGGGACTTGCCCAGCTGAGTGCTGGCTCTGAGGAAGCCCATGTTTCTTTTGTTAACTTAAATGAAGAAAGGAGTGGAGGGAGGGGATCTAAAACCCCCCGTTTAGATCCCAGACCTCAGCTCAATCAGTATTGCCAGAGAGGGGTAAGACTGGTTGAAAGTTGACTGCGGACTTTGTTTCCCCTTAGTGTGTGCTGTGTTGTAAATTTTTCTCCTCCCTCCTCCTACAAGGTTTTGAGTTGGCTGCTGGTTAGCAAACTCCTTTTTACCCATATAAGTTATTTAATATAATAATGAAGCTCAACACTGTGGTAGGAAAATAGCCACTAGAAAGAAAAAAAAAAGCAGAGTTTGTCATTGGACTGCTTAACATGCTAGAAGGAGTTTTTTTTTTTTTTGCTCTTCTGAGCTGTTTACAACTGACCACTGTGTTCCACAGATGTATTTTTCAGTAGCTTTTTGTTAGCTTTCCATGATGCCTGTTATTTTTCTCTTGTAAATTTAAATGAGCTGACTTTAAGGATCTTGGGAAAACCCATGGCATAATTACAATTTATTTTTTTTTTAACTGACTTTTCATTACTTTTGGGAGTCTGTTGGTAACTAAAGATGTCAACAAAGAATAAATTGGAAAAGTTACCACCCCCCCCCGCTATAGCAGTAAACAAAACAGATGAAAAACACCTTGCTGTTAACTCAATGGTTGATCTAATTGTGAAATCGTTCACCTTGTTAAACATCTAAGTAAGTCTGTAGTCGCTCTGCGTAAACAGCCATTATATTTATTTACTCTAGAAGAAACTGTAGAGTAGTAATTCGTGCTAATGAAAAAAACAAAATACCATGTTCAAAACAGATGTATTTGAAAACTTAATGACATGGTTCCAAAAACTAGAGCATGTATGTATGCTGTGCATCATCTCAGCAGACCTAAAATATCCCCAAGTTGTCCCTTTACAGCCATCAATATATTTTACACTCTGCGGCCAGGAGTTGTGGCGTCTTTCTTTTCTTTTATGGGTGGAATTGTTGGGGGCGGGCATGGGCTATAATCACAGTGGATCAGTTCAAGAGACTGGCTAAGAATGTATCTGAGGAATTTGCCTTAACAGTTTGTGCATGGGTATTTATTTTTTAAAAAAGAATGATAGTATTATTTGCCAGGCATTTTCTAAGTGTTTAGCATAGATTCATCTCTACTTATTAGGGGTGGAAATAATAATAACTTGTACAAGGCCACATAGCTAATGAGAGGCACAAATACTTGAAATGGGCCTTCTAATTCGAGACCCCAAGCTTTAAACCACACCACCACAGCATCTCAAACTTCAATATCCTTGCAAATAACCCGGGAATCTTTTTTACATGCAGATGCAGATTCTGTCGGTCTGGGATGAGGCTCAGGGGATGCTGATGCTACTGGTCCTGGGATCCCGCCGAGAGTAGGAAGGCACTTCCGCCTCATGATACCTGTTGAGATTTTAATTTATGGGGGTAGCTGAGTGATGACACACAGAGGCCAGTGCCACTGAAAGCTTTATATTGCTCAGTTTCCCCAGAGAAAGGGCACATGCCATGCCATGCAGGGCCACAGGGGAAGCACCAGTGTCGGTTGGGGGCAGAAGCAGGAGCAAGAAGAAAGCATAGACTTTGACTGAGGTTTCTGCAGGGAGGCAAGGCAGAGCAAGTCCAACAGTTTCCGACTGGCAAGTCTGAATAATTCCAGCAGGCTCTGGGCTGGAGGGGCGTTCTCCATTTGCCTGGTACCTAGCCCCTGGGGTGAATTAGGGCAATTTCTATATTGGCTTGGTGTGTGAAAGTTAGATAAAGGGGAAGGTTGCGGCTATGTTCTTGACAATAGTTAGATATGCTCAGGGCCCAGTCCTTTGCTGTCTCTAAGAATTAGCTAGTCCTGGGAGTCTCTTCCCTGCCAACAAAATTTATAAGATACCAGAACATCATAAGATACAGAAAAAAAACCATGATGAATGCAACTTCACAATATTGCCTCCTTTTTCCTTGCACTGCCTTTCCCTGATCCCTCTACCACTTTGGTTATTGTGACAGCAACAAGGTTCATCTTTCAACCATCTACACCAGGGGTCAGCAAACTATGGGCTGATGGCCAGATCTAGCCAGCTGCTTGTTTCGTATGGCCCACAAGGTAACAATGCTAGAAAAAAAAAAGATTTCATGATGTGAAAATTATCTGAAATTCAAATTTCAGTGTCCTTAAGTAAAGTTCTATTGGAACATAGCCACACATTTATTTATATATCTTCTTGTGGCTGTTTTCTGCTACAGCTGCAGCATCTTATACTAAACAGACCGTATGGCCCATAAAGCCTCAAATATTTACTTTATGGGACTCGATGGAAACTTTACTGACCCCTGATCTAAGTGTTTCTTTTAAGCATTGCAAAGATAGTTTGCAAAAATGCTTTGAGCTCTATTACGGCATTAGATACCTAAATGTAGCGGCTGAAAAAAATTTCCTAAAGTGGTATTAGGCCTTAAAAAAAGTGACACTAGGGCTACTTAAACAAGAAGTTTTTACAGAAAGAGTTACATCCTCTACTCATTTTAATGTCTAGGTAAGCCAGAGCTTTAAATCCTGTATTAATTTACCTGTGAAAATATTTCATATTCTCCCTTTTGTGCCGTGTGTGCGTTGGATTCCCCAGTGGGTGTATAGATGAATTTATAATTTATGTGGCTGGATGGAAGCCTGGGTAAATACAAGCATAAACAGCATCAGGCAATGCCAGTCAATAGACTGCGATTCAGGATGTGTTCTGTCCAGGCCTGCCGTTCATTCCAGAGGCCTGCATTTCAAAGCTGCAGGCTTGGAGCTGGGACTGCCGGGAAGGTGGGGAGCAGGGTTCAGAACTGGTTGGGCTTAGGAAGGTACCAGGAGAGGGCACCTTCTAGTACTTGAAATGTCCCTTCATTTTGAGGACACAGGAGTGGACTACCTTTCATCTAACAAAGACAAGAGAATTGAAAGCTGACTGTCTTTGTCTTTGAAGAGTTTATTGCTTTACCTCTTCGCCTCACCTGGCTTTGGCACCTCTGTCATTTCTTCATTTACTGTTTTTTCTAGCTTCCTTTAACTTCTTTTTGTACTTTCTCTTTCCAACTGCTGTCCACATGCCACCTGTGTATAGAATCCCAAGAAAACATAACCCACCATTAGAATTTTAGTTGCTAAACTATATAAGAATTTTGAGCTGTAGATTAACATCCTCTACCTTCCTTTGGTGCCATTTGTTTACCCCTTAGTCCGAACAAAAAGCAGTACCTGCCCCTATTCCAAAGGTGTCTTACTATTCCGATAAAGAATGCATGCCTGGGAATAAAAAAGAAGCTTAGACTAATGTTCCAATGAAGCTAAGCGTTCAAAGAAATTCCTGAATTCATTTCCTGGGGGAAAAAATGTGGTTAGTGACCTGGAAACTACTAACAACTTATAAAACTCAATACTCTGATGGCGACATTGTTAGCTTTACCCCTAAGACATTTTAAAAGGAAAGACTTTTGTCAGAGTTGGGCTTCTAAAGTTTTAATAGGAAATTGGGGCACTGTCTGTATAATTCAAGCCAAAGACTTTTTTTTTCTGGGTTTGAATGATTGGATAATTGCCTCAATTTTCTGTTCCATGTAATTCAGATCACTTGACTCTTCTTAGTGCTAATAAAGAGTTGTTGGGGTTCATGGTTTATTAACCAAACCTTTCAGTTTGTGGACCTGTCATTCAAAACTGCAAACAAGGCTGATCCCATGCAAAATAGACTACTGCCTTTATGTTGTACTAAGAATCAATTCCTGTTAAAGGATACATTTTTAAACTTTATGCAGTGAGGAAATTCCCAGGTAGCCAATTTTCTTTATAGTGCTAGCAGCCTTCAGCAAGCTTGAACTCTGCCCTGCAAGCCTGAAACCCTGCTTCTCTAAGATTCTACATAACAGGAGATTAAACATCCAAATGTGTATAATCACATTCTAGACAGTATGAAGAAGCTGTCTTGGAATATTGTTAACTATTAGAATACTTAAAGTGTGCACATCACCCAATTGAGGATTTCTTGGTAATAGTAGCCTATACTTTAGAAAATTAAAGAGGAAGAAGGGGCTGGGCACAGTGGCTCACGCCTATAATCCCAGCACTTTGGGAGGCCAAGGTGGGCAGATCACTTGAGGTCAGGAGTTTGAGACCAGCTTGGCCAACATGGAGAAACGCTGCGTCTACTAAAAATACAAAAAATAATTAGCCGGGTGTGGTGGCCCGTGCCTGTAATCCCAGCTACTTCAGAGGCTGAGGCAGGGAATCGCTTGAACCTGGGAAGCGGAGGTTGCAGTGAGCCAAGATTGCACCACTGCACTCCAGCTAGGGTGACAGAGTGTGACCCTGTCTCCAAAAAAAAAAAAAAAAGGAAACTGATGTTTCTGAGAACAAAAAGGAAAATTACTCCTTGATCGGTGTCAAACCAGTGGGTTTTCTACAATGAAACAAAGTTTGCTTTCTTTCTGTCCACCCACACTGCTTGGAGAAAATGAAAGTTCACAAAAATCACCTTTCTCCAGATGAATCATTGTGGGAAAGTAAGTTTAGCAGAATGTGCTGTCAACTTGGTTGAGATAAGGCAGTTGGAGGACTGGCATTATTAAATTTTCTGTAGTGCAATTAGGAGTCCTCCTAAGTGCAGGTGAGCTGTGGTGAGGAGTTAATGTATGCTCAGTAAATATGTGCTGAATGCATGAGCAAGGCAGTTATTAATCTGGTTATCATTGGGGATTCACAAATTTCACTTTATATCTTGTAACAAATCTCAAATGTGCCCATGAAACATCTGGATTTTGAAAATGAGTATAAATTTAAGTGATTCCAATCTGTTGTCATGGGTGGCACTATTCCCAGAAATCAACAAAGGAAATCCAAGCCACTGAGGGTTTTTAAAAAATTATGAGTATTAACTAGACTGTTATACTCTTCTGTGTTTATATTTAGTACCAATAATCAAGACAATAAATCCATCTTTAACAATAATATAAAAAGCCATCATTAAAAACAAACTAGGACCAACATGGTTTAGGATCATGGGATAAATCTGAAATCCCTCCCTGTGAGAATTCTTGTCTAAGAATGTGAAAACAAAGTGCTAAACCTCACTCTCCCCAGATTTCTAGGATTTTGTGGAAGCCTTCCCACTTTTCTGAACTTCTGTCCTCATCTGTGAGTAATGGGTCTGGACTAATTGAGATGGAATGGGCCTTCAGGGGTCTGTGGTTTGGGAAAGCACTTTCTCAGTTTGCTGGATTAAAAGGTAAATTAGCAAGTAAATGCAGCATCCTACACATGTGCCTCCAACCTCTTCCTGTCTGACTCTTGTTCTTTAATTGTACTTGAAGAGGGAAGGGATAAGGGGCTAATTGCTACTCAGTAGGACACAATGCAGTGATAAAGTCTTCACTCACCCCTACCCCTCCAGTTGCAGGCAGTCCCACAACTATATACAGTTCTTCATGGTAAAGAGTGATTGTTACCCAGACCAGGAATTAGAAAATACCCTTTGTGAAAGGTCAGTTGTATGATTTCAAAGGTGCCAGATTAAGAAAGCATAGTCTAAAGACTGCAAAAATAGCTATGTTGTGTAGACTACATCTTTGTCATAGCAGCTGTTGTAATTGTGCTTGCTGACATAGATAAAATAACATATAACTTGCCTGGTCACACCTAGTCATTTGCAAATGAGTCACTACTAGGCTCGAAGGACCAAGACTTAGAGAAGTGATGGTCAGAGCCAACTTCTGCATTTTGTCAACGTTCACTTCTTAGGCCAGAGTGGGGACCTCCTTGAAGGCTGTCCAGCCAGGGTAAGCTGAAGAATTTGACATACATGTTAGGGAAAGTCCTCCAGTGAAAGAAACCAGGGCATATATCAGTCCCAAGTGGGTGAATACCTTCTTTCCTTGGGCTATAAATACTCTCTGAATCCTACTCCAAGTAGGCCTCTTCTGCAAAAGAGGAATGATCAAAGGAAAAAGACAAAAACTAGTAAGAGGAAGAAAAATGTTGAGGAGATGTAAATAACAAATTAAATAGCTTTTGACAAGGGAGAGTTTAAGAAGAGGTATGACAGTAGTATCTTTCATGCGCGTCCATGTGAAGAGACCACCAAACAGGTTTTGTGTGAGCAATAAAGCTTTTGATCACCTGGGTGCAGGTGGGCTGAGTCCGAAAAGAAAGTCAGCAAAGGGAGATAGGGGTGGGGCCGTTTTATAGGATTTGGGTAGGTAAAGGAAAATTATAGTCAAAGAGGGGTTGTTCTCTGGCAGGCAGGAGTGGGGGTCGCAAGGTGCTCAGTGGGGGAGCTTTTTGAGCCAGGATGAGCCAGGAAAAGGACTTTCACAGGATAATGTCATCACTTAAGGCAAGGACCGGCCATTTTCACTTCTTTTGTGGTGGAATGTCATCAGTTAAGGTGGGGCAGGGCATTTTCACTTCTTTTGTGATTCTTCAGTTACTTCAGGCCATCTGGGCTTATACGTGCAAGTCACCGGGGATGTGATGGCTTGGCTTGGGCTCAGAGGCCTGACAGTATCCAAGCATCTGAAGCATTTGAACTCATTTAAAATCTAATAAGAAAACAATGAAGCTAGGAAATATGTTCTCTTGGGAGATCACAAATTATTTGCTAATAAAATATATATTAGGTAAATGAACTGAACTAGATAATTTGGGGGATTATTTTCAATTACCGTAACTCACTGAACTGACTCAATAAAATCAATTTCATAAAATTCTGGAAACTAGGTATCACCAACCCCTTTCTACCTGTTCAAAAATTAGCAAGGCCTTTGTGAAGGGCAAAGAGGAACTAGATGGAGTACTTGCTCTCTCAACCAGTTTAGACTTAGAACAAAGAATAAACTAAGAGGTTCTTAGCATCTCCCCCAAAAGGCTCCGGAATTGTAAAATGCTGTTTCCTTTAGGATATTTTTACAAAATTTGTCTTAAAGATTAATCCAACCTATAATGGCCCAGGTTTATAGTGGAATAAATGTGATCCCTTAGCTCTACTCTTACATTTAATAAGAGCAGATAAGAGTGCAGGTCTATTACCAAAATAGTCTTACTAGTAGAACTTCTTGTGTTCAGAGGGTTCACAGCATGGTGAAGGCAGTTCTTTGGTTTTTCTCCTCAAGGTTGATGCTGTCAATCTTGAATGAGCCTGAAGAGGTCTTTACTCGGCTTTCCTGCAGGCCCAGGTGTAGGCTGTGGACCTTCAATTTCCAGCAGGTGTAGGCTGTGGATCTTCAATTTCCAGGCTCTTTTTCTACTCAATGGAACTAGCAGTACTATGGTTCTACAAGAGGTGAAAGGAATGAAGGAGGAGAGTTCTGCTGATTGGCTACCCATTACAGCATGACTCCCAAGTGATATCATATCTAGAGAGCCTCTCTTTTCTTTGCCTTAACGAAGGGTCCTATCTATTATCCTTGCTTCCTGGGTCTGGGCCCCAGGAGGTCAGTGGGCATGTACCCATCCTCATCTGCAGAGGATTGGGGGATGAAGAGAGAAAACTCAGCCCTGCTAATAACTGATGACACCATTTCCAATGAGGCTGGTAAGTTCCCAGCTCTCATCCTACTTTCTAACATGTTCTATGTTTTGAAACTTCCCGTCAGTCTTCTCTACAAATTGAGACATCTGTTTCTTCATGGTCTACCCATCTTAGCAAGGAATTTGAAAAAATTGGTGGTTTAAAATTGTTAATCTAATTCATACTGTAATGTGATTGGCTGAGAATCCTTTCATGTCAGCTTCCTAGCTGCTAGAGTTTTAGGGCATATAATAGAGTGAAATTTAAAAATTCGGGCAGCAAGGGGAGAAATGTGTATGGAAGGACCTTGTAAAGCCTTGTAAAACTCTGAGAGGTTTAAAGATATTACCAAGTGATTGATTCACTTAGCCATCAAGCTGGTTGGTAACTGGCCTAGGACTAGAACCACAATCTAGGACTACTCTGCTGCACTAAGCAGATTCCCTACAAAGTAGGCCACCCTGCCTGGGTTTCTGTCCAGTTTCACTCTCCTAAAAAATTCTTAGTGTTTTCAGCTATTCTAGCGCTTTTGAATTCACAGATTCTCTAATTGTCAAGAAAAAAATGGAATTCGTTTGAGATTGACTGAGTACCTACGTATACTACATATGATGCATAGCATCAGAGCTATTGAGATGTGATGAACACCCAGTTCCTGTGTTGAAGGAGCTCACCTTCTCCTGAGGAAATGGCCCTTGCAGTGCAGCAGGTGTTCAGAATCAATCTCTCCTTTGTGCTGCTGTTGAATCCTCTAATCTTAGCTTCCTCAGCTTAGAAGGTCAGGGATTTCTCATGGTGGATGCAAACCTGAGACTTCACAAATGTTTTCCTGGGGAATTCCTTCTGCATGTGAGTACAGGGCCAGGCAGCCACATGTTGGCATGTTGTTTTATCCTGCACAAGGTGGAGGAGGCTGACTAGGGACTGAAATCCAACCAGTCCCACAGCTGTGTACTGAGCCTGCACCAAGGCAGCCTCCACCAGAGGGAAGGGTACTTTTTATTTATTTATTTTTTATTATTATACTTTAAGTTTTAGGGTACATGTGCACAATGTGCAGGTTAGTTACATATGTATACATGTGCCATGTTGGTGTGCTGCACCCATTAACTCGTCATTTAGCGTTAGGGAAGGGTACTTGATTGTAATTCATCCTCCCTGAGAAGGCTCCTTTTCCTAATTGGCACAAAGGCTTTTGATATGCTAGCAACAGCCCTGCAAAAGGACACTACCAAAATGCTCCATTTAAAGAACTACCTCGTGTTTGTGATGGCTGAAAACAGGGTAAAGTTGAGGCTTAACAGGTGGTTAGGAGCCAGATTTGGACTCTATGCTGAGGAACTGCACTTTATTTTAAAGATCAATGTAAAACCACTCAAGGATTTTTAGCAGTGAAGTGGCAAAGTCAGAGGTCCATTTTAGCAAGATAGCACTGGCTGACCAGTAGAGAGTGAGTGGTGGTTGGGGAAGGAGGGTCATGGAATAAGTTAGAGGGACTGGATAGAAGAGTCTTGTCTTAGACCAGACAATAAACTAGGAGGCTCTGAGCTAAAGCGGGAGGATGAAGAGGAGGAAATGGATTTGCAAAATGTTAAGACAGTAGAGATAAAAGCCCTGGGTGAAGGACCGTGTGGGCACCATTGTGGACAAAGAGGAATTGAGGCTGGGCAGCAGCCATTGTAGGTAGGTTTGTGTTGTAGGGCAGAAAGCAGGTGATCTCTTCCCTCCCCACCACAAGGGCCACAACTGACACCCCCATAACAAAGACAGGTTAACAAGGGAAGAGCATAGCAAATTTACCTGATTATAGTTTCACATGACACAGGAATCTTCAGAATGAAGACCCAAAGGTACAGGGGAAGCTTGTGATTTTACGCTTCAGTTCGATGAAGCAGGGAGAGTGGTGTAGAGATGCGATTGGATGAAAGGGAAAGATCTAATAGACTGGCCGGGAAGCCAGCAAAGCCTGTCTGTTTAGGTTCTTCTTGCCTCTCTGTGCAACGTTTCTTCCTCTTAGGTATGGGGTAGGACCTCTCTGAAATGAGGGTCTGAATGTCTTTACGGTCAGCTATTGCACAGAAAGGCAAGGGGAAGGTTAGAGTAGTATTTTTAGGTTTTATGTCTAGCTTTGGGAAAAAGGGTTCTAGTTTCTATGACTTGCCTTGGTGGGAGGCTGGGAGTTGAGAGTTAAGAGGCCAGGAGGTCAGAGGGAAACTTTGCTTCTGAGGCCTTCAGCTTGGAATACCATTTTCTCAGCCCTGCAGTGCTGTGGGTCAAATTGTGTCCTCACAAAAAAGGTATGTGGGAGTCCTAACCCCCGCACCTCTGAATGTGACCTCACTTGGAGGTGGGGTCTTTACAGAGGTAGTGAAATTAAAATGAGGATTTTTAGCGTGGATATTAAAACCATATAACTGGTGTCCTTAACAAAGGGGAACATTTAGACATAAACACACACACAGGGAGAACCCATGTGAAGATTGGACCTATGCTGCCACAAGCCAAGGAACTACCAAAAGTTAGAAGAGGGGCTGGAACAGATAATTCCCCAGGCCCTTCAGAGGGAGCACCACCCTGCAGACAGCTTCTGGGACAGCTGGCCTCCAGAACTGGGAGATGGGCCATTTCTGTTGTTTAAGCCACTTCCTTTGTGGTACTTTGTTACAGCAGCCCTAAAAAACTAATACAGTTTGTTTCTTTATGATTAAATTATTTATTACCTAAAATCTTCGATTAATTAAATCCCTTTAATAAAGGGGAGATTTATAAGGGGATTAAACAATACTTCCCACACTTGACTTTGAGCTTCTCAACTACAGGCCATTTTATTGCCAAACATCCTTTGAAGGTTTCATATTTCATTTATTTATTACCTTCAATTGTATCACATCTTAATCAATGTAAAGCAAATAGGGAATTTGAAATGTATACTTACATCAATGAATGCAATTAAACACATATCCTGGAAACTGATGTGATCTAGTCCTGAGGCCCAGCCCACCTCAAGATGGAATGCCTAGGCCAAACGGCAGAGTCAGAAAGGACTCTAGAGAAAATAATGTATTTCTTCATTTTATTGATGCACACAGAAAGGTCTTGAGAATTTACGTGACCTTGAGCAAGTGATTTAACAAATTGGTGACAGGGCTAGAAGTTAAGATTTAATCTCTTGACCTAGAGACAGTTTTTTCTCTTCTTATACTGCTGATTTAATGCTGAATTTCATTTTAAACTGAGTTAGTTTGATGCTACTCCTAGTTTTTAAATACAGATGTTGAAAGTCAAATGATCGGAGACTCTCCATCCTGTAGTAGATTAAAAGTTGTAATAAAAATAAATAGCAGCCTATAGGACAGCAAGCATGAGGTAAATGTAAAGAGAAAGTAAAATTATTTTATCAAGTATATCTCATTGGTCATTTCTCAATCTCCATTTCTGATTACACCTAAATCTTGAAACAGAGAATTCTCCCAGGATTCAGGGACTCTTTTATTTATATCTACTTTATAGGTGACTTCATTCGTTCCTATGGCTTTAAAATCCTCCACTGCCTGGTGACGTCCATTTACAGAACTAGACCTTCTCACCAAGAGGTGAATTCACCTTTAAATGTATGGAGCTTAAACTTTAGGACCTCTTATTTGTGCAACTTCTTCTTTTTTATTATTTCAGTAGGTTTTGGGGGAAACAGGTGGTGGTTCATTATATGGGTAAATTCTTTAGTGGTGATTTCTGATATTTTGGTGCACACATTACCTTAGCAGTATACACTATATCCAATGTGTAGTCTTTTATCTTTCACCCCCCACAGCCACCCTTCCCCCTCCCTGAGTCTCCAAAGTCCGTTGTATCATTCTTATGCCTTTGCGTCCTCATAGCTTAGCTCCCATTTGTAAGTGAGAACCTATGATGTTGGTTTTCCATTCCTAAGTTACTTCTCTTAGAATAATGGTCTCCAATTCCATTCAGGTTGCTGTGAATGCCATTATTTAATTCATTTTTATGGCTGAATAGTATTCTATGGTATATTTATATCATATTTTCTTTATCCACTCATTGATTGACAGGCATTTGGGCTTGTTCCATATTTTTGCAATTGCGAATTGTCCTGCTACAAATGTGTGTGCAAGTGTCTTTTTCATATAATGACCTCTTTTTTTTTTTTTTTTGAGACAGAGTCTTGCCTTGTTGACCAGGCTGGAGTGCAGTGGCGCGATCTTGGCTCACTGCAAGCTCCGCCTCCTGGGTTCATGCCATTCTCCTGCCTCAGCCTCCTGAGTAGCTGGGACCACAGGTGCCCGCCACCACACCCGGCTAATTTTTGTATTTTTATTAGAGACAGGGTTTCAAAGTGTTAGCCAGGATGGTCTTGATCTTCTGACCTCGTGATCCGCCCGCCTTGGCCTCCCAGAGTGCTGGGATTACAGGCATGAGCCACCGCACACGGCCAATGACTTCTTTTCCTCTGGGTAGATACCCAAGAATGGATTACTGGATCAGATGGTAGATCTACTTTTAATTCCTTGAGAAATCTCCACACTATTTTCCATAGTGGTTATACTAGTTTACATTCCCACCAGCAGTGTAAAACTGTTCTCTTTTCACCACATCCACACCAACATCTATTATTTTTGATTTTTTAACTATGCTATTCTTGCAGGAGTAAGGTGGTATCGCATTGTGGTTTTGATTTGTGTTTCCCTGATCATTAGTGATGCTGAGCATTTTTTCATACATTTGTTGGCCATTTGTATATCTTCTTTTGAGAATTGTCTATCATGCCCTTTGCCCACTTTATGATGGGATTATTTGTTTTTTTCCTTGTTGATTTGGTTGAGTTCCTTGTAGATTCTGGATATTAGTCCTTTGTTGGATACATAGTTTGCAAAGATTTTCTCCCACTCTGTGAGTTGTCTGTTTGCTGATTATTTCTTTTGTTGTGTGAATCTCTTTAGTTTAATTAAGTCCCATCTATTTATCTTTGTTTTTGTTGCATTTGCTTTTGGGTTCTTGGTCATGAAGTCTTTGCCTAAGCCAATGTCTAGAAGGGTTTTTCCAAAGTTATCTTGTAGAATTTTTATGGTTTCAGGTCTTAGATTTAAGTCTTTGATCCATCTTGATTTGATATCCAATTTTTCATTTGCATATGCTCCCCTAAGACTCTGTATTTAATTTTGTACAGGGTCTGGCATTACTTATCTTAAAGGAGCTTCCCCCCAGAATATATCCACTCTAGGTTCCACAAGCCTGGATGCACTCCTTGTCCTTCCCTGAACTTCAGACTAGTACACTACACCCCCACGGGAATGGCCATGTCCAAAACACAGAAAGAAAACTCTTGGTTTTCTCATCGGTGGCAGTCACTGCTGCTGTTCACCAAATATTTCCAACTTTCTTAAGTCCAGGTATGCAGTAGGTTGTGCTTCCTTCCATCCCCTTTGAAGTTAGGCAGTGCTTTGTGATTGCTTTGTTTGATGAAATATGAGTGGAAGCAACTTCACTTCCCATCAGGCACTTTGGGAACCAGAGTGCAATTCTCTATGCTCCTTCTCGCCGCTGTGGTGGTGAAGGCAACCAGTGTCAAAGTGAAGCCTACGACCCTTTAGGTTCCTAAGTGAATCCTCTGAATGGAGGCCCCCACCAACTGGCAATGGAAATGTCCTGAGCGAGAAGGAGATTTTTGGGGGTTAAGCCATTGAGACTTAGGAGTTGTTTGTTACCACAGCATAACCTAACTTATCCTGATTGATACACCTCCCAAATCTGTGCCTCTTCCTGGCTTTCTATCTCAGTAAACACAAATTCAATCTTCTGGGTTGCTTAGGACAAATTACATGGTCTCATCCTTGATTTCTCTTTCTTTCACTGCACATCAATAGTCCTGGAGACCTTCACATGTATCTGGAAACTGACTGCTTCTCACCACTTCCACGTCAAAACACTGTCGTCTGCTGGATTATTGCAACAGTCTTCTAAAGCCTTGCCTTCCTTATGGTCTAGTTGTCACATGTCAGCTAGGACAGCTGTTCAGAACACAAGTCCACTTGTGTCACTCATCCCATTACTCATATTTCTACAATGGTTTCTCATCTCCCTCCAAGTGAAACCCAAGGCTCTGTAAGATCCAACCCTGCTGCCTCTCCAGCCTCAACCCCTCTGATCCTGCTTTGTGATCATTCAGGTGCAGCCACATTCCCCTTGTTAGATCGTGCACATGCTCGACCTTGCCCTTGCCATTCCCTTGGCCTGTAACGTCTGTCCAAGGCAGCTTTGTGGCTCATTCCCTCTTCTTCATCTCTCTGCTCATATGTTTCCTTCTTCACGAGGCCTCTGGTCTCCTCTAAATCAGCTACTCTCTTTCCGACATTCCCATTAGTTTGGAATAATAAGAGAAAATGTTACTATTACATGTTAGATTCTCTGTTGAACTCTTGATATATAATAAATAACCTCATTTACTTACAACTATCCTGTGAAATGGAAACTATTATTCTTATTTAAAGAGTACAGTAACTGTGGCTTAGGGATATTAAAATGAGCTTAAGTTCACAAAGCTGGTAAGCGGCAGAACTCAGATTAATCCATCTGCCAGACTCTTAAGCTATCCCCTTAATTGCTATGTAAGTCTGCTCCATAGATTAGGAAGAGTCCAAAGACATAAGAAAACTTGATTTTGGCAATTTTAAAAATAATTATTTATATCATCCTATTGGCAAACACACTCAGACTGTATGAGAGCACAGTTAGGAGAATTCAGAGCTTGCCGAGCAACGGCTCCCACAGAATGTGGATTAATAAGTCAGTGCCTACTACAATACAGGTCTGTAATGGTGTGGCAGTGTTCTGGCTCTGCCCTGGTCTTGCTCTCACTCCTATTATTGACCAGGATGAAGACTGGAGAGGCCAAAAAACTGATGTGGCATCAATATTCAAAAAATATTTTGATGCAATAATGAATTAAATCAAACCAGATAAAGCTTGGCAGACTGAAGTTAAACTTTGCATTTAGGTTCAAAACTCTATATTATAAATTCACTGGGGGAGAAAACATTTCTTTTTTCTTTCTTTCTTTCTTTCTTTTTTTTTTTTTTTTGAGACACAGTCTTACTCTGTCACCGAGGCTAGAGTGCAGTGGCATGATCTCAGCTCACTTTAGCCTCTGCCTCCCAGGTTCAAGTGATCCTCCCACCTCAACCTCTGGAGTAGCTGGGACTACAGTTGTGCACCACCACACCTGGCTAATTTTTGTATTTTTTTGTAGAGATGGGGTTTCACTATGTTGTCCAGGCTGGTCTCAAACTCCTGGTGTCAGGTGATTGGCCAGTCTCAGCCTCCCAAAGTGCTGGGCTTACAGGCATGAGCCACTGCGTCTGGCCAGGAAAAAACATTTCTTACAAAAGTTCATGTAAAGAAACCTAGCGATTTGAACTGACCCTTCTCTTCATGTGGACCCAGAGTATGACACCCCACACAGGTGTTTTTAGGAACCATCTTAGTCTCAAAAACTCTTTATCCAGATTGAGGAAGAATAGAGGTGAACTGGGCTGCTAAACCATAGCTCTTTTATTTAATCCTACTGTTTTGTCATCCTATTGTTTTCAGTTATGAATAACAAGCTTTAAAGGGAACGTTGACAAACTCAAGGCACAAAGAAGACAGTAATAAGGGTGGTGAATTGGAGGAATTAAAGCCATTTGAGAGCCTTTTCCTGGATCCAGAGTTGTTAAGTCTGAAGGATGGATGTTGGAAAATTAATCACTGTCTTATTTAGGCTTACTCTACTGTGTAAAATGGAAGAATTGAGGCTAATATGTGAAAATTACAAGGAAGCAGATTTCAAGTCAATGTAAATATTTTCTAATCGACAATTATGTCCTGCATCCCTAATGATTACGGAAGATATTCCAGTGGATAGTTGCATAACCATGCCCCTACCTTCAAAGTGCTCTCTGAGCAGTAAGAGAGACAGCTCAATTATAAATGTTGACCTGCTTAAATGCAATCATTGAAGTTCCTGTAAGAGTCTGTAGTTGCACAGAGGAAGGAGTGATTAATTCTCTCTCCCTAGGTGGTCAGGGATATTTCACAAAAGTGATAATTAAGCATAACTTAGAAGCATAGGTAAGAGTTTTTCAGGGGGATAAGTGGTAGAGAAATGCTCCCTGGAGAAACTAGTAAAATAGTTAAGGATATCATATAAGGATGTGAAGAAGCCAAGTAAGGGTGTGTTAGTCTGTTCTCACACTGCTATAAAGAAATACCTGGAATTGGGTAATTTATAAAGAAAAAAGATTTAATTGGCTCACAGTACTGCAGGCTATACAGGAAGCATGGCTTAGGGAGGCCTCAGGAAACTTTCAATCATGGCAGAATGCAAAGGGGGAGCAGGCATATCTTACATGGCTAGAGCAGGAGGAAGAGAGAGAGGGGAGTTGCTACACACTTTTAAATAACCAGATCTTGTGATAACTCACTCACTATCACAAGAACATCACCCAAGGGAAATCCACTCCCATGAGCCAGTCACTTCCCACTGGGCCCCACCTCCAACATTGGGGATTACAATTTGACATGAGATTTCGGTGGGGACACAGGCCCAAACTATATCAGAGTACAATTTCAGATGAAGTCCCAGACTCAGCCTGATCCCATGGGGAAACCTGTAGCATAATTTACACCTCAGAGTTTGTTCCCCTTGAAGCAAAGGAGCCAAGCTTTTGTACTCCCATACCAGTCTGTTCATGGTTATGGGCTACCCTGATGGACGGCGGCTGGAATACAAAACGCCCAGGCATATGAAGAGCAGGACATCTCCAGAGCAATGCTCTGAAGGTCTTAGATTTTAGGATATGAGTCATTAGCAGCAAGGCATGAAGAAGTTGGAGGATGAGTACATGATATGCTTAAAGGGATCTGGTGAAAGCACCATCAGTGTCCTCTACTGGGGACATGAAAAAGAGGGTCTTGGCTGGATGTGGTGGTGCATGCCTCTAATCTCAGCACTTTGAGAGGCTAAGGTGGAAGGTTTGCTTGAGCCAGGAGCTGAAGACTAGCCTGGGCAACATGGCAAGACTCTGTTTCTTAAAAAAAAATACAAAAATTAGGCAGGTGTAGTGGCATGCAACGGTGGTCCCCACTACTCGGGAAGCTGAGGCGGAGATATCTCCTGAGCCCAGGAGGCAGTGAGCTATGATTACACCACTGCACTCCAGCCTGGGTGGCAAAGCAAAACTCTGTCTTGAAAGAAAAAGAAAAAAGAAAAGAAAGAAGAAAAGAAAAGGAAGGAAGGAAAGAAGAAGGAAGGAAGGAGAGAAAGAAGAAAGAAGAGAAAGAAAGAGGAGAAAGAAGAAAGAAGAGAAAGAAAGAGGAGAAAGAAAAAAAGAGGAGAAACAAAGAGAAGTCTTCCAGCAAAAGAATCAGCCAAGCAAGGGTGTGGAATATGATGTGTGCTTAGAGGGATAGGTGCAATTTTACTGGAATAATAGGGTGAATAGGAAGAAAAAGGCTAAAGAGCTAAAGTGGTCGACTTTTGTGGTACCCAGGAAAAGCTCCTTCAGTAGACTGTCTCAAGAGAGACAGGAATCCCATAGAAATCTTAGGGAAAAATCTACAGTACATCGATACTTCATGGAGGCTTTTCTGGGTGGTGATTCAGGGTCTAGGTGCTGTAGGTATCTCAGTGGAGGACCAATGGGTTATTTTAGCTCTCTGGAAGATTTTTTTCTCACCTTTTCTGATTCAAAATCTGAGGTTGACCTAGCAAACCATCACTGACCTAGTATGAGCAGAATATTTTGTATCAGCACATTTCTTAATTTGCTGAAAAACTGTGGGCCTGCTTGGCCATCAGCTGTCACTGGTAATACAGATTAATATGTTATTGGGTATAACAGGGAGATTAAAGGGAGAAAGGAAGTAGTGGCCATAGTCCATGTGCCATGATTGACCAGAATAAGCTTTTCTGGAGCCAGGTCAAGAAAATCCTTGTATCAGTCATCCATGGCTGTGGAACCAACTTCACAGGGCCATGCAAGTGGTAAGTGAGTAGGGTGAGGCCAGTGAGGTGAGTGTAACAACAGGTGCCAGCAGTTTAAAGAGACACTTACTCTTATGTCATGGAAGTGCAAATGAGGCCTCCTTGAATTTTGTACCCTAGGTGCTTCACCTCCCTCAACTTAGTCCCAGCCTCAAAACTTAATAGTTTAACTCATGTACCTGTGAGTTAGTACTTTGGGATGAACTCAGCTGGTCAACTATTCTCACTCCCAGTGAAATCTAAGGCCCTGTAAGCTCTAACTCTGCTCGCTCTCCAGCCTCATCTCCTGGTCTATACTAGGCTTGTTCATGTGTCTGTGCTCAGCTGGCTTTAACTGGTGGATGATGGCATTGGCTGTAATATTTGGTTGTGAAAATTTTCTCTCCAGCAGCTAGAGGAAGAAGGACTGGCAAGGTGAGACTGGAGGTAATAATAAATCAGGAGCAGACAAAAAATAATGAAACCTGTAACAGAGCAGTAGGATGGAGAAGAGAGGAGGACCGAGAATATTTAACAGAATGAATACGTATTGATAATATAGTTGGCATGATGGGGGAAAAAAAAAAAAACCACCGGAATTTCAGATTAAATCCACTCCAAAGGGAGGGCTCCCAGTTTCAGTTAGGTCCTAAATTCTTCCCTCTGCGCATGGCTGTTCCAGCGTTCACTTTCTTCAACTCTTCCCAACCTCATTGCTACTCACTCTCAGCCAACAATCTCGCTTCCTTATTCATGAAGAAAATTGATGTCAACAATGGTAAATCAACTCATCTTCCATCTGCCTCCATCTACTCCCCGCCCTTCTTTCCACCTTATCTCTGTCCCCCACCACCGTGACTATTTCCCAGGGATCTCAGAGGGCAGTCTCTTCCTGTCCAAGCTTAAGGCCTCTTCCTGTGATCGCCATCCAATTTCCTCCCCTCTCTTTGGATCTTTCTGCAAGTCCTTTTACAAAAAGTTGTGGTCCCTGTTCAGTATTATGGGGGAGAAAGGCATTAAATGTACTATAATATATTGTAGAGGCATACTTTCAAAATTTCTGTTGTGGGTGTAACTAGCAAATAGTCAAGTACTAAAAAAACAGTTTGGACATCTTATACAAATATGGGGAGCCAGTTATGAAGTTTCTTTGTTTCTGATTTTGACTTTGGAACTATACGAAAAGTGTTAACTCTTCCCTGAATCCACACAGCACATTTTTTTTTCTTCTGGATAACTCTGGTATTTTACCTGAAACAATAAGTTATTAGTGAGATGCTCAGGGGCCTGAAGGAGATAGAAATACTGGAAGAAGATCAGAGAGTAAGGACAGACATTACTGAGGGAGTGGGAGGGATTCATTTATGTGGAAACATGAAAGCAGAATTAACTAGGCAATGACTAATGATATGATAACTGTCTACAAACACCAAGCGTGTATGATGTGAATGCCAAGAAGTCAAATTGCTTCACTCGGCACAAAGATACAATCTGTACAGTAACACAGTAGACAAAATAGAGCATCCTGAATTACCATCACAGAAAATTCCCCCAAAAAAGTAGATATCGAAATGATTTAATGAAGACTACTTCATTTCTTAGGACAACTTGCATCCATCCATCCATCCATCCATCCATCCATCCATCCATCCATCCATCCAACCATCCTCCATCCCTTTCTTCAGTAAACTTTAAGTACTTAGGGAGCGAAAAAGGAACCAGCTCTTCAGCTTTCCCCATTCACAGCTCATGGGCCCCAGCCTCTATCCTTTCCTTTCCTTCATTGCCTGAGTGGCCTTCCTGAATCATCTTTATTGTTACTTTCCAACAATAGCCAAAAAATTATTGCTAAAAAGGCCAAAGCAATAGATAGCATCTTGATGTATAAGGAAAAAAAAAATCCACGGTAGCCTTGACATTGCATTCAAGGCTACTGTTGATCCTGGACGAGGCATACTAGCCTAGAGAGTAAGCATGGGTCAGTGCAGTCCATCACCACTACTCTAAAAGCACACCAAGAGTTGTGTCATTGACTCCCCATCACTTACAAATTCTCCCTTTCTCCTATGTGATACTGACTCATCCCTCCTACCATCATCTTCCCAGATCACCGGGGCAGTGGTAAGCCCATTTCTAAACAGTGGTACTGAAAGTGTCCCTTTTCTCAGGAAATTTACCATTGACATCACTGACACTAAGGATTAAATAATAATTTCCCAATCACGCATTTATTCAATAAACTCATATTGAGTGATGGCATTGTGCTAGGTTCTTAGCTGCAGTCTAAAACCTGGTGTCACACAGAATGCCAACACAGAGTCTTATCTTCAAGGAATCGTTTCGGTGCTGCTTGCTCCACTAGAGACAATCAGTTTGGAGTTGTATTTTATTTATTTATTTATTTATTTATTTATTTATTTATTTTTGAGACAGAGTGTTGCTCTGTCGCCCAGGCTGGAGAGAAATGGCTTGATCTCAGCTCACTGCAACCTCCGCCTCCCGGGTTCAAGCGATTCTCCCGCCTCAGCCTCTCGGGTAGTTGGGATTACAGGTGTCCACCACCATGCCCGGTTAATTTTTGTATTTTTAGTAGATACCGGGTTTCGCCATGTAGGTCAGGTCTTGAACTCCTGACCTTAGGTGATCTGCCCGCCTCGGCCTCCTGAAGTGCTGGGATTACAGGCATGAGCCACCGCGCCCGCTGGAGCTGTGTTTTACAAAGTGTCAGTGTCTTAAAACCTGCGGAGGACTATAGATACAGGTCATAGGAGTTACCTGTGTGGATGGGATAGGGCCAAACAGCAATGAGTTGGTAGTTCGGAGCTATTTTAAGAAAAAATCCAAGAAGGTTTAATTTATTGTGGACGGGTGGGGATTGGCAGTAGAAAATTACTAAATTTATTAGAACAATCAAGGAGAAAGTATCATTCTGTGAATTCCTGCAAAGGCGATGGACCCAGGGAATGGTTGGGGCATTCTACTTCCAGGAGAACACACAGCATCTTGAACAGGATGAAACTGGAAAGTATGGATAAAGGACTAGACTGCTGAATTTTTCAAACAGACCTTCCAACTTTCCAAAAAGAAAATGAACATTCAATATTTAAGGGGTCTTTATTGCCATCAAGTGGTGGAAACAAGGATAGCTCTAAAAGAATTTAATACGAATATTTTTCTAAGCGTCAGGGAGGCTGGAAGATACTAACCTTCAAAGTAATTACTGGGTTTAAAAGCCTTTATTTAATTAGGGTACTATCACAAATTTGTAACCTTTTCTGTATTTATAAGTTCTATATTAATTATTCTCCTGATTTCTACTCCTGGCTCTATTGTCCAATCCATGTAGCTTTAGTTGATGATGACTATATCATTGGAGAAATGCTGCCACCTTGTGGGAGATGTGAAAAGAAGTCCCGAGAGCAAGTGAGAAATCATGCATTAACTTTGTGAAGAGAAACTTGGACTCTTTTAAGTAGGAATTTATCCCTGAGCAAAATTGTCAAGCCAGAAGAATTAATCTTTAATATTTCTGTCCTCTCTTTTTTTGTAGGCAAAGGGCATACATTACTTTTCAATTGTTCTTTGTTCACTTCTGTGTGACTTTGGGTAATTTGTTAGTCTGTTTCCTTATCTGGAAAATGTGCAAATGGGCATAATAACATGTATAGAACAAAAGAAGTATTATTTTCCTTTATTGTTTGCCTCTTTTTTTACACTAAAGTGTGTGTGACTGCCTTGCTGTTTTTCCTTTTTTCTTTACTTTCTTTCCTTCTTTCTTTCTTTTCCTTTTTCTTTTTCTTTCTCTTTTCTTTCTTTTTTTTTTTTTTTTTTTTAAGAAGGGGGCTCACTCTGTCACCCAGGCTGGAGTGCAGTGGTGTGATCTCAGCTCACTGCAGCCTCAACCTCCCCGGGCACAAGCGATCCTCCCACCTCAGCCTCCAGAGCAGCTGGGACTTCAGGTGCATGCCACCATGTACAGCTATTTTTTTTGTATTTTTCATAAAGACAGGTCTTTGCCATGTTATCCAGGTTGGTCTCAAACTCCTGGGCTCAGACAAACCGCCCAACTTGGCCTCCCAAGTGCTAGGATTATAGGTGTGACCCACCGTGCCTGGACTTGTGCTGTTTCATAGTCATGGCAGTCCATAAAACGCAGAGCAGCAAAAATACATTTTTATTTTTGTAAAGGAACATACTTTTCTAGACCTCGAATCCTCCTCATCCCTCTCTCTGACAATTTCTAGTTTTTTGAGCCCAATTAAGAAGTTTGGTCAAATTGAAGATTCGTCTAACTCAGCTCCTGTTTAAAGCCTCCACTTCTACTTCCTCCCCGCAGGCTGCGTTTTGTAGGTCGCCACTTCCTTTGGTGCTCCTCATACACACAGTCCAAATCTTATCTACTTAAGAAGAGTATGGAACCCCTGCTTATATATTACTTTTCCTCCTGTTTCTTTACAGTGGTAAAGGGAGCAATAGATTGTCAAACTGGAAAAATATCTCACATAAAATTTTAGTTTTTGACAATGAATAAGAAACAGGGCCATTGATTTCAATTTTCTAAAGTTAACACCTCTAAAAATGATAACCCCTGAACTGAAAACCTAGAAATCCCTCCAGGACTGAACTTTCCCAAAACATTGCCCTCATTTCCTACAGGTCTCAAGTGCTGCCTTCTTTCATCGTTAGGTAGTTAAGGAGAAACACAGTTCCCCACATCAGCCCTGTCTGGTGGGTACTGAAGGGCTCTGGAGGTTCTGGGAGATGTCCCCTCTCCACCTCACCCAAACATCCAGCAGAGGGGGCCAGTGCTTCCATCAGCCTGGGATCTCCCTAGATCCACCCCCACTTCCATTTTCACAGTATCTTTCCTCCTTGTGATTTTTGGCCTTGCTTCTCTTCAACTGACAACATCTAAGAACTATACAATCGTAGACTTTTCATATGTATATATGGAATGTGTAGAAAGTAGAAAGCCTTAGTCTTGAGTTATAGGTAAATACAGAAGAAAAAGCAATTACATGTTAAAGCCATTTCTGTATCAAGTATAGCAATTTCTGTGAGGTAAGGAATGTGTTTAGGTGGGATATCTGAAGTCTCAGAAAATTACTTCACAAAGGTTAAAGCATTCTCTGGGCAAGGCGAGTGGATGTCGTGGTCCTGCTTTGTCGCCTGTTACCTGATAGTGTTTTGTTAGTACATAGAGGGCATGGCCTTCAGGGAGAGGTGGTCTCCTCCTCAGGGAAACCTGGTCTCCATTACTGCCTCAGTTTCCTGGTTTCTTCCTGAACTATATTCCAAATATCACAGCGTGCCCACCCTTGGGCCCAGTAACCC
The DNA here is from genome assembly GCF_028885655.2 of Pongo abelii. NCBI lineage: Eukaryota > Metazoa > Chordata > Mammalia > Primates > Hominidae > Pongo > Pongo abelii. The sequence goes on along the minus strand of NC_071988.2, from coordinate 102,666,490 downwards.
CTCTTGTCTCCGTCACTCACAAGTCACGTAGGGAAGCGTTCCTCAGATCGCTGTCACTTAGTGACAAATGCAGTTAGCCTCCCACTCAATTCCATCTCTGCAGCCTATGGTCTTCTGGCTTCCTGGAAACATGTCAATCAGATGTGGATCATTTAAGCAGGAGGCATGCACAATTTCCTTCCTAGGATGCTGGGGCCGGGACAAGTCAGCTTGCATGAGCAAGGCACATATAACACATATGCTCACACATGCCCCAGATTTTAATCCCATAATCTGGGTCAGAATCTGTTGTCATGAACACAAGAGACCAATTGCCGTGTGCTTACTCTTTTCCAGTGTGCTGGAGCAGTATTACTGTAAACCAGCGATCCTGACCTGGAGTTCATGGCTGGGTTTCAGAGGACCTGTGACCTTCTGAAACGGTATGTAAACTCTGTGTGTATGTGTATATGCCTGTGTATGTGTTTTGCTATGTCTATATTTCTGAGGAGAAAGTCCACGTATTTCATAGAGTTTTTAAAAGATTTGTAATCCCTCAAAATGTTTGAGGTCTACTAAATGGCTTTCCAGAGTGTAAGAATTTGGTCCTCTTAGGACCCAACTATCCCATCTACCAAAGGAAAAAATGAAACATAGCCCAACATCTACGAAGCATTGAGTGTGTACCAGCCATGCCCATATAGCATATCCATCTAATCATCTCACCAACCATGCAAGGAAAGCATCATTCCCCTGCTCTCAGACCAGGAAGTGGAAGCCCACAGAGGTCAAGTAGCATGCCCAGCAAAAGCTGCCATTCAAACTAGCATTTCCAGGCTCCAACACCCACATCCCAGCCACCACCACAGCACTCTGATTATCTTTTGTCCTGCTTGGCTTTCCTTCCATCCATCCTTCCTTCCTTCCTTCCCTCCTTCCTTCCTTCCTTCCTTCCTTCCTTCCTTCCTTCCTTCCTTCCTTCCTTCCTTCCTTCCTTCCTTCCTTCCCTCCTTCCCTCCTTCCCTCCTTCCTTCCTTTTTCCAACTCTCTCTCTTTATTCTTGTTCTTTAGCCACACTTCTGCTTTGTGGAAATCAAATCAGTCCATTCCCATCTGACAGGTGTCTGCCCCTTCCTTCACCCTTTCTTGGCTTACCACAGAGTTACACACTGGTGGCTCTTGGGTCAACTCTGCCCTACAGATTTTTTTTTTTTTATGATGAACAATGTTTTGCTAATATTTAGAAACTGGAAAAATTCACATAAAAGTTTGGATTTCAAACTGATTTTGAGAAAAATCAGAAGATCTAGCAACCCCAAGCCCACAGTCTCTCTTGATAAAGGCTGAGTTAGTGGGGCATGTGTTCTCCAGTTCCCTGCAGTCCTTACCACTCCCTCTCTGACCCCTGCATCGCTGTTCTGTGTCATCTGCTGGGGGCCTTTGGCATCTGAATTTTAACTCCTGGCATCTCCCTTCTCTTTGTTTCCTCTCTCCCCTCCTTCTGCCTTGCATACTCCTCAACTGTGGGCTCTCCCTCCCTAGAATAAACACCTTTTATTTCTCCTTCATTTATTTACATTCTCAGGCTAATTTCTGCTGTCTTCCTCCTCTTTCCTGGTATAGAACTAAATATAAAGATAGACAATTGGAGACTGTGCTGTCTATTATGTGTCTGAATGCTGTGGGGCTAAGGTACTAAGCAGGGCAAACCCGTCCGGGGCTTCCCTTATCTGTTAGTATTTCCTTTCTTGTGCTTCCCTTAAAAAGAAAAAGAACAACCTGACACACATAAGTGTGTTGCCAGTTTTATCCCAACTGTATTGCATCTAAAAAAAAAATAATAAATAAATAAATAAATAAATAGCAAAACAGTTAAGTTGGAGGAAGTGAAAACAGAGCCCTGGGACCCTGATTTATCTGTGCTTGCCCCATCTTCTCGATACTATACGACACATGTACATTGTGGTGCTTCTGCTGTAGCAGGCTTCTTCTGTGACATGGGGCATCTGATTCTTTGATTTCCAATGTCTTGCTCTCTGAGTTAAGTTTTTTGAGCCTAAAATGATTGGATGTTCCATTTGTTTTACAAATAATTTATTTAACATAAATTATGGTAAACTTCCAACATGTCGTCTTTTCTCTTTTACCAATCTGGAGAAGCAGGCAATGAGAGGACAAGATGTCCTTAGAGAGATACAGTGATATTAAGGGTTCCTGTACTTGACTCCAAAAGTACATTTGCCAAGTTCTCCAGGATTAATGTGCCCACTCATTACAGTGGTGTTAAAAGGAGAAGGTCAAGCTTAGCAAGGGAGAAGGTGGCACATATCCAAAAAGAAACCTGCAAAACCCTGGAAGTGGCCACCAACCCTGCATATTCAACTTTACACACATGTGGTCTTCAGAGTCTCACTCTTTGTTTAACAGATGCGTCCTAAATCATATGTCATGCCAGTGAATTTGGTAAATGAAAACATATTTTCTCATTGGAAACAAATGTCTCACTTCAGAGATGTTTAATCAGAATATCTGGTTGATCTTTAGTTGATAGTGACTCTCATCTGTATGTTTATTTATCTAGACAAATTTCTTCATTACATTTTCCATAATGGATATATTTTAATACATATAAAGAAATCAGGTAGTCCAATAATTTGAAACTTTAGGACCAGAGGCCACCGAGAGCAGTGAATGAAGGTAATGCACAAGGCCAGAATGCTAGCAGTGTCTGAATCAGTGTGCCCGCGGACTCAGCTGCCTGTACACTGGCTACTGAAAGTATTATATTTTAGATTTCAAAGGGGCTGAGAACCACTGGGATAGACTCTTCTTCACATGTGGGAGCTCCCAGATGGGTTAATCTTGTGGGACAGCAAGACAGCAAGGGAGCAGTGGGGCTTGTTTCTCCTGGGCTGGAGTTCCTCCTGTTATAATCTGTTGCCTGAACCCGAAGTCCCTGTTGGGGAATCCTTTGGCTGTAGCCCCCCCAGTAGTTCTGTAGTAATATCACTTGTGGTATTAGTGTGAAAGCATTTGTTGTTCTCCTCTTGATTTTCCAGTGTGATACGGAAATGGAAGACCAATGAATGGAGGACTAGGTACGGATGGGAAATTATCTGTACTATAATTTCTTCTTGCTCATCTTAACCCACTTCCCTTTGCCTGCAGTGGCAAAGGGAGTATGTGAATATTGTCCCCTTAGCTAATAAAGTGTTCCTTTCAGGCATTCCTGGGCCTGTCTCTGTTCTCCTAATGCCTTTGACCGAGGCTACAAAGCTGATGTGTGGAGCATCCAGGAAGTGCGTTCTCTCTGATAGAATTCCCAGAAGACCTGCCACCTGCCAGTTCTGTTTTGTTTTCCTGACGGACCACTGCTCACTGTGAAATTAAACATTTGCAGAAGGCCTCAGATGACCTTGAAGAGCTCACTAAGATTCAGGAGGCTTGATTTTATCCTGGAATCTCACACCAGTGTGCTCTACTGTTCACTGAGTTCCTCTCGTTCTCTCTCCCTCTCACTCATTCATGTATAGGATTATTAAGTAAGACATTTTCCCCTCCTTTGAAAATGTTAGTACTTATTTTCAGGCATTCAATTCAAATATTACAAATGTCTCCCCCACGCATGTAAAGCACTAGAGTAGACACTTTGGGGCAGAACATAAAGAAAAAACTAAGAACATTATGATGATGATGTTATTCCTATTTTATACATAAGTAAACTGAGGCTTAGTGAAGCTAATTAAATTGCAGAAGGTTGCCAACCTAGGAAGAGCTGGCATTCAAACCCAAGTCAATTTGATTTCAAAGGCCATATCTTTCTCATTGTTCCATGTTTGCTACAAAGATGATTGGAACATGGCTTATTTCTCCAAGGGGCTTTAAGCCCAGAACAGATGAGAGTACATATACAATAGCTATAATTCAAAGAGTATTCTGTAAATTCTGCATAATAGACAAAAATACAGGCTATGGGAGAATGATAAATGTGAAAATTATTTACAGTTATGTGTGGTTCTTTGTTGTTGGGTATGCTGTTGCCATGGCTACAGCTTGAGCCTCTCTCATAGTTCTGAATTAAAAGCTGCACAGATGTATATGCAGATACGCTGACATCAATGGACAAAGTCACGCCACAGATGACAGCAAATGCTAGTGTTAGAGATATTCAGGGAACTTTAAACTTTCCAATAGCTGTGAGCAACAGGCATTGGTGCAATTCCCTGACTCTACACCACCGTCTCCATCTATAGTTTGCAACTGAGCCTTCTCCATGGTTCATTGATGTAGTTAGCTCCTCAAGGAATCAGTGCTGATCTGAGCTTGTCCTCCTGCTGCTACCTAAGGGCAAGTTAACACCATTCCCCAAATGTGGGAATGAAGGATTTTAGAAGTCCCACTGCAACATTCTGTAAGGAACCAAACACTCATGCTCTGCAAAGGTTAAACCCCAGGCCAGATTCCAGATTCCTATCCTCCGAAGCTCTATGAGAGAACTGTTATTGCCTTCAGAGACTATGGGTCTGGCTCAATAAAAACAAACCAATTTATAACTGTGTTACAGACACATTCCACTTGTAACTCCATTAAGAGGCATTACATGCTAGATGTGCAGCCCCATGACCATTGTAGCTGCCAGACCCAAAGCAAAGATTCATTTGATTTTCAGATATGACCTTCTTGGGATCAGACCCACCAAGCTCTGGATGCCCAGAAGGCTGCTCAGGTTGGACCACCTGCAGCCCCGCGCTGGGGATTAAGAAGCACTTGTTCCAGCTGTAAGCCTTGCCAAATGTCTCCGCACCACAGAAATGAGATCTGGCCTGCGTGGAGTGCAGGGGTCCCCCAGCTTGCATCACATTCTTCCAGGCTTAATCTACTCAACAATCAAAGTGGAAACAGCTTTCTAGCCCCTCCTAGCCAACTGAGTATACAATATAATCTAACGTTGCCATATGGCAACCTTAACAGTAATGAACTCTACACCATGGTCCCCTAGAGAGCTATGTAGTGCTTCCCTGAGGGCATGATTTTGGAACAGTTTTTCAATAGGAAAAAGAATAATGTAATGTACACTTAGAAAAAGGTGAAGCTTTAAATGGCAATGACAGTTTAGTTAATATGTATCTTTAAGTTGTTTCCTTTATTGAGCTGAACAGATAACAAGTTCTGTATGTGGTGCAATAATACAGAACAAGTGGTTCTGGGACTTCTATTTAGGAGACTATACCTTGTCTAAGTGTTGCCTAAATGCATAGGCAGACGTGTAGCCTTTTTAACGTATCTTTCCATAACATTATTCCTGGGAGCAGGAACTGAGAAAGGCAACTTGGAGCTGACTTCACAAAGCATGGCAGAGTGAGCGTCCCGAATTGGTTCCAGGAGAGCTGGAGCCCTGATTGTGGTCTAAGATACTTATACTTTCTTGACTGTCTCAGCCAACCCCTCGGAGGAGGACTTTTTATCTAGTGTTTGTTTAGTAGTTTCCTGATACTAAATCCATAATATTATTTCTAACAAGGGCCCTCTTGCCACTTAACTTGCCTCACTTTAATTTCTTATGTCCTGTTTCTTTCTTCAGAAATAATATAAATAGGGTATTCTGGAAAAAGACTTGGAGCTGAGAGTTTTTTTTTTTTTAAACTTTTTTTTTTAAAGTTAAAAAAAAAAAAAACTCTGAAGAGAAACCAAGAATACTGCCATTTAAAAAATTTAAGTATTTCCTACCTTAATATAAGTAAAGGGTTGAGTTTATTTTTAGGGTATATTATCTTATTAATTTTTAAAAATTTTTAGTGAGGTAGGGTCTCACTATTGTCCAGGCTGGTCTCAAACACTTGGCTCAAGCAATCTTCCCACCTCAGCCTCTCAAGTAGCTGGGATTACAGGTCCATGCCACTATGCCTGGCTATTCTTTTTATTCTGGTTTTATTCTATTCTAGTTTTATTCAAAACTGAAACAAAACAGAAATATTTTAATGGTAGGCCCGTTTAATTAAACAAAAATACCTACCATTGGTTCTTGGAAGAAAAATTAAACACAGTAAAACAACCCCAAAATGAGAAATTCAATGTTCTGTTGGTAATGTAGCCACCGAGAAAAACTCGAGGTCAGTAACATTGTCCTCTCCTTCTTATGTTTATTCTGTATCCATAACACAGAGGTGTCCAGCACAGAGCAGGCACTCAGCACTTATCTGTTGACTGCCTGACTTGTCTCTACCCCTTTAGTAGTTGTACAGGTGTCTGTGTTCCCGATCGGGTTCATCTCTTATCTTACACTGCAATAGTGTGGGCCTTATCTTAGCAAATGGTGTGTGTTTCTCAAATTGTGTATAACTTAAATTCTTATAAAATAATCACTTAAAATACATGAAGGGAAAACCATTTTGAGAACCCTACTGTGAATTTTTTTGCTGATTATCTTAGGAAGATGAAAGTGGAATATGTTTTATGTGTATGATTCTGTTTTATAAAAGTAGACCACTTTTACAATTAGGGCTACTACCATTGACGCAATTGATAGTCTTCGCTCCCCGCATCCCAGAAAGGCCTGTGTTGTTTTTGTTACATATGTACTTATTAGAAATGATTTCTCACTATGCTAATTTCCCTGAATATTTCTGCTGAGATTTTACAGGAAAGTCTGTTTCTGGTTTCACGTAGCTTTGTTTACTGGTAGGATGGGATCTTCTTCTCATTAGAACATTAAAGGGGGAGAATCTGGAAGGAGTGAATTTTGTTTTGTTCTGTTCCTCCACTAGCCACAGTAAGAAGCAGAAGGCAAATGGGTAGAAAACAAGTGTAAGTTGGAAAATTCATGCAGAACCCCAAGGAAGAGAGGACAGGTGAAGATAAAGCCCCAACACAACTGAAGTTACCATATACATTCAAAAAAGAATCCTATTCATGCCTATAAGATATAATGTATTACTGAGGGAACAAACTGCCGTCAAACATATGGCATGCCAATAAAGAAAGGAGAAGAAATCCCAGGAGCCAAAATCAATAAAAATTGTTTGATTACATAGTATTATGGTGGCTAAATGCATTTTAAAATATTATTTTCTCAGATACTGAAGAATCTTCTCATAACAGCTATTGATTATTTGGGTTCAATACCCTGTAAGTCTAATAATGTTTCCAGAATCGCTGCAACTATAGATGATAATAGCCTAATGAATCACAATTGTCGAGCTCCTAAGGTAAGTTGAATCCAGTCCCTTTGTCCTGTATTATAAAGGGCTTCTGCTGTGCATGTCATTTAAAAGCATTCAGCTCACGAAAAGCTATAGCTAACAAAAGGTCCAACAAGGTAGAAGAAAAATAGATCGATTTAATTCCTCTGAGCTCAACATCAACATGTTTTGGGTTGACAGGTAAATATTGACTGAAACAGACCTGAGGGCCTCAAGACATGCAGAAAAAAATCCTTGCCCTATTCCTGGACAAAGGCCACAGTTTCCGTTTTTCTTAATGATAACAAAAGGTTATTGGAAGTCAGGCATTGCATGGCAGAGTCACATAGAGCTCCTTTTTACCTCTTTAGGAAATGTAGAAAATCCTGTCACCTGCCTGAGGAAATGACAAAAACTCCTGAAGATGGAGAGAGAAATCCAGAGTATGGTGCAGTGATTAAATGATGTGTTACAACATGGAACTAGGGTTGAATAATTGGCCAGAGGTAACTAGAGATACGGGTTAGAGTAACTTCTTTAAGCCAAGAATGTGGGAAGTTAGTTCCAAAATGAACCACCCTGTACTCATTCTGAACAAATTTGGTTTTACAAATTCTACCGCAATATAGCAAATTGTCTCTCTAATCTGTATCTGAATATGAATTAATTTTGTGGTCCACAGTAGGTACAATATTAAGTAGGGGCAGTAAGTTGGGTGGTAACATTTTACAGCAAATTACTTTATGCTTCTTATAGAGATTAAGACATAATTCCGTGCTTGAATAATGAATACCAATAATAGAGAGCATTATTCAGCCACAAAGGCAAACTTCAGTACATATGACGAATGAAAATAATACCTAACATGTATTATATCCCTTTTACGTAACAGGCACTATTCTAGTTGTGTTGCACGTATTAGCTCACTTAATCCACATTCAATCCTATGGGGTAGTAGAGTGGCCAAGGTTAATTGGTCCTCCATGATATTTCTTATTGTCTTCCATGCCCTGGGCCCTATGCTAGTTCAGCCCTCACCATTTCTCTCCTGGAGCTCTGTGGGTGCCATCCAGTGAGTCCTCTTGCTTCGCTGTATATGCTGCACCCACGTTGCTTTTCCTGAGGTCAACCCAGTTCTTAGCTAAATTAGAAGTAGATGCTTACTTAGAATAAGTGAAGAATCTGAGCTTTCCTGGAAAAGCTATAGCAGACACTTTTAGGCAAATGAGCAGGACTGAGAGAAAAATATTTGTTGATGGGCAGAGATAGCTGGCCAGAGTCCGAGCTGCGTTACGAAGAGTGAAGAAGGCAGTTTCAAAGGCAAGTCAGGACTGTGGCTGTAGGCTAGATCAAAACGTGCTTTTCTCAGTCAGGAGATAAAGGGGACACATGCCAGGAAGTTGGCAGACAGAACATGCGGGAGCCAAGCTTGGCAGAGCCCACAGCCCCAGATGCCTTGAGGACTAATGTAAGGAAGAGTGAGCCTGTTGGTTAGAGAGAAAAGGTAGGTAAAATGGTACCATCCTTTGAGTCCCTTTACTCACAGGTCTTATTATTCCTTCTCTAATGCCTTTTCATTGTTGAGTTAAGAATATAACATGTCGGCTGGGCGCAGTGGCTCATGCCTGTAATCCCAACACTTTGGGAGGCCGAGGTGGGTGGATCACCTGAGGCTGGGAGCTCAAGACCAGCCTGACCAACATGGAGAAACCCCATCTCTACTAAAAATACAAAATTAGCCGGGCATGGTGGCTCATGCCTGTAATCCCAGCTACTCAGGAGGCTGAGGCAGGAGAATTGCTTGAACCTGGGAGGCGAAGGTTGTAGTGAGCTAGGATCGCTCCATTGCACTCCAGCCTGGGCAACAAGAGTGAAACTCCATCTCAAAAAAAAAAAAAAAGAGTATAACATGTCAATACATTTCCTCAAAAAGATTTGTGGAGAAGGGCCTCACTATGGACAATGTGCTACCCTATATCCCCAAACTCAGCCTCAGTTCTGATGCCTGGAGCCAACCCAGAAAAGGAAGCTTTGCAAATAGTCTGAGAACCTGTCTAGACCCTGTTTGACACTGGTGCCAAATGCAAACCACTGTGGCTGAGCAGGGTGACCCATCCCTGGTTCTGACGAGGCTGATAAGAAGGAACTAGAATCTGGTGAACTAACCACTTTGGGCTTCATTAGCATAGAACTCATGCTCTATGAACTCATCCATGTCCCTGATTTTGTGTTTTTCTTTCTTTTCTCTGGTTGTTCTTCCACTGTTGTAGTTGCCTACATCTAAACTCAGCCTTCAGGACCCTGAATCCGAATTTCAGATTCCTTAACCAGTTTACTAGACATGATGAGCATCCTGAGGAGTGGAGAGAGGATGACGAAGAGGTTAGGAGCACACACTTAAGAGTCAGACCTAGGTAAGAATCCTGATCTTTGCTATCTATGTGGCCCTGAAAAAGTCCCTTTCCCTTGCCTTGGTTTTTTCCTTGACAAATGAAGATAATAAGTCACTAGAGAAACATTATAACAGTTATATAATATAGGTAAAATTCTTAGTATAAACCCTAGTCCATAGTATAATAAAAGCTCATAAATGAAAATATTTTAAATTTATCTTGTACCTAATAGTGTTTGGCATATTGGAGATATATAATAATTGTTCGTTGGATTTAACTGAATTTTTTTTTTAGTGGACATATTCAGTAAGCATAGTGATGTGGTAGGAATTTGATACAAAGTCCTAGACATTTTCAGGACCAATCTAGAGTCATGAGGAGCTGTCACTTGATCTGTTAAACAAGCTCACTAATGACCCATGAGTCTTCAGTTTTTCTTTTTTAATTTGAAATAGAGTCTCGCCCTGCTGCCCAGGCTGGAGTCCAGTGGTGCAATCTCAGCTCACTGCAACCTCTGCCTCATGGGTTCAAATGATTCTCCTATCTCAGCCTCCCGAGTAGCTGGGATTACAGGTGCGCACCACCACACCTGGCTAATTTTTTGTATCTTTAGTAGAGACAGTGTTTCACCATGTTGGCCAGGCTGGTCTTGAACTCCTGACCTCGTGATCTGCCTACCTCAGCCTCCCAAAGTGCTGGGATTACAGGCGTGAGCCACCGTGCCCAGCTGAGCCTTTAGGTATTTTTTTTTTTTTTGAGATGGAGTCTCGCTCTGTCGCCCAGCCTGGAGTGCAGTGGCACAATCTTGGCTCACTACAAGCTCCGCCTCCTGGGTTCACGCCATTCTCCCGCCTCAGCCTCCCGCGTAGCTGGGACTACAGGCGCCCGCCACCGCACCTGGCTAATTTTTTGTATTTTTTTTAGCAGAGACGGGGTTTCACCGTGTTAGACAGGATGGTCTCGATCTCCTAACCTCATGATCCACCCGCCTCGGCCTCCCAAAGTGCTGGGATTACAGGCGTGAGCCACCGCGTCCGGCTGTCTTTAGGTTTTAATATGTTTGTTTCTACACAGTTACATGAATCTTTGAACTGAAAGCAAAAGTAGCCCCAGGGCACTGTGGCCAGAATCAGTTTCTGCTTGTGCTCCTTATAGTTCTCTAAAAAGTGAACCGCAACTCCAGACTTGGTTACCAAAGGCTAAAGACCATAGCCAGGCTAGGTCCACACGTGGCTCAGTTCCCCAACCCTGTAATTCTCTGTTCTTTTAAAAATATTTCTTCCTTTGACTTTAAAATAGTAAAATAAGCTGTTTAGTGAAATTATTTCTTCTGAGGAAAGCTCTACAATTTGAAATGACACAATAAGCTGACAATAAAAAGAATAATTAATACAAGAAATCACTTGAAAAGGGTTCTCCTAGGAGACAGAGACAGATCAGTCACCCAATCAATGATAGTTATTGTCTTCTGTGTGCTAAAAATGATGAATATGCAAACCATAGGACCCAAGGCTAAGAGAAAAATGACTGAAGTAGACAACATGTTCTATGAATTTAGAGGAAGGAAAGATTGGTAGCACATGACGTGAACTTAGAGAATTACCTAAGTATTCCTGCTTCCCTGCCTCCTTCTGCACCCAATCAATTCACAAACTTTGGCCCAGAGAGCCAGGATGGTTAGGGGATACCTCCAAACCACAGCCAGTGAGTAAAAGAACCGCTGACCTCTAGTCCAGAGCTTGTAGTCCTGGATGTCTCCTCTGTCCCTCTGGGGTGACATGGAGAAGGTTTGCACAGGCTCTTTGGATAAAGAGGACCTGACACAGGTTTTGATGGATGGGTGGATTTTGGAAAAGTAGGAAGTTGGGGAAACTTATTCCAGCTAGGGGAAATGACGAAAGTATGCAAAATTGGAAAAGTGGGACAATAAAAGATACCTTCCCAGAACACTGCATGAATGAGTTTTATTGTTATGGGAATTAACAATAAATATAGGGCAGGTCCTTGAAATATGGGCATCTGCTTATACAGGGCAGGTCCTTGAAATATGGGCATCTGCTTCTCTCATTCTTGCCTTAAAACCTTTGAAGACTACTCATTGCCTAGAGAATAAAGTCCAAATTCCTTAATAGAGAATTAAGAGTCTTTCACATTTTTGGCTTAATCTACTTGCCTTGTCTGTTTCTCCTCTGCCACTTGAGATTAACATTCCCCAGGCAGGTCTTGGGAAAACCACAATTACGTTTGCACCAGCCTAATATAATGTTCTTTGATAGGAAATGCCTTTTTTCTTTTCTGGCTACCATCTGTGAAGCCTTCCTCCAGTTTCACTTCCTGTGCTTTGGAGGTAGAATCCGTCATTTTCTCTTCTGCTGCCCCAGTCTCAGGGTTTCTCCCCCATGATGGCACTGTGTGATCGGGACGTTTTTCTGTGAGTGGCTTGAGTAGTGAGACCTTCTACAATGCCTGAAATTTTATAAACATATGTCGTTTATAAATGTCTACTGAACTAGTATGAAGCCTGAGTGAAGATTTACCTATTAATTCACAATTTAATAAGATTCATAAGGCAACTCCTCCAGAATGGTCAGTTTTGCACTACAGCCTGTAAGAGGCTGGAACCAAAGGTATACGAGTGTATTTTGGAATGAGGAGAGTGGCTGCTTGGATTGGGAGAGTCTTAACAATGAGATAGTTGTATACAAAGTCAAATGTGGATGACAACATAGAGCAAATATTTCAAGGAGTAACAGACTTCTTACTGAGGAATGTGAGAGCTATCTAACCTTCTAAATACTACCCTGTGTAAGGGGAACTATGGGAAGAGAAACTAGATCTCAATGCTTCCTAAAGTTTCCATAAATTGTTTCATGGATGGGGAGTGGCTTGGAATTCCTAGTCACTGAGTACTTGGCTATAGTATAGATTTAGAATACTCAAGACTAATGCACTCTCTTTACTAAAATCTGGCAATTTGGTATAGAGAAGTGGGTTGACTTGTTTGAGACTCATAAGGACATGTTTTTCCTGTCTGTCTTTAGGTATAAGCCAAGGTAGTTACAAGATGGGGACTCCCTGATCTCTTTTACTTATGTTTGCTATGTCCACCAGATGCTGCTATTCTTACCATGAAAGGGGCACGTGAGAGATTTGCACTATCTTCCTCATGCGTGCTTTCTTGTGGGATCTATGTTAGTCTCCTTCTTGCCTTCTGCGTTTGGGGAACCCCTGATCATAAGATGTCCTTAGATTTCATCTTCCCAGGCCAATCATATGGGAGTTAAGACACGAAGAAAGCTCACCGGACAGAAGAAAAGGAGGAGAGTTAAGGGAAGAAGAGCACATTCATGCTAATACATTTCTATTGAGAACCTTTTTTTGCCTCACTAACATATCCAACCTCTAATTGATGCCGTTCTGTTTCCATGAGTCTCTGACTTTGGTTTTGTGTTGAGTAGATTTTGGAAAAGCCTAATATGTCCAGGTCAAACACATAGGATTCCGGGAACTAAGAAATAAATTACTCCTCAGATTATTTTATTATAGCCTACTTGGCCATCATGAAGCCATTGATGGGCTTATTTCTATTTGGGTGATCTTCTGTTTAGTTATGAATATCTACATGGATACAAAGTAGAAACAACTCCTTAAAATAAAAACAGGTAACATTTTAAGGCCAGTTTCCAAGAAATCATCCAATCAAAACCTCACTCTAATTTCTCCAATCAACTGTGGTTATTTGCATTTTACCTGTACTGTATTTTAACTGTGTGTCAAAATAACTTTAGCTCTCTCTTAAGAAAAAAGTTGACTCAAGGAAAGGAACTGCAGAGATAGATTTTCCTCAAATGTGGAAAATAATACTATGCCATACATGCTTTATTGTCTTAAATTTTTTTTTTTGGTGAAGTGTTTAAAAAAAATTAAACCTCATGTCATTTCACTCATACATACTTAGGGATGTGCCCTAAAAAATTTAGATATTTTCTTACATCATTCCAATGAATCATACCTAACACAGTTAATAATTCCTTGGTATCAATCTAATACCAAGAGCATTTTCAAATTTTTCTCATTGCCTAAAAAAAAATTTTTTTATAGTTAGTTGACCTAGGGTTCAAAGTCCACACATTGTATTTGAATGTATTTGAATTACTTCAGCTGGATGCAGTAGCTCACACCTGTAATCCTAGCTGCTTTGAAGGGAGGCTGAAGCCAGTGGATTGCTTGAGGCCAGGAGATCAAGACCAGCCTGGGCAACATAAGGAGACCCCATACCTATTAAAGAAAACAAAGAAAAATTAGCTGGGTGTGGTGGTGAGTCGATACTCCCAGCTACTAGGGACGGTGAGATAGGAGAATCACCTGAACCCAGAATCAAGGCTGCAGTGAGCTATGATCATGCCACTGCACTCAGCATGAGTGACAAAGTGAGAATCTCTTGAGAAAACAAAAACTCACTTTAAATCTAGAGCAGTTCCTAGACCACCTTGAACGTCCCACATTCTGGATTTGTGTATTTTCTCATTGCGTCATGTGATGTATGTGTTTTCTGTCTCCTTTAAACTGGATGTTAGTTTTAATTACATTAAGTTTAACCTTCTTGGAGGGTGGATGGGTGCACAAATACTTTATAGGTGGTGCTGTACAGTTTCTATTTCATCACATCAGGAGGTATGTGATATCTGGTTGTTCTACCTACATGGTGGTTTAAGACAGGTCACACAAACGACAGCTCACATGCTAAGTCCGGCCTGCTGCCTGTTTTTGTAAATAAGGTGTTAGGGGAACACAGCCACACTCATGTCGTCTATGATAATGGCAGCGATGAGTAGTTGCTACAGAGGTGGTATAGTCTGCCAAGCCTAAAATATTTATCTGGTCCTTTACAAAAAATATTTGTTAATTCCTGGCTTAGTGTATACATGTTATGACAAACTTATCCTCCAAATGAGGAACCAAGGGCTGTAACCGCTAAACTGACTTGCCTAAGATCACGCAGTCAGTAAGTGGAGGAAGCAGGGCCCACCAAGCCTTCTTTCTGTAGATCCTGTCTCTGCTCCTTACCCGATCTTGTTGCCCTCCCGTTAAGCCATTCTGCTTCCTAAATATCGAGTAGGCAGGTATCAGCAAAAGTTTTATTCTATCCCTACCCTGTCCCACGAGCATTCCAACAAAGCTAGAATTCAGATACTTGAATGATGCACAGAGAAGGAGGTGTAATCTGATACTTTTAGCTGTAAGTGACAGCAAATCAGACTCAAACTAGCTTGAACAGGAATTTATTAACTGTCTTAACCTGAAGCCAACGGTGCTCTCAAGGTCCCATGTTCATTCTGTCTCTTTTTTCTGTCTGTTTAGTGTTGATTTCACTTTTTTATGTTAGTTCCCCTCCTGATCTCATATGGTGTCCAAAGGGCTACATGTATTCTTGCCACACCCAGCGGGAGAGAGGGAAGAGAAACCATACTTTCAAAGATGGCATATTATCCAGGTGCAGTGGCTCACACTTGAAATTCCAGCACTCTGGGACACCGAGGCAGATGGATCGCTTGAGCCCAGGAGCTCAAGAACAGCCTGGGCAACATGGCAAAACCCCATCTCTACAAGACAGACAAACAAACAAACAAACAAAACCAAAATTGGTCAGGCATGGTGACGTGCTCCTGTAGTCTCCCAGCTACTCAGAGGCTAAGGTAGGAGGATTGCCTGGCCCAGGAGATTGAGGCTGCAGTGAGCCATGATTGCACCACCGCATTCCAGCCTGGGCGACAGAGCAACACCTTGTCTCAAAAACAACAACAAACAGACAAAGAAAAACCAGCTGGCATATGAGTGTTTTTTCCTTTAGTCTAATTAGGCCCCCACCTCCATCTCTAGAATACTAATTGTAGCCAGGAGAACCACATACATTAATTGGCTGGGAATAATCAGATTCGTCTCCTTCTGGGGCTGGAAGTGGAGTGGAAACTTGAACAGCAATTAGGATTTTGTTAGAAAGGAGAGGGGGAAATGAAGGGGAAAATCAAGTTTTGGGGAAACTGTGGTTCACGGTCTTTATGGGGGCTAATTTAGACACCGTATTCTTTTTTTTATTTTTATTATACTTTAAGCTCTACAGTACATGTGTACAACGTGCAGGTTTGTTACATAGGTATACATGTGCCATGTTGGTTTGCTGTACCCATTAACTCGTCATTTACATTAGGTATTTCTCCTAATGCTATCCCTCCCCCCTCCCCCCACCCCACGACAGGCCCCTGTGTGTGATGTTCCCCTTCCTGTGTCCAAGTGTTCTCATTGTTCAATCCCCACCTATGAGTGAGAACATGAGGTGTTTGGTTTTCTGTCCTTGTGATAGTTTACTCACAATGATGGTTTCCAGCTTCATCCATGTCCCTAAAAGGACGTGAACTCATCCTTTTTTAAGGCTGCATAGTATTCCATGATGTGTATGTGCCACATTTTCTAAATCCAGTCCATCATTGATGGACATTTGGGTTGGTTCCAAGTCTTTGCTATTGTGAATAGTGCCGTGATAAACATATGTGTGCATATGTCTTTATAGTAGCATGATTTATAATCCTTTGGGTATATACCCAGTAATGGGATGGCTGGGTCAAATGGTATTTCTAGTTCTAGATCCTTGAGGAATCGCCACACTGTCTTCCACAATGGTTGAACTAGTTTACACTTCCAACAACAGTGTAAAAGCATTCCTATTTCTCCACATCCTCTCCAGCATCTGTTTCCTGACTTTTTAATGATCACCATTCTAACTGGTGTGAGATGGTATCTCATTGTGGTTTTGATTTGCATTTCTCTGATGGTCAGTGATGATGAGCATTTTTTCATGTGTCTGTTGGCTACATAAATGTCTTTTTTTGAGAAGTGTCTGTTCATACTCTTTGCCCACTTTTTGATAGGGTTGTTTGATTTTTTCTTGTAAATTTGTTTGAGTTCTTTGTAGATTCTGGATATTAGCCCTTTGTCAGATGGGTAGATTGCAAAAATTTTCTCCCATTCTGTAGGTTGCCTGTTTACTCTGATGATAGTTTCTTTTGCTGTGCAGAAGCTCTTTAGTTTAATTAGATCCCATTTGTCTATTTTGACTTTCATTGCCATTGCTTTTGGTGTTTTAGTCATGAAGTCCTTGCACATGCCTATGTCCTGAATGGTTGCCTAGGTTTTCTCCTAGGGTTTTTGTGGTTTTAGGTCTAACATTTAAGTCTTTAATCCATCTTGAATTAATTTTTGTATAAGGTGTAAGGAAGGGATCCAGTTTCAGCTTTCTACATATGGCCAGCCAGTTTTCCCAGCACCATTTATTAAATAGGGAATCCTTTCCCCATTTCTTGTTTTTGTCAGGTTTGTCAAAGATCAGATGGTTGTGGATGTGTGGTGTTATTTCTAAGGCCTCTGTTCTGTTCCATTGATCTATATCTCTGTTTTGGTACCAGTACCATGCTGTTTTGGTTACTGTAGCCTTGTAGTATAGTTTGAAGTCAGGTAGCATGATGCCTCCAGCTTTGTTCTTTTTGCTTAGGATTGTCTTGGCAACGTGGGCTCTTTTTTGGTTCCATATGAACTTTAAAGAAGTTTTTTCCAATTCTGTGAAGAAAGTCATTGGTAGCTTGGTGGGGATGGCATTGAATCCATAAATTACCTTGGGCAGTATGGCCATTTTCATGATATTGATTCTTCCTATCCATGAGCACGGAATGTTCTTCCATTTGTTTGTGTCCTATTTTATTTTGTTGAGCAGTGGTTTGTAGTTCCCCTTGAAGAGGGTCCTTCACATCCCTTGTAAGTTGTATTCCTAGGTATTTTATTCTCCTTGTAGCAATTGTGAATGGGAGTTCACTTATTTTTTGGCTCTGTGTTTGTCTGTTATTGGTGTATAGGAATGCTTGTGATTTTTGCACATTTATTTTTTATCCTGAGACTTTGCTGAAGTTGATTATCAGCTCAAGGAGATTTTGGGCTGAGACGATGGGGTTTTCTAGATATACAATCATGTCATCTGCAAACAGGGACAATTTGACTTCCTCTTTTCCTAATTGAATACCCTTTATTTCTTTCTCTTGACTGATTGTGCTGGCCAGAGCTTCCAACACTATGTTGAATAGGAGTGGTGAGAGAGGGCATCCCTGTCTTGTGCCAGTTTTCAAAGGGAATGCTTCCAGTTTTTGCCCATTTGGTATGATATTGGCTGTGAGTTTGTCATAAAAACTCTTATTATTTTGAGATATGTTCCATCAATACCTAGTTAATTGAGAGTTTTTAGAATGAAGGGCTGTTGAATTTTGTCAAAGGCCTTTTCTGCATCTATTGAGATAATCAAGTGGTTTTTGTTGTTGATTCCATTTATGTGATGGATTACGTTTATTGATTTGTGTATCTTGAACCAGCCTTGCATCCCAGGGATGAAGCTGACTTGATCATGGTGGATAAGCTTTTTGATGTGCTGCTGGATTTGGTTTGCCAGTATTTTATTGAGAATTTTCACATCGATGTTCATCAGGGATATTGGTCTAAAATTCTCTTTTTTCGTTGTGTCTCTGCCAGGCTTTGGTATCAGGATGATGCTGGCCTCATAAAATGAGTTAGGGAGGATTCCCTCTTTTTCTATTGATTGGAATAATTTCAGATGGTATGGTACCAGCTCCTCTTTGTACCTCTGGTAGAATTCGGCTGTGAATCCATCTGGTCCTGGACTTTTTTTGGTTGGTAGGCTCTTAAGTATTGCCTCAATTTCAGAGCGTGTGATTGGTCTATTCAGGGATTCAACTTCTTCCTGGTTTAGCCTTGGGAGGGTGTATGTGTCCAGGAATTTATCCACTTCTTCTAGATTTTCTAGTTTATTTGTGTAGAGGTGTTTATAGTATTCTCTGATGGTAGTTTGTATTTCTTTGGGATTGGTGGTGATATCCCCTTTATCATTTTTTATTGCATCTATTTGATTCTTCTCTCTTTTCTTCATTAGTCTTGCCAGTGGTCTATCAATTTCATTGATCTTTTCAAAAAACCAGCTCCTGGATTCATTGATTTTTTGAAGGGTTTTTTTATGTATCTGTCTCCTTCAGTTCTGCTCTGATCTTAGTTATTTCTTGCCTTCTGCTAGCTTTTTAATTTGTTTGCTCTTGCTTCTCTAGTTCTTTTAATTGTGATGTTAGGTTGTTGATTTTAGATCTTTCCTGCTTTCTCTTGTGGGCATTTAATGCTATAAATTTCCCTCTAAACACTGCTTTAAATGTGTCCCAGAGATTCTGGTACATTGTATCTTTGTTCTCATTGGTTTCAAAGAACATCTTTATTTCTGCCTTCATTTCGTTATTTACCCAGTAGTCATTCAGGAGCAGGTTGTTCAATTTCCATGTAGTTGTGCAGTTTTGAGTGAGTTTCTTAATCCTGAGTTCTAATTTGATTGCACCATGGTCTGAGAGACAGTTTGTTGTGATTTCTGTTCTTTTACATTTGCTGAGGAGTGCTTTACTTCCAACTATGTGGTCAATTTTGGAATAAGTATGATGTGGTGCTGAGAAGAATGTATATTCTGTTGATTTGGGGTGGAGAGTTCTGTAGATGTCTATTAGGTCCACTTGGTGCAGAGCTGAGTTCAAGTCCTTGATATCCTTGTTAGCCTTCTGTCTTGTTGATCGGTCTAATATTGACAGTGGGGTGTTAAAGTCTCCCATTATTATTGTGTGGGAGTCTATGTCTCTTTGTAGGTCTCTCAGGACTTGTTTTATGAATCTGGTGCTCCTGTGTTGGGTGCATACATATTTAGGATAGTTAGCTCTTCTTGTTGAATTGATCCCTTTACCACTATGTAATAGCCTTCTTTGTCTCTTTTGATCTTTGTTGGTTTAAAGTCTGTTTTATCAGAGACTAGGATTACAACCCTTGCATTTTTTTGCTTTCCATTTACTTGGTAGATATTTGTCCATCCCTTTATTTTAAGCCTATGTGTGTCTCTGCACATGAGATGGGTCTCCTGAATACAGCACACTGATGGGTCTTGACTCTTTATCCAATTTGCCAGTCTGTTAGACACCATATTCTTTATGGGGCTAATAAGACCTATGTCCCTGCTGAGGAAAAAGAAATTCTGACTAAAGCTGCTGTCTCTAATTAATTGTGTCTATTGTTTGTACACTAGGATGAGATTTGGTCTCAGGGTGGAACGTTTGTATGATATTTATATTCCATTAACTTTTAAATCCAAGATTATCTTCATAGAAAAATTACAAGTTTCCATCAATATGTAACATTTACATATTTTTCAAAATTTAAAATAAACTTGAAGTGAATAGCACTTAAATGATAATGGCTTATTAATTTGTTGCAGAAACTTGCAGAAGTAGATCTGCAATAATGAAGGGAAAAACAATCAGTAAGAATCAAAACTATATGAACTATAGCATGGGATTTTTAACCTAAGGAAAAAACTGTTAAAAAAGCAACTGTAATTTATTTCTGTGCTAACAAGTTCTTGACGGGTTAACTTTAGATAATTTAGATAATGGCAAGAACATTAACTTTTTGGTACACTGTGTTATAAAGTTTGGAAGGAGAAAATGTAAAGATGGATTTTTGGAAGATGTAGTTCAGTACTTCTAAAATATAACTGTCTATTATAATCACCTGGAAAGTTTTTGTTAAATTCAGAAATTTTATTTTAATTGGGGTGGGGGTGATTTTTAAAAAGTCCCCAAGTGATTCTAGTGTACAGTTAGCTTTAGTTGAATCTAAAGACAGGCCAAAAACCCTACTGAGGGGTCATCCACTCTAGGCCTGGACCCCAGCGCTCAAGTCTAAACCAGAGAGACTAATTATCATATTTCATTGATTCTAAGGTGTGCGCCATAGCTTCTGCCCACCTCTGCCAAATGCGTCTCTGAAACTGGGACGTGGTCAGCCGAGCACTCAGACAGCCTGAGCAGGTGCATCATCACCTGCAGCCAGAGTGACAGCAGATTGGAGGAAATTGCTTGGGCTAGTGTTTTTCTCCTTTAAGAAATGCAGCGTCACTCTCACTTACCATACATAGGTACGCACAAGAGTAATATATGAGAAAATCTGTCAAATAAATCTAGAAGAACTTTCAAAAAATATAAATAATTCTAAGTGAGAAGAAAACTTTGAGTCATAGTTTAATTGGTAACAATTTTGTCTCCTTTCTTTGTAGCATAGAATGTAATCAGTGGTATCTTAGATTTGATCAAATATGGTAACAATCATCTAGTATTACAATAAATGTATTTTCGAAAGAAAGAAACCACCATTGATTATAAATGGGCAACGATGACAACAAATCCTTACTTTTTCTCACCTTTCTCCCTGTAATAACTAGATACTTAGTTATTTGAAAATCAGCTTCTTCCTTCTCCCATGACAAAGTTACCAATGCACACCAATCAATATTGAGGACTCTAGCCAACTACTTGTTTTTTTCCAATCTTGCTTTTAATATCCGTTGTCAACATGATTTTAAGCAGAGTCATTATTTGCCTTTATGGTATGACATGAAGCATGCTGAGAAGCTTGTCCTGGACAAACACACTATCTTTCATCAATGCCCAGACTTTAATTGATAGAAATTTTTTTACTTTGGGTTATTATCATTGGATACTGTTCAATACATGCCTGATAGAGGTAGTAAATTAAACACCTCTTTCCCCACTAATAACTTAGTAAATTAGTTTATCACAACATTTTAAGTGTGTGGTTATATGAGGATAGTATTTGATATAGAAGGGAAAAGAAGAAAGAGTAGAGAGATATGTCCAAGGCAGTAGTATGTTGGTATGTGATTAAAAATGGGCTAGACTCCAGGAAGGAAAAAGCCCTGATGTGTAGCACTTGCCAATTTCCATGGTGTAAATATCTCCACCATTACTGATTTCAAGCTACCAACCTCCTGTTATTGAATGTGAAGTTGAGAAGTTGAGAGCAGAAACAAAGGAAAACCTGGGTAAATTCTTTGAGCAAATAAAGATAGTAGAGGGCAGATGAGAGGAGAACAGACTCTTTGGCTTCCTCAGGTCTGTGGAGGGTAGCAATGTTAAAAGGATGTGCCTGCTGATTAAGGATGGATCCTTAATCTACTCCTATTTCCCAGTTTTTCAAGTATAATGGAACAGAATTGTAGTCCCACTCTTCTTTATTATTTTTAATTAAAAATTTATGGGGTGATTTTATGACTTTATAGTTCAATCAAGAGTGGTTTATTTCTCCAACTAACATCTGTAGAATCAAGCTGTAAATCTGTGTATCTTGGGTGTTCAGCTACCTCTATGCACATGGAAGACATACACATGTTTTTGGCTTTTGATTTAATAAATTAGAAGATTCTCATATTTGTGGTCTTCTTGAATATATGTATACACACACACACACACATACACACACATATTCCCCATTATTTGTGGGAAAAAGGAAGATGCCCAATTAAAATTACATGCAAAGAAAACATTTTGTCATTTTAATTTTATTATTGGTTATTTTTTAAAACAGAAAATCTATCTTGCTATGTTCTCTGAAAAAGAATCACTGGGAGCCTTATGTGGTTCTAAACATTTCACACTTTTGAGAAAAATAATGAAATAGTACTTGAAACAGGCATTTTAGACTTTAAAGAAAGGTCAAACTTTTCCTAGAAAGAGACATAGGTTAAAGGCTTCCTTTGGGAATTTTTTCCCTTCTAATTAGTTATGTATTGATGTTACGTGTCTCATGTTAATTACCTAATTTCTCCCCGGAGATCAAGACCTCAGTCATCAAAAATCAGGATGCTTTGCTCAGGGAGAAACTGAAACAATTTTGTTTATAATGATATGGTGGATATAAAAGATGTAATGAAATGGAAATCTTAAGTAGGAGATGTAGAGAAATATAATATAATCTCATTACCATTTTTAAGCAAAAAGGAATTTTTCAATCTACAAATTTATAATTCTACAGGAAACTCACATATGGGCTCAGATTTGGAAGAGTAATTGTCGGGTTTTTTTCACTTAATACTTTTCCTCATCTTACTCTCCTCCTCTTTCCCAGTCCATAAGGACCTCTGTTTCAGGAGAGGCTCATGGATGGAAAGTAAATGAATGCTCTTCTGAACTTTTGCTTTAACTATGTGGATCTGTTTATGGAACTCTCATTTGGGGATGGTAACCTATAAAATGTTTGTTGAACTTGGAACAGTGTCAAGATTTTTCGATGGGTCTCAAAAATAATTGTAATAGTTTCCCCTACCCCCTTGGTTTTTGTTTTTTAAACAAAAATCTCATGCCCCTACAGCTATTTAAAGGAAAAAAAACCAAAAAACAAAAGGAAACAAAACCCAGATTTGGTACCTGAAATATAAATTCTGGAAGAATTTCTAATTTGCAGGTTGTATATCTTGGTTGAGCAAATCTTTGCTTAGCTAATCAAGTGCAGAAAATTGGACTAGGAGTTTTCTGAAGATAGTTTATAAATAAATAACACTGATAGTATCAGAGACAGATGGATATCTTTCTCTAAATATATCCTCTAAGGATAAATTTAAATATATATATACACACACACATATATTTCCAGTCATATGAGTATTTTTCTATGAAATATTCTCATTGATTAGTTTTTAGCAGGCATGCCATAGCCTCAATTTACAAACAGGATGACTTCCTTGTCCTCCATTTGGTATTTTTTGCCATTTTTTTCTAAATTTAAATAAGTTATTTGTAACTATATGAATATGCATGCTTTATGACAATGAAGCAAAACCTTCCACATGCTGGCTGACTTCTAAATTCCCAAGGTTTCATGGCACTACGGTGGGTGAGAAATACGCAAACTTCACAGAAAGGGCAAAGTTGAACATTCCGGTTTACTTTTTTGAGCTGGGGTTGGTGTTTTATATTTTTCTTTCTTCCCAGGCCGCCTCTTACTGTTTTCTGTAGTTAATAGCCAGCTCAGCCACAAGGTCTGTATGCCTCCAAAGTGTTTATGGGGCACCTGCACCTGAGAATTTGATAAGGAATTCCTGCTGTGATAAAAAGTGCTCTTAGGTCAAATGTGCAGTGGTAAAATTAATTGTTTTGAAACTGTGTGTCTCAAGCCATGTATAAAAGTTGTATTATTTACTGCCTAGGACACCACCTGTGTAATGCAGCTGTCTCAACCATTTTATGCACACATACACACCCACACACACATACACAGAAAGAAAGAGAAAGGGAGGAAGAGAGAAATTATATTCAAGGGGTGATTTTATTTGGGTTAAAGCCATACTCTCTAGAGGTTTTGTTTTCCACCTAATTGAAAACATCTACAACACTCCTGCCAAAGAACCCCGAACACAGTCCAACCTGGAGATGGCGGCCTTCCCATCTTCAAACTATGAATCATTGATGATCTTGCCTCAAATCTAGGCCCAAGTATAAGGTTCTGCTTATCAAACAAAAATAGTAGCAAACAGCAGAATCATTGAAGTGACAGCTACTTGATTCTCAGCCAAAGAATTGTCATTAGGCTTTTAGTCCTCAAATGTTTCATGGAAGTAGCTGAAGTGAGGCTAATTTTAAATATCTCAGGGAGCTCAGTGAAAGGTCTTTCCTACTTGTACTCCCTGGTGCATGCTTTATATGGCCATTTGACATTTTCTTGCCCTCTAGACCCCACCCCCATTTGTTAAAATAGATTCAACAGTAACAAAGCCCTGTTTGGTTAATGTATCACTGTTAATTTATCAGTCTCAGTTAATTTAACTCTGAGGTCAAGTTTCTTTCACAGGACACAAATAAGGAGAGCAAAGATCATTCTGAGGCTAAAAGAAAGGAGACTGAGGGGCCTGGCATGGTGGCTCATGCCTGTAATGCTAGCACTTTGGGAAGCTGAGGTGGGCAGATCACTTGAGGTCAGGAGTTTGAGACCAGCCTGGCCAACATGGTGAAACCCCGTCTCTACTAAAAATACACACATTAAAAAAATTAGCTGAGTGTGGTGGTGGGCACCTGTAATCCCAACTACTTGGGAGGCTGAGGCAGGAGAATCACTTGCACCTGGGAGGCCGAGGTTGCAGTGAGCCGAGATCACTGCACTCCAACCTGGGCAACAGAGTGAGTGACTCAAAAAGAAAAAAAAAAAAAAAGAGAGAAAAAAAAGAAAAAAGGGAAGAGGCTGCTGATTTTTTAGCTTAGATCAGGGAGGGCTTGGTGAACTACAGCCCACAGGACAAATCCTATCCTTTGCCTGTTTTTCAAAATAAAGTTTTATTGGAAGACAGCCATGCTCATTTAGTAACATAGTGCCTATAGCTGGTTTCACACTATAACACTATAAGAGCAGAGTTGAGAAATCATGGCAGAGCTAATGCAGTTCACAAAACCAAAGATATTTACTTTCTGTGCCACTATACGAAGTGCCAACCCCTGACCACTAGAGGTTAGTGTTTAAGGACTTTCCTGGGTTTTGCTATCAAGCAAGTAAGTGCCCAAGACCCCTGAGCCTGTGGAATGAAGCATGAAACAAAGCTCCTGGAAATGATGGCAACAGGGCAAATTTGGCTTTTGCATACATCAGTGGTGAGCTGTCTGTCAGAACTCACAAACCTGGATGTTACAGCTGACCCTTGAACGACACAGTTTTGACCTACACAGGCCCACCTGTGTGTGAATTTTTTTCAAGAAATATATTGAGAAAATTTTTGGAGATTTGTGAGAATTTGAAAAAACTTGCAAACCACCTAATGTAGAAATATTGAAAACATTAAGAAAAAGGTATGTTATAAATGCATGAAATATATATAGATACTAGTCTCTTTATGATTCACTACCATAAAATATACATGAATCTATTATAAAAAGTTAAAATGTATCAAAACGTATGCACACAAACATGAACCATACATGGCACCATTTGCACTAGGAATTCATAACTGCATAAAAGTTACTGTAGCACACACTGTACCACTGTAATAATTTCCTAGCCACCTCCTGTTGCTACTGCAGTTAGCTCAAGTGTTACAAGTATCTGCTTACAACATCATGTGATGCTAATTATCTCTGAGTGAGCAGTTCATCTCTTCAGTAAATTGCATATCACAGTAAAAAATGATTTCTCAAGGTTCTTGCGTATTTTTCACTTTGTTTAGTGCAATACCATAAACATTGAATAACACTATGAGACCCATATGAAGTGCCGCTAGTGATGCTGGAAGTGCTCCCAAGAAGCAGAGAAAAGTCATAGCATTACAAGAAAAAGTTGAATTGCTTGATATGTAATGTAGATTGAGGACTGCAGCTGCGGTTGCCTGCCATTTCAGACATGATTAAACTTTCAGACACAACTTAAACTTTCCATATCAATAGACACAGTACAGTACTTGAAAGGTATTTTCTCTTCTTTATGATTTTTTAAATAACATTTCTTTTCCCTACCCTACTTTAAGAATACAATGCATAATAATGGTGGTATAAAATATAACATGCAAAATATATGTAAATTGGTTGTGTATGTTATGGTAAGGCTTTTTGTCAGCAGTAGGCTATTAGTAGTTAAGTTTTTGGAGAGCCAAAAGATATACACAGTTTTTTTTTCTTTTTGAGACAGAGTCTTGGTCTGTCACCCAGGCTGGAGTGCAGTGGCGCGATCTCGGCTCACAGCAGCCTCTGCCTCCCGGGTTCAAGCGATATACACAGATTTTTTTATTATGCATGTGGTCAGTGTCCCTAATCCCAGAGATTTTCAAGGTTCAACTGTATCTAAATGTGGGGAGGATAATTTTGGTGAAATTTTCTCAACGTCATTGCAAAGAACATTAGCGCCATACAAAAGATTGATAATTTCATGAAAAAGTGATTACCTTGGGGAAATAAATGTATTATATGCTTGGGCTAAGCAAAGTTGGAGAGTTTTCTTCACTCTAAGCCTTATCATTCACTAATGTATAATTATAATTATTCACTGATATATAATTATAATTTACTAATGTGGAACATAAGAGGAGTGTAATGTGCATGTTACAGTATTTCTCAATCTTACTTAGCAATAGAAACATATTCTTTTGGATCATCTAGAAATATCTTATGGGCTACATCTTGTCATGGAATACTATCTAGAAATCCTCTCCAGGGTCTCAGCATGCCTGAAATCTGTTTCCGTTTTTCGATATTAATTGTTCCAGTTCTCTTTCCAGCTGGCAATGCTGATATTTGCTGGGTACACAACAGTACAGCCTGTCCAGTTGTTAAATGTCTTGAAATACTTCTTTACCAGCTGGCAAACAATAACTTCTCTGAACCATTAAATGCACCCTATATCCCTGGCTAGCCTGGTTTCTGTGCTGAGATCTTCCAGACTTCTGCACATCCTAATGAATAAAGGTTATCACTTGGCAGGGGTGTGGAGATGGGAGGAAGAGGTTCAGGATTATGCTCCAGCACTACCAGAGCCTGTGTCCTGTCTGGCCACTGCTCATACCCTACAGGTTTTTAAATATTTTGGATAAAACTCTCCAAATTCTAGGATGAGTGCATGTATTTTCTAGCCCACTATAAATGTCTTGCCTGTAATGATATAGAGGTCACAGCATCACTGAAGCCAAACAGATTATGTGACACAACAAGTTTAGAAACATCAGGACTATTGTGCAAGTGCAAATGGGGAATTAGAAGTTTAGAGCAATGGCCTAAATTCTCACATAAGCACCTTATCTCTCCCAGCTGAGTAAATACAGCTTAATGCAAGTGACTAGTGATGACATCAGGTATACCTTGAGTATTCTCTAAAAGGCAATAAAAAAGAGAAAAGGTTGGTATTTCAATGACTATTAGTAACAAATTTGTGATGCATTTGAGAAGTGTTTGATCCATATTAATACGTTAAGAAGTGTTGGTCTAATGGGGGACTCAGATAAATAAATAGTCATGGTAATATGATAGATAAATGCTGTGATGGGGAGAAGCACAGGGCTGAGCACCTCAACTGGACTTGGGCAGGGCAAATTAACCATGAAATATTTTTTGGAGGAAGAGACATGTGAGCCAAGTCGGAAAGTATGAGCTTGTTAGGATGGGAAGGGGAATGGAAGAGAGCATTTCCAATAGAGGGAACAGGGTATTCTGACTTCAGCTTTGCTTCTTATGTTTTTTCCTTTTAAATTCCTGTCTCGGAACTCAGTTCAAATTATTATATTTATATACTTGTCTTATCTCTTCTATTACAGACACTATGACTTTTTGAGGGCAGAGTCTTGATCATCTTTTTATACACTCACTTTGTCCATTATATAAGGTTAAAATAAATTTGTAAAATTAAGTTGGGAAAAGTGTACATTTGTATTACTTAGGGTTGTCCCAAGAAACGGAATAGGAAGATGCCTGAATAGAAGCCATCATCGGTAGTCCCTCGCAACAGGAACACTAATTGAATAACTACCAGCACAAAAAAACACACCTTCATAAGAACCAAAAAACTAGGTGAGCAATCACAGTATCCGATTTTAACTTCATGTCACTGAAAAGAGGCAGTGAAGAGGGTGGGAAAAGCAGTCTTTAATCACCAGTGCCATTCCTCTCACATCCCCTGGCAGTGGCTGCATGTCATGGTGAATCTGTGTGCTTGAGGCAGTGAGGGCACAGTGATTGTGGGACCCTGCATTGAACCCAGTGCTGCCCTGTCATAGTGGAAAACAAAACTGCGCTAAACTCAACCCACACCCACCCACAGAGGGAGCACTTAGACCAGCCCTAGCCGGAGGGAAGCTGCCCATCCCAGTGGTCAGAACTTGAGTTCCAGCAAGCTTTGCCAGAGTGGGCTAACATGCTCTGGGGTCCTAAATAAACTTGAAAGGTGGTATGGCTATAAGCAATGCAATTCCTAGGCAAGTCCTAGTACTGTGCTGGGCTCAAAGACAGTGAATGTGGACAAAAACTGGGGTGGCCAAGGAAGTGCTTATGTCACCTTCCCTCAACCTCCTTTTGTTTGAGGAGAGGAGAGGGAAGGGGAAAGAGGACTTTGTCTTGCTTCTTGGATACAAGATCATCCACAGCAGGATAGGGCACTGGGAAGAATTTTGAGGCCCCCACCCCAAGTCCTAGCTCTGAGGTAACATGTCTAGAACACCCTGGGCCAGAACAGAACCTGCTGCCTTGAAAGGAGGGCTCCAGTCCTGGCAGTGTTCATCACCTGCTGACTAAAGAGCCCCTGGGCCCTGAAAAACCATCACCAATCCCAAGGTAATATTCAATGGGCCTTGGTTGGCACTCTGAGATGTGCTGGCTCCAGGTACAAGCTCAGCCACAATGGGATAGGGCACCAAATGGGCTCTTGGGGTCCCTGATTCTAGGCCTTGGCTATTGGACAGCATTTCTGGACCCTCCCTGGGCCCAAAGAATGCCCACTACCCTGAAGGATGAGTCCCAGGCCTGGCAGCATTCACCACAAGCTGACTAAAGAGCCCTTAGGCCTTAAGGGAACATCAGCAGTAGCCTGGCAGTACCCATTGTGGGTCTGTGGTGGTGGTGATGACCATGGTGGGGGGCCCCTCTGCCTATGAAAAAGGGAGGGAAGAGTGGGAAGGACCTTGTCTCATGGCTTGAGTGCCAGCTTCACTGCAATAGAGTAGAGTACCAGGTAGATTCCCGGGGTTTTTGACTCCAGTCTCTGGCTCCTGGATGGCATCTTTGGATCTGCCCAGGGCTTGGGGAATCTTGCCATTCTGAAGGGAAGAACACAGCCTGGCTGGCTTAGCCACCTACCGATTATAGAGCCCAAGGGCTTTAAGCGAACATAGGTGGTAGCCAGGTAGTGGTTACACTGGGCCTTGGGTGAGACCCGGTGCTATGTTGGCTTCAGGTCTGACTCAGTGCAGTCCCAGTGCTGGTGGACACAGGAGTGCTTGTGTCCCCCTAGTCCCAGCTCCAGGTGGCTCAGCGCAGAGAGACTCTGCTTGTTTGCAAGAAATTAAGGGAAGAGAACAGGAGTCTCTGCCTGATAAACCAAAGATTCTCTTGTATCTTATCCAAGACCACCAAGATGGTACCTATATAAGTCTGCAGGAACCACAGCATTACTAGGCTTGGAGTTCCTCTAATGCAGATACAGGGTAGATCACAACACCTAAGACTCTTTGAATACCTGGAAAGCCTTCCCAAGAAAGATGGGTACAAACAAGACCAGACTGTGAAGACTGCAATAAATTCCTAACTTTTCAATGTCCAGACACTGAGGAACATCTACAAGTATTAATAACATCCAGGAAAACATGACCTCATCAAATGAACTAAATAAGGCACAAGGGATCAATACTGGAGAAACAGAGATATGTGAGCTTTCAGGCAGAGAATCCAAAACACCTGCTTTGAGGAAACTCAAAGAAATTCAAGATAACATAGAGAAGGAATTCAGAATTCTATCAGGTAAATTTAACAAGGAGATTGAAATAATTAAAAAGAATCAAGCAGAAATTCTGGATATGAAAAATGGAGTGAACATACTGAAGAATGCATCAGAGTCTCCTAATAGTAGAATTGAAATGCAGAAGAAAGGATTAGTGAGATGGAAGATAAACTACTTGAAAATACACAGTCAGAGGAGACAAAAAAATTTAAAAAGAATAGAAAAGAATGAAGCATGCCTACAAGATCTAGAAAACAGCCTCAAAAGGGCAAATCTAAGAGTTATTAACCTTAAAGAGGAGGTAGAGAAAGATAATAGGGGTAGAAAGTTTATTCAATTGATAATAACAGAGAACTTCCCAAACCTAGAGAAATATATCAATATTGAAGTACAAGAAGGTTATAGAACACCAGCAGATTTAACCCAAAGAAGACTATTTCAAATCATTTAATAATCAAACTCCCAAAGGTCAAAGGTAAAGAAAGGAACCTAAAAGTAGTAAGAGAAAATAAATAAATAACATACAATGGAGCTCCAATACATCAGGCAGGAAACTTTTCACTGGAAACCTTAAAGGCCAGAAGAGAGTGGCATGACATATTTAAAGTGCTGAAGAAAAAAAACATATCCTAGAACAGTATATCTGGTGAAAAATCTAGTGAAAAATATCCTTCAAACTTGAAGGAGAAATAAATACTTTCCCAACAAACAGAAGTTGAGGGATTTCATCAACACCAGGCCTGTCTTGCAATAAATTCTAAAGTGAGTACTTCAATCAAAAAGAAAAGGATGTTAATGAACAACAAGAAAGCATCTGAAAGTGCAAAACTCACTGGTAATAGTATGTACCCACAAAAACACAGAATATTATAACACTGTAACTGTGGTGTGTAAACTACCCTTATCTTAAATAAAAGACTAAACAATGAACCAATCAGAAATAATAAGTACAACTTTTCAAGACATAGTCAGTACATTAAGAAATAAATAGAAACAACAAAAAGTTCAAAAATGGGGGGATGAGGTTAACATGTACAGTTTTGATTAGTTTTCTCTTTGCTTGTTTATTCGGTGTTTTCTTCAGTTTCAAATAATGAGCTATAAGATAGTATTTGCAAGCCTCATAGTAACCTCAAATCAGAAAACATACAACAAATACACAAAAAGTAAAAAGAAAGAAATTAAATCATACCACCACAGAAAATCACCTTTGCTAAAAGAAAGATAGAAAGGAAGGAAAAGAATACCACAGAATAACCAGAAAACAAATAACAAAATGGCAGGAGTAAGTCCATACTTATCGATAGTAACATTGAATGTAAATGGACTACATTTTCCAGTAAAAATACAGTAAAGTGACTGAATGGATAAATAAACAAGACCCAGTGATCTGGGTCTAAGATCACAAGCACAGGCGACCAAAGCAAAAATAGACAAGTGGTATCACATCAAGTTAAAAAGCTTCTGCACAGCAAAGGAGACAATCAACAAAAGGAAGAGATGACCCACTGAATGGGAGAAAATATTTGCAAACTACCCATCTTACAAGGGATTAATAATTAGAATATATAAGGAGCTCAAACAACTATATAGACATGTATCTAATAATCTGATTTTAAAACGGGCAAAAGATATGAATAGATATTTTCCAAAAGAAGACACACAAATGGCCAGCGGTTATGTGAAAAGGAGCTCAACATTACTGATCATCAGAGAAATGCAAATCTAAAACTACCACAAGATGTCATCTCACTCCAGTTAGAATGGCTTTTATCTAAGAAACACACTTCACCTACAAAGACATGCATAGAATGAAAGTAGAGGGATGGAAAAAGATACTCCATGTCAATGGAAACCAAAAAAGAATAGGAGTCACTATACTCATATCAAAAGAGATTTCAAGGTAACAACTATGAAAAGAGACAAAGAGGTTATTGTATAATGATAAAGCGGTCAATTTGGAAGCAAGATAGAACAATTGTAAATATATATGAACCCAATTCTGTTGCACCAAGATATATAAAGGAAATATTATTAGAGCTAAAGAGAGAGACAAGTCCCAATACAATAATAGCTGAAGACTTCAAGACCCCACTTTTAGCATTGGAAATATCTTTCAGATAGAAAATCAACAAAAAAAAATTAGACTTAATCTGCATTATAGACCAAATGGACCTAATAAATATTACAGAACATTTCATCCAATGGCTGCAGAAAACACATTCTTTATCTCAGCACATGAAGCATTCTCTAGGACATACCATATTTTAGGTCACAAAACAAATTTTAAAACATCAAAAAAATTAAAATAATATCAAACATCTTCTCTGACCACAGTGGAACAAAACTAGAAGTCAATAACAGGAGGAATTTTTGAAACTATACAAACACGTGGAAATTAAACAATATGCACCTGAATGACCAGTAGGTCAATGAAGAAATTATAAAGGAAATTGAAAAATTTCTTGAAACAAATGATAATGGAAACACAACATACCAAAACCTATGGGATACAATGAAGGCAATACTAAGAAGTTTATAGCTATAAGCACCTACATCAAAAAAGAAGAAAAACTTTGAATAAATAGCTTATCAATATTTCTTAAAGAACTGGAAAAGCAAGAGCAAACCAAACCAAAACTTAGTAGATTAAAATAAATAATAAAGATCAGAGCAGAAATAAATGAATTTGAAATGAAGAAAACAGTACAAAAATCAACAAAATGAAAAGTTGGTTTCTTAAAAAGGTGAACAAAATTGACAAACCTTTAGCCAGACTAACAAAGAAAAAAAGAGAGAAAACCCAAAACAAAATTAGAAATGAAAAAGGAGACATTACAACTGATACCACAGAAATTCAAAGGATCATTAGTGGCTACTATAAGCAACTATATGCCAATAAACTGGAAAATCTAGAAGCAATAGATGAATTCCTAGACACATATAACCTACCGATATTGAACCATGATGAAATCCAAATCCTGAACAGACCAATAACAGGTAATGAAATGGAAGCTGTATTAAAAAGTCTACCAGCTAAGGAAAGTCAAGGATCTGATGGCATCACTGCTGAATTCTGCCACACATTTAAAGAAGAATTAATACCAATTATACTCAAACTATTCAAAAAAATAGAGAAGGGGATAATACTTCAAAATTCATCCTATGAGGGTAGTATTACCCTGATATGAAAAACAAAGAAACATCAGAAAAAGAAAACTACAGGCCAATACCCCTAAAGAATATTGATGCAAAAATACTCAATAAAGTACTAGCAAACCAAATTCAATAACACATTAAAAAGATCATTCATCGTGACCAAGTGGGATTCATCCCAGGGATGCAAGGATGGTTCAACATATGCTAATCAATTAATGTGATAAATCATGTCAACGGAATGAAGGACAAAAACCATATGATCATTTTAGTTGATGCTGAAAGGCATTTGATAAAATTCAACATTCCTTCATGATAAAAATTCTCAAAAAACTGCATATAGAAGGAGTATACCTCAACATAATAAAAACCATATATGATAGACCCGTAGGTAGTATCATATTGAATGAGGGAAAACTGAAAGCATTTCCTCTAAAATCTGGAACATAACAAAGATGCTCACTTTCATTAGTACTGTGTTTTTAACACAATACTGGAAATCCTAGCTAGAGAAATCAGACAGGAGAAGGAAACAAACAAAGGGCATCCAAACTGGAAGGAAGAAGTCAAATTATCCTTGTTTGCAGATGACATGATTTTATATTTGGAAAAACCCAAAGACTCCACCAATAAAACTATTAGAACTGATAAAAAAATTCAGTAAAGTTGTAGGACATTGGACTGGGCAAAGATTTCTTGAATTTACTTCACAAGCACAGATGACCAAAGCAAAAATAAACAAGTAGTATCACATCAAGTTAAAAATCTTCTGCACAGCAAAGGAGACAATCAACAAAAGGAGAGATGACCCACTGAATGGGAGAAAATATTTGCAAACTACCCATCTTACAAGGGATTAATAACTAGAATATATAAGGAGCTCAAACAGCTATAGAGACATGTATCTAATAATCTGATTTTAAAACGGGTGAAAGATATGAATAGATATTTTCCAAAAGAGGACATACAAATGGCCAACGGTTATATGAATAGGAGCTCAACATTACTGATCATCAGAGAAATGCAAATCCAAAACTACCACAAGATGTCATCTCACTCCAGTTAGAATGGCTTTTATCTAAAAGACAGGCAATAAAAAATGCTGGTGAGGATATGGAGAAAAGGGAACCCTTGTACACTGTTGGTGGGAATGTAAATTAGTACAACCACTGTGGAGATCAGTTTGGAAGTTCTTCAAAAAATGAAAAATAGAGCTATCATAATATTCAGCAATCCCACTTCCAGGTAGATAACACAAAGAAAGGAAATCAGTATATGAAAGAGGTATCTGCACTCCCATGTTTATTGCAGCACTATTCACAATATCCAAGATTTGGAACCAACTCAAGTGTTCACCAACAAAAATAATTTGGTACATACACACAATGGAATACTATTCAGCCATAAAAACAATAAAATCTTGTCATGTGCAACAACATGGATGGAACTGGAGATCACTATGTTCAGTGAAATAAGCCAGGCACAGAAAGACAAACTTTGCATGTTTTCACTTATTTGTGGGTGCTAAAAATTTAAACAATTGAACACATGGAGATAGAGAGTAGAAGGATGGTTACCAGAGGTGAGGAAGGGTAACTGGGAGGTTGGGAGGAAGTGGGGATGGTTAATGGGTACAAAAAATAATTAGAAAGAATAAATAAAAACTAATATTTGGTAGCACAACAGGGTGACTATAGTCAATAATAATTTAATTGTAAATTTAAACATTATGGAAAGAGTATAATTGGATTGTTTGTAACACAAAGGATAAGTACTTGAGGTGATGGATACTCCATTTACCCTCATGTGATAATTGTGCATTGCATGCTTTTATCAAGACATCTCATGTACTCCATAAATATGTATCTCTACTATGTGTCCATGAAAATTAAAAAAAAAATAAGATTTATTTACTTATTTAGAGACAGCGTCTTGCTCTGTCATCCAGGCTGGAGTGCAGTGGTGCCATCATGGCTCACTGCAGCCTCAACCTTCAGACTCTTTCAATCCACCCACCTCAGCCTCCTGAGTAGCTGAGACTACAGGCTTGTACCACCATGCCGCATTAATTTGTGTGTGTGTGTGTGTGATTTTTTTTTTTTTTGGTAGAAATGGGGTTTCACCATGTTGCCCAGACTGGTCTTGAACTTCTGGGCTCAAGTGATCTGCCTACCTTGGCCTCCCAAAGTTCTGGGATTACATGCGTGAGCCATCATGCCTGGCCTGATTTTATTGTATTTATTTATCACTTGAAAAAATATCTCTATCAATTGCTTTGGGAGACCCACCTTATACCAGTAAAAATGAGGCATTTAACAATACTCATTTTAAAATCAGATTATTAGATATAGTAAAATGGAGGTTTTAGTTCTTTTTTTAGGGCTTCCTCAGAATCTCCTTAAAGGTGTCTAAGGACTTCATACTTGAAGCATATAAAGTAGCTACCAAAAGAGTATATTACTGTGTTAGTTGCTGGCCTAAGGGCATTAAGATATGATTTTAGTTAAATCTCTTATGATTGCCAAATGAAAAAATCCATTTCCAACCATTTCGTGCATCAAAGAAATTCAGTGTAAGTCCACTGAATTAACTCATGGATACAAACCCAAGAAGTTAGGTAAATATCATGAGCAGGGCCTAGGTACTGGCCAGCTGTCAGGAACCCTGGTAAGGAGTTATCTCCTTCTTTCTTTGATACTGTTTGACTGTGTCTCCACCCAATTCTCATCTTGAATTGTAATGCCCACGTGTCAAGGCGTTGGCGGGGGGACCTGTAGTCCCCACCTGTCAAGGGAGGGAGGCGATTGGATCATTGGGGCAGTATCCCCCATGCTGTTCTCGTGATAGTGAGTGAGTTCTCATGAGATCTGATGGTTTTATAAGTGTTTGACAGTTCCTCCTTCACATACTCGCTCTCTCTCGCTCTCTCTCACTCTCTTCTCTCTCTCGTTCTCTCTCT
Source organism: Pongo abelii (assembly GCF_028885655.2). NCBI lineage: Eukaryota > Metazoa > Chordata > Mammalia > Primates > Hominidae > Pongo > Pongo abelii. The sequence continues at coordinate 102,630,440 of NC_071988.2, read as the reverse complement.
CGTTCTCTCTCTCTCTCCCTCTTGCTCCCTCTCATTCCCACCTGCTGCCCTGTAAGATGTGCTTGCTTCCCCGTAAGATGTGCTTGCTTCCCCTTCCGCCATGATTGTAAACCTCCGCAGCCATGCGGCACTATGAGTCAATTAAACCTCTTTCCTTTGTAAATTATCCAGTCTTGGGCAGTTCTTTATAGCAGTGCAAAAATGGATTAATACATTCTTCTTCAGTCTTTCCCTCTTTCTCTTCCTCTTCAGGCAGCATTTTTGGCAATCACATGGCTAAATACCACCACCCACATTTCTATCTCATCAAGCTGCCCACCTGGATTGCCGGGTGTTTCTTAGTTCTAGGCCAAGATTGTGGAAAGATTTGTTTGGATCACTTGCTTTCTATTCAGTAATGGATGTGGAGAATGTCACACAGTATAGACATTGCTACTTTGATTTTCTTTGCTCCTCTGTGTCGATGGAATTGTCAGAGAAGCACAAAACTTAACTATTATGTTTGTGCCATTTAGTGTTAACAGCAATCTTTGCAGGCAGGAATTAGTATTTCCATTTTTTTCACCAGGCAACTGAGGTTCAGAGGGAAATAATTCCTGTAGATCATAAAGTTAAGACCCCAAATTGAGACTGTCTGATTCCAAAACCTGTGACCTGTTCTTCCTATCTATTTCTTCTCAGTTTCTGGCTAGAAAACGATTTGCTGCAGAAGGGAGATGACAACATATGTGGGCAAAGTAGATCAACTACTTGCCTGAGATTGTAGGAGTTGTGATGGGTTGATTGCCATTCCCTACCCAAAGTGAACCAGAGGAAAACATTTTCGTGGGACTTGTCTTAAAGGGAGGTGGCAGAGCCCTTGGTTCAAAGTGGCATGGACTTGGATAATACTTCTGAGGTATCCACAGCACCTTCTCATTTCAGAATCTGCTTGCACCTCTGAGAGACCAGCTTAATCGTGTGTGTGTGTGTATGTGTAAATTTTAAAAGGCATTAGCTAGAAGTCAAGGTTAAGAAATCATCCTGATTTTTTTATTTTCCACTTTTAACAGAAATATCTTCATATATGGAGAAAGTAGAACTGCTTTATATTATTGACCAGTGCAAATGAGCTTCTAAGATTGTCTGCGTGGTATATTCACTATTCAGTCCCTGAAAAGCCTGAAAAACAGGGAAGCATATGGTCTCAATTATGGATTTCACTCATTCCAAGGTTTTGCTCTTTTTCACATAAGCAGGATTTTTTTAGCGGGTTTATGACACTCGATTAGACAAAGAAACTACACTGCCTTGCCTGACTGCACCTCGCACTCAGTTCTCTCACCTTTCCTGCGTTTCCCCCTGAGGAACTTCTAATTATTTTTTCTCTCAACAGGCAGTCTTCTCCTCAGTCTGTTTCTCATCTTTTCAATGTTTTGTTCTTCATCCTTTCTTAATTCAAGGGATACTAATGCATTAGCTTCCTTATAAATGTTACACATAGTTATTTACCTTCATTTAATCTGAGTTTGTATGAAACAATTCGGGGATGTGCTTTGGCGGCGCTGTTGTCAGGCACGTTTGTGCTGTTCCTCCCACTAAGCTCCTAGCCTTTCTCCTGAGGTATTTTTTTAACATATGTCCCCAAGCTGACATTGGTAAATCCTCCAATGAACCCCCACCATTTCTGTGACACTTCCAGACACCTCATCTGTCTTTTCCAAAGCAAGTAGGCAGCAAATAAAAGCTACCCAACTATAGCAAAATGCAAATTTTTTATCTGTGGGATCTGGGAATTATCAGTCAACACTTACCTGGGAATTATTGATTAAACACTTATCTGCACTGTCTTCAGCACTGTGTGGACAGTCCCAAATGTCCCCCACCCCCATAAAACAAGAAAACACAATTCTTGTTCTGGCAAAAATTATAATCTCATAACGGCACTATGTCACGAGAAGACAATGAACACTAAAAGAAGACAGAGCAAGTGCCAAAAGAAAGTGTGGGTTATGAGGCACTTTTTGAGCCCAGAGGAGGAGGAGAGCATGTCTGCTTTGGATGGGCTGTGCCAGCCAGCCGGGGAAGGAATCAGTAAGGGTAAAGATAAGAAAATCTTGGGCATTGTTTAATACAACATGCTAAATGCTTTATCTAAGATGGAGGGATTTGGGAGAAGCTAGTGGGAGGTAAGGCTACAACAGTATTCAGGGCAATTTGGAAATAGGACTTAGATTAAAAGGAATAAAATCAAGATTTATCCAAAAGGCAACCCTAAGTTTAAATTCATTCAAATTTATAGTATGACCTCTCATTCTCTCTCTCTCTCCACTTATTTTATATATCTGGAGAATGAGAGATGGAAAATATTACAAATTTCTTTATAGTATTTACCTTGATATTTAATATTTAAATATTTTTCTAATATATTTCTAATCAAATATTAGATATGTATCTAATCAAATATTAGATATACAGATATATCAAATATAGACATATCAAAATAGATATATCAAAATAAACATATATCTAATCAAATATATTTAGGTGGTAAGATTTGGGATCATGTGTGGTTTTCTTTTTTGTATTTTTCTTTGTTGGTTAACTTTATTTTTTTTTTTTGAGATGGAGTTTCATTTTTGTTGCCCAAGCTGGAGTGCAATGGTATGGTCTTGGCTTACTGCAACCTCCACCTCCAGGGTTCAAGTAATTCTCCTGCCTCAGCCTCCCAAGTAGGTGGGATTACAGGCATGTGCCACCATGCCCGGCTAATTTTTTTTTTTTTTTTGTATTTTTAGTAGAGATGGGATTATACCATGTTGGCCAGGCTAGTCTTGAACTCCTGATCTCAGGTGATCCTCCCACCCTGGCCTCCCAAAATGCTGGGATTACAGATGTGAGCCACCACACCCGGCCTATTGCTTAACTCTTTAAAATATTGAATGTGTACCATTTTTATGAAAATAATGAAGTCATCACTGTAAAAAAATCATAAATGTGAGGTCACTTGGAAGGAAGTTGCAAAATGATGTTCTAAGTCACATTGCCACATAGAGGGCAGGTCACAGACAGGTGGTGCACCCTTTCATTACCCACAGTGACGTGATGAGAGGAGAAAAAAGTCTTCCCATTGAATTCTTTGTAAGGACCGAAATGGCTGAAAAGTGAAAACTGAAGTCTAATTTTTTAACATCATGGAAGTCAAGCAGGTGTCAATTGTTATATGAATTTTCTAACTTTTTAAAAAGAGGTCCTGGGTTTACACACCCAACAACTTTCTACTTAGCTGGCATTTTTCTATCAAAGAAGAAAAATAAGAAATAGCCAAACATTAAACAAGCACATTTAAAACACTTTTTAGCCACATCACTGTATTTGGGATTTCTCCATTTACTCACCCACATTCCAGAGGTCCTGGAAGCCTTGCCAGTGTGGTCCAAGCAGACGTTGAGTGCATGCCTAACTTTAGGGGTAGTGGACAACTGTAATATCATTCATCCCAAAACTGATGGTTACTGAAGTGCTTACACTGTTCACTGACAGTTTCAGGTCAAAGAAAGAGAGAGTTAACATAGACTCATATATATTTTAAGTCAGAAGAAGTCTTAGGATTTTGTTGTAATGATAAGGCATTTGATTGATTTTTTAGAAAATATTTGAGAAATTGATTTTTGAGAAAATATTTATTGGTTTATAACAATTCCATTAATTGCAGTTTCAGCTACATTGTCAGTTAAACATTTCACCAAAACATGCCTTCATAGATTACTACATAAGTAAAGCCTGATACGCATGTCACTGTCAGCCTGTAAGGCTAGTGGCTATACCCCATGGCCAGCATTTTGTGGTGTGATAGAAATTTTAACAGTGGAGATTTGTTCTGCTTTTTGACAATATTTAAATTTGTATTAGTAAAACAGCACTTATATGATTACATGATCGAGAAAGGATAAAAACTGACACACTTCTGGAAAACACACAAGATTGTAAAATTTAAATCCCAAAGGATCAATATATAGAATGTTGAGTGAGTGAAAACAGTGAGTATTACATAAGCCTCATAAGGACATTGTTCACTCACTGAAGAATTAATACAGAGAAAAACTCTACTAAATTTTGAAATAATTATCTGGATAGCAATTCTTTGGTTTGCTTTTTTAGTGAAAATTGTCCTATTTATAGAATAATTGCATTCTGGAGCTAGAAAGACCTTAGAAATTATTTCATCCAACTTTGCAAGGACTAGAGCAAATGACAAATCATCTATGAAGCTTTTTCAAATTCTCCAGTTAGAATTAATTTTTTAAAAAACTCATTTATGATGATAAAACTTATCAGATATTCACTAAAAAATTTGATGAATATAGACAAAATCTCATTTCAATCTGTTCTTTTTTTCCAGAATTTCCCCACATATCTATTACATAAAGTTTTATCACAAAAAAATTTAAAAATGTTTAATGGCAGTATAGCATTTTATCATGTGGATGAACCATAATGAATGTAATAGTTTCATTATACTTTTGGAAATTTAGATTTTTTTTTCTGAGCTTTTATTATGACAAATGAAGCTGTGATGCCCTCTATGCATTTCTGATTGTATTTTAGGATTAATGTTTAAAGGTGAATTATTGTTGAATGGTAGGGATTGTTAATCTGCTTTCCAGAAAATATCCCCCATAGTGGCGTATGAAAATGGCAATTTGTCTTTCTTGACTGTAGCACTTTATACTTTCATGAACACACTAATCACGTTGTTTCTGGTGCTATAATTAGCTGGGACATGTCTACATCATTAGAGAGATAAGGAAACCAAAGTTCAGACCATGTAGTTGAATTGCCTACGTTCACATAATTAGTGGCAGAGTTAAAGTTAGAACCAGGCTATCTTGACTTCCAATCTGGTGCTCTTTTGTTATAATTTCTTATGCACTCCTCAGCTATGTGTATTATCATTATGGCTCTAACCATATTTTAAAATCCATTTTCTTTTAAGACATTTCTAGATGGCTACTTAGATGCCAGAGTGCTTAGGGTTTTACGCAGTACCTTCTCATTGATTTAGGATCTTTCTTTGTTTTTTTTCTTCCCAATTCAAGTACCAGGAATTCTAATATCTTGCAACATCAGCATCATCTTTTGTGTTTGTTAGAAATGCAGAATCTCAGCTCTATTCAAGCCTACTGAGTCAGAATCTGCACTTTAATAAGATCCCTAGGTAATTTATAGACACATTAAAATTTGAAAACTGTAGTTCTAATACATTTTGGTGGGTCGTCTTTCCTGCAACATGGTAGCCAATTAAAAAAAAGTAATGGTAATAGAAAAAAGTAAAGACATATATTAATACCTTGAATTGATGAATGATAATACCTTTCCCCAAAATATGACTAAATAGTTTCTATATAGTCATTACAAGTTAGGCCATAATAAGTAAGACTCTTATTTCTTATGGCACAATAATAAAAGGTCTTATGCCTGGAAACCCATTTTTATCACAAAAATAGCCAATTTTGATCATAAATTGAAAGATCATGCTATAAAATGGAAATAAAATTTAAACTTTAGGAAAAACAATTATTTGGTAAAACCAAGCATTTTTTTTTGTCTTTAGAGGATATTTCTGTAGGGACTAAATTAAAGGATCCTTCATAAAACACACATCCAGTGGAGTCAGGAATAAATACAGATTATTTTCTTCTGGCAAAGCTGTGTGTTGCAAATGAAGGTATTTGTTGTTGCTCCCAACTTCTACATTTTATTCCAAACTCTGATACTCTTTCCTTAAAATTTTGTTACTAATTTGATGAATGTGAATGTTGGGTAAAATCTTCACAGGGTGCATGCGAAGATTTAGGGAAGCTGTGGTATTCTTGGTTTACTTGTGTGGCCTCCTTCATTCTACTCCTTGGTGATTACAGCTGAGTTTTGCCTTTCCTTTGAAAGGCTTACGTGTGATAGGAAAAGTTGTAAATGGTTCGTAGGGTTTTAATAGATCCAGATCTATATTTTGACCCACCTCTCAGGGAGGTACAATGCCCATTGACTTCAAAGGAAGTTCTCTGAGAAGACTGATCTGTTGTCTGTGATGGAGGGAGTGGGAGCAGCTGTAGAGAGTACACATCCATGGACTGAGGTCTTTTCAAGACTTTCAAGGAATCAGAAAAATATGCCACATACAAAGCTTTAGCCTTTCAAAGAGTTAGGGTAAAAAGGCCCTTGAAATTTCAGGAAATAAAAGGAAACACTAGTAATTTAAAAATTATAGCAACTCCTAACATTTTAAAATAGTTTTTTTTTAAAGTTACTTTACAGAATTTAATGAAAACTTGCTGTATGAGACAAAAAATCTTTTTAGTTTCCAAAGACAAGATTCGTTAATTTGGACTCTATGAAATCAAATAACTCATTTGACTATGAGCAGATTCCACCCCCTCCCATAAAAATGTACCCCTGGACATTGATTCAACCTTAGTTGCCCTTCTAGAGGAAACCAAGTTTCACTGCTTACTCACAAAACCTGTATCTTTTCCATTGCAGCCCAAACTTCTTTAACTTATGGAATAATATTGCCACTTTTCAAAATGCTCTCAGAAAGGAAAAGAATAATTCTAACATAAAAACTTCTAGCCAAAGGGGATTTTCTTCTTCAAACACACTCTTTGTAAAAATTGATCTCTTCTTTATAATGCTGATAATCAATAAAAGCCTTTACTCAAACTCCCCAAAGTGCCCGTGGTAACCCAGCCCGTCGATAAATCTAGGGACTTTCCCAGGGGTTTCCAGCCCAAACCACCCCACCACTTTTATGATGATATATGAGGGTCATATACAAGGACTTACCCAACATCCTCTAAATTAAAAGTCATTGGAGCAGGTAGTTTAAGGAACAGATTTATAACAGGTTTCAAATGAAACAAAGGTATTCCTTACAGCTGTGAGCCATCTGCAACCAATTTTCTCATACTCAGGGTATATTGAAGATAAATATTCTCCCCATACCCACCCACCCGCTCAGTACACTTAGAGACTCATATAATATGCCACCCAGAGGAACCTTAACATTTCCAAAGCATACAGCTGCACAACCTTACTTTGGCCTTTCTCTTGTAGTTCATATCAATTTCAAATCATTGCTACACTCACTGCCTAGATCCTTACATTGTTGTTTAATCTGAAAATGCTGGTTAGAAGAGTCAGGATCATTTTAATTTCTGTAAGTTTCACAGCTATGACTGATTATTCACTGTGGTTGTGAGTAATATTAGAATCATAGTGTGAATAATTTCCCATAAGAGTGCATAGAAAGATATGAATATATAGCAGTATATCCTAGTGGTCCATAGAAGGCTTGGATCTGACAGACATGAGTTTAAGGCTTTCTACTAGCTGTGTGACCTTGGCTTCCATTTTTTTCAACTGCAACCTAGGAATATAAATAGTATCTACCTCATAGGATTCTTGGGAAGATTAAATATGATAATGCATGTAAAATGCTTAGGAAGATATCCAGAAGGAATGTAGTACCAATAAACATTAGTTATTTTTTAAAATAAGTAATAATACATTCAAAGTTACTTTTATTAACCATGATGATAAATATTAATCATAATAACAAGATACTAAGATTAGACTACAACAGGTAATCTCTTTGATCTATCACCTCATAATATTGCATCCTATACTACACAACACAAACTATTGTGTTTATCCCTGCATTTATTTACCAAACTGTCCTTCGTAGAACATTAGCATTCCAAAAGATACAATAGGACACACACACACACACACAAACACACACACCCATACACACGCAGTGGATAAAGAAGATAGAAGAATCCTGAGTTGAATATAGTTAAATAGTCTTTCCTGCAGAACTTCCCAGAGTGCCTAGTATACTGATTGTCATTGCCATTTTCAACATGATGGTGGTAGTGGTGGCAGGGACTATAGATTACATTGTTTCTTAATTAATTAATTAATTAATTTAGAAATGGCAGAATCTCACTCTGTCGCCCAGGCTGGAGTGCAGTGGCACTATCTCCGCTCACTGCAAGCTCCACCACCTGGGTTCACGCCATTCTCCTGCCTCAGCCTCCCGAGTAGCTGGGACTACAGACGCCCGCCACCATGCCCGGCTAATTTTTTGTATTTTTTAGTAGTGACGGGGTTTCACCGTGTTAACCAGGGTAGTCTCGATCTCCTGACCTCGTGATCCACCCGCCTTGGCCTCCCAAAGTGCTGGGATTACAGGTGTGAGCCACCTCGCCCAGCCTCCTAATCTTATTTTATGAGAGAAGACCCCACTCCACCACCCAGAATACCTATATATGTGGTTTATTTAATGGTCTGGACTTGGTGTGGTATAAACGTGAAATACTTATTTTTTTCCATTATTGCCTTCAACTGCACACCGGTGTCATAATGATATGACTGGATCTCATAGCTTTCTGGTCATTGTTGTGAAATAGTCCAGTTAGCAGCTTCAGTCTCCATTCCTATGTAGTACTGTAGGCCGTTCTCTTCCCCAGCACAGGCATTCACAGTAGGGAGGGAACTTGGCCTGCTCCTTTGCCTTTTCTCTCCTCCTTCTTCTAGGTTCTCTTTTATATGTGTTGGGATAGGAAAGAAGAATTAATGGTTAGAAAAAGTAAATGTCCTTTTTAAAAAATAGATGGGAGTGCATGTTAATATACTATTTTATGTCATGACTGTTTTTGGAAAACTAGTTAGCTGTGGAGCCCTATGTGTGATTTGGCATGACCGACATCCAAATGCCAATTCTCTCAGAGGGCCTTTGCTTACATTCTGTGGGAGGTGGATCATCACTACATAATCCACTGATGATCTCCTGGATTGATCTCTTCCAACATCTCTCAGTTCCCACCTGTATGGTCCTCTTGCTTCTGGGGACCCCTCACTAGCTGGCTGCCCTCTTAGGTGCGGTACTTGTACCATGGCTCAAATCCAGCAGTCTTCCATGGGAGCCTATGTTGTTCACTGCCAAGCCTTGCCACCTTGCCTTATCTTCCTGATTCTCTTCAACTCAACTCAGATAGCCACAGGTGATAGACTAGCATGTCCACTGCATGAATAAGCATTTAACTACGGAATTAGATATCCATTGCCCCTTCTTAAAGGCGCTGCCGATTTCTAAGGGAATCTCCACTAGCACTTTCTTTACTTGATATTTGGAGTGAGGAAGCAACTTCTGTCTTCACAGGGAGGAGAAGGTAGAGCCATGGTCCTATCCACTTCAGGCCCCAAACTCTTGAACTTATGTTTTTTGTTGTTGTTGTTGTTGTTGTTGTTTTTTGTCTTCCCCCATCTCCCTCCTTATTCTTTATGCCTAAAAGATGGGGTTAGGCTTGTGTGATGATGACAGTTATTGGAGGTAGTTTAGCTGCCACTTACTAAGCCTGAGAGATAGTGAGCATCTGGTCTCCAGTTGCAACAATTCTCTTTACTCTTCAGAATGCAGATTGTTCCTGGTTTGGGTCTAGTTAGCAGAAAATTCTGCTCAACATTTTGTAACAACTGTTAAGGTCTTGCAGGGCACTGATTTCAGTGCAAGCCAGTTCAGCAAATGCTGGATTGGAAGTTTCATGAAAACAGGAACTGTTTCATGAACATGTCTTGTTAATTTTTGTTTCCTTCAGTTCTTAACAGGAGCTCAGTGAATATTTGTTGAATGAACAAATAAATGAATGAATGATCTAATCTATTGATTAAACTGTAGCATGGATAAGAATCACTCTGGGAACTTGTTTTTAAATACAGATGCCCAGACTTCAATGGCAGATATTCTCACTTAATAGATCTGGGGAGGGGTGGAATATGCTTTGAGAAATATTGCCTAGTCCATGGATAGATTAACCTTGTATGATTGAGTAACTGCTGGTTAATGATTACTTAAATACACATTTCAAATGCATTTTTTCAGCAATTCTCTTTTGCCTGCATATAAATAAATATCAACAGACATATTCAGGCACAAAGACACACATGCCATTTAGGTAAGAGTGACGAGGAAATAAGGCATAGGATTGATAGTTGAATCAATGCTTTGGGACTCATGAATATATAGCTTCATGGAAAATTTCTTTGGGAAACGCTATAACCATTTCTGACTTTTACATGTAGGTGAAAGTTCCTTTCTTTATTATGATTAAATCGTATGTTTATGTGCTACAAATCAAGATTTCTTAGTTCCCTAGGTCCTTGTCTGTGGCAAAATCCAGGAAGGAGCCATGAATGGGAACTGTGGTGCTTCCATTTAGCAGGTGCTACCTGTTATGAGAATAAATTATAGATTTGATTCTCTAGAGTTTTCAGTACGATGTATTTTACAAGCACAGAATACAGATTGTAACCCCAGTACTTCCCCATAATGGTCATCCTCATTGCAGGTGAAGAAAATACTTTTAAACTATACACCTGGGGTATGTGAATTCATAGAACTTGATTTAATTAGGAAAGATTTGAATAGACAAGGATAATATTTTTAACAGAAATGAACTCAAATAGCCACAGCTTACTCTATTTCATATGTTTCTTTAAAATCTTTTTATTGAAATAAACGTATACATAGAAAAATGCATTTCACATATTTGTGTTTACTCTCAGTTGCATAACTGAAGTTCTTTTAGAAACATAGAATACTTTAAAATATGTTTCTTGTTTGTAATGAAGTTTCAATGTGACCATGTAATAAACAGTTATAGAGGTTGATCTTACCAGATCAGATTGTATTTTGTAGATCATGCCATTTTTTTTCTTTTTTTTAAATTTTAGATTCAGGGGGTACATGTGCAGGTTGGTTACATGGATGTATTGCATGATGCTGGGGTTTGAGCTTCAATTGAACTCATCATCCAAATAGTGAACACAGTACCCAACAGGTATTATAGTTTTCCAACCCATGCTTCCCTCCCTGCTTCTCCTGTTGTGGGGTCCACAGTGTATATTGTTCCCATCTTTATGTCTGTGTGTACCCAGTGTTTAGCTCCCACTTACAATAAAGAACATGTGGTATTTGGTTTTCCATTTCTGCATTAATTTGCTTAGGATAATGGCCTTCTGCTGCATCCATGTTGCTGCAAAAAACAGGGGACAGGATTTCATTCTATTTTTACAGCTGCATAGTATTCCGTTGTGCATATGTACCACATTTTCTTTATCCAATCCACCATGGATGGGCACCTGGGTTGATTCCATGTCTTTGCTACTATAATAGTGCTGCAATAAAATGTGAGAGCAGGTATCTTTTTGGTAGAATGATTTATTTTCCTTTGGGCATATATGCAGTAATGGGATTGCTGAGTCAAACAGTATTTCTATTTTTAGTTCTTTGAGAAATATTCAGACTGTTTTTCCCAGAGGCTGATCTAATTTACAACCCCCCTAGCAGGATATAAGCATTCCCTTTTCTCCACAACCTCATTAATATCTGTTATTTTGGACTTTTTAATAGCCATTATGACTGGTATGAAATGGTATCTCATTGTGGTTTTGATTTGCATTTCTCTGATGATTAGTGATATTGAGCATTTTTTCATATATTTATTGGCCACCAGTCATGCCATTTACTGATATTTTCTAGAAAGGTAGAGCACATTATTTGGCATTTTGCTATCTGATAAAGCTCCAAGAACAATCAGGCAAAATGTAAGTGAAGGAGGTCACAATTTTGAGGGTTCGAAGTGATAAACTTCTCAGGGCAAAAGTCAGGAAGAGCCCACAGCTTTCAAACTTCTAAGTGATGAATAGGGCTGCAACAGCTCCTTTACCTCAAAGCTAAGCCTTAGAATGAGATCTATAACTATAAGACAGAAATCCAGGGTGATCCATGCCAAAGTGTTCTTAAATAAAAGTAGAGACTCAAAGACTCATGGCATATGTAAACTGCGGGATTAATAAACATGTCTTTTCAACAAGAAATAAGTCAGCAAAATTGAAACCTTCTATCATGAAATGCAGCAAGTCACTTGGAGTTGAATAGTTGTCTGTGGCTCCTTTCCTTTCCTCCCATTCCCTTCCTGCCTTTCTTTCCGTCTTTCTTTCCTTCTTTGTTTTTCTCTCCCCTCTTCTTTCCTGTCTCCTCCACCCCTTCCTTCCCTTTTTTTTTCAGTTCAGATTATTATTTTTTATGTGAACAACCTTAAACCACTTATACGGGAGAGACTATAGTCTAGATAAGCAAAGTAAACACTATTTAATCCTGAAATCCTATCAGAGAGGTCTTTTTAGAGCCTACATTATTTCTGGTCCCTCAGGGATATGTGTGAGAGTGAGAGGGGTTACAGGAGAGAGGGAACTTGGGAAAAGGATGAGGCCAGGCATTTTTAATCATCTTATGATGTCTACTCAGAGCTGGCTTATTTACCTGTCCTAAGGGTTCCCAAAATTTTTATTCCTTTCGGCACTGAGCTCTACATACATCCAGAGTAATCACAGAAGACCTGATTTGATCTAGATTCCAAGGATAGCCTTCAGACATCAACAGGAAATCTACACAATCTCTGTAATGCTTCGGAGTTGGTGCTGGGGCAAAAGACAGGTGTAGGAATCTACATAGGAGAGGACATGAATTCTCAGGTCACTTAACTCTGACTATAAACCCCAGTGGCTCACTGGTATTACCCAAAGCATTGCATTGTTTATTGGCTGTAAGGGGGTGGGACTTGGGACACTTATATATGGCATATTTCGATTTACCCACTTCCCAAACATGTTATGATAAAAATTGTTTTTTGTTTTTTTCAAAAAAAAAAAAAAAAAGAGAAAAGACGTCTAAGTGCTGTTCATCTCAAAACAGCCATCTCTCTGCCTGGACATAATTTCTGACACTGAAGCTAGACCTAGTCCCCATTCACCAACCAATCATTACCTTACACTGTGTTCTAATCCCCACCAGGACCCCAGCTGGTGCAGCAGAAAGGGATTAGCTTACTGACTAAGAGAAAAAAAATAAACTTCTGTGGGACATAAAGCCATAGGTTTCAAACCTAGAGGATTCTTATATAATGCTGAGTGATTTGTGGATATGAAGGGGAAATTTTAAAATGTATTCCATCTTTAGTGTTCCTCATAACTGTTATGCATGAAAAAAATTCAGGCGCCCAGTGAAATGTTTTAAAATGTTCTCACTGGTTTCTTTGCTTTGATTACTTAATGGAAGTACTCATGCAACAGAATAAAAACACATAATAATGCAAGACATAATTATGACTTATAATTGCAATTATGAATCACTATTATGCATACATTTATGTGTCCCATATGCAGCTAATGGCTCTCTTTCAATGTTACCCAGATAGTTTTCTGCTGAATTAACACAAAGACATCTTGTATTTTTGTGGCCGAATTTCTTTTTAAAGTGTACTAACCCAATGCATTCCTTTAAGAATGTATATTAATTCACAGTTGTAGGTGAGTTCCTAAAGGTCAGCTGCAGACTGATGATTTTATGACTCTTCACAACCTGTGCTATTCCTCCTCATGATTCCTCAGACGAGTCTATGTCTTTAGGAACAAGTGGAGCTAGAAATAGTCTGGACACTAAAATGAATGTGGTACATTTAAGTGTCTATGTCATGTGTGTCCTTTTAAAACTGAGAACATCTCTAAAGTTGCTAAATATATTTTTTGATTATTCACAATCTGAATCCAACAAGTATAAAAAGTTAAATTTTATAAATCCAATAATTAAATGAAGCTTTTTATCAAACTGTTTTCTATCTCTTTAAGTGGGCCTAGCCTAGTAAGAGAAATTTTACAAAATTTTCAAATGTTATCAAATGCTAACCTTTGATTCTTGGCCCCAAGAATAGCTTTACCAATGTGTTTGCTCTGCATATGAGGACGGATTAGATAGCTTTGCATATATTAAGTAAAAACACAGGGAAGTTAGGGGAATATTGGTAAACTTATAAAACTTATATGTTGATTTGTAGATGTATCTGCATCATCGGCTGGAAGTTTGTATTCCCCCAAATCCCTATGTTGCTCCCACTGTGATGTTATTAGGAGATGGTGCTTTTTGGAGGGAATTAGGTTTAGATGAGGTCATTAGGGTGGGATCTTCATGATGGGATTAGTGACCTAAGAAGAAGAGGAAAGGGGGAGAGCTCTTTCTCCACAAGCCCACACTGAGGAAAGGCTATATGAGCATACAGTGAGTAAGCAGCTGTCTTCAAGCCAGGAAGAGAGCCCTCACCAGGAACAGAATATGCTGGTACCTTGATCTTGGACTTCTAGACTGCAGAAATGTGAGAAATACGTTTCTGTTGTTTAAGCCACCCAATTTGGTATTTTGTTATAGCAGCCTGAGCTCAGACAATCTGTTAAGAATATATTCAGTTATAAATAACAGAAAACTCTATGACAGTAGATTCAACATTAGGATTTACTTGTATTAGTTCATTCTCACACTGTTATAAAGAACTGCCTGAGACTGGGTAATTTATGAAGAAAAGAGGTTTAATTGACTGTACAGTTCTGCAAGCTGTACAGGAAGCATGGCTAGGAGGCCTCAGGAAACTTACAGTCATGGCGGAAGGCAAAGGGGAAGCAAGTACATCTTGCCATGGCAGAGCAAGAGAGAGCGAGCGAACGGTGGAAGTACCACACACTTTCAAACAACCAGATCTCATGAGAATTCACTATCACAAGAACATCAAGGGGGAAGTCCATCCCCATGATTCAATCACCTCTCACCAGGCCCCTCCCATGTCACAGGGGGTTACAAGTCGAGGTGAGATTTGGATGGGGACACAGAACCAAACCATATTGCTTGTCTCACAAAAATATTCCGGATGAGTAGCCAGTGTAAAACATGTGTGGTCGCTCAGCAGTGCCATTGTGACCCACTCCGCCATCTTTAACACTCAGGCCATTATTTCCGTGCCTCTTGCTTTATAGTCACAGAATGGCGGCAGCACTTCCACACCTCCCCTCTGTGTTCCAAGTGTGTGCAAGAAAGTTGAAGTCTGTCCAGTTTTACCAATGAGACCTTGTCTTTTTACTTGGGAAAGGTTGCCTTCACTAGGGATTTCTGTCTCTCATTGGCTAGAACTATGTCATATGATCACTTTGAGCTGCAAAAAACCAAACAAATAAAAAAGCAAAAACTGCATCCATCTATAGGTTCAGGGATCTTTTAGTAGAGAAAAAATATCAGAAACCTTGTACCTCTTGGACCATCCAGGATCCGTTCACATCTTCCTTTGCATAAATATTCTTTATGTGGAATGCATTTATACCCTCTTCAAGAGAAACAACCCCAAATTCCCAGCTACTGCTTTCTACTTGAAGTCCAGGATTTCTGGCTGATATGTAGATCTCTCCATGAGATCTGAGTGTGGCTCCATTCTCCTGGGAGGTTCATTACCCACGTGGGCTGATTTGGATGTGACTTGGGGGTGAATATGTGAGGCATCAGCAAACAACATCTAGCGTTTGTATCCTTCATGTCCTCTATAACTTGTGCACTGTTGTTTGCTGCTTTGATAATAAAACTGAAGTGAAAGCAACCTGGAACTGAGTCCAAGTCAGAATTCTTGCAAGCTTAGATTCTACAAACTTTGTGGTCTGGCCTAATTCACTGCGCTAGTTGTGCCATGTCTACAAATCATCAAAACAACTGGTGGACTCAATGAAGAACAACGGAATCATGGTTTAATTCAGTCAGTATGGTCAATTTTGTAGCTTTATGTAGACAAAGCTTCCAAGTTTTTGTTTTCTGATACACAAGCTCTAAAAACAGTCACAACAAACAAACAAACAAACAAATCTTAGATAGACTTACAACTTTCACCTCTACCTCCTTATAACATTTGGCAATTTAGAGAATTATTACCAGCTTCTCCAGTCTTCCTGCAAAGTCCCTACTTCTTCCTTAAATTTAGAAGAAAATGTCAGAATTCCTAAGAAGGAGACTGCATTCCACATTCCATTTCATTGTAAAAACAGCAGTGTCATCTGATTTATGCTCCCTCTGTGACATGTAAAAGGAAGGCACTGCTCATAGAGCACACATTAATTACCACCGCTGTCTTCTCTATGCACATTAGAGCTTTCTCTTAGTTTCTGATCAAAGGAAAAAGGAACAACAAGAAATGATTTGGAACCTGAAGCCCAGGAAATGAAGCATGTTTCGTTTGGAAATGCCTTGCACAGTCGTTTTGAATCTATATCCCAGTCCTGGATTACTGGGGACTGGTAGACCGTGGTTGTTCCTGTGCCATTCAATAAATGAAAGCAAAATATTTTAAAGAATCCACTGTGACTGAATGTTGATTTAGCCTTAAATGTGGATATCGGGGAGCCTTTTAAGAACATGTAGCTTCTGGGCTCTTAAAAAGATGTAAACGAGGCTTGAGCTGAAGCCGCACTTACTTTAGCCACTAGAGGGCAGCACGGCCCAGAAAGTGTGAGCCGGTAGATGCCACTTCTCTGCTTTAAAGGGTGTGTGAACGGTTTCAGGGGCTACAGCAGGTGGGAGTGAGCCCTGAAAAAGCAGACAACTAAAAAATAACCCTTACAATGACCCCCATGGAAAAAGTTAAACAGATATGCAAAGATCGCTACATTTCTTTAGAAATCATGGTGACTAAGCAAAGAAAATTAGATGAATATACAGTACTTAGATATTTATCCCCCACACCAATAATGGAAGAAAAGGGAATCAGCTACTTGGCTAACCTGAGAGCAAGGTACCAAAGACAAGAAAAAAGGTCAAAGTAGAGTTTTACTCTTTTGAAGGTAATGACGCTTAAAAGCATTTAAAAGCTGACTGGCCTAGGTTTATATGCCAGTTCTAGCATTTACTCAGCTTTGTGATGTTGAGCAGGTTATTTAATTCTCTCAGCTTCAGTTTGCTCATCTGAGAAATGTGGATAACCACAGTCACTACCTCCTGGAGTGGTGGTGAGGCTTAAGTGGAGTAAGGCATATGAAGAACTCAGCTTGTTAGCTCTCAGTAAATACAGGCCAGGACTATGGGTAAGGTGACCTCACAGTTCATTGTTGGGAATACACGTTGCCCTTCCACAGCCTTTTAAGCCTGAGTCTCAGGCTCCTGAATGGGAGACAAAGGCCAGGAATACGTGGCCCTGGCAGAAGGAGGAGGAGGTGCCAGTGCAAACATTGTGGCCAACATGCTGGTCCTCCCAGGGTCTTGCGCAACCTGACATGTTCCAGGCAAGACACTGTGGCTGGCCAGGTGGCTGCATCCTCCAGGCTTCTCACAGAGAATAAGCAGGCTGGGAACCCAGCATAAAGGTGGGCTGAAGTGAGCAATAACGTCTGATCCCTGTCCCTCATCTTTTTACCTTTAAAATGCTCTGTCGCATTGGCAGGAGAGATAACAGAGTGGGTGGTTGAGCAGGACTGTCTGGCGGACAAGGACAGCCCCTGGCTCCTGTTTTTGTTCTTTCTACTATTTTGGACTCTTCTTCTTAGCTCCTTCCTTTCTTACTTCTTTTAGTCTTGCTTCTAAAATGATCAAACTCTTTGTTCTTTTCTGCTTACAAGCATTTTTTCTTTATTCATCCCTTCCAACAGATATTTATTGAGAACTTACTGGATGCCACATACTGGGAACACACTGGCAAATTGAGACCAGGGTTCTGCTCTAAGGAAACATTTTCTAGTGCAGAAAGCGGACAGTAAACAAGTGAACGAATCTCTTTTAGTGAGATTTCTTTCCAAAAATTAAATTAAATCCAATATTCTTTATTAGTTGAGCAGTACTAATAGCATAAGGGTTGCATGAGAGAGACTGGGGGAGAAATCTTGGCTTCCTGGCATCTGGAGCCATACCAGTCACTTGTTCAAATCTCAAGTGGTTGCATTTTTTTAATAAGGTACAGAAGATCACTTTCCCCTCATTAATAATGTAATATGTGATGTGGAAGGGGGGACAGTTCTGGGAGTCTCAATAAACTCAGCCCACTGCCACTTTGGTCACTCCGTCCTGTAACCCCTCAGCATGCTGCTGGTAACTTTGGTCCAGATCCAAGGCAGTGGTTGAAGAGTAAGCAAAATTACTGGCAATTGGGACATTATATTTCTTCCAGAATGGTAGAATTTTATTTTTATAACCCAGTATCTTTTCTTGCTAAAGACTCAATTTATCCTTCCCTTCATTCATTTAACTCTTATTCATTAAGCACTTACTATATGATTGGTACTGGATGAACAAGGATAGACAAACATATATTCTGTCCTGTAACTTTCAGTATACATAGAACCAGAATTTCTAATCATTCAGAGGCTAGGCCACTCGTGCAAACACATGAATGTAGTTGAGTACTATTGCAAGCACAGTGGTTACTAACATTAGGCCTTAGTGTTGAGTGGACAGCAGAGAGTAATGAGGTCAACGGCAATCTAGAGAGTACTCTCCCAATCTAAAGGAGCTGATGTTAATAACTCTAGCATATCATTGCTATGTAGGAATGAGGGCCCAGTGTTGCTTAATCTTTAGCTTTTTGAAAGAAGTAGGAAATCTACACTGTTATATAAAATATACTATTTAAAAAATGTACTCATTTAAATTTTTGTGCGGAACAAAGTGCAATTATTTTAATTAAATGCCTATATTAACAATTAATATATTATATAAGATAGATTTCTTATATATATTTATATAGATAACTCAGATTTTTGTTAGAATCATACCAAACATATCTATATATGTGCACTCTGATTAAGGTGTACACATATACATATAGACAGATATACAGATTTATAAAAATTTTGATTTCAAAATCTGTCTTTAAATCTGTCTATATCTAGATGTCTATATCTATACAGTAAATTTGGCCAGTAAGCGTCTAGCTAGCATTCTCTATTTAGAGTAATAAAATTTAATATCATTATCTACTTTCATGAAAACATAGTCTATCTTTGACTTATTGACAGCTTGTATGAACTTAAAGGGTTTAAATTCAAAGGGCAAGGCAAATTGTGGCAGAGCAAGGGAAGAACAGATAAACAGACACATTCATAAGAAGGCTGTGTGAAGCGTCTCTAGGGTAAAAATGCCATAAGGAGAAATAAAATTCTACCTCGTTAGGTGTCATTGTGTCCTTGGGATCTTCACAAATATGAATCTTAATACCATGGCTTTACCTTCCTTAAACAGAAATGGTCTAGAAAGAAAACAGCGTTCTTGTTGGGGAAGAAAATGATACATACTTAGTAAGCTGGATAAATTTATGAACCAAAGAAATGTAACTGAAATCATTGGGACCTCCTCCCATGCCACCTCCTGAGTGAATAATGATTAGATAATTGTTTTTCACTCTAGGCAGAAGCCTTGTCATTAAAACTCATTAGTTGTCTTGCAATTTGCTTGCCTTCTGAAGAGAATTGCTGTGAAAATAGTACCTGAAGGGTCAGCTGGGCAGCACAGGGGCTGGCTTAGATACATGGTGGAACAACGGGAAAGAACATTAGGAAACACAAAGCCAGCACATGTGTTATCACTGGCAATTTAGGACATAGCCTTCCAAACAATAATCCCAAACACTACCTAAAAGAGCAAAACCAGCTGAGAGAAATAGCCCAGATGTTTTCCTCCGCTTGTAAAAGTAAATACCACACAATAAATTGGGAGAGATGACATCAAAGTAGTCCAGGGTCTTAATGGAGTGAAAGATATCCATACAGCTTTTGTGTATTTTCTGCTGTACCATGGCGTGAGCTCCTCTGGATCTGGCCAGCTCATATTGGAAAGTACACATCTGGAAACAGTGTCACAAATGCTCCAAAAGCCAATTCTTTCATTGATAAGTAGTTACTTCTTTAGGAAAAATGAAATAGCACAAGTTTCTCAGTTAGGCAGATTATTTACCTCCAAGAAAAGTAAGGAGTTCCATGTATAATCTAAAATAACAGAACAGAGAGTAATCAAAGCAGACCTTTACTCTTTTGAGGGTAATGACACTTAAAAGCATTTAGAAGCAGACTGGCCTAGGTTTATATGCCAGTTCTAGCATTTACTCAGCTTCCTGATGTTGAGCAGGTTAAAGAACCAGTTAGAACATCGGATATGTCAGAGTCCTTGATCTGACTTGTTTCAGTGAAGCCAGAGCGCTGATGTGAGATCTTCTGACATTTTGTGGGTGTGTTCTGCTTATATCCTCTTAGATCTCTAACCATTTCCATGCACACCAGCTGGGTTTACAATGGCCAATACCTGCTCTTGGGCTGCTGGAATCCACTTTGCCAATTGAAATACTAGGAATTACCTACCCCCTAGGAGCATCATTACAGATTACTTAAGAGGGTAGGAATATGAATACCCTAGCTCTGCTTCCCCTTAGCAGGATAACTTGGATGTGTGTGTTTTATTCCATTTCCCAGAGCTTCCCAGTTGGATTAAACTCCAGCTGCCCACTGAAGGTAGCTGGCTTAATTGGTGCCTGAAGGTGCCTGTATTGACTGCCTTATTTTCTCCATCTCGTCTATCCCTGGATCTCCCAAATAAACTATGTGTATTCAGTTCTTATTTCAGGGTCTGCTTCTCAAGGGAACCCCACTAACATACACCCCTACTGAACTAATTCCCCCTCTTTAACACTTATATGGAAAGGAAGCACATCTCAAAAGTGAGGGGTACTGCAGATAAACATCAGCTGAAGCTTTTTTTTTTTTTTAAATCAGAATGCAGCTTCTTACTGGATGCATATCCGTGATGACTTCAGAATTACTAACCCTTCACTTGCTCAGTGCCTTCCACATTTTCCTGTGCTCTGCTCTGTATGTAGTGTGGGAGGAATTCAAGTTCAGAATGAACTACTTGGCACTATCCCCTCCCCTCAAACAGAACATGGTGATTGTGGGATATCACAAGACATTCTTGGCTAAAGCAATATAGGGAAGATGAGACTTTTATGTTAAATAGGAGGTTCTAAGATGATATGTAAGTCAAATTTTGGTCTAAGAAAAATTTGAGATTATTTATTAAAACTACATTTCCAGCCTCAAGCCTCAGAAAAACAGATTAATAGGTCTAAGGTGTAAAACCCAAGTATTTGCATTTTAAATAAGTGTATCAGTTTTAAAACCTGATCCCCAAATTCGTTGATGCTCCTTGTGTGGAGAGCTGGATTCTGTCTCCTCTCCTTGACTCTGGGTAAAGTCACTGTTTAACCAAGAGAATATAGTGGAAGGGATGCTGTGCAGGTTTCTGGGCCTAGAATTTGAACAGTAGCTTCCACCTTTTGTCTCTTGGGATACTTATTGTTGGAACCAAGCCACAGTGCTATAAGGAAGCCAAGCAGCGATATGGTGAGGCCCTATGTAGGTTCCAGCCAACCACCCAGCTAACACCCAGCAACAAGCCCAAGACACATGAGTGAGAGAGTGGGCCTGCTGAGGATTCCAGCCCCTGGATGTTAATCACCTTCAAGCAGCACCTGCTGACTGTGTGGAGCAGAGATAAGCCAAGCTTACGAATCCCTGCCCAGATTGATGAATGAATGACTCTTGTTTTAAGCCACTGAGTTTTGGTCTGGTTTGTTAAACAGCAATAATAACAAGAATAACAACTTATTCAGGTAACTCGTAAGTTTATGGCCCATGTACTTTGAAAAATACTCTTTCTGATAATCAAATGTCAGGAGATTATGCAAAAGGTATGGGGTAAAAACTATTAAAGAAAATAATGTGTTTTTTTCAAGGTGGCTGACTTAGTGACATCAGATGCCAGTTCTACTTGGAAAGAAGATCAAAGTTACTGGTGAATGGACAAGTTTCAAATGGAAAACTGAGGGAAGAGAACCAGAACCTGTCAGAAAGTGCAAAGGAAAAAGCTGGGCTGCAGAAAAGGAAAGTAGTAAGAATATGGCAGAGATCAGCCCCTGAGGAATGTGGAGCCCTGCAGAAAGAGTAGGTGGGAGTGCTTCTCTGCTTCCCTCACCCCTCTGACAATCTGCTGACCACCAACTGTTGGGGAGCCCCTCTCCCCTGGTGACCCTGAGCAATGCTGTTAGTGGCAATTTGGGAACTTTCCAGGGACAGAGACCTGGGTGGCCAGCTCGTGTAGGTGTGCCCACACTCTCTCATACCTGAACTGAGACAGCAGGTGCCATACTGGTTGTGCACCCATAGTGGGCCACTGCCCTGGCCAGGGATTCTCTGCCATTGAGTCACCACACCACCATACCTAACAACCTGCTTGGACTTTGGCAAGCACAGGGGACAGTGGGTCTCCAGGAAACTGCAGAATCCCTGGAAATCTAATGGTCTGCATGGGCCCCCCTAAGGGAGGGGGGAGTACAGCCCACCAGGGCCTCCCTTGGGACAAAGGAAACAGAGGTGTGATGGCAGTCAATGAAGGGGACAGCACTGATGCCTAGAAATGGAAGTGGAGAGGGGGACTTGTTCTGCCCACCGCCCCACTCCCATCCTCTTTTGCAGACACAGCAGTAGCTCTTCTCACTGAGGGTGAGTGTGTGGACATGTGGAGAAAGCATTTTTGTGCTTTTCATGCCAGGTCCACCACCCACTGAAATTGACCCTATGCCACTTGGATGCCAAAGGACTGGACCCAGCTACTCCTCCCTTTGCAGAGTGGCAATGTCTTGGCAACAGAGGACAGAAAATTTATGGAGCTGCCTGCTCTGGACTGGGGGAAGGGGCAAAGCCTCTTCAACTCATTTTGGCGGTAGCCATCAGAGGGGCATATCCGTGTCCTGCAGCCACACTGTGGTCAGGAATCAAAGGTCACAGTCTTTATGAATTGAAGTTCATAAGTCCTGTGACAGGAGCATGATAGGGAAGTGGGTTGCATTCCTGCCTGCTCTGGATGAGTAGCTGGTGAATCCCTCCTGCTCCTTCCTCGAAGACCTTGGCACATCTCAACAAAATCTCTTCCTACCGCACTACCCTGCATCAGAGAAGGTGTATTCTTTTTTATTTATTTATTTTTATTTTTATTTTTTATTTTTTATTTTTTTTGATATCCAATATATCATGCTTTATTATTTACAAGAATCTAATCAGACATAATGCAATTTATCTCTGTGACCACAGGCCTCTTCTAAACAGAATCTCCTAATTGAAATATTTTTGGGTTTCTGCTGTTTTTTATTATTATTATTATTATTATTATTATTATTATACTTTAGGCTCTATGGTACATGTGCGCAACGTGCAGGTAAGTTACATATGTATACATGTGCCATGCTGGTGCGCTGCACCCACCAACTCGTCATCTAGCATTAGGTATATCTCCCAATGCTATCCCTCCCCCCTCCCCCCACCCCACAACAGTCCCCGAAGTGTGATGTTCCCCTTCCTGTGACCATGTGTTCTCATTGTTCAATTCCCACCTATGAGTGAGAATATGCGGTGTTTGGTTTTTTGTTCTTGCGATAGTTTACTGAGAATGATGATTTCCAGTTTCATCCATGTCCCTACAAAGGACATGAACTCATCATTTTTTATGGCTGCATAGTATTCCATGGTGTATATGTGCCACATTTTCTTAATCCAGTCTATCATTGTTGGACATTTGGGTTGGTTCCAAGTCTTTGCTATTGTGAATAATGCTGCAATAAACATACGTGTGCATGTGTCTTTATAGGAGCATGATTTATAGTCCTTTGGGTATATACCCAGTAATGGGATGGCTGGGTCAAATGGAATTTCTAGTTCTAGATCCTTCAGGAATCGCCACACTGACTTCCACAAGGGTTGAACTAGTTTACAGTCCCACCAACAGTGTAAAAGTGTTCCTATTTCTCCACATCCTCTCCAGCATCTGTTGTTTCCTGACTTTTTAATCATTGCCATTCTAACTGGTGTGAGATGGTATCTCATTGTGGTTTTGATTTGCATTTCTCTGATGGCCAGTGATGGTGAGCATTTTTTCATGTGTTTTTTGGCTGCATAAATATCTTCTTTTGAGAAGTGTCTGTTCATGTCCTTCGCCCACTTTTTGATGGGGTTGTTTGTTTTTTTCTTTTTTTTTTTCTTTTATTATTATTATTATTATTATACTTTAGGTTTTATGGTACATGTGCGCAATGTGCAGGTAAGTTACATATGTATACATGTGCCATGCTGGTGCGCTGCACCCACCAACTCGTCATCTAGCATTAGGTATATCTCCCAATGCTAACCCTCCCCCCTCCCCCCACCCCACAACAGTCCCCAGAGTGTGATGTTCCCCTTCCTGTGTCCATGTGTTCTCATTGTTCAATTCCCACCTATGAGTGAGAATATGCGGTGTTTGGTTTTTTGTTCTTGCGATAGTTTACTGAGAATGATGATTTCCAATTTCATCCATGTCCCTACAAAGGACGTGAACTCATCATTTTTTATGGCTGCATAGTATTCCATGGTGTATATGTGCCACATTTTCTTAATCCAGTCTATCATTGTTGGACATTTGGGTTGGTTCCAAGTCTTTGCTATTGTGAATAATGCCGCAATAAACATACGTGTGCATGTGTCTTTATAGCAGCATGATTTATAGTCCTTTGGGTATATACCCAGTAATGGGATGGCTGGTTCGAATGGAATTTCTAGTTCTAGATCCCTGAGGAATCGCCACACTGACTTCCACAAGGGTTGAACTAGTTTACAGTCCCGCCAACAGTGTAAAAGTGTTCCTATTTCTCCACATCCTCTCCAGCACCTGTTGTTTCCGGACTTTTTAATGATTGCCATTCTAACTGGTGTGAGATGGTATCTCATTGTGGTTTTGATTTGCATTTCTCTGATGGCCAGTGATGGTGAGCATTTTTTCATGTGTTTTTTGGCTGCATAAATGTCTTCTTTTGAGAAGTGTCTGTTCATGTCCTTCGCCCACTTTTTGATGGGGTTGTTTGTTTTTTTCTTGTAAATTTGTTGGAGTTCATTGTAGATTCTGGATATTAGCCCTTTGTCAGATGAGTAGGTTGCGAAAATTTTCTCCCATTTTGTAGGTTGCCTGTTCACTCTGATGGTAGTTTCTTTTGCTGTGCAGAAGCTCTTGAGTTTAATTAGATCCCATTTGTCAATTTTGGCTTTTGTTGCCATTGCTTTTGGTGTTTTAGACATGAAGTCCTTGCCCATGCCTATGTCCTGAATGGTAATGCCTAGGTTTTCTTCTAGGGTTTTTATGGTTTTAGGTCTAACATTTAAGTCTTTAATCCATCTTGAATTGATTTTTGTATAAGGTGTAAGGAAGGGATCCAGTTTCAGCTTTCTCCATATGGCTAGCCAGTTTTCCCAGCACCATTTATTAAATAGGGAATCCTTTCCCCATTTCTTGTTTTTGTCAGGTTTGTCAAAGATCAGATAGTTGTAGATATGTGGCATTATTTCTGATGGCTCTGTTCTGTTCCATTGATCTATATCTCTGTTTTGGTACCAGTACCATGCTGTTTTGGTTACTGTAGCCTTGTAGTATAGTTTGAAGTCAGGTAGCGTGATGCCTCCAGCTTTGTTCTTTTGGCTTAGGATTGACTTGGCGATGCGGGCTCTTTTTTGGTTCCATATGAACTTTAAAGTAGTTTTTTCCAATTCTGTGAAGAAAGTCATTGGTAACTTGATGGGGATGGCATTGAATCTGTAAATTACCTTGGGAAGGATGGCCATTTTCATGATATTGATTCTTCCTACCCATGAGCATGGAATGTTCTTCCATTTGTTTGTATCCTCTTTTATTTCCTTGAGCAGTGGTTTGTAGTTCTCCTTGAAGAGGTCCTTCACATCCCTTGTAAGTTGGATTCCTAGGTATTTTATTCTCTTTGAAGCAATTGTGAATGGGAGTTCACTCATGATTTGGCTCTCTGTTTGTCTGTTATTGATGTATAAGAATGCTTGTGATTTTTGTACATTGATTTTGTATCCCGAGACTTTGCTGAAGTTGCTTATCAGCTCAAGGAGATTTTGGGCTGAGACAATGGGGTTTTCTAGATATACTATCATGTCATCTGCAAACAGGGACAATTTGACTTCCTCTTTTCCTAATTGAATACCCTTGATTTCCTTCTCTTGCCTAATTGCCCTGGCCAGAACTTCCAACACTATGTTGAATAGAAGTGGTGAGAGAGGGCATCCCTGTCTTGTGCCAGTTTTCAAAGGGAATGCTTCCAGTTTTTGCCCCTTCAGTATGATATTGGCTGTGGGTTTGTCATAAATAGCTCTTATTATTTTGAGATACGACCCATCAATACCTAATTTATTGAGAGTTTTTAGCATGAAGGGTTGTTGAATTTTGTCAAAGGCCTTTTCTGCATCTATTGAGATAATCATGTGGTTTTTGTCTTTGGTTCTGTTTATATGCTGGATTACATTTATTGATTTGCGTATATTGAACCAGCCTTGCATCCCAGGGATGAAGCCCACTTGATCATGGTGGATAAGCTTTTTGATGTGCTGCTGGATTCTGTTTGCCAGTATTTTATTGAGGATTTTTGCATCAATGTTCATCAAGGATATTGGTCTAAAATTCTCTTTTTTTGTTGTGTCTCTGCCAGGCTTTGGTATCAGGATGATGCTGGCCTCATAAAATGAGTTAGGAAGGATTCCCTCTTTTTGTATTGATTGGAATAGTTTCAGAAGGAATGGTACCAGCTCCTCCTTGTACCTCTGGTAGAATTCGGCTGTGAACCCATCTGGTCCTGGACTTTTTTTGGTTGGTAAGCTATTGATTATTGCCACAATTTCAGAGTCTGTTATCGGTCTATTCAGAGATTCAACTTCTTCCTGGTTTAGTCTTGGGAGGGTGTATGTGTTGAGGAATTTATCCATTTCTTCTAGATTTTCTAGTTTATTTGCGTAGAGGTGTTTGTAATATTCTCTGATAGTAGTTTGTATTTCTGTGGGATCGGTGGTGATATCCCCTTTATCATTTTTTATTGCATCTATTTGATTCTTCTCTCTTTTTTTCTTTATTAATCTTGCTAGCGGTCTATCAATTTTGTTGATCCTTTCAAAAAACCAGCTCCTGGATTCATTTATTTTTTGAAGGGTTTTTTGTGTCTCTATTTCCTTCAGTTCTGCTCTGATTTTAGTTATTTCTTGCCTTCTGCTAGCTTTTGAATGTGTTTGCTCTTGCTTTTCTAGTTCTTTTAATTGTGATGTTAGGGTGTCAATTTTGGATCTTTCCTGCTTTCTCTTGTGGGCATTTAGTGCTATAAATTTCCCTCTACACACTGCTTTGAATGCATCCCAGAGATTCTGGTATGTTGTGTCTTGGTTCTCATTGGTTTCAAAGAACATCTTTATTTCTGCCTTCATTTCGTTATGTACCCAGTAGTCATTCAGGAGCAGGTTGTTCAGTTTCCATGTAGATGAGCGGTTTTGAGTGAGATTCTTAATCCTGAGTTCTAGCTTGATTGCACTGTGATCTGAGAGATAGTTTGTTATTATTTCTGTTCTTTTACATTTATTGAGGAGAGCTTTACTTCCAAGTATATGGTCAATTTTGGAATAGGTGTGGTGTGGTGCTGAAAAAAATGTATATTCTGT
Organism: Pongo abelii; assembly: GCF_028885655.2. Classification (NCBI taxonomy): domain Eukaryota; kingdom Metazoa; phylum Chordata; class Mammalia; order Primates; family Hominidae; genus Pongo; species Pongo abelii. The sequence goes on along the minus strand of NC_071988.2, from coordinate 102,602,984 downwards.
TGATTTGGGGTGGAGAGTTCTGTAGATGTCTATTAGGTCTGCTTGGTGCAGAGCTGAGTTCAATTCCTGGGTATCCTTTTTGACTTTCTGTCTCGTTGATCTGTCTAATGTTGACAGTGGGGTGTTAAAGTCTCCCATTATTAATGTGTGGGAGTCTAAGTCTCTTTGTAGGTCACTCAGGACTTGCTTTATGAATCTGGGTGCTCCTGTATTGGGTGCATATATATTTAGGATAGTTAGCTCTTCTTGTTGAATTAATCCCTTTACCATTATGTAATGGCCTTCTTTGTCTCTTTTGATCTTTGTTGGTTTAAAGTCTGTTTTATCAGAGACTAGGATTGCAACCCCTGCCTTTTTTTGTTTTCCATTTGCTTGGTAGATCTTCCTCCATCCTTTTATTTTGAGCCTATGTGTGTCTCTGCACGTGAGATGGGTTTCCTGAATACAGCACACTGATGGGTCTTGAGTCTTTATCCAATTTGCCAGTCTGTGTCTTTTAATTGGAGCATTTAGTCCATTTACATTTAAAGTTAATATTGTTATGTGTGAATCTGATCCTGTCATTATGATGTTAGCTGGTTATTTTGCTCATTAGTTGATGCAGTCTCTTCCTAGTCTCGTTGGTCTTTACATTTCGGTATGATTTTGCAGTGGCTGGTACCGGTTGTGCCTTTCCATGTTTAGTGCTTCCTTCAGGAGCTCTTTTAGGGCAGGCCTGGTGGTGACAAAATCTCTCAGCATTTGCTTGTCTGTAAAGGATTTTATTTCTCCTTCACTTATGAAGCTTAGTTTGGCAGGATATGAAATTCTGGGTTGACAATTCTTTTCTTTAAGAATGTTGAATATTGGCCCCCACTCTCTTCTGGCTTGTAGGGTTTCTGCCGAGAGATCCGCTGTTAGTCTGATGGGCTTCCCTTTGATGGTAACCCGACCTTTCTCTCTGGCTGCCCTTAACATTTTTTCCTTCATTTCAACTTTGGTGAATCTGACAATTATGTGTCTTGGAGTTGCTCTTCTCGAGGAGTATCTTTGTGGCGTTCTCTGTATTTCCTGAATCTGAATGTTGGCCTGCCTTGCTAGATTGGGGAAGTTCTCCTGGATAATATCCTGCAGAGTGTTTTCCAACTTGGTTCCATTCTCCCCGTCACTTTCAGGTACACCAATCAGACGTAGATTTGGTCTTTTCACATAGTCCCACATTTCTTGGAGGCTTTGCTCGTTTCTTTTTATTCTTTTTTCTCTAAACTTCCCTTCTCGCTTCATTTCATTCTTTTCGTCTTCCAGGGCTGATACCCTTTCTTCCATTTGATCGCATCGGCTCCTGAGGCTTCTGCATTCTTCACGTAGTTCTCGAGCCTTGGTTTTCAGCTCCATCAGCTCATTTAAGCACTTCTCTGTGTTGGTTATTCTAGTTATACATTCTTCTAAATTTTTTTCAAAGTTTTCAACTTCTTTGCCTTTGGTTTGAATATCCTCCCGTAGCTCTGAGTAATTTGATTGTCTGAAGCCTTCGTCTCTCAGGTCGTCGAAGTCATTCTCCGTCCAGCTTTGTTCCGTTGCTGGTGAGGAACTGCGTTCCTTTGGAGGAGGAGAGGTACTCTGCTTTTTAGAGTTTCCAGTTTTTCTGCTCTGTTTCTTCCCCATCTTTGTGGTTTTATCTACTTTTGGTCTTTGATGATGGTGATGTACAGATGGATTTTTGGTGTGGGTGTCCTTTCTGTTAGTTTTCCTTCTAACAGACAGGACCCTCAGCTGCAGGTCTGTTGGAGTACCTGGCCAGCCGTGTGAGGTGTCAGTCTGCCCCTGCTGGGGGGTGCCTCCCAGTTAGGCTGCTCGGTGGTCAGGGGTCAGGGACCCACTTGAGGAGGCAGTCAGCCTGTTCTCAGATCTCCAGCTGCGTGCTGGGAGAACCACTGCTCTCCTCAAAGCTGTCAGACAGGGCCATTTAAGTCTGCAGAGGTTACTGCTGTCTTTTTGTTTGTCTGTGCCCTGCCCCCAGAGGTGGAGCCTACAGAGGCAGGCAGGCCTCCTTGAGCTGTGGTGGGCTCCACCCAGTTCAAGCTTCCAGGCTGCTTTGTTTACCTAAGCGAGCCTGGGCAATGGCGGGCGCCCCTCCCCCAGCCTCGCTGCCGACTTGCTGTTTGATCTCAGACTGCTGTGCTAGCAATCAGCGAGACTCCGTGGGCGTAGGACCCTCTGAGCCAGGTGTGGGTTATATTCGCCTGGGGCACCGTTTCCTAAGCCCGTCAGAAAAGCACAGTATTCGGGTGGGAGTGGCCCGATTTTCCAGGTGCCGTTTGTCACCCCTGGAAAGGGAACTCCCTGACCCCTTGCGCTTCCCGAGTGAGGCAATGCCTCGCCCCTGCTTCGGCTGGCACACGGTGCACTCACCCACTGACCTGCGCCCACTGTCTGGCACTCCCTAGTGAGATGAACACGGTACCTCAGATGGAAATGCAGAAATCACCCGTCTTCTGCGTGGCTCGCGCTGGGAACTGTAGACCGGAGCTGTTCCTATTCGGCCATCTTGGCTCCTTCCTTATTTTTATTTTTTATTTTTATTTTTAATTATACTTTAAGTTCTAGGGTACATGTGCACAACATGCAGGTTTGTTACATATGTATACATGTGCCATGTTGGTGTGCTGCACCCATTAACTCATCATTTACATTAGGTATATCTCCTAATGCTATCCCTCCCCCCTCCCCCCACCCCACAACAGGCCCCAGTGTGTGATGTTCCCCATCCTGTGTCCAAGTGTTCTCATTGTTCAATTCCCACCTATGAGTGAGAACATGGGGTGTTTGGTTTTCTGTCCTTGCGATAGTTTGCTCAGAATGATGGTTTCCAGCTTCATCCATGTCCCTACAAAGGACATGAACTCATCCTTTTTTATGGCCACATAGTATTCCATGGTGTATATGTGCCACATTTTCTTAATCCAGTCTATCATTGATGAACATTTGGGTTGGTTCCAAGTCTTTGCTATTGGAATAGTGCTGCAATAAACATACATGTGCATGTGTCTTTATAGCAGCATGATTTATAATCCTTTGGGTATATACCCAGTAGTGGGATGGCTGGATCAAATGGTATTTCTAGTTCTAGATCCTTGAGGAATCGCCACACTGTCTTCCACAATGGTTGAACTAGTTTATGGTCCCACCAACAGTGTAAAAGTGTTCCTATTTCTCCACATCCTCTCCAGCACCTGTTGTTTCCTGACTTTTTAATGATTGCCATTCTAACTGGTGTGAGATGGTATCTCGTTGTGGTTTTGATTTGCATTTCTCTGATGGCCAGTGATGATGAGCATTTTTTCATGTTTTTTGGTGGCATAAATGTCTTCTTTTGAGAAGTGTCTGTTCATGTCCTTTGCCCACTTTTTGATGGGGTTGTTTGATTTTTTTCTTGTAAGTTTGTTTAAGTTCTTTGTAGATTCTGGATATTAGCCCTTTGTCAGATGGGTAGATTGTAAAAATTTTCTCCCATCCTGTAGGTTGCCTCTTCCCTCTGATGGTAGTTTCTTTTGCTGTGCAGAAGCTCTTTAGTTGAATTAGATCCCATTTGTCAATTTTGGCTTTTGTTGCCATTGCTTTTGGTATTTTAGATATGAAGTCTTTACCCATGCCTATGTCCTGAATGGTATTGCCTAAGTTTTCTTCTAGGGCTTTTATGGTTTTAGGTCTAACATTTAAGCATCATGCTACCTGACTTCAAACTATACTACAAGGTTACAGTAACCAAAACATCATGGTACTGGTACCAAAACAGAGATATAGACAATGGAACACAATAGAGCCCTCAGAAATAATAGCACACAACTACAACCATCTGATCTTTGACAAACCTGACAAAAACAAGAAATGGGGAAAGGATTCCCTATTTAATGAATGGTGCTGGGAAAACTGGCTAGCCATATGTAGAAAGCTGAAACTGGATCCCTTCCTTACACCTTATATAAAAATTAATTCAAGATGGATCAGAGAAGTTGTTTTCAATCTTCATCAGCCCACCTGAGGATGAGCTGGCTTTTATTCTTAAGCACCTCCAGTGTGGCTGCAGGCCATGGATATTGCTTCAGTTCAATAAGCCTGAACTGCACTACCAAATAAAAATCCTGCTGTCAGAAGGGCTTAGTGCTAGTCCGGAGATAAGCTTCTTGAATCCTCCACACCCTCAGCCCTGCAGGAGATAGTGTGTAAGCTCATACAATACATAACTACAACAAACAGCATCTGAGAAAGCACACAGAAGCTATCCACAACTAAGGAACCCAAATAGAGCCTTAGGCCTCTGAAAGCACCCACAAACAAAACCAAATAATCATACACAACATACTCCATGGTCATACCCTCAAGGAAAAAAAGAATAAAAAAATTTAGAAGTCTCATCCAAATGACTGCAAATTCAAAAATAAGAAGGAGCAGCTCCCTCAGATGAGAAAGTATCAGTGCAAGAACTCCGACAATACAAAAAGCCAGAGTGTCTTGACACCTAGGATTGCACTATCTCTCTAGCAATGGATTTTAATTAAATTGAAAGTCTAGAATGACAAAGAATTCAAAATATGGATTTCAAAGCAACTGAATGAGATCCAAGAGAAAGTTGAAATTCAACACACACAAAAAAAACAGAAAAATGACTCAGGACATGAAAGATGAGATAGTTATATTAAGAAAAAATGAAATAGACCATCTGGAATTGAAAAATTTACTACAAGAATTTCAAAATACAATTGGAAGCTTTAAACAATAGACTAGATAAAGACTAGAAGGAAGAATTTAAGAGCTTGAAGACCAGTCTTTTGTGTTAACCCCATCAGACAAAAACAAAAACAAAACAAAAAGACTGAGAAAATGAACAAAGCCCTCAAGAAATAGGGGATTATGTAAAGTGACCAAACCTACACTTTACTGGCATTTTTGGGAGAGAAGATGAAAAAGTAAGAAATTTGGATTATGTAATCAAAGGAATACTTCAGGAAAATGTCCCTAATCTTGCTAGATTGACCAACATTGAGATACGAGAAATTCAGAAAATACCTGCAAGATGCCATAAAAGACAACCATTCCCAAGCATATAGTCATCTGACTGTCCAAGGTCAATGCAAAAGAAAAAATCTTAAAGGCCACTGAAGAAAAGGATCAGATTACCTGTAAAGGAAATCCCATCAGACTGACAATAGAATTCTCAGCAGAAACCTTACAAACCAGAAGAGATTGGGGGCCTAATTTTAGCCTTTTTAAAGAAAAAAATTGCCAGCCAAGAATTTCATATCCTGCTAAACTAAGCTTCATAAATGAAGGAGAAATAAAGTCTTTCTCAGGCAAACAAATGCTAAGGGAATTAATCATCACCAGACTGGGCCTACAAGAGATGCTCAAAGAAGTTTGAAACATGGAAACGAAAGAACTATACTTGGTAACATAAAAGCACACATAAGTACAAAGCTCACAAATCGTATAAAGCAATTATGCAATTCAGACTATAAAGAAACTAGGTAACAAAAATATGACAGGAACAAAACCTCATATATCAATATTAACCTTGAACATAAGTGGCCTAAATGCTTAAAAGTGGCAAGTGGGATAAAACAACAACAGCAACAACAAGGTCCAACCTTCTGCTGCCTTCAAGAGATACATCTCCATGTGTAATAACACCCATAGGCTCAAAGTAAAGGGATGGAGAAATATCTATCATGCTTGTAAACAAAAACAAAAAAGAGCAGGGGTTGCTATTCTTGTATCAGATAAAACATACTCTAAAGCAACAACAGTAAAAAGAAGGCCATTATATAATGATAAAGGGTTCAATTCAACAGGATTTTACTATCCTCAATATATATGCACCCAACATTGGAGCATCCAGATTCATAAAACAAATATTGCTAGACCTCAGAAAAGAGATAGACAGCCATACAATAATAGTGGGAAACATCAACATACCACTGATAGCACTAGATAGATCATCAAGGCAGAAAACTAACAAAGAAACTCTGTACTTAAATTGAACTCTTAACTGAATAGTCCTAATAGATATATACAGAATACACCACCCAACAACCACAGCATACACATTTTTTTCTCATCTGTGCACGGGACATTCTCTAAAATTAACTACATGCTCAGTCATAAAACAAGTCTAAATAAATTTAAAAAATCAAAATCATATCAAGCATTTTCTCGGACCACAGTAGAATACAATTAGAAATCAATAGGAAGAGGAACTCTCAAAACCACACAAGTATGTGTAAACTAAGCGAATTGCTCCTGAATGACTTTTGGGTAAATAACAAAGTTAAGGCAGAAGTCAACAAAAATGAAACTAATGAAAATAGAGACACAACATACCAAAACCTCTGGGATACAGCAAAAGCCGTGCAAAAAAGGAAGCTTATAATGCTAAATGCCTACCAAAAGAAGATAGTAAAATCTCAAATTAACAACCTAATGTCACACCTAAAGGAACTAGAAAAATAAGAACAAACCAAACCCAAAGCTAGCAGAAGAAAAGAAATAAAAAAGGCCAGAGCAGAACCAAATGAAATTGAGATAAAAAAACCCACACAAAATGTAAAGTTGGTTTTTGAAAGAACAAACGAAATGGGTAGATCACCAGCTAGATTAACAGAAAAAAGAAAGGAGATTCAAATAAGCATGACTAGAAATGACAAAGTATAATGAGATGACATTAGGACTGATACCATAGAAATGCAAAAAATCCTCAGAGACTGTTATGAACATCTCTATGCATACAAACTAGAAAACCTAGAGGAAATGGATAAGTTCCTGGAAATACACAACCTCCCAAGATTGAAGTAGAAAGAAATTGAAATCTAGAGCAGATCAATAACAAGTTATGGAATTGAATCAGTAATGAAAAAATCTTCCCACCGAAAAAACTACAAAAAGTCCTGGACCAGATGGATTTGCAGCCACGCTCCACCAGATGTACAAAAAAGGGCTGGTACCAATCTTACTGAAACCATTCCAAAAAAATCAAAGAAGAGGGCTTCCTCCCTAACTCATTCTACAAAACCAGTATCATACTGATACCAAAATCTGGCAAGGACACAACAACAAAAGAAAACTACAGGCCAATATTCCTGATGAATATAGATGCAAAAATCCTCAGCAAAATACTAGCAAAACAAATTCAGCAGCTCATCAAAGGGATAATTCATCATGATCAAGTGGGTTTTATTCCTGAGATGCAAGGATGGTTGAACAAATGCAAATCAATAAATGTGATTCACCATATAAACAGAATTAAAAACAAAAACCGTATGATCATCTCAATAGAGGCAGAAAAAGCACTTATTAAAATCCAACATCCCTTCATGATAAAAATTTTCAACAAAATGAAATCATATCCTCTGCAGCAACATGAATGCAGCTGGAGGCCATTATCCTAAGCAAGTTAATGCAGAAACAGAAAACCAAATACCACTTGTTCTCACTTATAAGTAAGACCTAAATATTGGGTACTCATGGAGATAAAGATGGCAACCATAGACACTGGGGACTACTGGAAGGGGGAGAGTGGGGAGGGGGCAAGAGTTGAAAAACTGTTGTGTACCGTGCTCAGTACCTAGGTGACAGGATCATTTTACCCCAAACCTCAGCATCATGCAATACACCCAGGTAACAAACCTGCACATATACTCCCTGAATTTACAATAAAAGTTGAAAAAAATCTTCAACAAACTAGGCCTTGAAGGAACATACCTCAAAATAATAAGAGCGTGACAGACTCATAGACAACATCATTCTGAATGAGCAAAAGTTGAAAGCATCCCCCTAAGAACTGGTAAAAGACAGGGATGTCCACTGTTACCACTTCTATTCAATATAGTACTGGAAGTGCTAGCCAGAGCCATCAGGCATGGGAAAGAAGTAAAAGGCATCCAAATAGGAAAAGAGGAAATCAAATTATCTGTCTTCACTGATGACATAATCCTATACCTAGAAAACTGTAAAGATTCCTCCGAAAGACTCCCAGACCTGATAAATGACTTCAGTAAAGTTTCAGGATACAAAGTCAACATACAAAAATCAGTAACATTTCTATGTACCAATAATGGTCAAGCTGAGAAACAAATCAGGAACTAATCCTATTTACAATAGCCACACACACACAAAAACTACCAAGCAATACATTTAACCAAGAAGGTGAAAGATCTCTACAAGGAGATCTACAAAACACTGATGAAAGAAATAATAGATGAACAACTAATGGAGAAACATTCTGTGGTCATGGATCGAAAGAATCAGTATCATTAAAATGACCACACTCTGCAAAGCCATCTATAGATTCAATGTGATTCCTATCAAATTACCAACATAATGTTTTACAGAATAAGAAAAAAAAAATCATATGAACCAAAAAAGAGCCCAATTAGTCAAAGTAATCTTAAGCAAAAAGAACAAAGCCAAAGGCTTCAAACTATACTACAAGTCTATAGTAACCAAAACAATATGGTGCTGGTATTAAAAACAGACACATAGATCAATGAAGCAGAATGGAGAACTCAGAAATAAAGACACACATCTACAAACAACTGATCTTTGACAAAGTCAACAAAAATAAACTATGGGTAAAGGACATCCTATTCAGTAAATGGTGCTGGGAATACTGGCTAGCCATATGCAGAAGAATGAAACTGGACCCTATTTCTTAGCATGTACAAGAATTAGCTCAAGATAGATTAAGACTTAAATGGAAGACTGAAACTATAGAAGTCCTAGAAAAAGCATAGGAAAAATTCTTCTTGACATTGGCCTCCACAAATAATTTATGACTTAAGACCTTAAAAGCAAATGCAACAAAAACAAGAACAGACAAATGTGACTTAATTAAATTATAAAGCTTCCACACAGCCAAAGAACTATCAATAAACAACCTATAGAACTGAAGAAAATTTTTGCAATCTACCCATCTGACAAAGGTCTACTATCCAGCATTTATACAGAACTTAAGTTTATAAGAAAAACACAACCCAGTTAGAAAGTGGGCAAAGGACATGAACAGATACTTTTCAAAAGAAGACATACAGATGGCCACAAGCATATGAAAAAATGCTCAACATCACTGATCATTAGAGAAATGCAAATCAAAATCACAATGAGGTACCATCTCACACCAGTCAGAATGGTTACTATGTAAAAGTAAACAACAACAACAACAAACACATGCTGGTGAAGTTGCAGAGAAAAAGGAACGCTTGCTTATACATTGTTGTTGGGAGTGTAAATCAGTTCAACCATTGTGGAAGACAGTGGCAATTCCCCAAAGACCTAAAAACAGAACTGCCATTTGACCCAGCAATCCCTTCACTGGGAATATACCCAAAGGAATAAAAATTGTTCTGTTATAAAGACACATGCACGCATATGTTCAACGCAGCACTATTCACAATAGCAAAGACATGGTATCAATCTTAATGCCCATCAGTCGTAGACTGGAAAAAGAAAATGTGGTACATATACAAAATGGAATAATATGGTGCCATAAAAAAGAACAAGATCAAGATCATATCCTTTGTAGGAACAGGGATGGAACTGGAGGCCATTATCCTTAGCAAACTAATGCAGGAACAGAAAACCAAATATCAAATATCACATTGTATTAGTCCATTCTCATGCTGCTATAAAGAAATACCCGAGACTGGGTAATTTACAAAGAAAAGAGGTTTAATTGACTCATAGTTCTGCATGGCTTGGGAGGGCTCAGGAAACTTACAATCATGGCAGAAGGCACCTCTTCAAAGGGTGGCAGGAGAGAGAATGAGTGCAAGCGGGGGGAATGCCAGATGCTTATAGAACCATCAGATCTCATGAGACTCATTCATTATCATGAGAACAGCCTGAGCGGAGAAACTGCCCCCAAGATCCAATTACGTGCCCTTGGCATGTGGGGATTATTACAATTCAAGGTGAGATTTAGGTGGGGACACAGAGCCAAACTATATCACGCATGTTCTCACTTATAAGTGGGAGCTAAATGATGAGAACATGTGGACACATAAAGGGGAACCACACACACTGGGGCCTATAGGAGGGTGAAGGGTTGCAGTAGTAAGAGTATCAGAAAAACTAACTAATTAGACTAGGCTTAATACTTGGTGACAAAATAATCTGTACAACAAACCCCCATGACACAAGTTTACCTATACAACAAATCTGCACATGTACCCTGGAACTTAAAGGTTAAATTAAAAACAAAGAGGACATACATGTAGCCAACAAACATATGAAAAAATATTCAATGTCACTAATCGTCAGAGAAATGCAAATTAAAACCACAATGAGATACTATCTCACACCAATCAGAATGGCTATTATTAAAAAGTAAAAAAAACAGCAGATGATGGTAAGTTTGCAGAGAAAAGGGAATGCTTATACACTGTTGGTAGGAATGGAAATTAGTTCCAACTATGTGGCAAACAGTCTGGAGATTTCTCAAAGAACTAAAAGCAGAACTACCATTCAACCCAGCAATCCCTCTATTGGATATCTACCCAAAGGAAAAGAAACCATTTAATCAAAAAGACAGCTTGCATTTTTAAGTTTATTGCAGCTATTCACAATAGCAAAGTCATGGAATCAACCTAAGTGTCAGTCAAGAGTAGACTGGATAAAGAAAATATGGTGTTTAATTTTTTTTTTAAATGTGATGTTTAATGTTTAAAAGAAAATGTGGTATTAATATATACCATGGACTACCATACAACCATAAAAAAGAATGAAATCGTGTCTTTTGCAGTAACATGGATGGAGGCCATTATCTTAAGTGAAATAACTCAGAAACAGAAAATAAAATATCGTGCGTTCTGCCTTAGAAGTGGGAGCTGAACAATGAGATTGTTCTCTTGGACATTAAGATTGCAACAGTAGACACTGAGGACTCCAAAAGTGGGAGGATAAGAAGGCAGCGAGGTTAAAAGTCTACCTATTGGGTGCTATGTTCACTACTTGGGTGATAGGTTCACTAGAAGTCCAAACCCCATCATTATGCAATATACTCGTGTAACAAACATGTGCATGTATCCCCTGAACCTATCATTTAAAAAAATAATAAGAAAAAGAGAAAATAATGTGATCAGTGGTTATATGCAGGGAAAAAAGTATTTTAATATGAGGTCTCAATCAATAATATGGAGAGCATGAATCTCAGTCTACACATTCAGATATATAGAAGAAATAACTTTTTAAATTTTGATAAGGTAACATAATTTTTTTTTCCTCATTCCATTTTTCTGCAATGCTGAGGCACTGGGAGTTTCTGGTCTTGGCTACCGTTTATTCACCCCGTGGCAACTACTGACATTTCCTTGGTCCTATGTCCACTGATGGATCACTGCTTAGGGTTTCTAGTCCCTGACTCCAAGAACAAGGCTCTCTGAAGTCCAGCTTTCTGAGCTGCTTCTGTCCCTGGTCAGCACAACAGGACAACGTGCTGGTGCAGGGCAGTCCATGGGCTGCCCAAGGCCCAGTGGTCACATTTTGCAGTTGTTTCTACTCGGCATCATGCTGCCTTCTTGGGGCCCCAAGTGGAAGAGTGAAGTGGGTAAATGTGTGAAGTGTACCAATTGTAAGATGAAAGGTGCTGTCGCTATTTAGCTCTATTTAATTGTTGCCATAAAGGAATTTGGGTTCAGGGTGCCAGATAGTCTGATATTTCAAGAAAATTCCTGAAGTGATCATTGTTACGTGGTATCTCCTGATATTAACTGCATATAATAAAGACAAAATTTTAAAATATATTAAGGTGAAATGAAACATATCTGTCGGCCAGCTTTACAGCCTGCCAGTTTGTAAGCTCTGACTTAGTTAATTTTATGTGTGTGTGGGTTGAGGGGGAGGGGATATAAAGAGCAAAGCAGAACAAAGAATAAAAAGAAATATTGGAAACAAAGCTCAATCCAGGAGTTTTTCAAAAATATTATCCCAGTGAAAAAGAGGGAATAAAGGATAATGTAAAACTTAAAAAGACATTTTTCAATCTAGCTTCAAATGAGGGCAGTTTCTATGTGTCAAATAATCAGCCAGTTAATAAATAGTGCCTTGCCTAGAGTTCAGAGCGCAAAGCCCAGGACGACCTAGGGTATTACAACTGAAAAGGAGATGGGAATGGAAAGAGAGCTCAATAGGAGAGGGCCGTGAGGCTCTGAGAAGTCAGTTTACAGAGATGCAAGCAAGCAGGCTTTCTTCTCTGTCTGATGGCAATTTTGAATGTTAGGTTTATCTTCCGACTGAAAAGGAAAAGCAATTGAAATTCACAAGCATTTCTTTACTTGCTTTGAATATGATACCATTCAGAGAGTAATCACGAACCCTCCCACTCAGACAAAATCACTGCTCTCTGAGTTTAGCTCCTAAAATGTTAATTAAAACAATATGTTAAACTTAGGGTCTAAAAAATGAGCAAGGGACAGAGGAATGCAAGGCTTGCTAGATGAATATAGGTCACTGGGGAGCCAATGAAGAAGGAGATTTCTACACAGCTGTCCCTTATGCTGTCAGTCAGCCTTCTAGAGCAATGCTGTAGCTTTACTGGGAAAGAGCCAGATTCAAGATCATATACACTTTAGGAGATAGGCCAGGGAGTTGGTCTAAAGTTCTCCATACTATGAGATCTACCTTTCCTTTTGTATGGCCTGCAAGAGGGCATTTGGGGAATGCACAAGAGTGAAGAAGTATTTATAGTTAAGGCTCTTGTTGAAGGCGAGAAAAACAAAACAAAGCAAAAAACCAACTCTAACAGATCTAAAGCAAGAGTAGAAATATTTGCTCACATAACTGTCAAGGATAGGATTGTTGTAGCTCTCCCCAGGGTCTCAAATGATCTTATAAGGACTTAGTTACTCTTCTCTCTTGACCCTAACTAGACACCAGCCCAGAAGTTCCAGGTTAACACTGAAGTTTCAGGTTCAAGTTCAATGGAAAAGAGAGCATCACATCCCAGTGGTTCAAAACTAAGCTCCAAAATTAGCTCTGATTGCACCAAAACAAATTACATGCCAACTCTTGATTCAATCCTGTGACTAAGGGAATATTGGCACTTTGACTGGCTGGGACTAGGTCAGGCCACACAATTCAACATTGGAACTTTTCTACATTTTTTTTTTTAAATCCTACCAATTCTTTTTCTCTTTATACTTTAATTTGAGTCCTTTGCATTGATCTGTCTTTCAGTTAATGGAGATTCAGTTAATGTCCCATCTGCTGTTAAACCAATCTGTTACATTCTTACTTTTATATACTACATTTTAAAATTTTAGAATGTCCATTTGATTCTTTTGTTACAGATTCACCCCTGACATGTACAAGCATTTTCAAAGAAGCATTATTCAGAATAGATAAAACTGGAACCTAAATACTTTTTAAAAATTATGTTAATAATCTTAATTATTCATTTATATATAAAATAATATATAGAGACCCTTGCCAAAATAAGGCCTCAAAAATTGATTTAAGACTCAGAATTGTTCCTCTTCATGAAAACCATTAGTAAAAGGAGAAAAATTTATATGATCTGAAAAGAAACTGGAAAATCAAAATAATTTCTATAAAAAGTAGAACAGATAAATTATCTGTTATAGTCATAGAATGAGATACTATATAGTAATGAAAATGAATGAACTATAACTATATCCAACATCATGGATGAAAGTTAAAAACTTAAGACACAGCAGTCAAGTTATTTACCGTGTGGCAACTACTGACATTTCCTTGGTCCTATGTCCACTAATGGATCACTGCTTAGGGTTTCTAGTCCCTGACTGCAAGAACAAAGTTCTTTGAAGTCCAGCATTCTGAGCTGCTTCTGTCCCTGGTCAGCACAACAGGACAACATGCTGGTGCAGGGCAGTCCAAGGGCTGCCCAAGGCCCAGTGGTCATACTTTGCAGCTGTTACTACTCCACATCATGCTGCCTTCTTGGGGCTCCAAGTGGAAGAGTGAAGTGGAATCATAAAATAATGTGTGATTACATTTATGTGAAGTTCAAAAACATACTAAAACACCTAGGGACCAATATTAAGGTAGCAAAAATATAAAAAAAAAAAAACAAGGAAACAATTATGAACAAAGCCAGCATATGTACTTTTGGATAGATATAGTATATTTTGCAATAAAGAAAGTATAAAATAAAGGAAAGAGGTAATCATGGGTTTTGGCAAACCCATGAGAACATAAGCAGTTTACTTCTGCATTTTACCTCTATAGTGTCTTCTGCTGCCTCCTTTCAACACTATCACAAACTTTCCGCAGTGATGTTCTCTCTTTGTGGCCTGAACTTTCCACTCCTGTCCTAGAAAAGTGGTAAGTAATGGTATCTCCTGCCGCCCTCTGTCACTGGACAGAAAAGTCAGTGTGTACTCTAGAAAGAGTTACTCACATGTCTCTATAATCAGTATGATAGATAGGTTCCAGGAGCAAATATGAGATAAACCATAGCTGCAAGGAAGTTGGAAATAAGACAAATGAGATTGTGCCCTGGGAGTCACACTATAAAATCAGATAATGAATTTAAACAGATTTGTAAATTCCCACTAAATAATAGGTAAGTTTTTTTTAGTATTTACGAAAGCTAATTTGTGAAAAAATATTACATATGTAATCCTTACAACAATTTTGCAAATTAAATGAGGTTATTTTCTTAATATTGCAATGGAGGAAACTGATGTTTAGGACATTTTCAAAGGAGTCCTCAAAGTCACAAGGCCAGAAAGTGGCAGAACTGAGATCGTCTGGCTCTCAAGCCCTTGTCCTGAACTCTAACATTATAATATCCTTATGAAGGAGGTGCAGTGGCTCCCAGGCCTGAGCAAGACTGGAGAATTTCATCATCCGTGATATAATTTACCAACAGAAGTGTGGCACATCAGAGTGAGTTGGGAGGCCCAATCTGGGCATACTTCAGGAAGAGAAGGTCCTGCCAATCGACTGTTTCTCGTGATCCTTTAGGTTTAAGGATATTTCTACAGTGATGGCGGATAGATCAGGCTTTCTTAGCCTCATGATACTAGACATTTTAATTAGGCAGATAATCTCTTGTCCTCTGAATTCTTCTTTAGCAAGCAGCTTTCTGATTATAGGTTGACTTTCCAAGAAGAACACATTAGAATTTGGAGTCTGTGTCAATGTGAATATTTTCGTGTGTGTGAGAGCTTTTATTTATCATTGTCTACAAATGTATTGGCATTCTTATTTGCACAAAAGTTTTGTGAGCTGTGTAAATGTGAATTTTCTCATTAGAGGTTGGATTCTGAAAGCTGGATCTACAAAAATCTGATTTCTGAGTCTGGAAGACTGAAGATCAATCTCTGAATATTGGCAAATTCATCAAAGTAAACTTATTATGTAAAACCTTTTGAACAATAAGCCATTGACCCTTTTGTATTCAGACTTTAAACCTGGTGTGGGGTTTAACTTTTCTACTTAACTTCCGTAAGTGTATCAGTTCACTTTATCTGGTGACTGTCACACTATAAAGCAGAATAAACCATGAAGCCATTAAATTTCAGTAAAGTGATATGGTAGGGAGAGGTTTAGAGGAGTGCTATAGACTGAATTTTTTTCTACCCCAAATTCCCATGGTAAAGCTCTAACCTCCAACATGATGATATTTAGAGGTGGAACATTTTGGGAGGTAATAGGTTATGAGGAAGTCATGAGTCTTGATGAGATTAGTGCCCTTATAAGAAGAGACATCAGAGAGAGCTTGCTTCCATTCTCTATGTGTACACAAAGAGGTCACAAGACCACACAGGGAGATGGTGGACATAGAGAAGCAAAGACATCTATAATGCCCTCACTAGAACTTGACCATGCTGACACCTGATCATGGGTTTCTAGCCTCAACAACTGTGAGAAAATAAATTTCTGTGGTTTAAGCCACCCAGGCTGTAATATTTTGTTATGGCAGCCCTAGCAGACTAATATAATGGGTCAATGGAAAACAAGGAGGCAATTTTCCTTTGAGTGACTGAGATGCTATGGCAGGGGTAGGGCAGGCTCAAGAAACCTGAAAGGCCAGCCCAGGAACATAAAGAACCCAGAGAACATCATCTTAAAAAGAAGAAATTTGAAAAACTCCCTTTGCTTCATTTAGGACTGTCTTATATTTGGTATTCTGCACCAGGCCTCTCCTCTTAGATTTTTCTGTTTTCTGCATCTGTTTTATTCAGTGGAAGAGTTGCACTAGTGTCATCAACACTCAGAGCACTTTTAGAAAGTAAAAAATTTGACTCACTAAAAATGCTTCATTACATAGTATTCCTTTCACAGATCATTCTTTCCTTTCTGGAAAAGAATCAGGTTATAAAACCCAGGGAATGCAGTTACCAGGACTTTTAAATGGTGTTTGATTTTTTAAAAGCCTAAGCATCCGACCATGGTTTTTCCAAGTCAAACAGCAGTTTTAAAACCAAGAGGCTTTGAAGTCAGAGGCCTGTAATGCTGTGAGCTACTCTCTCTTCTGCTCTCTCTCCTGAAATAGTAGGTGAGATCAGATGAGAAAATTCATACAGATACTGTTTGTGTTTCTCCACATAGAAGGTCATTTCTTAAGCGTCTGCCCTATAAACCTTACTTAGGTTCTATAATGCACTGAGACACTTTTTTGAAATATGTAAGAAAAAATTCACTGGGCTGAGGAAAACTTATGTAACCACACTGTTATTACTTTTAAACATGAAAAATGTCATTTTCCCTTTACTTTTCAAATAATTAATAGAAAGACCCAGGCTTTCTGAAGGTTACCTAGCAAGCCAAGACCAATACTGATTTTAAGCTCACAAAGATAGAGGCCTCTTTAAAGAATGCCAAGGCCCCAATAATAATAGCTATCTTTGATGTTGTACCTACAACATACCAATTACTTTGCTTGCTGTCTTGCTTTATTTTTCATGGTTGCAGGACACCCTCAATGAGATATTTGTAATGGATAAAGAAAGTGAAGTTCAGAGCGGTTAAGTAACTGGATCAAGACACATTACTCAAAAGAGGCTGTGTCAGAATATCAAACCAACTCTCTGATTCTGAAATCCACCTTCTCTCCACTATGCCATGTGAGATCGATAATGATATCTTTATTTCTGGACACACTCAGTAAATCTGTTAATAACTACATTTTAGTTTTAGAATAGTAGAGAACTTTCAGTGAGAGTAACAATGGTCCAATGACTTGAAAGTTTTTTATAACCATAGACCATTTTTTTTTTCCAAGCAAAGCTGATTTTTTAAAATGGTAGTATGTGTTTGCCAGGAAGGCAGAAAAGCTAGAGACATTGAGGACTGTGTTTTACCAGAAGGTTCTAATCATGCCTTGGTAACCAAGCATTAAGGTATTGACCTGCATAACTAACAGTGATCATAATAATTCACGCTTGTAGAGTACTCTTCAGGTTGGAAATAAGTTATTTGGGATAAGACAAGACAACTGGATCAGAAAGGAAGCCACACCATATAGTGAGATTAGCTTTCTCTGGGAAATGCTTAGATCAAAATTCCTATAGAGACTGTGAGGAATTCTATGTCACAAATTGTCACCAGGAAAGCAGTCTACTGAAAAATGCAGTAAATACAAAAGGAGTTGAAAATTGGGAATTGGCTTGTTATAACAATGTGTCAAATGAAGAGTGCTGAAGTGGAGGTAGTTATACATAATCAGTGGGAAGAATATTACCTGGAAAAATAGAGGTGTAAGGGTGGATTTATGAGCAGTCTACTGCATTAAAGAAAGAAGGGCGTTTGGTCTGTTTGACAGATCTATCTCCACAGGGGAGGAAAGTGATCTATTAGTTTGCTTTATCTTCATAATGCTCCCAGGATAATCCAGCTCCTTGGCCCTGATTTTACACTGTCTAAGCAACATTCTGATGATAATTGGGTTTCCCAAATAGATTTCTTTCCTTGGAAGAAACTGAGTAGACAGACTGACATGATTTGATCTGCTTGGCAGTGTGATTTCTCACTGTAGATTAAGATTTTGGCTCAGGTGACGGGTGCACCAAAATCTCACAAATCACCACTAAAGAACTTACTCGTGCAAGCAAATATCACATGTATCCCAATAACTTATGGGAAAAAATATTTTGGCTCCTGAATTTGGTATAATTGAGTGATTCAAGTCAGGTCTCTTTGGGCCTGACTTCTCAAGGCCCTGAGTCTGTAGAACTGACAATAGCAACCACTTACATTTGTATAGTAATTTATAGTTGATAAGCCTTCTGATCGATGTCCTATCATTTAGTCACAATGTGTCTGTGAGTTAGTTATTATGATCTCTGTCTAATAAGACTTGGAAAAGTTAAGTGAGTTTCTCAAGGCCATCTAGTAAGAGGAATAGAAGACACAAAACCTAGTGCTTCTGAGGTTAAATTCAGAGCTTCTGCACTACCAGGGACAGGTGAGTACACAAATGTGTAAGAACTCATGAGATTGAGTTTGCAACAACTTGTAGGCTTACCAATATCTTGCCACAAAAGATGCTGTAGCAATATCATTTAGCTGTTTCTAGATAAAGGAGGTATTTTTTTAAAGCTTATTTAGCTGTTACTCCCAATCTCCCCATTCCCCATCCAGCCATAGGAAACCCATTAACCAGAAACCTACTTTCTGACTCTATAGATTTACCTATTTTTGACATTCCACATAAATGGAATCATACAATGTGTGGTCCTTTGTGTCTGGCTTCTTTCACTTAGTATAATGTTTTCAAGGTTCATCCAAGTTGCAGCATATATCAGTGTTTTAATTCTTTTTTTATTGTCAAATAATTTTCCATTGTATGGATCTACCACAATTGGTTATCCAGTCATCAGTTGGTGGACATTTTGGTTGTTTCCACTTTTTGACTATTGTGAATAGTGCTGCTATAAACGTTCATGTACATGTTGTCTTGCGAACATGTGTTTTCATTTCTTTTGGGTATATAACTAAGAGTGGAATTGCTGGATTGTATAACTATAAGTTTAACCATTTGAGAACTGCCATATTGTTTTCCAAAGTGGCTATTCATATTATATTCCTACCAACAGTATATGACAGCTCCAATTTTCCATAGGCTTACCAACACATGTTGTTATCTGACTTTCTGATTATAGCTATCCTAGTGGGTATGAAGTGGTGTCTCATTATGATTTTGATTTGTATTTCCCTGATGGCTAATGATGCTGAACATCTTTTTATATGCTTACTGGTCCTTTGTGCATCTTCTTTGGGGAAATATGTATCCAAATCCTTGGTCCATTTTTAAATGGGGTTATTTGTCTTTTTATTATTGAGTTGTACTAGTTATTTGTATATTCTGGATGCAAGTCCCTTATCAAATACATAATTTGAAAAAACCTTTGTCTCATTTTATAGGTTGTCTTTCCTCTCTTGACTTTGTTCTTTGTATTACAATAGTTTTTAATTTTGATGATAACCAATTTATCTATATTTTTCTTTTATTGTGCTTTTGGTGTAAGGAGTGATATTTTTGAATAAAGAAAAAAGTTGATTACATGTCTAAATGGCATTAATTATTACTTCAAGGTAAAGTATAAAAGAAAGCACAGTTTCTGAGGATAAGTGTCTGTTTTCATAGAGTTTGCATTGTGATGAAAGAAAAAGTAAAGAAAGAAAAAAGAACACAATAAGGAAAGGATAGAAAAAATGTTAAGAGTAAATATTAAAGCAAATTTCAACCATATCTTATTACTAGCAATGTTTATTACTATCCCATTTCTTTGTAGAACAAACATCATCTCAGCAAAGTAAATCTATTAAATAATGACATTTGAATTTTTTCACGTTTTTCTAGACATGGAAACAACCATTACTATATTGTACATTTTTCTTTAAAACTAGTATAGGTCAGATGAGTTGTCCAAATACGTTTGTATATGATTTAATGGTTGATTTTAAATTACTTTATGTATATATCATTACTAAAATAGCACCTTGTTTTATATAGAGGCCTTAAAACTTCTTCTGAACATTATATAGTCTCTTTTTAGAAAACAAGATATATGTACCTTCTACCCTTTACACAATTAGATTTCTTTCCTCATCTGTTGACAGGTATTTTATGAGTCACACCTGCAATATCCAGTAATCTGCTGCAAGAAATAGTGCTGATTTCATTAGAAAATAATTTGACTTTCAAAACACTTCTTCAATACTCTAAACAATCTCTAATAATATAACTTGATAATATATAATCAAGGAAAATGCTAGGTACAGCAAAGGAAAAATAAACAAATTCAGCTCAGTGTTAAATGAAGACACTTTCCCTGAGATTCTCCTCAACTCAAATGAAGGAATGGATGAACAATTTTAATCTATGAATTTTTGTATATAAATACATATGTATGTAATTATGATGTTTATGGTTGCTCTGTACCTAGGTTTATATCTAGGTTTAGTTTTATTTACTCATCAAAATTAAATTCTGAAGTGTTGATGGGGTACATGTTCTAGGAGTACTAGGATGGTTACAGAATTCAAACAATAAGGCTTAAGCTCTTAATCAAAGTTGTAACTAAACTGTTATTTTTTTGGGGAAATATCTATCAAATCATTTTAACCTAAACATGCAAACACTATATTTAAGACGGTAATTTAGGCATAAATCAAACTCAAGTTATGATTTCTGACCTCCCTGTTTCTTTTCTTTTTTGAGACGGAGTTTCGCTCTGTCACCCAGGCTGGAGCGCAATGGCGTGATCTTGGCTCACTACAAGCTCTGCCTCCCGGGTTCAAGTGATTCTCCTGCCTCAGCCTCCTGAGTAGCTGGGATTACAGGCACCCACCACCATGTCCAGCCAATTTTTGTATTTTTAGTAGAGATGAGGTTTCACCATGTTGGTCAGGCTGGTCTCGAATGCCTGACCTCAGGTGATCCACCTGCCTCGGCGTCCCAAAGTACTGGGATTACAGGCGTGAGCCACCATGCCTGGCCATCCCTGTTTATTTTCAATTTTTCTATTTCAACTAATTCCAGCCTTTTTTTCTATGCACACTTTTTTACTAGAAAGTTCTTCTGTGGCTGATGCTGCTTGTCTAACATGAAATCCAAATCTTCCTAGGTTTTGGGCCAGTTTCCCAGAATGTGGGATATTTTTGTAACAAAGTGACTAGAAGTTTTTTTCCCTCTTACATCTAATTGATTTGTTTTTCCAAAATTTAACTCTTTCAGTTGCCAGAAACACACACAAACACACACACACACACACACACACACAGACGATTTGAGCTCTTATTTCTTCTGTTTAGTTTAGTTTCTTCCATTTCTTGTTTTTCAGCCATTTCATTTTGCTTCCGAAAAGCAAGAGCAAATGCTCATAACGCACAGGTGCTCATGCTCTCAAAAGAATCCTGTAGGCAAAGCAGGTGGCCTGAGGCAAGCAAGCCAGAGCTCTTTTAACTGAACTCTGCTTTGCTTACTTGCTCCAGTTTTTCAAAAAAAATAACCCATACAAATGTCCCTTGGATGTTGGACCATTACTGCCCTTGTGCCACTTTCTAGTTCACTCCCTCACTTTTGCCACCATTGAAGCATATACTCCCCAATAGTCTGCTGTTTGGAAACTTAGCCTGTTCATGCCAGTTGAACTCGTTATTAGAACTATGTAATTTAATAGAATACTGGGGAAACCAAAGAAGAAATGATTACACAAGAAAAGGGTATTGTTTTTATGAAAATAAAATTAAATGTTTTGGAAAGAGTTCAAATTTTGCTTAAAATTAGTATGGAAAATGAACTGATAAGCTTAGGGAAAAGACAACAAAAGTAGAGTTATTTAACTAAGTCTGAATTTAAAAATGGCCTAGTTGCATTTACTCATAAATGTGTATTATCTTATCCTACAAACATTTACTGAGCATTTACTATGTGTACTAAATAGCTGAGTAGGTAGGAATATAAAAACAAGTAAATCACAGATGTTAAGATAATAAAGTCTAGTGGGGAAAGAAGTTGTGTGAACATGCATATTGCAAGAAAATGTCATGGCTATATTAAAGGAGTGTTTTTTAAAGCCTGGAAATGTTTAAATAAACGTGTTATTCATTCCCAAGGGACATTTAAAAATAATGATTTGTCTCCTTTGATAATATGCAATGTTTTATAAATATAAAACATTTGAAAAACAGAAAAATGTAAAGAAGAAAATAAAAACCATCTCCAATTCGACTACCCAGATAATTACTATAATTTTTTTGGTGGATTTTCTCTCAATCTTCTTTTTCTCTTTCTTTAAACATTAGATATATGTGTGTGTGTGTGTGTGTGCGTGTGTGTAACATGCTATATAAATTATATCATTTTTATTGTATTATTTAACACTAAAATTATATAATAATATAATTATTTATAAGTACTCATACATAAAGCATTTTCTTTTTACAATATTGGGATAATTTTGCCTCCCTTTAACAGGTTTTAAAACATATTAATGACAACATAGTATTTAAACACAATTTTTAAAATTATTAAATATTTATATTGAGAACAATTACATAAATAAACAATATTAGACTTAAAGGTGTCAGCCCAGGATAAATTTCTTTTTAATTTTAATTTTAATTTTGAGTTCCAGGTACATGTACAGGATGTGCAGCTTTGTTACATATGTAAACATGTGCCATGGTGGTTTGCTGCACCTATCAACCCATTGCCTAAGCCCAGCATGCATTAGCTATCTTTCCTAATGCTCTTCCTCCCCCTACCCCACCCCCTGACAGGCCCCAGTGTGTATTGTTCCCCTTCCTGTGTCCATATGTTCTCATAGTTCAGCTTCCACTTGTAAGTGAGAATATGTGGGGTTTGGTTTTCTGTTCCTGCATGAGTTTGCTGAGGATAATGGCTTCCAGCACCCATCCACGTCCCTGCAAAAAATATGATCTTGTTCCTTTTTATGGCTGCATAGTATTCCATGGTGTATATGTATCACATTTTCTTCATTCAGTCTATCACTGATGGGCATTTGGGTTGATTCCATGTCTTTGCTATTGTGGACAGTGCTGCAATGAGCACACGTGTTTATGTATCTTTGTAATAGAATGATTTATATTCCTTTGGGTATATACTCAGTAATAGAATTGCTGACTCAAATGGTATTTCTGGTTCTAGATCTTTCAGGAATCACTACACTGTTTTCCACAATGGTTAAACTAGTTTACATTCCCACCAACAGTGTAAAAGCATTCCTATTTCTCCAGAACTTTGCCAGCATCTGTCATTTCTTGACTTTTTAATAAATGCCATTCTGAATGATGTGAGATGGTATCACATTGTGGTTTAGATTTGCATTTCTCTAATGATCAGTGATGTTGAGCTTTTTTTCAAATGTTTGTTGTCCACATGAATGTCTTCTTTTGAGAAGTGTCTATTCATGTCCTTTGCCCACTTTTTAATGGGGCCATTTGTTTTTTTCTTGTAAATTTGTTTAAGTTCCTTGTAGATTCTGGATGTTAGACCTTTGTCAGATGGATAGATTGCAAAAATTTTCTTGCTCTCTGTAGGTTACCTGTTTGCTCTGATGGTAGTTTCTTTTACTGTGCAGAAGCTCTTTAGTTTAATTAGATCCTAATTGTTAATTTTTGCTTTTGTTGCAATTGCTTTTGGCCATTTCATCATGAAATCTTTGCCAGTATCTATGTCCTGAATGGTATTGTCTATATTTTCTTCTAGAGTTTTTGTTTTTATCATTTTGGGTTTTAAATTTAAGTCTTAATCGATTTTGAGCTAATTTTTGTGTAAGGTGTAAGGAAGGGGTCCAGTTTTAATTTTCTGCATATGGCTAGCCGGTTTTCCCAGCACCATTTATTAAATAGGGAATCGTTTCCCCATTGCTTGTTTTTGTCAAGTTTGTCGAAGATCAGATGGTTGTAGATGTGTGGTCTTATTTATGAGTTCTCTATTCTGTTCCATTGGTCTGTGTGTCTGTATTTGTAACAGCACCATGCTGTTTTGGTTACTGTAGCCTTGTAGCATAGTTTGAAGTCCAGTAGCATGATGCCTCCAGCTTTGTTCTTTATGCTTATGTTCTTTATGCTTAGGATGGTCTTGGCAATACAAGTTCTTTATTGGTTCCATATGAATTTTAAATAGTTTCTTCTAATTCTGTGAAGAATGTCAATGGTAGTTTAATGGGAATATCATTGGATCTATAAATTACTTTGGGCAGTATGGCCATTTCCATGATATTGATTCTTCCTATCCATGAGCATGGAATGTATTTCCATTTGTTTGTGTCCTCTCTGATTTATTTGAGCAATGGTTTTCAGTTTTCCTTGAAGAGGTACTTTACTTCCCTTGTTAGCTGTATCCTAGGTATTTTATTCTATTTGTAGCAATTGTGAATGGGAGTTTATTCATGATTTGGCTCTCTGCTTGCCTGTTGTTGGTGTATAGGAATGCTTGTGACTTTTGCACATTGATTTTGTATCCTGAGACTTTGCTGAAGTTGCTTATCAGCTTAAGAAGCTTTTGGGCTGAGATGATGGGGTTTTCTAGATATAGGATCATGTCATCTGCAAACAAAGATAATTTGACTTCCTCTCTTCCTATTCAAATACCTTTATTTCTTTCTCTTGCCTGATTGCCCTGGCCAGAACTTACAATACTGTGTTGAATTGGAGTGGTGAGAGAGGGCATCCTTGTCATTTACTGGTTTTCAGTGGGAATGCTTTCAGCTTTTGCCCATTCAGTATAATATTGGCTGTGAGTTTGTCATAAATGGCTCTTATTATTTTGAGGTATGTACCTTCAATGCCTAGTTTATTGAGAGTTTTTAACTGAAGGGTTGTTGAATTTTATTGAAGACCTTTTTTTTTGCATCTATTGAGATAATCATGTGGTTTTTGTCTTTAGATTTGTTTATGTGATGGATTATGTTTATTGATTTGCATATGTTGAACCAGCCTTGCATCCCAGGGATGAAGCCAACTTGATTGTGGCGGATAAGCTTTTTGATGTGCCACTGTATTCAGTTTGCCAGTATTTTGTGGAGAATTTTTGCACTGATGTTGATCAGGGATATTGGCTTGAAGTTTTCTTTTTTTGTTGTAGCTCTGCCAGGTTTTGGTATCAGGATGATGCTGGCTTCATATAATGAGTTAGGGAAGAGTCCCTTCTTTTCAATTGTTTAGAGTAGTTTCAGAAGAAAGGATATCAGCTCCTCTTTGTACTTCTGGTAGAATTCAGCTATAAATTCATCTGGTCCTGGGCTTTTATTGGTTGGTAGGCTATTTGTTACTGCCTCAATTTTAGAACTTGCTATTGGTCTCTTCAGGGATTCAGCTTCTTCAAGGTTGTGTCTTGGGAGGGTGTATGTGTCCAGGAATTGATCAATTTCTTCAAGACTTTCTACTTTATTTGCATAGAGCTGTTTATAATATTCTCTGCTGGTTGTCTGTATTTCTGTGGGGTCAGTGGTGATATCCTTTTTATCATTTTTATTGTATCTATTTGATTCCTTTTTCTTTTCCTTTTTATTAGTCTAGCTCATAGTCTATTTTAATTTTTTCAAAAACCCTGCTCCTGGATTCATTGATTTTTTTGGAAGGGTTTTTCATGTCTCTGTCTCCTTCAGTTCTCCTCTGAGCTTGGTTATTTCTTATCTTCTGCTAGGTTTAGGGTTTGTTTGCTCTTGGTTCTCTAGTTCTTTTAGTTGAGTTGTTAGGTCGTTAGCTTGAGATTTTTCTAGCTTTTTGATGTGGGCATTTAGTGCTATAGATTTCCCTCTTAACACTGCTATAGCTGTGTCCCAGAGATGCTGGTACATGGTCTCTTTGCTCTCATTGGTTTCAAAGAACTTGATTTCTGCCAACATTTTTTTATTTACCCATGAGTCATTCAGGAGCAGATTGTTCAATTTTCATGTACTTGTGTGGTTTAGAGTGAGTTTCTTAACGTTGAGTTCTAATTTGTGCTGTGGTCTGAGAGATTGTTTGTTATGATTTCAGTTCTTTTGCATTTGGCGAGGAGTGATTTGCTTCCAATTAAGTGATCAATTATAGGGCAAGTACCATGTGGCCTTGAAAATAATGTATATTCTGTTGTTTTTGGGTGGAGAGTTCAGTGATGGTGGCCACCCCTCCCCCCGAACTCGGTCTTCTTAGGCAGTCTCCAGCCTGCTGCGCTGGCCAGAGGGGATTCCAAGCCAGTGGGTTTAGCTTTTGGGGTTCTTTGGGAGTGGGGCCCGCTCAGTGAGGCAACTTGGCTCCCTGGCTTCAGCCCCCTTCCCACAGGAGTGGACGGATCTCCTGCATCACCGGAGTTCCCAGAGCCTGAGTATGCAAAAACTCCTGTCTCAGTGCCTACTGAGCTGCTGCCCACCCAAGCAGCTGCTGTGAGTCTGCATAGCTCTGTGCTTGGGACCCAAGGCCCTGGTGGCGTGGACTCATGAGGGGACATCCTAATCTGTCGGCTGCTAGGATCCATGGGAGAGCATGGTTTTCAGGGAGAGGTAGCACAATCCCTCACCGCCTCCCTTGGCTGGGGGAGGGAGCTCCCTTTGCCCCATGCAGCTACTGGGTGGGCCCTTGCTCCATCCTTGCTTTTCCTCGCTCTCTGTGAATCATGCCATCTGCCTAATCAGTCCCAATGAGAGAAACTTCATACCACAATTGAAGATGCAGAATTCACTTGCCCTTTTCATCCTTCTTGGTGGGAGCCACAGAGTGGAGCTGTTTCTGTTTGGCCATTTTGGCTGCTCCCTAGGAGAAATTAAAAAAAAAAAAAAAAGAAAGGAGTTACAGGCCAGGTGCAGTGGCTCATGTCTGTAATCCCAGCACTTTGGGAGGCTGAGGCGGGTGAATAACTTGAGGTCAGGAGTTCGAGACCAGCCTGGCCAATGTGGTGAAACCCTGTCTCTACAAAAAATACAAAAAATTAGCCAGGTGTGGTGGTGCACACCTGTAATCCCAGCTACTCAGGAGGCTAAGGTGAGAGAATTGCTTGAAAATCCAGAAGGTGGAGGTTGCAGTGAGCTTAGATCGCACCACTGCACTCCAGCCTGGGTGACAGGGTAAGACTATCTTAAAAAAAAAAAAAAATTGTTATAAGTGACAAGTATTTGGATTACATTGTAGAGAGGCCACTGATTTTTTTTTTTCACATCAGTTGGCCATTTTGAAATAATCTTAGCCACAGTGACATGGCAGGACATTGCAGATCAAAACAACTCACATACAGCATTTTAGTATTTAGGCAGGCATTTTCACTTCTATGAAATAGCTGACATCTACTTTTGAGAGAAGGGTCTCACTAATCTTGCAGATTAATGTCCATCCCCACCCTTGCACTTTCTCTTCCTGGCTAAGAAATAGCATCAAGGAGAGGAAAACCAAGCTGTGGTGAAGCTGAAGGTCAGTGGTAAGACAACTGCCAGGTGCCTACAGGGCAGAGTGGGGCCCAGAGCTGATTCAAGGCTCAAGGAGGTTGTGGCAGCCAATGGCCAGTCTTCTCACATTTTGTCTCTCAGAAAGAGGGCTCTGATGCGCTCATCTACCAGATGTGTTTTCACTGAAACTCAGCCTTGTGATTCTATGGGCACAGATATTATGTCCATGAAACAATGGATGCAGACTTGCTTTGAAAGTCTGAAGTTCAATGCATTATGATCTGCTGACTATTCTTAAGGAGTTGGTACATCTGGGACCTTTCTTTCTGTACTGCTTCATCAGTCTTTCACCACTGAACATTGTCTTCTCCCACAAGAAAATTTGCTGGGGCTTTGATGAAGGACCCTGATCAGAGACCCTGTGCTCACAGGGAAATAGAGGCAGGGCTCCTGGGCCAGGTCTAGAGGAAGGCTGCCCCTCACTCTGTGCACTGGTAGCTTGCAGAGATTTGTGCAGGTGCCTCACCCAGGCACTCTGCACACTGGTGTAGATAACATCACAAGTTAGTGGCTTATGAACTAGCCAGTGTCATCAGGTCTTTTTCTGGGAATCCTTCAGCCTCTTCTTGAATCACTTACTTTTATTGTTGTAGCTCTGGACTTTGTTCTTAGTCTCCACTCCTGCCTGGAAACAGAACCCTAATTCTTCACTTGATTTCCTGTCACACATTCTCCTGGATTTGTTTAATGATTAGAGATGATTCTCTCTAACTATGGGTACAGTTCAGAGGCATGTGACCTGTCCGGAGCTTGGCTTAATGCTCTCCTGTCGCTGCCTTAAAATTCCTAATAATTTTTGAACAAGGATCCTGAATTTTCATTTTGCAAATGACTCCACAAATTATGTAGCCTGTCCTGTCTGTGACACCTAGCCACAACAAGCCACTCAGCCCATTGCCATGGCTACTCCCACATACCAGCCTGGCTAAGGCCCTGGGCAGAGGGGAGTCAGACTGATGAGGCTGAGGTCCCTACTCTTTCTCTCCTTTCCAAAATGGGTACAACAGTACCCATAGCTAGAAGGAATCAGTGATGCCTGCTGAGGCTGCCATGGGGAAGTCAGGAGTTGAGAGCTAATTTAATAACATTTGAATTGAGATGTTGGGAGCTAATGCTGGCTCAATCTTTCCTTCTTGCTGTCAGGCTTTAATGAAGAACAAAGAAAGGAAATAAAGCAGCAGCCAGCGGCCATTCTCCACCTCCACAGCTTGGAAACCTGAAGGAGACCTGAGCTGGTGTGAGGGAGATTTAAACGGAATAAGTTTAGACTTACGTGATTTTGGGATAACATTAGGTTTTTACTTATTTATTAGTGCCTTATTACTTAATAGTAATCATGTGAACTATGAGTTCTGTCCAATATTCACTCAGAGGTAGAGAAAGAACAAGTTGAGAGTGTAGGTTCGAAGAGACAGTGGCAAGAGGAAAAAAGTTGTTTTTTTGCTTGCACCCTATTGAATCCAGCTTATTTAATAAACTAGATTCAAGAGCCTTACTTCCTGAAGGCCAGTGGGAGGATGAGCAAGCGGATCATGAGGGCGTAACTCAAATTAGACCGCAAAGCCTACTCTTGTTATTCATGAGGCTAGCCCCAAAATAATGCAAGGATTTATCTAGTTCCTACTAAAATAACAACTACCATTTTAAGGTGTTTACTATGTTTTATGAATTATGTAATTGCCACCTCACAATGAGATATTTTAATAAATTGTGTGTGAGAAAGACTAAAGTCACTAAATCATAGAGTAGGTAAGTATAGAAGCCAGCACTGAAATCCAGGCTTGTCAAACTCTGGAGCTTATACCCTCAACCATTACCTTATTCTGTCTTTACGGGAGCTAGAAAACTGATTTCTTCAGATTTTTCAGCATGCCTTTTTCGGCAGTCTTTTTTGCAATACTCATATATAATAACCAGTAAAATAGCATCATTTTCAACCAAACAAAAGCAATGAAATATCTTTCTTACTTCCCTTCCCCTATTCTCTTGCTCTTTCATATTTATACATAAAAACCATAAAACAAACAACAAACAACTCACTCAAACTGATTACACTAAAGTTAAAATTTGAGCATATGTATAGTTTTTGAAAATCCCATTCAGCTGGAAAAACAAAAGAAAGAAAAAATGTTTTAACCTAGTCTGTTGTTTATATCAAGTTTCAGATGGTGAAGGAAACCATGAAGAGAATTACTGTTCTAGAGAAAATTTGATCAGCAAGGAAGAAGTTCTTGGTAAAGTAGGACAGGACTGTATTGTCCCTTGTCAGATGTAACCCCAGAGTTCTGGGAAATAGCATAAAGCTAAGAGAATAGAATTAGGATCTCAGAACTGCAAATGACCATGAGAATAAGAGGACTGTATCTGAGAAACAGATGTAGCTACCCAGAGCTCTCTCCATCGATCTTGGTTTACATAAGAACAGGCACATTACGTGAAAGAATAAATACTTGAACCAGGAATTACATGGACCTGGACGAATGGTATGAAATAGGCTGATATTTAGAATAAACACAGGTTTATACAGTCTCTCCCTAATCCCAGCTCAAGCACCTTACACACTCAACATTTTCAAAAATGAGGACACTCTTCTCAACCCTGGATGAAGCTTGGAGAAAGGCTATTGATTTTTGGGAATGGAAGAGGCCAGGCTCACATTCCCAGTCTCATGGATGATAGGAACAGTAGAAAGACCAGCTGACTCAATAACTGTCCCCTACTCAGGGAACCTTGATTTGGTTCTTTGGTGATTCTCCTACAAATTTTAGGTTGTCTGAACCAGAGAAAGGAAGCACATTCAGAACACAGAATAGGATTTTAATAATAATTCTTAATAGAGAAGAAGCCCATTTCCCTCCACCTCACTCCTATCCTTTATGATATGTGGTGGAAAAGAGTTGTAATGATCAAAATTATTTTCTTGCAGAAGAATGTGATTTTAAGGGGAAATCTTTAGCCCATTTGGAGAAGGTGAGACCCTAAGTAAGGAAGCTGCACGGTGAGAACCTCAGACATACCTACCTCAGAAGGCCATTGTGGGCGTGAAATGCTAAGATCTGTAAAGCACAGGGAACAATGCCTGGCATGCAGTAGACTATCACAATTTTCTATTGTTGTCTTCTATAGGATCTTGCTCAGAATGAATCTCAAGATAAGAAGTCTTTTGTCTGCTATAACTATATTCTCTCCTTTTTGAAAATGAAAACAACATTTGCCCATCTGTAGACTTTTCATATGTGTCCTCTTTGTCTATCTCTAAAAACCAGAAAACAAAAACCCAGCTCTCCTGTGGGTACTCCATGCTCTTTGCAAGCAGGAGAATATAATTCATGAGGACCAGGAGAGTTGCATAAAATTTACAATTCCCCTCTCTATTTTTGAACTTCAGTTGTTTTCCTCTCAAATTTGGACTTTGCACCATCAATATCACTTTCATTGATAGATAAACTTGAGTGGAATGGACATTTGGTAGTTTATTCTTTATATTATCCATTCCCCAAAACTAAGTATATGCTTTTCATGCTCTTGTTCCTTCTTCAGAGTTTAAATGACATTTTAATAGCTCTTAACATCTTATATAAAGGTGTCTAGGGATGCACTGCTCTGCCTGCCATGCCATTCCAACCTCTCACTCCTAGGGGGAGTGAGGACTTCTGAGAGGTGGCGTGGAGGGTGAGTTTGGGTAATAATAGCTCTTCATACTCATCCTGAAAGGCAGCACCATTTGCTAAAACAAGGAGGTGGAGAGAGAACACAGGAAGAGTTGAAGGAAGATCTTCCTCAGCTCAGATCCTAATGCCAGCCAGTTCCTTCCTCACACACCCCTCTGCCTCTTTAGAACCTGAGTCTTCTCCTCTAGTAGAAGGTTAGAGACATCATATGATGGCTTAAATCAGTCCAATCATGGATGAAACACTGAAATCCACCAAGGAAAGGCAATTTGTGAAAATCATATAGAATCTGTAAAAGTACAAGTTATATGAATGTTGAACACATAAAGTCAAAGCTTACTTGAATATGTGTGGAGAAAATTCCCCGAGAACATATCCTGTGATAGCACAAATCCAACTAACACAGAGTTGGCAACTGGTACTTGTTCTGGGCTAACATTTCTCATGTGCTGTCACAACTCGTTGCTGGGAGAATTGAGCCCATCCTATGTGGCTCCTCTGGAAGAAGACTCTTGAAAGCCTGCTCCTCGTTTCCTCCAGACTTTGCCACTTGAATCTTTTTCCCGGGTTGATTATGCTTAGTATCTTCTACCTGTAATAAGTCATGACTACGAGGATCACTATAGGTTGAGTCCTATGAGTCCTCATAGGGAATCATCAAACCTGAGGGTGATCTTGGGAACCCCCAACTCAGTATCCTTGAAATGTTTCCTATTCCCTGTGTCATTTCAGGGGCTAGTTCACTACAGAAATATTTCTAGTAGGGACAGAGAACTGTTTCCACACTATGTATCAATTTCTGGCCCTGCCTAGACTAAATGAGAGGGGTGGCCATGTTAATTCACCCAAGGTGTAAAATTAATGATTTTTTATCCAAGTCTTCTCCTGAACATAAATATTACAGAAGAATGACTTTTGAACTTAATTATTCAGCTATGGGCTCCTTTATGTGTAGAAAAACCTTATGGGAAGGCCAATGCATGAAATATTTCAAAGTAAGGCTGCTCTGGTTGGGGAGGCCCTCAGAACCTTACCTGTTCATGTTCCTTCCCCCTTTCTGACATCAAGCTGGAAAATTCAACTTGGAGCTCGCTTTAAAAAAAACTGTATACCATAAATGAGAGCATTATGCAAGTTTATGTCCTCACAGAGGGAAGTAGATGGTAAAGTAATTGCATTATTTACTAGTTAACTTATAAATGGAATACCAAAATTAGGTTATGACAACATCGTGTTCATTTCTTTAATCAGAAAGGAAACTCTGAACAACAGAAAGTCATAGATGGCATAGCTAAGGGCATAACTGAAGTCCCACTTCTATATCTGACTGTTTTCCCTTACCACATAAAAGAAGAAAGTAGAGAACTAATTGTTTTTAAAGTATCTATTATGAGCACACTATGTATTATTTCTTATAATGTTTAGATAGCCATGAGAGGTACTTTCTCTCCATTTTAATGACCAGGAGGCAAATCCTCACATTGTTGCAGAGTTGGGATTTGAATCTAGCTCTGACTCATTGCCACAACATACTGAACCTCTCAGTGTCAGTCTGTCGGATCATTCACTGTTTGACCCAACTATCTGGCTTACTAACCTCATGTGCTATCTTTCTGTCTCTTCTAGCTGCTGAAGCCTTCTTATCTGCATAAAGAATGGCTGGAAGGCCCTACTTCTGTATGCCCTGCAAAACAGATAGATTAGGGGAAAGACATCTGATCATCCCTCTTCAAATAGAAGGCATTGAAATCTGGATGAGCATGTAGCCAAAAATATCCTCAATGGTTCGGCAGTCCTTGCTAAACTGAGCACACAGGAAATGTGCTTTAATTACCACTGGCCACGTCTATCTGAAAGATATTTTGCTGTTTGTGACTGTTTCTTAGTTAGCCTGATGCTTTTGTTTAAAAAGTTGATTCCTGATAGCTGCTTGTCAGCCTGAGTTTCCTAATTGGCTCCAGTTTTTCTGTGTTTCTTGAAGTTGTGCTTCAGTGAATCCTGAAAGCATTTCCTCTTTCCTCCCAGCTCATGATTATCTCACTTCAGCTAGTCACACAACAGCTGTCTGGGATCCAGCTGTCACCCTCCAATGCACGTGAGCAGTCCAGCAGAACGACATTACTGTGTACCCTGGCTTCACTCCAAGACTGAGGGGGTGACATTACTCCCCTCGGATGATGGAGGATTGACAAATGAAGGAAGTTAGGACAAAGTTCATAGCTGTAAACACCCCATCCATCAGCAAGGTGTAGTTCCAACAGGTGACAGATATTTGAACAGCAGAGATAACATGTACTTTTATTTTTATTTATTCACTCCCTCAAGGCTTAAAGACAACAGTGAGATAGTATATACTTCTCAACATGGGCTATGAAACATGCTGGGAATAAGGAGATTCAACTCTAGACAGAAAAAAGGTGGGGCACCAGGAAACCAGCCAGTGTGGCATAAAGGTCAGAGTAGTCAACAGAAGGAAGTGCACCACTCATTAGCAAAGACCAAGACTAAGAGGAGAAGGAAAATAGATTCAGTTTGGGTCCACACTGGACTCAGGAGGTTTTTTTTTTTTTTTTTGTGAGATGGAGTTTCGCTCTCGTTGCCCGGGCTGGAGTGCAATGGCATGATCTCAGCTCACCGTAACCTCCACCTCCAGGTTCAAGCAATTCTCCTGCCTCAGCCTCCCGAGTAGCTAGGATTACAGGCATGCACCACCATGCCTGGATAATTTTTGTATTTTTAGTAGAGATGGTGTTTTTCCATGTTGGCCAGGCTGGTCTTGAACTCCCGACCTCAGGTGATCTGGCTGCCTCAGCCTCTGAAAGTGCTGGGATTATAGGCATGAGCCACCGCACCTGGCCAAGAGGTTATTTTAAAGGATTATTAAAAAGGTTATCAATTTAGCTAGTATTGTACATTTTAATCCTTGCAACCTAAGAAGTATGTATCATTAATTGTGTTTTATTCGTGAGAAAATCATGGCTCAGAATTTAAGAATTTTGCCCATGGTAATGTCATTAGTAAGTGGTAGAGCCAGGATATGAACCTGGTTCAGCTTAACTGAAAGCAAGTGCCAATCAACTATGCCACACTGTGATCAAAACCAAGGCAGCAGTATCAAGGTTTAATTATAAAACGGAACTCTTTATGGTCTCCCAGAAATGAGTCTTGCTTTGTTCTTTCTTTATCTTAGTTACTGGCACCAGGATTCATGCATGCCAAGTCTGAAAGCTGGGACGCATCTTGATGCCTGCTTCTCTCTCACTCTTCAAGATTCATCTCATACATTGCCTCCTTTACAAGTCTTCCTTTACCTCCAGGTTAAATACTTTCTCCGTTATAAGCCCATACAATCTATAGCATCCTGTTAACATATTATGTGCATATTTTCCTTTTCCACTTTAACTGGGCATCTCTAGAGGTTAGAGATGCATTCCACACATCTTTGTATCTCCATCACATAGCAAATGACTCTCGCATAGTTCATACT
Source organism: Pongo abelii (assembly GCF_028885655.2). Lineage (NCBI taxonomy): Eukaryota > Metazoa > Chordata > Mammalia > Primates > Hominidae > Pongo > Pongo abelii. The sequence goes on along the minus strand of NC_071988.2, from coordinate 102,568,419 downwards.
TTAAACGAATAATTGAAATAATAGAAAGGACGGATGAATGAATGAATGAGTGGATACCAGAATATAAAGAAAAGTGTGTTTCCTTTCCATTTTTTTTTCTTTTTAGCATTAACTAGAAGATAATTTTTCACCCAAGAATGTTGAATATTATAGTGGACTTTGTCTTTGGTGGCAGTTTTACAAGATGTGTGGGAGGGAAATAACAAGTACACAATATGTTTACAGTTTTAATAATCACTAATTAAGCACTTTGGATGGGCATAGGCCACCAGATATTTTTAAGGAAAACAATGGCTTCTCCAGGATACTTAATAAACATTCAATTACGGAAAGCTACTTTGGGCATTAAGGATGCCAAAATTTATATTGAAGATTCTTCAAGGGCTGCATTTTTTTTTTCCTGGCATAGACATTGGATACATGTGCTTTCTGGATCCTCTCCCTTCAATTGTACAAAGCTTATCAGAAGTCACTTGGCAAGTTTAGGACTAACTGTGGCTGATCACCTGCGCCTATTTGTCTCAATGTGATGCCTGAGCCCTGTGGAGTTGTTTCTACTTGCTTCATACACCTGGGGAATAACTATGGTTGCACTTCTTGCATTTTTCCAAATAATTGTTCGAGAGGACCACTTTTCTTATTAACAGAAAGTCCAGAATCACTCTCTTAATTCCTTTTCCACAACCCCAATTTTCCACAACCTTGAGGGTTTGATTAATTTGGGAAGAGGGGCTGGGGTTAGCACTGCTTCCAAATGCCAAGTACAAAGCAAACCAGAATAGTGGTTGAGTCCACCGCTGCCCTTGCTTCTTGCTGCTGCAGTCAGTTGTCAGATGGTTGGTGAATGGCCCACTCTCTGTCCAGGGCTCACTGGTGCCCTCTTAGAATCCTAGGCTGAAACTCTTCATTTCACACCCATGTGGCCAGAGGCTTTTCTAAAAGGACAGCCACTGAGGTAAGATACATGGTGATTCTGGCTTCAGTTACCCCCTGTGCTGGAACCAGCCCTCCCACCAATTCTTAAGACCTTGTATAGAATGAAAGTCATCAAAACTGACTCCCCTTGAACAATGTGGAGTTTTTGATGACCTTTCCTGCCAGTGAAGTCTTGTCAAAGCCACTTGGCCCACTGGATTCTCTATCTTACAGTCTCAGAGAAGTAGAGGTTAAGTCTGCCTTCTTGCCTCCAAATCCTTAGGTTCCTATACAAATAAGTCCTCTTTTCCTCAGAAATCACTGCTTTTCAGAATATTTTGAGGAAGAACTTGCCTCTCTCCCTTCATCTGGAGCAGGGAGTATTATACAATGAGAAGGTCCACTCCAGTGCTCTATGTTCCTCTCTGTCTTTGTCTTCATATCGCTATGTTTATCTGTATCTCTGTCTCACTCTATCTATCTCTTTCTATAGAGGTAACAACTGTTCATTACCCACAGGGAGAATCATCAGATTTTCATTAACACTTCTTTTTGTCACAGATTTTATCACCAGTATCATTGGCCACAAAATGAATGGTGATAGAGCCTAAGGGTAGACTAACTCATGCTCTTGTAATTACTAGAGAAGCCTATAAATGGATTGAACTGCAGATTGTCTTATGATGAGCTGAACGTCCATGAGAAGACTATCTCTCAAATATTTATATTTACTAAAAACTGTACTTTTTCTTTTTTTTATAAATTTATTTTTATTTTGGACCATAATATAATAGATTATGTAATCAATTTATAACTTGAAACAGGAAAGTGGCAGTTATTTTCAAAATGTCATGTAATACATACTTCAGCTCTCTGGGACATTACTTTAATATCACCTATATATTATTGTCAGAGTAAACTATTTCAACACCAAGACCAAACTCATCTTTCTTTTCAAATACAGCTTCCATAATTCTGTTAGGCATATTCTCTCCTGCAGTGTAACTTATATGTATAATAATATAATATATTTTAATATGATGATTAAAATCTAAATTGATTATATGTGTATATATATGTATAGGTGTATACATATATATGTGTATATGTATCCCTTTGCCTATAATTGCTTTCTATATGGCAAGAAAAAGATTATGTTGCATGACTGATGCATTGCACAAGTTCCTCAGGAAAGGACTCTTTTCTTTCAGTTGCTGTTATTTAATTATGATGATGATGATGATGATGATGATGATGATGATGATGATTATGATGACTGTTATTGCTGAGTGTCATATTTTTTATCCCTGGTCATAATGCAGTAGTATCTATTCTCTAAGCACTCATTGTGATTAGGTGAGTATATATATATACATATATACACACACACATATTGTATGAATTGTAAGGAGAAGCTTTTCAAACATTTGATGAAGATTAAAAAGTAAAGGAATTAATATGCACTAAGCACATTAAATGCAGGCCGGGTGCAGTGGCTCACACCTGTAATCCCAGCACTTTGGGAGGCTGAAGCGGGCGGATCACAAGATCAGGAGTTCAAGACCACCCTGGCCAACATGGTGAAACCCCGTCTCTACTAAAAAATACAAAAAATTAGCCAGACATGGTGGCACTCGCCTGTAATCCCAACTACTGGGGAGGCTGAGGCAGAAAAATGGCTTGAACCCAGGAGGCGGAGGTTGCAGTGAGCCAAGACTGTGCCACCGCACTCCAGCCTAGGTGACAGAGCGAGACTCTGTCTCAAAAAAAAAAAAAAGAAAAAAAAAAGTATGTTAAATGCAATAAAAATGATTATTCCAATGCTATATTTACATTTTTCATAAATTTCATTGTATTAATTGTATAAAAATATAAAAAATTTAGAAATTTGTTGGCAGTATTCTTGTAATATTTTGATGTCTTCCAGATTTCTGACATTACCTTGAGGTGAGTATAGATATGAGTCTATTAATGTGAAGAAATTAGAGTGTGAATTATTATTTTTATCTATTTAAAAAGTTATTTTATCAATAATCGGGTAGTTCAATATTAGTATTGTTAAGGGAAATTTTTTTTTTTTTTTTTTTTTATTTCTTTTTTTTTTTTTATTTCTTTTTTTTTTTCTTTTATTGTAATTATTATTATTATTATTATTATTATACTTTAGGTTTTATGGTACATGTGCCCAATGTGCAGTAAGTTACATATGTATACATGTGCCATGCTGGTGCACTGCACCCACCAACTCGTCATCTAGCATTAGGTATATCTCCCAATGTTATCCCTCCCCCCTCCCCCCAACCCACAACAGTCCCTGAAGTGTGATGTTCCCCTTCCTGTGTCCATGTGTTCTCATTGTTCAATTCCCACCTATGAGTGAGAATATGCGGTGTTTGGTTTTTTGTTCTTGCGATAGTTTACTGAGAATGATGATTTCCAATTTCATCCATGTCCCTACAAAGGACATGAACTCATCATTTCTTATGGCTGCATAGTATTCCATGGTGTAGATGTGCCACATTTTCTTAATCCAGTCTATCATTGTTGGACATTTGGGTTGGTTCCAAGTCTTTGCTATTGTGAATAATGCCGCAATAAACATACGTGTGCATGTGTCTTTATAGCAGCATGATTTATAGTCCTTTGGGTATATACCCAGTAATGGGATGGCTGGGTCGAATGGAATTTCTAGTTCTAGATCCCTGAGGAATCGCCACACTGACTTCCACAAGGGTTGAACTAGTTTACAGTCCCACCAACAGTGTAAAAGTGTTCCTATTTCTCCACATCCTCTCCAGCACCTGTTGTTTCCCGACTTTTTAATGATCGCCATTCTAACTGGTGTGAGATGGTATCTCATTGTGGTTTTGATTTGCATTTCTCTGATGGCCAGTGATGGTGAGCATTTTTTCATGTGTCTTTTGGCTGCATAAATGTCTTCTTTTGAGAAGTGTCTGTTCATGTCCTTCGCCCACTTTTTGATGGGGTTGTTTGTTTTTTTCTTGTAAATTTGTTGGAGTTCATTGTAGATTCTGGATATTAGCCCTTTGTCAGATGAGTAGGTTGCGAAAATTTTCTCCCATTTTGTAGGTTGCCTGTTCACTCTGATGGTAGTTTCCTTTGCTGTGCAGAAGCTCTTTAGTTTAATTAGATCCCATTTGTCAATTTTGGCTTTTGTTGCCATTGCTTTTGGTGTTTTAGACATGAAGTCCTTGCCCATGCCTATGTCCTGAATGGTATTGCCTAGGTTTTCTTCTAGGGTTTTTATGGTTTTAGGTCTAACATTTAAGTCTTTAATCCATCTTGAATTGATTTTTGTATAAGGTGTAAGGAAGGGATCCAGTTTCAGCTTTCTACATATGGCTAGCCAGTTTTCCCAGCACCATTTATTAAATAGGGAATCCTTTCCCCATTTCTTGTTTTTCTCAGGTTTGTCAAAGATCAGATGGTTGTAGATATGTGGCATTATTTCTGACGGCTCTGTTCTGTTCCATTGATCTATATCTCTGTTTTGGTACCAGTACCATGCTGTTTTGGTTACTGTAGCCTTGTAGTATAGTTTGAAGTCAGGTAGCGTGATGCCTCCAGCTTTGTTCTTTTGGCTTAGGATTGACTTGGCGATGCGGGCTCTTTTTTGGTTCCATATGAACTTTAAAGTAGTTTTTTCCAATTCTGTGAAGAAAGTCATTGGTAGCTTGATGGGGATGGCATTGAATCTGTAAATTACCTTGGGAAGGATGGCCATTTTCATGATATTGATTCTTCCTACCCATGAGCATGGAATGTTCTTCCATTTGTTTGTATCCTCTTTTATTTCCTTGAGCAGTGGTTTGTAGTTCTCCTTGAAGAGGTCTTTGACATCCCTTGTAAGTTGGATTCCTAGGTGTTAAGGGAAATTTTAATGTCACTAATATTGTGGCAGTATCATTTGAAAATCAAACATTTCAATTACTGGCTTTCTAAATACACTTGTTAGAATACTGCATAAATGTTAGCATATATAGAGACCCTATATTGAAAGTAGAATACAATAAATGGTCTCTAGTGATTTCCAATCTGGTTTCTATGCATCCTACTACAAGCAGTGCATATCAGCATAGATCATTAAAGTTATGCGTATCTGAAAACTAATATGTAGTTTAAAACACAAGCTTTACCTCCACATTCAAATTATAATATCATAAACCTAAGGCAATGGAAGAGAATGATTAAAGACAGCTAATTGGTCCAATCATTTATTTATTCTCTGACCAAAAATATCAATCATTATAGAAAGAAAACAAAATGTTATGAATCAGACAATGAGGAACATTAGAGTGGGTTTCATTGAGGCTACCCAAAATTGAAATTCAATTTCAATTAGAAATTTCAATTAGAAATTTGAATTCAATTTCAATTAGAAATTTCAATTAGAAATTGAAATGATTTCAAACTTTTGAAAATTTCACATACTGTTAATTCAGGTTTCCTAGAGTTTCACATGTAAATTTTCTTTTTTTATATTTTATTATTATTATACTTTAAGTTTTAGGGTACATGTGCACAATGTGCAGGTTAGTTACTTATGTATACATGTGCCATGCTGGTGTGCTGCAACCATTAACTCATCATTTAGCATTAGGTATATCCCCTAATGCTATCCCTCCCCCCTCCCCCCACCCCACAACAGTCCCCAGAGTGTGATGTTCCCCTTCCTGTGTCCATGTGTTCTCATTGTTCAATTCCCACCTATGAGTGAGAACATGCAGTGTTTGGTTTTTTGTCCTTGCGATAGTTTACTGAGAATGATGATTTCCAATTTCATCCATGTCCCTACAAAGGACATGAACTCATCATTTTTTGTGGCTGCATAGTATTCCATGGTGTATATGTGCCACATTTTCTTAATCCAGTCTATCATTGTTGGACATTTGGGTTGGTTCCAAGTCTTTGCTATTGTGAATAGTGCTGCAATAAACATACGTGTGCATGTGTCTTTATAGCAGCATGATTTATAATCCTTTGGGTATATACCCAGTAATGGGATGGCTGGGTCAAATGGTATTTCTAGTTCTAGATCCCTAAGGAATCGCCACACTGACTTCCTCAAGGGTTGAACTAGTTTACAGTCCCACCAACAGTGTAAAAGTGTTCCTATTTCTCCACATCCTCTCCAGCACCTGTTGTTTCCTGACTTTTTAATGATTGCCATTCTAACTGGTGTGAGATGGTATCTCATTGTGGTTTTGATTTGCATTTCTCTGATGGCCAGTGATGGTGAGCATTTTTTCATGTGTTTTTTGGCAGCATAAATATCTTCTTTTGAGAAGTGTCTGTTCATGTCCTTTGCCCACTTTTTGATGGGGTTGTTTGTTTTTTTCTTGTAAATTTGTTTGAGTTCATTGTAGATTCTGGATATTAGCCCTTTGTCAGATGAGTAGTTTGCGAAAATTTTCTCCCATTTTGTAGGTTGCCTGTTCACTCTGATGGTAGTTTCTTTTGCTGTGCAGAAGCTCTTTAGTTTAATTAGATCCCATTTGTCAATTTTGGCTTTTGTTGCCATTGCTTTTGGTGTTTTAGACATGAAGTCCTTGCCCATGCCTATGTCCTGAATGGTAATACCTAGGTTTTCTTCTAGGGTTTTTATGGTTTTGGGTCTAACATGTAAGTCTTTAATCCATCTTGAATTAATTTTTTTATAAGGTGTAAAGAAGGGATCCAGTTTCAGCTTTCTACATATGGCTAGCCAGAAAAACTGTACTTTTTCTTACCTGGGTATTGTTTATCTTAAAAACACTGTGAATGTAACATTTGATTGATTTCTTCTTGGCTAAAAAATTCAGAATTAAATGAACAGAACCTCACAGTAAGCATGTATTTATTCTAATATTTACCCTGATTTATCAAAAATTGTTTTTTAATTTTATTGAGTGGATACATTTTCTTAATATATCTTTAAGATGTTAAATTTTAAATATTTTTGGATAAAAATTATGTCACAAAAACCAGGAGGGGGGTTCTAGTATCTTCTTTGTATAAAAGCAACAATTTTTTTCTTTCCAACTTTTATTTTAGGTTCAAGGGGTACATGTGCAGGTTTGTTACATGGGTAAATTGCATGTCATGGGGGTTTGCTGTACAAATAATTTCATCACCCATCAGCATAATATCCAATATGTAGTTTTTCAATCTTACCTCCTTCACCCTCAAAAAAGCTCCATTGTCTATCATTCCCTTCTTTGTGTCCATGTGTACTCAATGCGTAGCTTAAAGGTAAAAACATGTTGTATTATGTTTTCTGTTCCTGAATTATTTTGCTTAGGCTAATGGCCTCCAGCTCCATCCATGTTTCTGCAAAGGAGATGATTTTATTCTTTTTTTATAGCTGCGTAGTATTCCATGGTGTATATGTACCACACATTCTTTATTCAGTCCATCATTGATGAGCATCTAGGTTGATTCCGTGTTTTGTGGTTGTTAATAGTGCTGCAGTGAACATATGTGTGCATGTGTCTTTATGACAGAAGGATTTATATCCCTTTTAGTATATACCCAGTAATGGGATTGCTAGGTTGAATGGTAGTTCTATTTTAGGTTTTTTGAGAAATCTCCAGACTGCTTTCTGCAATGGCTGAGCTAACATACATTGCCACCAGTAGTGTAAAAGCATTCCCTTTTCTCTGCAATCTAACTAGCATCTGTTATTTTTTGACTTTTTAATAATAGCCATTCTGACTGGTGTGAGATGGTATCTCATTGTAGTTTTCATTTTCATTTCCCTAATAATTAGTCATATTGAACATTTTTTTCATATGCTTGTTGGCTGCATGTATGACTTCTTTTGAGAAGTGTCTGTTCTTGTCCTTTGCCCATTTTTTAATGGGTTCATTTGTTTTTTGCTTGTTGATTTGTATAAATTCCTTATAGAGTCTGGATATTAGACCTTTGTCAGATGCCTAGTTTGCAAATATTTTATCTCATTCTGTAGATTGTCTGTTTACTCTGTTGGTAGTTTCTTTTGCTGTGCAAGAGCTCTTTAATTTAATTAGGTCTCACTTTTAATTTTTATTTTCATTATAATTGCTTTTGGAGTTTTCATCATGAAGTCTTTGCCAGGACTGATATCCAGAATGGTATTTCCTAGGTTTTCTTCCAGACTTTCTATAGTTATGGATTTTATATTAAAGTCTTTAATTCATCTTGAGTTGATTTTTGTATATGGCATAAAGAAGGGGTCCAGTTTCAATCTTCTGCATATGGCTAGCCAGCTATTCCAGCACCATGTATTTAATAGGGAATCCTTTCCCCATTGCTTATTATTGTCAACGTTGTCAAAGAACAGATGGTTGTAGGTGTGCGGCTTTTTTTCCAAGTTCTGTAACTTATTCTATTGGTCTATGTGTCTGTTTTTGTACTAGTTCAATGCTGCTTTAATTACTGTGGCCTTGTAGTATAGTTTCAAGTCGGGTAGTGTGATGCCTCCAATTTTGTTCTTTTTGCTTAGGATTGCTTTGACTATTCAAGCTTTTTATTTTATTTTTTTGTTCCAAACGGAGTTTAGAATAGTTATTTCTAGTTCTGTGAAAAATGTCATTGATATTTTGATAGGAATAACATTTAATCTGTAAACTGCTTTGGGCAATATGGAAGGAACAGTTGTTAGCATTATCTAGAGTAGGTGCATTTCAGAAAAAAAATCAGTGTGATTTACAGCCTATGCTGCTTTTAATTATATATGGTGTAATAATATACCTTTATAGGAAAAATTTCATTAATAAGACAAACTTTACATGTTTGAGGGAAGCAGATATTGTCAATGGATTTTAATATAAAAACTCTTTTGCACTCACTAAATAATGTATTTTTAGGATATTTAAAATGTATTAATGCATTCATCAGAAATGATACCTAGTATATAATGAAGTTATTTGCCGAAGCATTTTCTTGAAGTCGTCGTGAAGTCATCTTTATGGACAGTCAAAATTAAGAACAATTTTTCTTCTAGATGACATCTCTTACATGCTGTATTTGGATCCTGTCTTGTATCACTAAAGGAATGTTCACTAACTAGTGAAAGGGATGAAAGGGCCCTTGATATTCTCTCTGCTACTATTAAGTTAAGCAATGTTAAATAAAGAATCAAGAAATTTCCCCAATAATTCAATACAAATTTTCCTCCCAATCCAAATATTAAATTCTGGTTAGCTGATTTGGTTAGAATACGTTTCATTTAATATTAAAAATCAGGTTCATTCACTTCAATGGTCAGATAACCATCTGGAAAGAAATGTTTAGTGCCACAGCCACAGACTACATCCTGAAAGCCAACAAGCAATCTCATAAATAACTTCCCAGGATATGAAACAGATAACATGTGAGAAAGATAGGCTCCAAGCTCTTTGGCACAGGCCTGTGTTAACCAGATCATATTTGAAGGACAGAATGTTCCCTATGTTCATTGTTTAAGTGCACACCCAAGAATCAGGGTCTGCTTGTATCATGTCTAAACTTCACCTTGCTTTTGGGAGGAGCTCATCTTATCATCCCAAGTGGTCTTCTGTTCTTCTTTTGGTTGTGTTATTTTTCACTCCCAACTTTGTGCCATCCAAAAATGCGATAAGCAAATGTCTTTCATCTTCTCTTATGTCAGATGGCTAAGCAGCCTAGGGCCAAGTAGAAAGACATATGCCTGGCACTAGGGACCTCCATCTGGATTGACTGAGACCCTTTTTATCACAGATTCCTGGCACCTTTTCCCCTTAGTAATAAATCCTCCTTAATGTACTCTCCTTATGTTCACGTCTCTTCATCTGCTTCACAGACACATCTTGCCTGGAAAGAACCTATGAGGCCTTCTCACATTCCACATTGCCCCTATCCCAGCCTAAACTGCTAACATACATTACATTTGTGCTTTACTATAGTATTTGCCACTTTATTTTCATTTCATTTTTATTATATGATTTTGTGGTGTACAACATGATATTTTGATACACATATTCATAGTAAAATGATTACCATAATCAAGCAAATAAACATGTTCATCTCCTCACATAGTTGCCTTCATTTTGTAGTAAGAACACCTGAAATCTACTCTCTAAGCAAATTTTCAGAATGCAATACAATATTATTAACTGTAGTCACGTTGTACATTAGCTCTCTGGACTCGCTTTTTCTTCTTTCTTTCTTCTTCTTCTTCTTCTTCTTCTTCTTCTTCTTCTTCTCCTTCTCCTTCTCCTTCTCCTTCTCCTTCTCCTTCTCCTTCTCCTTCTCCTTCTCCTTCTCCTTCTCCTTCTCCTTCTCCTTCTCCTTCTCCTTCTCCTTCTCCTTCTCCTTCTCCTTCTTCTTCTTCTTCTTTCTTCTTCTTCTTCTTTCTTCTTCTTTCTTCTTCTTCCTCCTCTTCTTTCTTCGACAGGGTCTCACTCTCGACCAAGCTGCAGTGCAGTGGCACAATCTCAGCTCACTGCAGCCTCGAATTCCTGGGCTCAAGCAACCCTCCCACCTCAGCCTCCTGAGTAGCTGGGACTATAAATGCGCACCATCATACCTGGCTAATATTTTTGTATTTTTTGTAGAGACAGAGTTTCACCATGTTATCCAAGCAGGCTGGTCTCAAATTCCTGGGCTCAAGCGATCCTCCTGTCTCGGCCTTCCAAAGTGCTGGGATTATAGGTGTGAGCCGCCACTGTGCCTGGCCAGAACTCTAGACTTGTTCATCCTACATATCTGCTACTTTATACCCTTTAACCAACATCTCCCCATTTCTCCCTATCTGCACCCTTGTCAACACTCATTTCACTCTCTGTTTCCATGTATTTGGCTTTTTAAGATTTCACATATTAGGGACATTATGCATTATTTTTATTTCTGTGTCTGGCTTATTTGTGTAGCATAATATCCCTGAGATTCATCCATGTGTTTGCAAATGGCTGGATCCCCTTCTTTTTAAAGGATTAATAATATTCCATCATGTGTAGTATACATATACCACATCTTCTTTATCCTTTCAGCTGTCAGTGGACACTTAGATTGTTTCCATGTCTTAGCTATTGTGAATAGTGCTACAATAAACATGGGCATGCAGATATCTCTTTGCTATAATGATTTCATTTCCATTGTGTGTATTCCCAGCAGTGGGATTGCTGGGTTGTATGGTAGTTCTATTTTTAATGTTTTAAGAAACCTACATATTGTTTTCCATAATGGTTTGTACCAATTTATATTTTCTCCAGCATTGTACAAGTGTTCCCTTTCCTCCACATCCTTGCCAACACATGTTATCATTCATCTTCTTAATCATGGCTATCCTAACAAGTGTGAGAGCACATGTCATTGTGGCTTTGATTTGCATTACCCTTATGGTTTGTGATGTTGAGCACTTTTTCATGTACCCGTTGGCCATTTTTATGTCTTCTTTGGAAGAATATCTATTCGAGTCCTTTATCCATTTAAAAATCAGGTTATCACATGTTCTCACTCATAAGTGGGAACTGAACAATAAGAACACATGGTCACAGGGAGGGGAACATCACACACCAGGGCCTGTCGGGGGTTGGGGGCTAGGGGAGGGAGAACATCAGGACAAATACCTAATGTAGATGATGGGTTGATGGGTGCAGCAAACCACAATGGCATGCGTATATCTATGTAACAAACCTGCATGTTCTGCACATGTATCCCAGAACTTAAAGTATAATAAAAAAGACAAAAATAAAAGTCAGGTTATTTGTCTTATTGAGATTCAGTTGTATGAATTCCTTACATATTTTGACTATTAATCGCTTATTAAATATATAGTTTGCAAATATTTTCTCCCAACTCATAGGCTGACTTTTAAAAAATTATCTTCTTTGCTGTGCAGAAGCTTTTTAGTTTGATGTAGTCCCACTTGTTTATTTCTGCTTTGTTGCCTGAGTTTTTGGTGTGATATCCAAAAACATCATTTCCAAGACCAATGTCAAGCAGCTTTTCCCCTGTTTTCTTCTAGGAGTTTTAGTTTCAGGTCTTACTTAGTTTAAGCCTTTAATTCATTCTGAGTTGATTTTTTGGGTATGGTTTAAACTAAGGGTCCAATTTTATTCCTTTGCTTGTTGATATCCAGTTTTCTCAGAATGATTTCGACTTTATTTTCAACTATGTTTCTTGACAAGAAAATTCTGTGGAACAGTGTGTGTCTAGGAGGGGGCATCTTTATGGGGATCAGAGTCCCATTGCAAGACCAGGATCCAGTCTAAACATAGTTACGGACATTAAAAAAAGGAGGGCATCAGAAAATCAGGGTATATATCGTTCCACATTAATTGCATCTTCAGGCTTCCTTTATCTCACAGGGAATCTTCTGGGAGGACATCTATTCGCCTGAGGAAAGAGAGCTGATCAGGAGGACTGTTGTTTTCCAACCTCAGCCCAACAAAGGCCAAGGACCAGGTCCCAAAGATATTTCTGTTTATTAAAACTGTAATCATAATGACTGTTGAGTATCATCTTATGTGCCAAGCACTGTACTAGGAGCTTTAGGTACATTATCTTATTTATTCATGAACTCAGTGGAGAACTAGGAAAGAGACTTGAGGTCAGGATGATACAATGTAAACTACAGGAACCTTTGTAACTTCCTCATGTGCTTGTTTAATTCTTTTTACCTCTGTAATAGCTTCAATCTCCTTAAAATGATATAATCATCATTTTAAGAGTCACAAGGAAATGTAGGAAGCCCTCCTTTTACTCCAAATCCTGCTTTTAGGGAAAACAGAGTCACAGGCTGGAGAAGATTAGTGCCAGCAACAAGAAGAGTGAAACGCAGGAGAGTCCTTGAGTGATGTACTGGTAAATGCTTAAAAAATGGTCCTGGGGTGGGGGAAAGCTCTGATTTGTAGTGTTGCTGGTTTACTTAGTGTAAATATTCACACCACTGCCAGTTTCAGTATACCAACATAATGTCACTGAACACGGAATTGGGAAGAGATGACACAAGTGGCTTTTGTGAGCTGGTTGAAGGCCAGCTCCAGGACACCCCTTCGAAGAAAATTGACAGGATTTCCCTTGGGCCTAGAGACTGAAGCCAGCTGGGGTTTATTTAATGTCCCTGACTCAGCTTTGAGCTGTGTAAACCTAGAATTGTTTCTATCCATCTTGACATCCACAACTTCTAGCACAGGTTGCAATACAGAACATGCTTACAAATGGTTTGAGAGAAAAGAGCCCAGATTTCAAGTTTGCTCTTCATTACCATGTGACAGTTTCACCTTGAAGATGTCACTTAACCTCTCTGAGCCTCATGTTTTTCATTAGAATTACTGGAGTTTGAAGTAGTTCTTCTCCTATGTCATTTGTCTCTGAGATGCCATAAAAAGTGTATTATTTGGCCGGGCACGGTGGCTCACGTCTGTAAACCCAGCACTTTGGGAGGCAGAGGTGGGTGGATCACAAGATCAGGAGTTCAAGACCAGCCTGGCCAGGATGGTGAAACCCTGTTTCTACTAAAAATACAAAAATTAGCCAGGTGTGGTGGCAGGTGCCTGTAATCCTAGCTACTTGGGAAGCTGAGGCAGCAGAATCGCTTGAACCTGGGAGGCGGATGTTGCAATGAGCGGAGATTGTGCCACTGCACTTCAGCCTGGGTGATACAGTAAGACTCCATCTCAAAAAAAAAAAAAAAAATCATTATTTTTCTTCAGTCAAGATGCATGTTTATAGTTTTTCTTTGATTTCTCAGATTAAAAAAAAAGCATGAGAGGTTAGTTAATGAGTACAAAGTAACATACAGTTGGATAGAATAAGTAAGTTCTAATCTTAGATAGAAGAGTAAGATGGCTGTAGTTAACAATGATTGATACTTTTAAAATAGCTAGAAGAGAGGACTTGAAATGTACCCAACACAGAGAAATGATAAATACTCAGATGATAGATACCCTAAATACCCTTACTTGATCATTATTCTATGCACGTAACAAAATTTCACATGTACCCCATAAATATGTACAAATATAAGTACCCGAAAAAGCAGTGGTTAGTTTAGTGAGCCTTATTGTTTGCAAGCCCATGTGGGCTGTTAGTGACAAATGCCTCCTTTACTTAGTGCTTAAAAGACGGTGTTATATTGATCAGGTATGAATTTTATAGGCTACAAGCTTAGTTGTGCCAAAATAGGGCTTTTTTTTTAAACTAAGCTTCACTTTATTCTTGAACCTTCATTCTGCTCCCTAGTGGACAGTGTAATCTTCCAAAATCAAAGAAAACCATTGCATTCTGCTGTTTCTCAGGCAATTCAGGCCATTTGTACTCATGTTGGAACACTAACATTTGTGCCTTGCAATTTTCACCTCTGCATATGGCAGATCATTGCAAATTCATAGGAGCAGCATAAATCTGCTCTGAGGGCTGTTTACAAACACAAACTGAACTGAAGCAGGTTGTCTTGAAGCAATTGAGCTTGCAACTGATGTGGCCTCTTGGAAAAGAGCCTTTGGTTCACTTCAGGCTGAAGTTGATTTCCAAGACACCAGTGGCAGCCAACTCACTCCATGTAGACCCACGAGGCTGCTATTGGAGGGGGCTGTGTCCATTGTCCCCTAGAGGACCTTCTGTGGATGTGGAGCAAGAGGCTCACACAGGATATAGGCAGAAAGAGCAAACTCAAAATGAAATCAGCTCCCTCTGTACCAGGAGGAGAGACAATGTGGGCATTTCTTATAATATATGCCCCTCCTCTAGAGCTTAGAATCAACCTCATGGAGGAAAGGGAGAGGAAAAAACCCTCAGAGAGGGTTTTAACCCCTTTCTGAATTATAAACTTGAATAATTGAGACAATGATGGAGTTTAATAGAATTTAGATTTTTTTTTGTCAGATAAAATTGGGGCTGGGAGACAGAAATCAGATTTGACTATAATGAGTTGTTGATTGTGGAATTCCTAACTGAGAAAATCATAATATATTTTAACATTTTGTTAGAAATTGACTCCAAGATTTTTGGTCTTGTGTTTTTCAAATACATTTCTCTCCTCTTCTTTGGAATGGGCAACTATTCCATTTTGATATTCTCAACATCTCCTCTGTTTTCTGTAATTATGCAAAAGTTATGAAAGTGAGCAATGTTCACATTTGCAGATTCTTTCAGTACTTTGAGAGGGAAATCATCTCTGTCTGGAGATTTTAGTTTATTTAAAGTAACGAAGAGTTTTTTTCTCCCCAACTGCTTTCCACTTAATCCTGGGTTTCCGTTCCCTTGCCATCATGCTCATTCAAACCTTTCCAGCTTGAAGATTGCTCCTCTTTGTTTATTATGATGTACTTTTTATACTGAATAGAAAGATAAGGCTTATTTACCGGTAACATCAGTGATGGTTGATAAATAAGGGTTTGTGCTATAATTAAATGCAGCTTTTAAATTACATAATCCAAGTGAAGTGGAGAACTAATATAAACATGCAAATGAAGTTAGTCAAGAACATTTTTAATTGATCTAAATGAAGTGGTTTTGCATCTTAAATTATTTGGAAGCTCTAGGTGCCTCATTTTGCCCCTTTACAGCCCAGCAGTTTTCCTAGTATTTCTCTGGCAAATAAAAGACACTGTGGGAAAACCCTTAGACAATTAGAATTTGACTCTCGTTGGCTAATTAAAGAAAGTCAAAGTCAAAAAAGCAATGGAAGCTTTTGAGCTCCTAATAAATTTTAGATCTTTCTGCAAGACTCTTCTCTATCACTCTTTTACAGGAAGACAGAGATGGTTCCTGTGACACCAATGAAGCTTAAACTTCAAGGTCCCTCCCTGGGACAAGCCCCTTCCAGTGCCCTGGAGCATGGGTCAAGCAATGTTTTCCTATGGACATGGGTTTTTGTAAAATTTGCAACACTACAGTATCTAGCTGCAACCTCTTTGGGCCCTAGTTTTGTTACTCTTTGACTTCCTCTCAGTCATATTTACTCTCCAGTCAGGTGGCCTTTGAGGGGCTGTGAACATTTTTGGGAATCTTTTTCCCAAATAATTTATGTATTTATGGTTTATAGTCAGTTAAATTGTTGCCAATATTTTCTTTGTGAGAGTGGTTTTCAGGTGGCGGTGTGCCACAGAAGGTACAGGGCCAGTGGTGGCTGGTGATACACCAGTGCCCAGTACTGGAAGCATGTGGGTAGTGGAGGAGAAACAAGGCTTGAAGTGCAGAGACTCAAAAGCCAATTGGAGAAAAACTATTCCAGTTGTTGGATGCATACAATTGTAAGCACTGTAGAGGACTTGGTCCTTCTTGATTCCTAGTCAAAACGGACATTCTCTCATGTCGGGAATATAATCAACAATGCAACATATACAATTATCAACTCCCCATACACTGGACAGGAACTGGCAAAATAGAACATATCTGAGTTCCTGTGTTTGTAGGACATAAACTTGTAGCAACTGACAAACAGCAAGGTCTAAGTGTGAGGTCATGGGCTTAAGTCTTCACAACCGCCAATAATAAAAGACAAACTTTAATCATATTAGAAGAAAGAATGAATTCACTTTTTGATCTCTTTTCATAATATATTAAAAATCACTGTCATAGGAAGAGGTCATATGGGAGTATGCAACCAAAAATGTAGGGAAAAGCTATGGCCAAACCATGTTAGCAGTTATTTCATAAAACTCCTTTTGCTATTTTCAAGACTTATGCAGTATTAGAGATATTTTCAGCTTTTAAAAATTTGTAATTTATGATGACTCATTTTCTCAATCTGAACACATTTTGTAATTGTAATTTTGTATTCTTTTCCATAAACGGCCCACCAAAAAACCAAAATGTGTTTTTTCATGAGGTACCATATTTTTGATACATTCTTTGTCTTTCTCACAGATGAACACATTTCAAGTCTTATTTATTGAGAAGCTGTGATATACAAACGTGTTTCATACCTATGGTTTTCCTTGGGGAAATTTGCTCAGCCTCACAGAGCTGATAAGTCTTTATCTATAAAATAGAAAGAACAGGCTGGCTCACAGGGATACTTTCGGGGTTCAAAGAGGATAAAGGATGCATGTGGAAGTATGTTTTGAATTATTGGGTGCTATTTAGATAGTCACCTTGGCATATAGGCATTGAAAATAGGCTACCTCTGTTTTATTCCTGTTCTACCTTATGAGTAATATATCTCTGGGCCTATTCATTTCCTCACCTTTAAAAAGGGGAAAGATAACCAACTCATAATATTGCTGAAAGCATTAAATGGGTGATGTCTCTTATTATTACTGAATTATGACTGTTAGTAATTACTAAGACTGGTGTCAAATAATACCATTGAAGAACTACAGGGAGTTATGGGGACTTTTTAAAAATTAACTTATTGGCTGGGCACGGTGGCTCATGACTGTAATCCTAGCACTTTGGGAGTCTGAGGTGGGTGGATCACCTGGGGCCAGGAGTTCAAGAGCAGCCTGGCCAACATGGTGAATCCCTGTCTCTACTAAAATACAAAAATTAGCTGGGCATGATGGCAGGTGCCTGTAATCCCAGCTACTCAGGAGATGGGAGAATCGCTTGAACCCGGGAGACAGTGGTTGCAGTGAGCCAAGATCACTCCACTGCATCCCAGCCTGGGTGGCTGAGTGAGACTCCGTTTCCAAAAAAAAATTATTGCTTTTTATTAAAATATATTATTATTTTTGTACATTCATTTGTGTGAGATTCACTTATTTCACAGCCATGAAAATTATACTGTGTTTTAGTTTTGTAATTGATGGTATTTTGACATTTTAGCTTGAGGATTATGAAAAAGAAATACCTCATATAGCTAAGTCTTTATGATTTTGTCACATTTACAGGGTGAAGGCACATCAGGTCAAAGAAGCAATAGCAGGCACTAATAAATGTCCAGTACCTTGTAGACATCATAAAATTTTGAGCATCATTTGGTAAGATGAATTAATAAAGTATCTTTCTTTTCTACCAGGTTTTAAAAAAAGTCTATAGTATTTCTTATTATTTAATACCTTATTATTTATTCCCAAAGAACAGGGACAGATAATAACCTTTAGAAAAAGTCTTTCCCAAACTCGTCTCTTTTATTTTCCCATACTTCTTCCAGCAACCCTACAGTCTTAGAATAATACTAAACTTCATTGTATGTTTAGTAAATATTGTTTATTAGACATTCCACTGTGTACTTGCTATATAGAGACTGTCAGGAACCTAATTTATTTAATTTCCTCCAGTACATGGTGTTGTTAGATATTATAAAAATATTTACTGAATGAATCAATGGCAGGATTAGCTCATCCAGACAATAGCTTTAAAAAATAACTTATTGTTCCAAATTAATTTCTATTTGTGCAGTAGATGGTGGAAACACATTAGAAAACCCTTCCTCTTAGGCTGTAACATTATGATCTAGGAGAAAGGTAGTTGTAAGCACTTCTTTAGTTATATTTGTTTGAAAGGAGATGCTATTCTCACTTGCCACTGTACTGTTATTTTTCTCTGGGAATATTTCTCCAATTTATAATAGATGTCAGTGGGGGAAAATAGTATTTCCTTCATAGAAATTTATTTTATGATCAAAATCAATAGAGCCCATCTGTTCAATAAAAACAAGTTGCCTACAAAAAGACAATAACAAAAATATCTATTACACAATTTTCATTCTTCTTATTACATTTCTTTTAAACAAGAGATGGTTAAATAACACAGCTTAATTTAGTCCTATTTTGCTTTTTTTTTTCAGGCTCCCTTTAATTAGCCTGATGAAGTGAGTTTGAGATCATAAGTCTCATAGGAGTCTGAGCCAAGTTCCCAGCTCATCAATGTCTCAGTCTTTCCAAATTTCTCATAATGTTCTTTAAATGTAATACAGGTCTGTATGTCAAGCTTTTTAAAAAGAAGAGATCTAAGACAGTTCAGGTTTAGAATTTAGTGGCTCCAAAATAATGTGCTATGTAGAGTTTATTAAGGCTTTTTATGTGAAAGTGATTAGCACTTGTAACTAGGCAGATACTTGGCAAAGTTCTACACAATTATCTCCAGGATTGATCTAGAGAATTATTTCACTTGTCTATCTCTTATTTTCTTCTTTCACATCTCCTTCCTTCATGTTTAAATGAGAAGTGACAAATTAACCCCTAACTCAGTCGTTGACAAAGTTTCCATCACTTTTCCTGGTTTTCCTGAGACTGGGTGTAGTTTGACTGAATAATATGGCAAGATAGGGAAGTTGGAAAGGAGGTTAGAATAAGGTGAATGGGTTGTATGTATGCTGGTCCTCAGAAGAATCATCGATAGCCTGTGCCACGCCTGGCCTACTGTTTATTATGGATTTAAATGGACATTATCGTCTTGGGATTGCCATCTGGTTCTAACACTAGACTATAAGGGCTTTGAGAAGATCACATTGCCAATCACCCTGTCTGCTTTCCTTTCTTCCCTGCAAACATCACTGTGTACCAGACACCATTCTCGTGAACAAAACAGATAGGAGGATCCTGACAGAGACAACATACACATTAGATAATTTATATGTCTAATATCTTAGAAAGTAATAGGTACTGTGAAGGAAAGTAAAGCTGAGAAGGGCATAGAGAATCCTGGAAACAGGGAGTGAGACCACAGGTTTTATCCAAACCTACTGAATCGGAACATCCAAGGATGTGAGGAGCGGGTATCTAAATTACAAACGAGCTCCCCAAGGGATTATGATACCTTCCAAAGTTTGAGAATTACTGATCTAAATAAAATTCCTTGTGCTGCACTGCACCTCAGAAGTAAGAGCATCCTTCTCCAAAAGTTTCATACTTTTTTTTTTTGTTCACTGAGGCTGTTTTTTTCTATCTGAGTTTCCTTTGAAAATATATTGAAGGCTTCTCAGAATCCACATGCTCATTTCCATGGCTCCCATGCTGATAGCTAAAGGGTGCTTTTCAGAGGAGATGGGGAAGTCAAGAATACCAGAAATCTCAGTCTGTAGGAAAGACACACTGGTTGGTTTCAGTAAAATAAATCATAGAAGATACTTAAACAATGAGTTATAACAAAATAATTAACTGTCATATTACTTTATTGAATTACACAGGAGTGCTTTCGTTTGACATGAGGATGCAATTCAATTTCCTTTTGCTAAAAGACATACAGAGTTATAAATTTTTATTATCTTTATCTGTGGAAACAGACTACTCTGCATGCCTCTAACATCATACAACCAGTTGACTAAACTTTTGGACATGGCAATAAATCTTGATGAATTTTGTCCAGTGGTCTTACTAGTGAAAGATAAAAAACTAACATATAAAGCAAATGACTTAATAAGTAACCCCTGCTCTTCAGAGGCAGAATGACTGGGGCTTTAGGAAATAGCAATGGAAGCACAAATTTTTCCTTTTAGCTTCTCTTAGCAACCTTGGGTTTCTGTCTTAGTGGATTCTGTAGTCCTCCTACGAGCTAGATGTTTGTGTGGGGACATAAGAAAATGCTTTTTCTGCTGAACTCTATGTGAGCCATGGGAAACAGGATTGAAATGAAGGCAGGAAATAAATAAGACATTTACCTTTAGTTTTTATATAAGAGTAGGTTATTAATTTACTCTTTTAAAAAATTACTATAGTCCAACACTGTTTTTATATTTTAAGCATATGAGTTGAACACACTCCAATTTAACTTTGGCTCCAAGCAAAAGGGCATCCTGGGTTTTAAACTGATGAAGCAAATACATTCTCTTTTTGCTCTAGAGAGCCTGGTCCTTTTTGAATGATCTCTTAACTTTGAAATTGCTGGTATTTTGTTATAGATGTTGAGGAGCTAAATAAATAAGTGAGAAACATCTTGACATTACGAAAAAAAGTTCTTAAGTTGGGTTCCTGAGTTTGAATTATTAATTACTTGTATAGTCTTTTGGGATCTCCATTTTTCATCAGCAAAAACTGGAGTAATACATAAGTCCAAGGACTGTTGGAAGAATGAAATAAAACAACATGCAAAATCCTCTGGCACAGTATCTAGCACATATAGCATACTCAAGGGATGCTAGTTCATATAATATGGCATGACATGGTGTTATGCTTCATCCAAGGATCAGTGTACATTATTCCAGTTGGTGAAGAGTTCTACGCCTGTAGCAGGAGTTTCATATGAGAGAATTTATTATCAATGATTTTGGTAGAAATTTTACACTTACTGGGAACTTTGGATACTCTACTTGCTGCATATAATTATACCAACAAAATCCCAAGACCCCTGGAGCAATATACCTCAAGAGAGTATCAACACATTTTAATAATTTTCTTCAGAAAGTGAAGATCTGCTTTAAAAGATTACATCAAGACTGTATTTTTCATTCTGTTAGTTCCTAAGATAAAAGAAAATACTGATCAGTGTGTATGGGTAGGTAGCAGAAGAGGCTGATGTGTGTGTGTGGGAAGGGATGGAACATTTCTCAGGATTCTAGTTTTAAAGGTTTACTGACAATGTGAAGAACCAAAGTATAACAAATTTATACTTTGTAAGTATAAACTTACAAAGATCACAAGGCTGACTGTGAGAATACAATTGTTCTATTTGAACTTACTTTTTTAAGCCTGAGAGGCTGTTAGCAACTTGGGATCTGTCCTGGACAGCAGCAGGTTTACTGTTATGAGATCCTGTTGGTCTCTGGCTGCCAGAGTCTGTGTGATAGCAGACTGAAATTGATCTCCATCCTTGCAGACAAATAAGAGCCTTATTGGCTCGAGCCAGGACCTCTCAAGAACATGGGACGGGCCAGGCAAGGTGGCTCATGCCTGTAATCCTAGCACTTTGGGAGGCCAAGGCGGGCAGATTGCCTGAGCTCAGGAGTTTGAGACCAGCCTGGGCAACAACAGTGAAACCCTGTCTCTACTAAAATACAAAAAATTAGCCAGGCATGGTGGCGTGCGCCTGTAGTCCCAGCTACTCAGGAGGCTGAGGCAGGAGAATCACTTGAACCCAGGAGGCAGAGGTTGCAGTGTGCCGAGATCATGCCACTGCACTCCAGCCTGGACAACAGAGTGAGACTCCGTCTCAAAAAAAAAAAAAAAAAAAAAAAAAAGAACTTGGGATGGGACGGACATACTCTCTTGCTCCTTCTCATAATTGAGGAAATATACGTGTCCCTGGGGCAGAACATTGGCTTAATTGTGGGACAAGAATATGAAACATTCGCCTTCCAAACCAGCAGAACCTTCGTGTGATTGTGACTATCCAGCTACAACACTTGCCTTTCCATGCTACAAATCACTAAGCTTGGCACCCACATGTCAGACTAAGAAGACAAAGAGTTTATAATGTGAGGATAATTTACAAATTGTTCCTTTGACAAAAAGGTCTCAGAGGGTATTTCATAAAATATTGTATTATTCCCTTTTCTTACATGCTCTTTTTATATAGAATTCAGCCAGCAAAGCTCTTTTAAAATTAATCTTTATTTATTAAACATTTCATTAACCCTTTTTCACACTAAATGATTAGAAGTGGGAAATGAATTAGCACAATTCTAAAACAATACATTATTCCTGAATCTGCTAATTTCACAAGTGTCACTACTGTACTTACCACAGTCCATTAATAAGACAGTATTGTCCATTCAGATTTGGTTTTTAATCACTCCTTAGGAGAAATGTTTATTACTACAGTTGGGATCTTTGTTTTGAAAAACTTGCCTGTGGGGCTAAAATATAAACTTACAAAGAGTCACAGAACCAATTTGTCTTAAGGCATTTTTTTTCCTATAAAGGATGATAGTCCTATTCAGTAAAGCAATTTACTCAAAATGTATACAAGGTAGAGCACTATGGGAGGGGTGAAGGGAAGGAGAAGGAAAACCAGCAACATAAGCTGAGGTCTGACTTCACACTTAACAGGCCCTCAGACTCCCTGAGGAGGGTCACGCATGAATAGAACATAATTACATGATAAAGCAAGGCAGCGTTAGAGGATTTCCTTCCAGACAAATCGTGGAGGCAGAGAGAGTTCTAGGAATGGATGTCAGCCAGCTAGATCAGTCTCTTGGTGTTAGTGGGGTTAAAAATACCTCTTCTTGAGGCCTTTGGGCATGGCTGAAAACTAAAGGTGAATGGACTCAAACAGGTAGAAAATGATGTGAGTTTTACGGACTTGAACATGGCATAGCAACACTTCTAAGGACTTGTAGATCCTAAGTGCCACAGTAGAGGTTTTCCTCAAGCTGTGCTTAACAATGTTGAGTCTCTTAGGAGACTGACACAGTCCCTTCATATACCTAAGTGGGAATCTATTTCTCTGTAACTAAAGCCAAGTTTGTATCAATGATGAACTGAATAGTACAGTGACTTTGTTTCTCTGCTGTATACTACTAATAGGGTACAGTGAATAACTCTGAGTCTAACTCATGAAAGCAAGCATTCTGGGAGATACCAGAGTGAGATAACAGGACTGATTCTCATTTTCTTTCATCCTATGCCTAATGGCAAATGTGCAAATCCCTACATGGCAATAAAATGTGTGCTCTTTAAAAATAACCTGAATTACTCTGAAAGTCAAATTGAAACCTCACTGACTTCACCTCTTATTAAAAGAAGTTCCTAGACCAAATCTGGAAGAAATGCTTCATTTTCCTTGACTCTGGAGTCAGTAAAAGGAGACCTTTTCAGAGATTGTTAGAAGTTAAAAAAATCTATAGAGCACAATAATATCTCAATAAATTCAAGATTTGGTGGTTCTAACACCTGTGGGTCTTAGAAGATTGCTACTGAGCATACCCTTTAACAAGGCAAGACACAAAAACTTATTTTTTAAGTTATGGAAAGTTCATTCCTCTTGGCATGCCTGTCTATATCTCAGAGCTCAGTGATAAAAACCAATGAACAAAAACATATTTTCAGCTGGAGTCATATGTAGGGCTCCCTGACACCATGTGAGTCTATGTGTCTATTTATAACTAAAACTATGTGTCCTTCTTGTGTGACTTAGCAATGTCATGTAGAGGTTGATGTCATTTCAAGACACTATGGAAGCATGTCACACAGCCCAGCCTGAATGATGTAGAGAGGTACCATCAATGCCTTCTTGGCTCTTCCTTGTCACTAGCTCTCCGTGCAGAGCCTGGTGTTCCATTAGAGAGCTAGGCCACCTTGCCTGATGTTTTTGATTACAGTGTTTATTTATTATTTATATCCCATCACTTGAAAAAATTTTGAGATGGTTTTGAGACTCTTTAGGTCCTTATAAAGATGGGTTTTGCTTAAAGGAGGAGGCGGTAACCCTTTTCCTTTCAAACTTTGACACTGACTCTGAAAAAAGGCCAGAGATTTTTGTTAATATAAGGGAACATGCAGCAACATCATTCTGAAATAACAAAATAAGGTGATAATGCTCATAGTCATTAGCAACTAAAACTAACAGAGAATCCTTTCAGTAAGGTACCCCTTACATTAACATAAAACTTTTAACAGAGAATTTATTAATATACGCTTTGTTATTGTTTGGAATTTGGAAGTTTCTTTTAAGCTTTTTTTCTTAGACATGATTTCTACTATTAAGAAAATAGCCCTCTCCAATTTGCATTCATGTAGTACTTTCTACAGCATATAGTAAAAAATGTAGAACTTACCTGTATTTAAATAAAAATTTCTTCATTTCTCTAAATGAAGAAAACTAAAGGGAATTCACTGTTTTCTTATTGAAATGAAAATATATATTGAAGTTTAGAAAAAGTTTATCCTCAAGTAAATTTCATTGCAAAGTTCTAGACATTTTATTTTGCTCACAAAATTTTGTGTCACCATAAGAGGTTTAAAAAACATAAAAGCAAAGTAAAGAGGAGAGAGAGAAAATATATGCCAGTAAATTACTGAAGGAAAAATCCACATTTCACATCTGGTTATGTGAAGAAACACCTATTCTCCCCTGTGGACCATTGAAACAAATTGTTGAGAACAGAACCTTGTCTTGGTAAGACGAAAATATATATTCTACACTTTAGGTACAAGTTGAAAGTGTAAAACAATGTAACTGGAGAAGAAGTGGGAGAAATTGTGTTGCTTCCATATGAAGGAACTGCACGTCCATGCCATACAGATTGGGGGGCCTTGGGGGAGGCACAGAAGGAAAGAAATTCATCTAGTGTCAGAGGCATGACAGCACCCAGGGTCAGAGCCAAGGTCTTCCTCTAAAGACACACATGATGATAAATATGTTGACTTTATCAACTCTGCTTTTTGGGGAGCATGACAAATGTATTCAACCCTCAGTTTCTGGAAATTTTACTTCCAGAGATTAATGATCCATCACATAATTTATCAGGCCAATGGATTTATTTTTGAAAGACTTGCTAGATGATCCTGATTTAAGTCATCCACTTAAAAGTCCAATTCACAGCCTCAGTTTGATCATTAAGCTATAACCACTGCATCCCCAAATGGGTTTGCTGGTCATCTCCGTATTGAAGGCCAGTGAGATTCTTTCCCTTTTATTGCTTTCATGTCTAGCAATACCTATCCCCGTCCCAACCATGCCTACAAGAAGCCTACCTCTGGCAGTGATGCTCAGTCAACAAACTCAAAGGGATGTGTGTCTTCCATGGAACTCTGTGACACTTCAAATGCTTACCTGTCTATATTAGATTAGTACTATATTAGAAGATTAGATTTATAAGTAATTTTTAGTATATTAGGATTATTAGTAGTACATTAATTATTTTCATAGTATATTAGATTATTAATTCAGCAATATTTGAATACTTACTATTTGCCAGACATTCTTTTATCCTATGAACAATACCATTAACAAAACAGACACAAATCTTTGTGATTGTAGAAGGTTATATTCTACTGGGGGAAAACAAAATAAACCATAACCATAATAAATAAGTAAGTTAACTAGGTGCTAAGTGCTATGAGCAGAAAAAGGAGAACGGGACAAGTAAATCAGTAGTGTTGGAGAGGGTGGTGATAGGAGGTAGGTGACAGTTTAAAATAAGATAATTGACCAGGCGTGGTGGCTCATGCCTGTAATCCTAGCACTTTTGGGAGGCTGAGGCGGGTGGATCACGAAGTCAGGAGACCGAGACCATCCTGGCTAACATGGTGAAACCCCGTTTCTACTAAAAATACAAAAAAATGAGCCAGGTGTGGTGGCACGCACCTGTAGTCCCAGCTACTTGGGAGGCCTAGGCAGGAGAATCACTTGAACCCAGGAGGCTGAGGTTGCAGTTAGCCAAGATCACGCCACTGCACTCCAGCCTGAGTGACACAGCGAGACTCCATTTCAAAATAAATAAATAATATAAGGTAATCATCATTGAGAAGTTGAGTTTTGAGCAAAAGCTTGAAGAAGATAAGGGAGTCACCTGGGGGATGAAAGATCCAAGCAGAGGGAACAACCCGTACAAGGATATTAAGGCAAAGAGCTATTTGGCACGTTCAACAAACAGCCAGGATGCTCTGCGGCTGGAGCAGAGGGAGCTGGGGGAGACTGATGAAAGATAAGGTCAGCAACTAGAAGAGGCGCAAGATGCAGGGAGCTGATCATGAGTGCCTGGTAGGACATAGTAAGGATAGGGGCTCTTACTGTAAGTGAAATTGGGAGCTATGGTCGGGTTTTAATCAGGAGAATGACATGATTTGTGTTGTCATCTAAATGTGTGCCTCCAAAATTCATGTTGTAATTGAATCCCTATTTTGGTGGTATTAAGATGTGGAGTCTTTTAAGACGGGCTCCAGCCTTATGAGTAGAATTAGTATCCTTATAAAAGAAATTGAAGGGGGCTGCCTTCTCCTTCTGCCGTGTGAGGACACAGAGAAGGTGCCATTGGTGAGGAATAAGCCCTCACCAGACACCCAATCTGTTGGATCCTTAATCTTAGACTTCTCAGGCTTCAAAATTTCTATTGTTTTGATTATTTATAAATGCACCCAGTTTAAGATTTTTTTTTTAATAGCAGCCTGAACAGACTGAGGCAATCTCACAGTTTAAAAGAATCACTCTACCTATGTAAGAATAGAGCACAAAGTGGGAAGGGGAGAGGCTGAAAATAGTCAAGAGATGACTTCAGTAACCCAGCTACCAGATGATGTACCCTGGACCTGGCAGTAACAGTGGTGGTAGCAAGAGCTAGTCTAAAGTTTCTGCCCAAAGGATTTCCTAATGGATTTGATTACATAGACACTGCAGGGCTCCAAGCCACACCCTTTGGGCAGTAATGCTCTAATACTTTTTGCCTTTGGTTATGTCTGTTTGTAGTTCAGATTATATAAGCCTACAGTCCCATTCCTTCACTTTTTTGTTCATTTATTTCTAATTATGTATTTGTTGTACATTTTATTTCTTGTTAATGATCTTCTTATTTTGACACTTAGAGAAAAAAGAATGAAAAATACTATTTGTTACAATTATACAAACCAGTTCCTGTGCTGGGTATTTAAATGCATATAATGGATTAACTAATATTTATTAAATACTTACTACATGTCAGGTTCTGTGTTAAATACTTTTATACAAATCATCTTCTTTAATCTTCTCAACAATCATGTGAAGCTACTATTACCTCTTCTTACAGATGAAGATACTGAGGCTTAATAAAAGGTAAATCAGCTGCCTAAGATGATCTCATAAGCAGAAAAGCAGGGAATCAAACTCAAGTTTATCTGGAGCCCTTAAGTATTTTGCTTTTCATTTAATCTTCATTCCTGATGACCCAAAATGCTGTGAGGTTAAGAATTATTGTCTTCATGTAAGTTAAACAACTTTCTAGTAAATTATTGTTATTTTCTCTTGCAAATCATCTACTTGTATGTGTGTGCAGACTCTCTCCAATTGGATTATTGTCTCCTGAATCTAGAAAAATTGAATATACACCATAGCACCAAGTATGATGCTTTGAGCATAGTTAGGGTTGAGTAAATATGAGTTGATTGATTTTGTGCTGCGTTTTTTCATGGGATCACCTTACACCATATGCAGGGGTCAGATTCTACCTCTTTGAGTTCCCCAGAGTACACATTGCATAGGTTGTGTTCCAGAAATGTTATTCACAGCATACGTTTGTTACTTAATCTATCTCTGTTATTCTACAATGACTCTTTCAGCTCTCACCCAGCTATTTTGTCTGCTATGTCTCTTATGAAAAGAAACAAACACTATTTTTTAATAGAACATTTTTATTGTACTCCCACTTGGGAAGATAAAAATGAATCTGACATCAGACCTCAAACAACAGCAGTGTTCACATGGACTTACTTTTGCTATCTTTGCCAATCTCATGAGATTTGTAAATTTATAGTATTCTTAACCCCTTCAACAGGTTCCTTCAGGGGAGTCAGTGAGAACTAGATAGTAATTCTAGCCAGGTCAAGAAAACATGGACAGGTGTCATGGCTGATAGAAGAGGCATAAGCCTATCTGCTAAATCGGCAGTTGGAGGCTCAGGTTTGGTTCCTGAAGAGCATAGAAAGAACTTGTAAAGAATTATATGGCATTTACACACTAGCTTCTTGCCATTTTTTTTTGAATATTTTCTTTATTCATGGACCATAGTGGAAATCTCCACTTCTGCAAAACAAAGAAACAAGCAAATAATAACTGCAAGAAGACACTAAAAGGTACACTCATCTTTTACTTAATGGATTATTCTTCTTCCCTTTTCCTATCTTAATATTGATTTCCTTTGTATTGATTTCCATTTGTATTAGCCCACATGGCTGCCAAAACAAAATACCACAGGCTGTATGCTTTAAAGAACAAAATGTATTTCTTACAGTTCCAGAGGCTGAAGTCCAAGATCAAGGGGCCGGCCAATTCAGTTGCAGGTGAGGGCTCTCTTCCTGGCTTGCAGATAGCTGTCTTCTCGCTGTGTTCTCATGTGGTCATTCCTTGTTCTGTTGGAGTGGAGAGAGAAGGAGAAAGCTCTGGTCTCACTTTCTCTTCTTACAAGGACACAAAGCCTGTCTGATCAGGGCTTCACCCTATGACCTCATTTACCTCTAATTACTTCAGTAATTGTCCTCGGTCCAAATGAAGTCACACTGGAAGTCAGGGCTTCAATCTATGAATTTTGTGGTGGTGAGGGGTTAGGGAGAACAGGCAGAATTTAGTCTATGGCAGGGTCTATTTTTGTGGTTTATCTTGAAACTGGGATATGTCTATTTATTGAATTATTGAATATAAATTTTCTTTATCTGTAATATAATGCTCTGACTAGTAATTATTTAGGAGTGATAGATCTGTTTCTGGAAGAGCTGAGTGCTGTATTACTCCCATTTTAAGATGAAATAAACAATAACTTTAATGATGAAAGCAGATGTTTAAAATTAGCCTTGGGGGACTGACTGCTTCTGTTCAGGGTGTCATCAGCAAATCTTATTAACAGTTTAGGAGGTGCTTAAAATAATAAGTTAAATCTGTTCTATTATTAGCTCTAGAATAGAGACAATTGTTTTCAAGTATACTAATTTCCTTTATTGAACACATATTATATAATACTAATATTCCAAACTAGCTTATAATAACAATTTAATCAAATTGTCATATTCCTTGCTTTATAATGTAGTCAAAATAAAGTCATGTTACTAAGCCAGCAATGTTAGGAGGAAAAAGAGTATTGTTGATCCCTATTTAGACATTAACTTACTAAAACCATCTTCACCTCATCTAATCTATGTCTATATGACTTTCTAAACAACAGATTGGTTTTAGTCAATTTAAGGAAGTAGCTGGCTAGTACAATAAGAGGGAAAATAAGAGTAAATAGTTTTTTGACTAAATACATGTGGTAATGACTGTACAATTTGTTATTCTACTTGAGTCAGACACATAAATTGTAATTTTCAAGGCACATTTGGAATTTGAGCTGCCAAAATCAGAGGCTTTTGATAGAATCCTGGAAAAGGAAGGAACTATAGAATCTTCAGGCTCAACCCTTTCTTGGTGATTATGGCCATTACTCCAGAGGGACAGTAGGAATGTAGGAGCTCATGCCTGGCAGAATCTGGACTAGAATCTGAGTCTAGGTCTTTTCAAGTTATATCAAGCTTCTCACCTATATCACCACACTGTAGATTTGGATTATATCCAAAATATACTGCAATGTTCTCTACCTAATGAAACATTGCTAAACAAGGGTTACCTGAGATATTTCTTGACTAAAAGCGTCTAAATATGCATGGAAATATTCTTCAAAGAATGTGAGAACTAGCCGTCCTTTGTTGTCCTGAGAATTGTGTAGGCGCAATGCCTAAAAATTGCTATATTAATTTTTTTAGAAAATTATAATTACAAAAAGTTATAATTTTTAAGTGTAAAGAATTTTCTGGAAAGAGTATCTTATGTTTTATTTACTAGGTCAATTCCTACATCTTAACTATTTTGCTTTACATTTCCTTCTTGAATTTGTGAAATTTCCCTTCCTTCTCTCACTAGCCATAAAGTGTTTACTCTTGCTAACCAGGTACCATGATTAGTGCAGGTAAGAAAGCCATGTGTGCCTTTGCACATGTCTTCAGCAAGGAATTGGTGAATTGCCACCATTTTCTTTTGAAGTCTATGGAAATACTACAAGAATATACCTGCGTATTATATTTTTAAAATCATACTGCGACCATTTTCTACTTGTATGTAGCACGTGACGTGAAACAGCTGAAGTGTTTCAAAAATGGGTCAGATATATTAGAAAACACATGCACGTGAAATGCTTAAATTTTGTATTGAGTTTGATAAATAGCATGAGACCTTGGGAAAGTCAGAATGTTTCCTAACCTGTGGTACGTCAAGAGTGCTGTCGTATTTATGTGGTTGCACTGTCAAATTTGAGCAGGAGAAATGGCTTGGTTTTCTCATACAGAGTGGTAGAGTCAAAACATTGTGTTATTGAAGAATTAGAATTAAGACATGGTATATACTAAGTGTATGTGTATATACTAAATGTATGTTTATATACACACATATACATATATACATGCACACAACTGTACATATACATATAAACAAATCCACA
This sequence comes from Pongo abelii, assembly GCF_028885655.2. NCBI lineage: Eukaryota > Metazoa > Chordata > Mammalia > Primates > Hominidae > Pongo > Pongo abelii. The sequence goes on along the minus strand of NC_071988.2, from coordinate 102,537,584 downwards.
TACGCATATAAATATATATAACCTATTATGCGTAAACAAGAATACTAAATTCTGTGAGAGCTACAAAAAAGAATAAGGCTGTCCTGGGGAACGTAGGATGTAAATATTTAAATAACATTGGTTAGAAAATATTCAGGTCTTGGTCAAGTTTGTCGAAGATCAGATGGATGTAGATGTGTGGTGTTATTTCTGAGGCCAAAACAAGCAATGGGGAAAGGATTCCCTATTTAATAAATGGTGTTGGGAAAACTGGTTAGGCATATGCAGAAAACTGAAACTGAATCCCTTCCTTACACTTCCTACAAAAATTAACTCAAGATGGATTAAAGACTTAAATGTAAAAAGTAAAATCATAAAAATCCTAGAAGAAAACCTAGCCAATAACATTCAGGACATAGGCGTGGGCAAAGACTTCGTGACTAAAACACCAAAAGCAATTGCAACAAAAGCCAAAACTGACAAATGGAATCTAATTAAACCAAAGAGCTTCTGCACAGCAAAAGAAACTATCATCAGAGTGAACTGGCAACCTACAGAATGGAAGAAAATTTTTGCAATCTATCCATCTGACAAAGATTTAATATCCAGAATCTACAAGGAGCTTAAACAAATTTACAAGAAAAAAAAACCATCAAAAACTGGGCAAAGGATATGAATAGATACTTCTCAAAAGAAGACATTTACATGGCCAAACAAACATTTGAAAAAAAGCTCATCATCACTGGTCATTATAGAAATGCAAATCAAAACCACAATGAAATACCATCTCACACCAGTTAGAATGGTGATCGTTAAACAGTCAGGAAACAACAGATGCTGGAAAGGATGTGGAAAAATAGGAATGCTTTTACACTCTTGGTGGGAGTGTAAATTAATTCAACTATTATGGAAGACAGTGTGGCGGTTCCTCAAGGATTTACAACCAGAAATACCATTTGACCCAGCAATCTCGTTACTGGGTATATACCCAAAGGATTGTAAATCATTCTACTATAAAGACACGTGCACATGTATGTTTATTGCAGCACTATTCACAATAGCAAAGACTTGGAACCAACCCAAATGCCCATCAATGATAGACTGGAAAAAGAAAATGTGGCACATATACACCATGGAATACTATGCAGCCATAGAAAAGAATGAGTTCATGTCCTTTGCAGGGACATGGATGAAGATGGAAACCATCATTCTCGACAAACTAACACAGGAACAGAAAACCAAACACCGCATGTTCTCACTCATATGTGGGAGGTGAACAATGAGAACACATGGACACAGGGAGGGGAATATCACACACTGGGGCCTGTCAGGGGGTGGGGGGCAAAGGGAGGGAGAGCATTAGGACAAGTATCTAATGCATGTGGGGCTTAAAACCTAGATGTTGAGTGGGTGGGTGCAGCAGACCACCATGACACATGTATACCTATGTAATAAACCTACATGTTCTGCACATGTATCCCAGAACTTTAAGTAAAATTAAAAAAAAAAAAAAAAAAAGAAAATGTTCAGGCCTGTGATAAGAGGCCAGGAGACTTTAGATGATGGTAAGGAAGTTCTGGAAAGGGTAAGGAGACATAAAGATCAATGTTGTCAAACAACAAACAAATCCTTCAAACAAAACAAAGCAAACCCAAATCCACTGCGCCTCCTGGACAATTCCTAGGAGTCCTGATCACAAACTATAGAACAGGGCTGCCTGAAATCAAATTCCTGCTCTACTCTTACTACCTATGAGACCAGAAAAAAGTCCTTCACTTCACTCTGCTGGTTTCTTTATTTATACAATGAAGTTGATGGCAGTGCATACTTAACAGGATAGTCATGTGGACTAAGTGGATAAATATACGTAAAATACTCCAAAGCATGTAAGTGACACAACTCAGAAGTTCAGCCTAGACCTTAATACAGGGAAGGGGATAATTTGGTGTAAGCAGAGGGAAAGGAAGTGCTTTCTCTTGCTATCCCTAAGGACAGTATATTTTTCAGCTTTAAAGTTTGTAAAAAATAAAGTGAGAAATACTAAATTGGTTAAACATCAAGCTTGCAACTTCAAAATTTGAAAGTCCTAGGAAATTTGAGCTCAATGAATCTCGTAATAGTTGTTTCACAGAGGGTCCCTGTGTGCTTTATTGGAGTTAATAATAACAATTTAATCATTTTTCGAAATCAAATTATGAGGAATGGATGAGTTAACATTGTTTTGTGGACTTTTTCACTTCCCGATATTTGGGTCAGAAAAAAGAAAACACCCTGCCTTTATGTTGTGTTACTCGCCCCCCAATTGATCCCAGCCCCCGTCTGAGGACAGCAATGTTCCTTCTTAAGTTACTTGCAATCTCTGAGTGTACAAACTGTTTCCTGGGCTGCTGGGTACTTTCAGAAGCAGCATTTAGGTTATTATAGCAAAACACAATGAATTTTTTTTTTTAACTGATGTACTTTGTAAGTAACTGTCATAAGAATTATATAAAAATTCTATTCTTTTAAGTTGTAAATTAGACATCTGAGAGTGCTTTCCTTTCAAGATTTATCTACAGAGTGCTTTGAAAAAATTTAACAAAAACAACAACAAAATCCTTTCAATGATTTCCAGATAAATACTACCAGTAATGTTTGTGTTTAGGTCTTTGAGGCTGCGTCACTAAACTGGAAATTCTTTTCTCCTTCAAAGATGCTAGAGTTGTTTGTTGTTCGTTCGTGTTTTTTGTTTTTAATCCCTCTCTCTCCTTAACTTGTCAGACTGAAACAATAGATAGTTATGCCTTTATGATATTAAAAAAGACATAAATCATTTCTTTCCCCGGTGGACATATCTTGTTTTCATTGATTGATATTTCCCTGGGAAGTCCAATGGGAGTAGGAAAGGACTGTAGAGGGACTGGCCAGGCCTAAGGAATAGTGCAGGTAAGTTTACCTGAAAGATCCATTTGACTAATGAGCCTCACATAGGAATTAGGAGATGGGCCTTTGCATTTTTGAAAGAGTGAGTCACCTGAAAAGACAGAAATCAACTTTTGTAGTAAAGAAGTTACTCTCTTTCTTTTCTTTCTTCTTTTGAAACGGAGTCTCACTTTGTTGCCCAGGCTGGAATGCAATAGTGTGATCTCGGCTCACTGCAACCTCTGCCTCCCGGGTTCAAGCAATTCTCCTGCCTCAGCCTGCAGAGTAGCTGGGATTACAGGTGCCCAACACCATTCCTGGTTAATTTTTGTATTTTTAGTAGAGACAGGGTTTCACCATGCTGGCCAGGCTGGTCTTGAACTCCTGACCTCAGGTGATCCACACACCTCAGACTCCCAAAGTGCTGGGATTACGGGCGTGAGCCACTGAGCCCAGCCAACAAGTTACCGTTTCTATGCACCTAGGTCGACTGCAAACTTTTAGCACCTTTTTTTTTTTTTTTTTTTTTTTTTGTCTGAAGTATTTTTGACTGCTAGGGAAGCTGGAAGTAAAGGGAAATTACTACTCTCCAGAAAAGGAAAATTATTTTCCTCAAACAGTCACTGATGTGGATTGGTGAAAACATGCCCACCTAACTCAACTCTTGAGTAGTAACTCTGAGGTGAGTGGTCTACACCAATTCCTGGAGCTCCAATTGCCTATGGTGGAAACTGGCATGATCATGCCCTCTTAATTGGCTTCCTTCTCTTCCTTGCCTCTCTTCTCTACATCCCTACCAGGGTTTTCCTGTATCACCTCCCAAGTAAACTATTTGCACATGAATCTTGTCTCAGGGCTGGTTTCTGGAGGAACCCAGGTGAAGGCAGCTCGATCCACCAACATAGTTGGAGAAAAAGAAAGCATTTTATGTCAGAAGATAGAAAATGACAATGTTCCCAGGCTTCCTTCTTTCTCTCCAAAAAGACCACCAATGGGTACGGATGGAAGAAAATTGATAGCATAAAATTCTTCTATTTCTTTCCAGTGTTATTGAAGAATAATTGAAAAATTAAAATTGTATACATTTATGGTATACAATGTGATAATTTAATATACATGTGCATTGTGAAATCATCATCACAAGCTAATTCACATATCCATTAACTCATACAGTTGCCCCCCTTTTCGTGTTGATAACACTTAAGATCTACTTTCTTAGCAAATTTCAATTATACATTACTATTGACTATAGTCACCATGCTGTACATTAGATCTCTAGAACTTATTCATCTTATAACTAAAAGTTTGTACCCTTAGACCAACATTTCTCCATTTCCCACACTCCTAGTTTCTGATAACCATCATTCTAACCAGATGTAAGTGAGATCATGAAGTATATGTCTTTCTGCATCTGGCTGTTTCACTTAGCATAATGCCCTTCAGATTCATCCATGTTGTCTCAGCTGGCAAGATCTCCTTCTTTTTAAGGTGGAATAATATTCCATTTTATATATGTATATTTATATGTGTCTATATATGTGTATATATATGTGTGTGTGTGTGTGTATATATATATATGTATATATACACCACCCATTCATCTGTCAACAGACACTTAGGTTGATTCCATATCTTGATTATTGTGTATAATGCTGCAATGAACATGGGAGTACAGACATTTCTTCAACACACTGATTTCACTTCCTTTGGGCGTATACCCAATAGTGGAATGGCTGGATCCTATGATATTTCTATTTTTAGTTTTCTGAGAAACCTCCATACTGTTTTCTGCAATGGCTACACCAATTTACATTGCCACCGACAGTGTGGAAGTTTCCTTTTTCTCCATATCCTTCCCAACACTTGTCTTTTGACTTTTTGATAATAGCCAACTTAAAAGGTGTGAGGTAATATCTCATTGTGGTTTTGACTTGCATTTCTCTGATGATTAGTGATGTTAATCATTGTTTCATACGCCTTTTTGCCATTAGTATGTCTTCTTTGGGAATACGTCTATTCAGGTCCTTTGCCCACTTTTGAACTGGGTTGTTTTATTGGTATAGAGTTGCATGAATTCCTCATATATTTTGGATGTTAATTACTTATCAGATATATGATGTGCAAATATTTCTCTCATTCCATATGTCTTTTCATTTTGTTGGTTGTTTTCTTTGCTGTGCAGAAACTTTTTGGTTGGATGCAGTCCCACTTATTTTTGCTTTTGTTGCCTGTGATTTTGGTGTCATATCCAAAAAAGTCATTGCTGAGACAAATGTCAAGAGTTTTTCTCATGTTTTCTTCAAGGAGTTTTATGGTTTCAGGTCTTACACTTTTCTTTAATCCATTTTGAATTGGTTTTTATGTATGGTGTAGCATAAAGATCTAATTTCATTTCTTTGCATATGGATATCCAGTTGTCCCACCATTTATTGAAAAAACTATCCTTGCCCTATTGGATATTCTTGGTACCTTTGTCAAAAATTTGCTACTATAGGTGGGATTATTTCTGGGCTGTCTGTTTTGTTGTATTGGTCTATGTTTATGCTACTGCCACACTGTTTTGATTACTATAGCTTTGTAATATAATTTGAAATCAGGAAGTGTGATGCCTCCAGTTTTGTTCTTGATTTTCAATATTGTTTTAGCTATACAGGGTCTTTTGTGGTTTCATATGAATTTTAGAAATTTTAAAAAAATTTCAGTGAAAAATGCAATTAGAACTCTGATAGGGATTACATTGACTCTGTAGATCACTTTGGGTAGTAGGAACATTTTAATAATATTAATTCTTCCAATCCATGAACAGAGTATATCTTTCTTTTTTTTGTATCTCAGAATTTTTTTTACTGTTTAAAGCAAACCATTTATTGTTTTTGTTTTTGTTTGCTTATATTCAGGGCATACAGGTGCAGGTTTGTTACATAAATATATTGCATAATGTTGAGGTTTGGGCTTAGTATCCTGTCACACAAATAGTGAATATAGTACCCAATAGGTAGTTTTTCAACCCTTGATCCCCCGCCCTTAACCTTTTTGGAGTCCCAATTGTCTATTGTTTTCATGTTTAACTCCCATTTATAAGCGAGAACATGTGGTATTTGGTTTTCTGTTTCTGCATTAATTCACATAGGATAATGCCCTCCAACTTCACCCACATTGCTGTAAAGGTCATGATTTTGTCATGAACACAGTATATCTTTCCACTTGTCTTCTTCAATTTTTAAAAATTAATATTTTATAGTTTTCAGTGTACAGTCCTTTTAGTTACTTGGTTAAATATATTCACAATTGTAAATGGGATTTATTTTGAGCCGTAACCCTTCTAATTTTCTCCCTTTGGAAGAAAAGGCCTGATAGAGTCATTCAACTTTTTCCTCCTGTGTCTAGTTGGTTGAGGTGTGCTTTAGGCTGCCTGCCCTGCCATCATCTAGGAAACTCATTTTGTGGTCTCTGTCTGTCCCTGCTACTGTGTCTATTGCCTTGAATGACAGCTTGGCATTAGCATACCCTCAAGTGTTTGTGTGGCCGGGAGAACAGGTTGCTGCGTACGTCCACTTTAGGCAGATTATTGTGTGCTGTCACATGTGCATGAGGTTATGTGGCTCCCATTCTCTGTAGCCAGGCTCACCACTGCTCAGTAAATTGTTGCCGATGCTGTGGAAACTAGAGATGTCTTCCTCTGCTCCCAAGTCAAATAGTCAAGGGTCTCACAATCCTCTCCTTCTCTCACAAATCTGAGAAACCTGGTATATGTCAGGCAGAGTATCACCTGGGTGTTTTTAGGTTGAGGTTGGCTGTAGTATCATCACAGGCCTGTAAAAATTTCACTCATTCTCTCTCTCCCTGAGGTTCCTGCTCTTTGGCCTTAAGCATAGCATAAAAACATTGTTTGAAAGGCACTGATGGCTTCATGTGATGGTGGTTGGTCATATGGCTTCGCTAGTTATTGATACTGTTACAGCACAGAAAGAATTGTGACATTTCACTGTTATATACTTGATGTCATTTACTCTGACAATTTTGTCTTCTTTCAAGTAGATAGAGAAAAAAATATATCTTTCCTTTGGAACTATGGGTGGGTGGGAATCAGGAGGTGTATGCTCTTCTCTCCCCATTATAGTTAAGTTACAGCCACTCCTTGTTGTACTCTTTTACCTCACATCCCCCGGGAAACTTTATAGACTGCTCCACATCCATACAGACTTCCCCTTTTGGAGTTCTAGGCAAGGAAGCAATCTCCTAGCCCTGCCTAATACTCAGGATTTTGAGTGTTAGCAGGAGATGAGCAGATAGCCAAGGGCATGACGAAGCCACAGGGTTGTTTTAGGGTCCTATAGGGGATTGGAGGGTGGAGTAAAGTAGGCAGACCGAGCCCCTGCAGGGGCTGGGGAGATAAGGATATGGGTGCAGTAGGGCACCAAGTAAGGCAGGGCCCCAAGCTGGAAGACTCTTCAGGAATGAAAGGAAAGTTATTTTGAAGTATTGAGACTACAAGTCACCCTAGCCAATAGCAGCTCTATTTCCTGTCCGGGTCCTAAACAAGTTGAAAAATAGAACAAAGGAGAAAGGCCAACAATATCACTTTTGTTTCTGATAGAATTAGATGGCCACCTCCCCTGCCATATTAGAAGTCTGGCTACCCTGAAGACTCCATGCTGGAAAGCCCATATAGAGAGACCACACACGGATAGAGAGAGAGGCTGCAGGTGCCCCATTCAGACATGTGAGTGAGTGAGACTGCAGATGATTTCAGTCCTGGACACTATTTGACTGCATCCAGAACCACCTAGCCAAACTGTTTTCATAATTTTAACCTGCAGAGATTATATCATGTTAAATAATTGTTTTAAGCTATTGAATTTTGTTACACAGAAATGGGTAACTGAAATCCTATTTTCTCATTTTGAAAAAAATTGGTTATCATTTGTTGGACAAAACCTTATGCAATTACCATTAGGAAGCTCTATTTTTGTGTGTGTGTGCCTGTGTGTAGGCGTGTCTTTAAATATTTTTCAGTTTAATGCATCTTTATGAATTATTATTATTATATGTTTTATAGGCCAGCTAATAAATAACATTTACAAAAGGCTTGAAATCCTGCATTTCTAACAAGCTGCCAGGAGATGCTGATGCTGCCAGACCAGGGACGACACTTTGAGCAGTAGGACACTAAACTGTATTGTTTTGAATACCAGCTGGTAGGCTGGATGTCTCCTAGTAGATTGTAGGTTGTGGTACTTTTGGGATAATGAACTCTTGCTGCCTCACTATAATGCATCACAAGATTTAAAATTGGATCAGAACTTGCTGTAACAAAATGCCAGCCCAAATGCACTAGTGGGCTTTTCAGGCCCTTCTTCCTCCAGGTGTATCTGTTTTATTGTTGTCAACCCTTGTGCAAGGCCTTATTATAAAGAATGTCTTTCCAATGTAACATGACTTTGCATTGTGACCAATATGCTCTCCTGTTCTTGTAGGTGGGATAGATTTAAAATAAGTAGAAGGGTTCATGTTTATTGGAGTTTATTTTAAGGCCTTGTAGTAATTAATAGAAATTTCCACAGGATAAAAGATTTTAAGAAACTATAATTAAGTTTTCCATAATGCTTATTACTTGGGGAAGCAGTATGTTACCAATATTCAAGTAGTTAATAAGCACAATGTTAGGTTTACGTCCATTTTATTCCTGTTTTGATTTTTATTCCTGTTTGGATTTTGATTTTTTCTTTTTTTGAGATGGAATCTCACTGTATTGCCCAGGCTGGAGTGCCGTGGCTTGATCTCAGCCCACTGCAGCCTCCATCTCCTGAGTTCAAGCAATTCTCATGCCTCAGCCCCTCAACTAGCTGGGATTACAGGTGTGTGCCACCATGCCTGGCTAATTTTTGTATTTTTAGTAGAGATGGGGTTTCACCATGTTGCCTAGGCTGGTCTTGAGCTCCAGACCTCAGATGATCCACCCACCTTGGCCTGTAAAAGTGCTGGGATTACAGGCGTGAGCTACCTTGCCCGGCCTTTTTGTTTGTTTTCTTAAAGCTAACATCTAAATAGTCATGCATCCTGGATTTAGGTGTCAGCTGGATAGTAGAGAGAAGCTAGGCAAGGGTTAAAAAATATGGTAGCGTGGCAGACCAGGTCTCACTAATGCAGGCCTCCGTAACAACTGTTTCAGTACTGACTGAATTGTTAAGCTAAATATTGAAAGCTGAAAGAGCCAGGGTCCTTATACAAAGTCTGGAATGTTAACAAAAGCGCACCAAGAGTTTTGCCCAAGCATGAAAATATAACGAAGGAATTCTTAGCAGGGCCCATTTAGGATTAAACAAGTTTTACTGGGGGTCTGAAGAAACTCCCCAGGCCTCCACAGACAAGTTTACTGGGGGTCTGAAGGAACTCCCTAAACCTCCATGATTTAGCAGCAGACAAAATAAGGGTAATCACCCCAGCACCTGGACCCATTTAGATTAAGTAAATTTACTGAGGCTCCAGAGGAAGCTCTTCAACACTCAGACCTTAGTTATAGATTAAAATAAGTTAATCACTTATGTCTTTAGATGAATGCACCGTTACACATAAACATATAGTGTAGAAGGTATATAAGCTCTGGAAAACTTTGTAAATTTGAGTTAGTCTGGTGATAATTTCCAGGCCTTCTCCCTGTAACTGGTTATAAAAATAAAAACTCTCTTCCTCCCCAGTTCATCTGCATCTTGTTATTGGGCCATGAGAAATAGCAGCCCGACCCTCAGTTTCGTCTGGGAAAAGTAGCAATTTAATGCTTGAAAAATGACTCTCCTATACACTCATGTTTGGAAATGGATTATAATAAGAAAGCAGGCAGGGCAAACTTCTAAGACCCTAGGCTAGGCAGGGCTGTAGCTAATAACTTAAATTTACGAAAGAACCAATACTCTGTTAGTCCAACACAGATGATGTTGCAAACCTCACAATTTTAGCAGCTTTATTAATTGAAATTCTTGAAGTTTCCCATACTATGAGAATAGTTATTATTCAATAATGAATAAAAATTAAAAAGGAAATAAAAGGTAATTGACTAGGCCACTGAAGTGCACGCAGTTATTACTGATGCTGAATGCAGCTAAAGAAGTCTGGAAACAGAATCACCAATCAGCACACTAAAATCCAAATGTAGGTGAAAGTCATTCCCTATGAAAGCCACTTTAGAAAGTTTGGAAGAGGTGATTGTCTCACCAGATGCATAGACATCAATGCAGGGATATAAGAAATATGAAAAAGCAAGAGAATATGATGCCACCAAAGGAACATAATAACTCTTTAGTAACAGATCCCAAATGAAAAGAAAATCAATGCATTTCCAGAAAAGAAAAGCAAAATAATGATCTTAAGGAAACTCAATGAAATGGACGAAAATATTGACAACTCAACAAAATCAGGGAAACAAGTTATGAGCAAGAAATTTAACAAAGAGATAGAAATCAAAAGAAAGGAATCAAAAGGAAATCCTGCAGCTGAATAATTCAATGAATGAAATAAAAAATACAATGGAGAGTTTCAGTAGCAGCCTTGATTAAGCAGATGAAATGATCTTTGAACTTGAAGATAGGTCATTTGAAATTACCCAATAAGAGAAAAAAAAAAAAAAGAAATAAGAATGAAAAAGAGTAAAGAAATCCTGTAAAACTTATGGGACACAATTAAGCAAATAAATATTTGGGTATGGGAATTCCAGAAGAAGAAGAGAAGGGGAAAAGCATGGAAAAACCTATTACAAGAAATAATAACTGAAAACTTTCCAAGTCTGGAGAGAGATATGGACATCAAGATTCACAGAGCTCAAAGATTTCCAAATAGTTTCAACCCAAAATGTCCTTCATAAGGCACATTATAGTCAAATTGCCAAAAATAAAAGACAAAAAGAATTTTTAAAACAGCAGGGAAAAAGTGTCAAGTTACATATAAGGGAATTCCCATCAAATTAATAGCAGATTTCTCCACAGAAATCTTACAGGCCAGGAGAGAATGGGATGACATATTCAAAGTGCTGAAAGAAATTAATATGCAGCCAAGAATACAATACCCAGCAAAGCTATCCTCCACAAATGAGGGAGAAATAATTTTTTTTTCCAGATAAACAAAAACTGAGGGAATTTATCACCACTTAGACTGGCCTTACAAGACATGTTCAAGTAAGTCCTACATCTGGAAGTGAAAAGACAGAAATCACTATCATGGAAACATGCCAAAATATGAAACTCAGTGGTAGAGAAGACACACAAAGGAGAAAGAGAAAATATCAAGGCTTATTACTACAGAAAACCACCAAGTCTCAATGATAAACAGTAATAGAGGAAGAAAAGAACAAAGTATACACAAAAACTAAGAAAACAATTAACAAAATGGCAGAAGTCCTCACCTTTCAATAATAACCTTGAACGTGAACAGATTAAATTACTGACTTAAAAGATAAAGACTGGGGGAGGAGCCAAGATGGCCGAATAGGAACAGCTCCGGTCTACAGCTCCCAGTGCGAGCGACGCAGAAGACGGGTGATTTCTGCATTTCCATCTGAGGTACCGTGTTCATCTCACTAGGGAGTGCCAGACAGTGGGCGCAGGTCAGTGTGTGAGCGCACCGTGCGCCAGCCGAAGCAGGGGCGAGGCATTGCCTCACTCGGGAAGCGCAAGGGGTCAGGGAGTTCCCTTTCCAGGGGTGACAGACGGCACCTGGAAAATCGGGCCACTCCCACCCGAATACTGTGCTTTTCCGACGGGCTTAGGAAGCGGTGCCCCAGGAGAGTATAGCCCGCACCTGGCTCAGAGGGTCCTACGCCCACGGAGTCTCACTGATTGCTAGCACAGCAGTCTGAGATCAAACAGCAAGTCCGCAGCGAGGCTGGGGGAGGGGCGCCCGCCATTGCCCAGGCTCGCTTACGTAAACAAAGCAGCCTGGAAGCTTCAACTGGGTGGAGCCCACCACAGCTCAAGGAGACCTGCCTGCCTCTGTAGGCTCCACCTCTGGGGGCAGGGCACAGACAAACAAAAAGACAGCAGTAACCTCTGCAGACTTAAATGTCCCTGTCTGACAGCTGTGAGGAGAGCAGTGGTTCTCCCAGCACGCAGCTGGGGATCTGAGAACGGGCAGACTGCCTCTTCAAGTGGGTCCCTGACCCCTGACCCCCGAGCAGCCTAACTAGGAGGCACCCCCCAGCAGGGGCAGACTGACACCTCACACGGCCGGCCAGGTACTCCAACAGACCTGCAGCTAAGGGTTCTGTCTGTTAGAAGGAAAACTAACAGAAAGGACATCCACACCAAAAACCCATCTGTACATCACCATCATCAAAGACCAAAAGTAGATAAAACCACAAAGATGGGGAAAAAACAGAGCAGAAAAACTGGAAACTCTAAAAACCAGAGTACCTCTCCACCTCCAAAGGAACGCAGTTCCTCACCAGCAACGGAACAAAGCTGGATGGAGAATGACTTTGACGAGCTGAGAGAAGAAGGCTTCAGACGATCAAATTACTCCGAGCTACGGGAGGATATTCAAACCAAAGGCAAAGAAGTTGAAAACTTTGAAAAAAATTTAGAAGAATGTTTAACTAGAATAACCAATACAGAGAAGTGCTTAAAGGAGCTGATGGAGCTGAAAACCAAGGCTCGAGAACTACATGAAGAATGCAGAAGCCTCAGGAGCCGATGTGATCAAATGGAAGAAAGGGT